>NC_044040.1:151546515-152237684 GCF_901765095.1 Microcaecilia unicolor
ATCAAAGGATGTCCAAATCTTCCAGCTCCTTGTTGGCTAAAGCTTGATACCACCCCCCCCCCCCCCTCCAAGGGAACACCAGTCTGAGGAGGCACCAGTCTAAAAAAAATGATGAGCGGGACCCTGTCATCTCAGCAAGCCATAAATCAACATCCCTCCATCCCCAAACTATGCCAAAAATGTTCATCATAATTAAGCCACGCTCACCAACCATATGTCCTGTAAACCCTCAATATCAAATCAAAATACTGGAATAATCCTGAAAATAATGCAGGTTTTGCTTCACCCAGCACATTGGCATCAATATTAAATGCCAATATCTAATTAAGAATTGTCCAAGAAACTCGCCCTTTTTTCTTTTTGCTAACATCTTTTGACTCATCTCCCTTCCTCCCGCTCTCATTCTAATAAAGAAAATACATCCATATATTTCCCCCTTAGAATACTCTGTCACCGATTCATTGATAGCTGACGATCCAATGGGGAATCTTACCAAAATATGCCCCCGTCATGAAACTTGAGCTATATTTCCCAAACCTCCCACTTCACCTGGCATTGCACTTATCCTAGGAGTACCACTTCCACTTCTAAAGATGACTCAGAAGATGACAGCAAGGCATCCCACACCTCAACCTTGCATCTTCATCCTCTTCTCCATATCAAGACACTTTACCACATTCTCCAACTGAATAATTTCTTATCTCTCAAACATTTCCTCAGCAACTTACCCTTCTCCCTTTCCACCCCATGCCCCCTGCTCCCTTGCCCCCTGGATTCATCCAGCCTCTCTATCCCAACCAAATCCCCCATATTTCCAAAGAACTCACCAGATGATCCAGGCATAGGAGGAACTCCACAAAAACTACCAGCCAACTCAGGGCTGCACCATGTCCAAGGCCTGTGTTGCTCTGGTAGAAATCTGCCACTGGCCCATCAGAGATTTTGACCTGGGTGAGGCAGCCTGACTAACTTTGCTTTTCTGGTCCCCTTTTTTTGTTCCGGACTGCTCCACATGCTGTGCATTACTTCCGGCTATTCTGATTGATGCTCAACTCCCACTTGCATCATTGCAGCCTCCCCACGCCTGCTCCACTGTACCAGCAACCGCAGTCCTGCATTTTCTTGATGCCATTCTTTCTTCCTACTGCCCAAATTTTCTGTTTGTTTTTTATTAATTATTGCCACCGAAATAAAAGCAAACCACACCGGCACATGAACATAGCATTGTTTGTTTATTTGTGTACATAGATTACTGTTTTTCATATTTTAGTTTTTTATTTGTTGATTTTTATGTTTTTTTATAGACCCCTGATGCAGGCTTCATAGCTGAAGCACAGTGACTGTCAGGTCACTTATGTGGTTTATGATCAATAAAGGCTGCTCTCTGGAATGCACATCACTTGACATGTTTTTTCTCCACCCTTTCCTGTTTGCTGTTTTGTTGTGTGGAGTTTTGGACTTCCCACCATTTGTTAGTGAGGATCATGGATTGCATTTTGTTGGATTATCGTGGAGGATTGTGGACTAACCTATAGTTGGATTATTGTGGATTACTACAAAGGGATTGTGGACTAACCCTTATTCTGGGTTACTACAAAGGGGTCGTAGACTAACCATTTTTGATGGACGGTGACTGGAGGTGTTGAATTGGGAAAAGAGGTTTTCACAGTCACTTGGCTCACTTTTATGGGTGGGCGGTGTGTGACAGCCCCTTAGTGCACTCATAATCAATTGAACACACACTACTAACCTATGAATTAATGAATGTAGAATGAATTTGTGCACATTAAAAAAATTATTAAAACTTATTTGAAACAAACTGAAAATGTATGAAAATCAATAAAAAATCCAAAAATGTTTAAAATGAAAAAAAAATGCATTACCTGTGCAGTTCCCTAGCCACAACATTATTAATTCCATTTATTCAAGGTATTACTGAAATTTGAAATTTCTCTGCTAAAAGGAATGTCGATAGCACTTTGAAAAAGGATTTTTTTGCAGGTAATCAGGTGCTGACCAAGACAGTCCCTTTGAAAATGCTCCCCATCCAATGCAGGGAGAGGAACCAGGAGCAGGGTCTAAGAAGCTCCAATGCCATCCCAGCAAATAATGCCTGAAGAGTTTATTTTTAACTTCTCACACCTTTTCTGGTAGAGAGTTTGCACCTGCACATTTCTGCCAGTACTACTGCAATCACGGTCCCCACCAGGGAAGAAAGAAAATATCCTGGGTCATTTCCTTTTGAAAACTTTTTGTATGCCTGTATATATAAAGTACTAATGGGCCTACAGGCACCACGGGGAGACTAATAGCTTCTCATGAAAATGGAATAATCAGTTTCTGTTTATGTTCTTGCTTTGTGACCTCACTGATCTGCACAATTTTTAAATTGGAATCATAGAAAGGTAACTTCTAAGATGCATTTCTGAGGGTAAAGCACATAATATTGTTTGTCTTATATGTGGATAAACTTATTTACATATAACTTCTACATGGATAAGCTGAACTGGACTGAGTCATGTTTGTCCTTTTCTATTATATCCCAGTTGAATCTATTCAGTTGTGTGGGCTGAACAGTTTTTGTTGCATTGTCAGTGTGCAGCACTTTCCTGATAACTTGAACAAAGAAAATACAGCATGAGATTCCCAATCCATTGTCACTCAATAATAATTATGTTGGTAAATAAGAGAGTGATTGTATAACTGTGCATACTTTTCCCTGCATGCAATTCAACAAATTTTCATATGAAAAATATATGTGTATTTATTCTTTCGAAATTAACCCAGTGAAACTATGGACACAGATTTACATGTGCTGTTGGTATGCAGAAAATTTCTGGGTTATTATATGTAAATACCTGTGCATTTTCAAAAGTATGTATGTAAACACTTTTCCCTTGCCAACTGCATTCCTAGGAATGCTTATGCTCAGCCGGTTAAACATATCCATGTATCAGTTATATGCAAATATGTTTATCCATGAGAATAATTCTGTTCAGTCCTGAAACTTATTTGCATATAACTGATACATGGATAAGTTTAACCAAGGAATTTTAATGATAGGAGACGGCATGATGTCACAAGGCTGAAGCCGGTTCCCTCAACAGCCACCATCTTATAAGTACATAAGTAATGCCATACTGGGAAAAGACCAAAGGCCCATTGAGCCCAGCATCCTGTCGACGACAGTGGCCAATCCAGGTCAAGGGCACCTGACAAGCTTCCCAAACGTACAAACGTTCTATACATGTTATTCCCGAAATTGTCGATTTTTCCCAAGTCCATTTAGTAGCGGTCTATGGACTTGTCCTTTAGGAAACAGTCCAAACCCTTTCTAAACTCTGCCAAGCTAACCGCCTTCACCATGTTCTCCGGCAACGAATTCCAATGTTTAATTATGCGTTGGGTGAAGAAAAAGTTTCTCCTATTTGTTTTAAATGTACTACACTGTAGTTTCATTGCATGTCCCCTAGTCCTAGTATTTTTGTAAAGTGTGAACAGACGCTTCACATCCACCTCTTCCACTCCACTCATTATTCTATATACCTCCACTATCATGTCTCCCCTCAGCCGTCTCCTCTCCAAGCTGAAAAGCCCCAGCCTCCCCAGTCGCCCCTCATAGGGAAGTCGTCTCATCCCCGCCATCATTTTTGTTGCCCTTCGCTGCACCCTTTCCAATTCCACCATTTCTTTCTTGAGATGCGGCGACAAGAATTGGACACAATACTCAAGGTGCGGTTGCACCATGGAGCAATACAACAGCATTATAACATCCTCACACCTGTTTTCTATACCTTTTCTAATAATACCCAACATTCTATTTGCTTTCCTAGCCGCAGCAGCACACTGAGCAGAAGGTTTCAGTGTATTATCGATGACGACACCCAGATCCCTTTCTTGGTTCGTAACTCCTAACGTGGAACCTTGCACGACGTAGCTATAATTCGGGTTCTTTTTTCCCACATGCATCACCTTGCACTTGCTCACATTAAATGTCATCTGCCATTTAGCCGCCCAGTCTCCCAGTCTCGTAAGGTCCGCTTGTAATTTTTCACAATCCTCTCGCGTGTTAATGACTTTGAATAACTTTGTGTCATCAGCAAATTTAATTACCTCGTTAGTTACTCCCATCTCTAAATCATTTATAAATATATTAAAGAGCAGCAGTCCTAGCACTGACCCCTGAGGAACCCCACTAACTACCCTTCTCCATTGTGAATACTGCCCATTTAACCCCACTCTCTGTTTCCTGTCCTTCAACCAGTTTTTAATCCACAATAGGACATTACCTCCCAACCCATGACCCTCCAATTTTCTTTGTAGCCTTTCATGAGGTACCTTGTCAAACGCCTTTTGAAAATCCAGATACACAATATGAACTGGCTCCCATTTGTCCACATGTTTGTTTACTCCTTCAAAGAATTGAAGTAAATTGGTCAGGCAAGATTTCCCCACACTAAAGCCGTGCTGACTTGGTCTCAGTAATCAATTTTTTACTTTTTCAAAAAGTACAAAGTCTGGGGGATACTCAAAGGAATTAAAGAGTAATACTTTTAAAACAAATAGGAGGAAATATTTTTTCATTCAACAAAAAGTTAAGCTCTGGAACTCATTGCCGGTGGATGTGTTTATAGCAGTTAGAGTATCAGGGTTTAAAAAAAGGTTTGAACAAGTTCCTGAAGGAAAACTCCATACTGTGCTATTCAGATAGACCTGGGGGAAGCCATTGCTTGCCCTGGGATCAGCAGCATGGACTCTTGCTACTATTTGGGATTCTGCCAGGTATTTAGTACCTAGTTTGGAACTGTTAGAAGCAGGATACTGGTCTAGATGGAACATTGGTCTGACCCAGCATGGCTAATTTTATATTCTTATAAGCTTTTAGAAGGGAGGAGAGCTCCTCTGTGATCACCTTCCTGGTTTTGAGAGCTGATTTTTACCTGTCTCATGGGCAATCTGGAGGAAGATGACACCAACTGAGGATACAACCCAAAGCAGACTATTTGCAGAATCCATTGGTCTGAGATTACAAGGGGCCATCCAGGATGGGTACTTTTATCTCGGCTATGCTCTGCAGCAGCCAGTCAAAAGTTCACTCCCTGCTATCAGCTGCTGCATCCATGTTGCTGTTGTTCATTATTATTTTATCTCAGTTATAGTTAGAAACATGCCAAATTGTGCAGCTTAAGGATGTAGCAAGAACAGGTGTATAATGGAGGTGCTGAAAACACTGGGGGGGGGGGGGGATAAATATGCCCGGAGCCGAGCTCACAGTGAAGAGGCAGGAAAGTGAGTATACCAGTCATTCTCCGGTCTGTTCCAGCACCTAGCAGGTGAAAATCACCCTCAAGAGTGCAGGGAGGACTGTGAGTGAGCACCAAACATCCTAACATACCAGACCAGAACAGCAGCACAAACTAACGAGCAAGTGCAAGTGTAGACTTATATTGTATAGGACTGCCCATGCATGCATAACAACAGCTCGCATGCAGGTGTAGGGGTATTATAGGTGCATGCATAATGACAGCTAGTTTGCAGGTGCTACAGTACAGAATTAGATCCGATACTGCAGCACTGAAATCTATAATACAGCATTGCAAATAACAAAGCAAGCTCTGGAGTACTGACAAAAACATTTTGAATATAACCCTCCCCTCTTCACAGACCCCTTGAACACTCCCCAACCCCCCCACCCCTCCCCCCCCCCCCCCCCCCCCACCACCACCACCATAACCATAACTTTCTTTATATCGCCCCAGTCCCCTTCTAAAAGAAAGAATGCAAAACAATATAAACCTCACAAGTTTGCTATCATTTTCAATAATGTTAGCTACAGTTTTGGACAAATGAATATGGCAGCAAGCTCCATCCACTGGCTTCAGCCCAGATCATGGGCCAGATAGGCTCATGCCGTCTCCTGTCATTAAGCCTCCTTGAGTTTAACTGGCTCAGCAGAAGCGTTCCCAGGGATGGGGTTGGCGAGGGAAAAGTATTTGCATGCATACTTATAAAAACACACGTGTGTACATAAAATAACCCAGAAATTTTCTGTGTGCCAGCAGCAGTTGTAAATGTGTGTACCTCATTTTTAAAGGGTGTATACACATTTGCTTTTCATTTGAAAATGTATTGATCTGCATGCAGGGAAAAGTATACACAGTTATAAAATCACTCTCTTATTTACCTTAATTATTATTGAGTGAGAATGGATTGGGAATCTGAAGCTGTGTTTTCATTGTTCATGATATCAGCAATGTGCTGTACACTGACAATGCAACAAAAACTATTCAGCCCGCACAACTGAATAGATATAACTGAGAAATAATAGAAAAGGGACCAACATGGCACCAAGCCATCTTTTTTCTACAAGTTATTTACTACTATAAGGTTTTTTTAAGAGGTTTAAAGGCCCTGCCAGCTGGATGATAATAAATCATCATATCCTAGAATTAATGAAATCTATTGACTTTAGTCCTTTTGGCTATTTTTGGTGATGGGTAGATATAATCTTAAGGACGTGCAGAAAAAAGTAATTTAAATGTTAATGTTACTGCTCTAGGTATGAATCTAATGAGTCAGAAATGATGTGTAATTTCTGATTTATTCCTGTTTGGATGCAGTCATATAGTAGCATTAAGTGTCTTTAATGATCCATTTATTAATCATGGCAATTAAAGAATAACATGCCAATGCTGTTACTACATTGGCTCACTGCTTCTGCTTCAATGAAGCATTGCCAAGCTAGTCGATTCCAGCTAGGACCATCTTGAAGGGCTTTTTTACTCCCATCCCAATGCATTCTCCTCATCTTTTCTGTAAAGGATGTAGCACTGCAAGTATCATGATCCATCAGGGCTGACTGACTGACCTTAAGTTCATGATCCTGGTTTTGTAAAGAGATGAAAGTCCTGAGAGTGCAGCCAATGTTGGTATGGCTTACTGGGCTGACTTCACCATTAGGGCAAACTAGGCAGTCGCCTAGGGTGGTACCTTCTGAGGGAAGCAACAAAGAACCACTACAGCAAAACCAAACCAAGAGTTTGTGACAGCTAGATAGACTGAAAGAACCAGAAGAACACACTTTAACCAGCAAGGAAGAGGGTGGGCAATTTTCAAAAAAACCCACTTACCCAGGTAAGTGGCTTCTGGCAATGGCCTTCATTATATTTATGTGTATGTACAGATACATAAACTTCAAAGAAAGAATTCCACATAGCTCACTCATTTAAACAACGAATTAGTTTTAAGATATGGCACCTCAGTGAAGCAGATCCCACAATAATTCTTGTCAATAGGATTTTTCTTGCATCTAGTTCTTCATCGGTACCATGATTTTGCTGTCATCATTTAAAGAATTTTTAAAATATTATCTTTGATATTTTCAACTTTTTAAAAACTTTACTGTGAAAACAATGAATATCACTTATCTGAATAGTTATTTTCAAAAAGGGAATCAGTGCCGACATGTGTTTCACCAGTAGCTGTTTCAAGGCAAAGAAAGACATCCATAATCAGTTTCTTCAAAAAGATCATATGAAAAAAACTCATCTTCTTAAGCAACATAAAGCAATAGCTAATTACCAACACACATCCATTCATATTCAGCCATACCTTTCTACACTTCAGATTGAAGTTGCTAACATCTCCTATTAAAAAACATGGCCGTACCTTCAGTACGTGTAGGTACCCATTGCAGTAATGTCAACAAAGCCCATTATTTGAATGGGCTTCGTCAGCATTGCCGTGCAGGAACCGCTAGTGCGGCTTGAAAAAAGAGGCCCTAAATGGATAATGCAGGCTTAAAGCAGGAGCAAATAGCACCACCATAATAGGAGGTGATAAATGCTCCTGCATTCATTTTTTTGTAAGTCCCACATGCTAATGCAAAAATACATATTTAAAAATCCTTAAAAACTGCTACATTAAATCTGGCTTAGCACATGGAGACTCCCATGTTAAAATGTATTAAGCTCATATTTTAATGCATTTTAATAAAAGGACTCCTTTGGGAGTTACGCACTTAAATTGGACTCTTTGAACATTTACTATGGCTGAGTACCTAAATTTGTACTCAAAATTTCACTAACCTCCTAAATTTAAGAGCATAGAAAGTGGGTGGCACCAGGAACAGGCCTAGGGTGGGGAAAAAGAAGCTTAGTACTAAGGTTCAGCACTAGGCTCATAAACTAGGCTAAAAAATTCTAGGCAAATAAGTTAAGAGCATAACTTTACAATTTCCTGTGCTAACATTATGGGGAAAGGACAGTTTCATATGTGTAACCTGATTGACAAAATGCAATGTTATTTTACCAACTTCAGATTTTGCCCCTTAGAAATCAGCCTGGTCTAAGAGAACAGCAATGTGATTGCAGTCAAGTATTGTTTCAGCCAAGCCAACTTGTAAGAGAAGACGACAAAATATTTATCAGATTAGATAATTATTGGCATTTGACTAGATGATATATATTATTCCATGAAGGAAATAGGCCAGAGAACTTGAAGAACAAGATCTCCCTCTATTCACCTTCATTGTTAAGGTCCTCCGAAGTAATATCCCTAACCCAGACTTGTCCAACCTTTTTCTATCGGGAGCCAGATCTTATATTTTGTAACATTTTGAGGGCCAAAACACGCACTGTCATATTTTGCTGCATGTTTCATCAAATAGTGGTATGCAACTTATCCTTAAAATCGAGCATGGTACCAGAAGATTGGAGGGTGGCCAATGTAACGCCCATTTTTAAAAAAAGGCTCCAGGGGAGATCTGGGAAATTATAGACCGGTGAGTCTGACGTCGGTGCCGGGGAAAATGGTAGAGGCTATTATTAAAAACAAAATTACAGAGCACATCCGAGGACATGGATTACTGAGACCAAGTCAGCATGGCTTTTGTGTGGGGAAATCTTGCCTGACCAATTTACTTCAATTCTTTGAAGGAGTGAACAAACATGTGGACAAAGGGGAGTCAGTTGATATTGTGTATCTGGATTTTCAAAAGGCGTTTGACAAGGTACCTCATGAAAGGCTACAGAGGAAATTGGAGGGTCATGGGATAGGAGGAAATGTCCTATTGTGGATTAAAAACTGGTTGAAGGATAGGAAACAGAGAGTGGGGTTAAATGGGCAGTATTCACAATGGAGAAGGGTAGTTAGTGGGGTTCCTCAGGGGTCTGTGCTAGGACCGCTGCTTTTTAATATATTTATAAATGATTTAGAGATGGGAGTAACTAGCGAGGTAATTAAATTTGCTGATGACACAAAATTATTCAAAGTCGTTAAATCGCGACAGGATTGTGAAAAATTACAAGAGGACCTTACGAGACTGGGAGACTGGGCGGCTAAATGGCAGATGATGTTTAATGTGAGCAAGTGCAAGGTGATGCATGTGGGAAAAAAGAACCCGAATTATAGCTACGTTATGCAAGGTTCTACGTTAGGAGTTACGGACCAAGAAAGGGATCTGGGTGTCGTCGTCGATAACACACTGAAACCTTCTGCTCAGTGTGCTGCTGCGGCTAAGAAAGCGAATAGAATGTTGGGTATTATTAAGAAAGGTATGGAAAACAGGTGTGAGGATGTTATAATGCCGTTGTATCGCTCCATGGTGCGACCGCACCTTGAGTATTGTGTTCAATTCTGGTCGCCGCATCTCAAGAAAGATATAGTAGAATTGGAAAAGGTGCAGCGAAGGGCGACTAAAATGATAGCGGGGATGGGACGACTTCCCTATGAAGAAAGACTAAGGAGGCTAGGGCTATACAGCTTGGAGAAGAGACGGCTGAGGAGAGACATGATAGAGGTATATAAAATAATGAGTGGAGTGGAACAGGTGGATGTGAAGCGTCTGTTCACGCTTTCCAAAAATACTAGGACTAGGGGGCATACGATGAAACTATAGTGTAGTAAATTTAAAACAAATCGGAGAAAATTTTTCTTCACCCAACGTGTAATTAAACTCTGGAATTCGTTGCCGGAGAAAGTGGTGAAGGCGGTTAGCTTAGCAGAGTTTAAAAAGGGGTTGGACGGTTTCCTAAAGGACAAGTCCATAAACTGCTACTAAACGGACTTGGAAAAATCCAAAATTCCAGGAATAACATGTATAGAATGTTTGTACGTTTGGGAAGCTTGTCAGGTGCCCTTGGCCTGGATTGGCCGCTGTCGTGGACAGGATGCTGGGCTCGATGGACCCCTGGTCTTTTCCCAGTATGGCATTACTTATGTACTTATGTCCCCTCCACTGCTCATATAACCCCACTGGCCTTCACCCAATCTCTCTCATTCATGTAACCTCTCTCCCCCCCTCCCCCCGGCCTTCACCCAGTCTCTCTCGCTCATGTGAACAGCTGCAGAAAAAACAGTGGGATTCTTGCTTCCCCACCATGACTGCTCTCTACAAGCTTGAGCCATGTGGTGCTGGAAGTTCAGGTTGGTCTCGTGGCTCAAGTCTTGCGAGACTTGAAAATACAAAATCAACCTGAACTTCTGGCACCATACAGTTCATGCTTACAAAGAGCTGAGTCACAGCAGGGAAGCAGGAATCCCACTTCTAGCACCACAAGAATTGCCAAGCTTCCAAGGGCCAGAAAAAAAACACTTGGTGGAACAGGTTCTGGCCCGCAGGCCATAGGTTGGACAAGCCTGCCTTAACCATACCTTCTCCAAAGGAGATCACATGATGTGACACCCACTAATAAGCCTTCTTTGGAGTAGCCCACACACTTTAGAATGTACTCCCAGAAAGGCTTTACCTAATGTAATACTATCTCTATTTCAAGAAGCAGGTTAACTTACATAGACATCACATAAAAAACGCCATTGCCAGCCAGGATGCCACGCCTGTGGGGCAACACTTTACAAAAACAGAACACTGTACTAGTGATTTCATAGTAAGAATCCTGAAAGGTAACTTTAAAACAATATAGGAATGTAAGACCTTTGAAGTCAGAATGATTAAATATTTTGACACCCACCAGACAGGACTTAACAGAGATCTGGGCTTTCTAGCCCATTATAAGCCATAAAATTGTAAATTGCACTGCTTTGTTTGTCACTCTTCTGTCTCCATGCATATCCCCCTGTTTCACCCATCCACCTCCATCCCCACCCTGTTAGATTGTCACTGAAATGCTTTGATGTCTCACTTATATATACTTATTTCCGATCTGACGAAGAAGGGCAACCTTCGAAAGCTAATCAAGAAATGTACTAAGTTATGTCCAATAAAAAAAAGTATCAGCTTATTTTCTTTTTCATGTTTTATTTTGTTTTATTTCTATTGATTACCTTTAAAAGTGGACTAACACAGCTACCACACCTCTCTACTCAAGAAGCAGGTGAAAGCCTAGCTCCTCTCCCAAGCCTTTGATGGAAAAGCAACTACCTAGATAGTCACACACAAAAGGATCAATACTGACTGCAGCAGGATTTGCTTACGACACATACACCTTTTATGATTCCATGTGCAATTTTTAATTTTCAGTTAGCCATGCTTATCAAACTTCTGTCTTATCTGTCTATGTATTCCACCTCTGCTTATACACTATCTATTAAGATGCTTTTTACTGCTTTAATTACATATTGCCTATGTCCAGGTTATTCTTGCAGTACAGTTACTTGGGTGAATTTCTTCCAAAAGGCAGTAGAACATCCTAGTAAATGAATGCATACATATATATGAAATTGAAAAGAGAATCTGGATTAAAGAATCATTATCATCATACCATTATAGATATCACAAAAACATCAAATCAAAAAATGCATCATAAAGAACCATCATGGTAGCCATGCATGATGTCAAAGGAGTAAAAAATGATATGTTCTGACCTTTAAGCTTTGAGAATCTACAAGAAATATTATGTACAAATCAGAAGACACGTCAACAGGCATAGTGTGTGAGGGAAGTCACTGGCATGGCCTAGATGTCAGGCAGAAAAGATTGCACTAAAGGGTGGTCAAAAGCCAGAAAGTCCAGAGTGTGATGATTGTTTTCTCAGAAGGGAAGCTGTAAATATCATTCAATACAAGTAAAAGGAAAGTATACTAAGCTTTCCTCCCCACACACTAATATGGGAAAAACTTGAAAGGTATATGATTATGGTGTGTTAAGAGAGAATATATATAATACACAGTGCCATCTACTGGCTCTTTATTACCATACGCCTTACAAACTAAAGGAAAACATTGGAAATAGAAATGTAGGAGGTAATACTCGAGGGCAGCAGCCAGCTTATTTATTTCAATACCAACTGTAGTTTTTAAATAAATATGCTGCTTGATTAACACTGCTACTATTTATTTTAGGCCTGCTTTTCAGTAAGTCTATACTAAACATATAGGGGCCGATATTCAGCCTGCACAAGGCAGGCCGGCTAAGTCCCACAGTCTGCACTGAGCCTGGATATTCAATGCTGGGCCTTTTCCAGTGACCAGCATTGAATATCCAGGGGTTTTAGGCCACTATAAACTTAACTGGTTAAGTTAATATTCAGTGCTGGCTGGTCAAGTTATAGTGGCCAAAGATAGACCTGCTATTTATACAGTCCGATATGGCCGCTAAACTTAGCCAGCAAAGTTTAAGTTTATCAATTTGATATACCACTTCTTTTGAAGCATGAACTGAGGCGGTTTACATATAACTATTCAGGTACTTGCACTGTCCCTGATGGTCTCACAATCTAAGTATATTTCACCTGGGACAATGGAGGGCTAAGTGACTTGCCAAGGTGACACGGAGCTACAGAGAGAATTGAACCTGGTTCCCCAGAATCTTAACTCACTGCCAACCATTGGGCAACAGTGAGAATCGAAGTTGGTTCCCCAGGTCCACAGCCCGCTGCACTAACCATTAGACTACTCCTCCACTCTGAATATTCATGGCTAGCTGGCTAAATCGCACTATACAGACGGTTAGCTGCTAGTACTGACCATGAATATTCAGCAGGAGATAGCCAGATATGCTCCACTGAATATTCATGGATAGCCAGTTAAGTCCTATTTAACTGCCCAGGACCCATTCCTGGTCAGTTAAATAGCGCTGAGTATTGGACAAATAAACTATCCATATAGGGCCAGATTCAGTAATGGTGCTCAATTTAGCCAGTGGGGAAAATCTGCGCTAAACGCTATTCTATAAAGGGCTGAGCGCCCTTTACTGGATAGCACTTAGAGCAGATTCTCACTCCCAGCTTTGGGCACCAGGATTTATGCCAGCTGAAACTTGGTGTAAATCCTGGCACAGAAGTTGGGAGCGTAACCCTGGTATTCTATAACACTGTGCCTAAATATTAGGAACGCCCCTGATCCTGATGTTTAATTTGAGCAAGTGCAAGGTGATGCATGTGGGAAAAAAGAACCCGAATTATAGCTACGTCATGCAAGGTTCCACGTTGGGAGTTACAGACCAAGAAATGGATCTGGGTGTCGTCATCGATAATACAGTGAAACCTTCTGCTCAGTGTGCTGCTGCGGCTAGGAAACTGAATAGAATGTTGGGTATTATTAGGAAAAGTATGGAAAACAGGTGTGAGGATGTTATAATGCCATTGTATTGCTTCATGGTGCGACCGCACCTTGAGTACTGTGTTCAATTCTGGTCGCCGCATCTCAAGAAAGATATAGTAGAATTGGAAAAGGTGCAGCGAAGGGCGACTAAAATGATGGCGGGGATGGGACGACTTCCCTATGAAGAAAGACTAAGGAGGCTAGGGATTTTCAGCTTGGAGAAGAGATGGCTGAGGGGAGACATGATAGAGGTATATAAAATATTGAGTGGAGCGGAACAGGTGGATGTGAAGCGTCTGTTTCCACTTTCCAAAAATACTAGGACTAGGGGGCATGCAATGAAACTACAGTGTAGTAAATTTAAAACAAATGGAGAAAAATTTTCTTCAGTCAACACGTAATTAAACTCTGGAATTCGTTGCCAGAGAACGTGTGAAGGCGGTTAGCTTGGCAGAGTTTAAAAAGGGGTTAGACAGTTTCCTAAAGGACAAGTCCATAAACCACTACTAAATGGACTTGGGAAAAATCCACAATTCCAGGAATAACATGTATAGAATGTTTGTACGTTTGGGAAGCTTGCCAGGTGCCCTTGGCCTGGATTGGCCGCTGTCGTGGACATGATGCTGGGCTCGATGGACCTTTGGTCTTTTCCCAGTGTAGCATTACTTATGTACTTATGATCCACTCATACCCCTCCCATAGTCATGCCTCTTTTGGGTTATGCACGTGATATTTTAGGCACCTAGTGTTATAGAATAGCACATAGGCAAATGTGTGCATAAATCCAAATTAGTGCCAATTAAGTGTCAACTCCAAGTAACATCAATAATTGGTTGTTGGCACCTAATTGACCAATTACTATATATGCTCAAATATAAACTGAGATTTTTGGGCCAAAAATGGGGATCTCGGTTTATATTTGAGTCTCTGATTCTTCCTCCCATCCTCCCCCGATGGCATTTTACTCCTCCTCTCCCTCCCCCCGGTGATCAGCGTTTGCCAGCATTTCATGGTGACTGGCACTTCTATCCTCCACCTCCCAACCCCCTCAATGACCAGAACTTCTGTTTCTCACCCCCTTCCAATGACCAGCAATTCTGTTCCCCCCTCCCCAATGACCAACACTTCTATCCTCCGCCTCGTCTTGCCTCCCCACCCCTTCCCAGTGACTGACATTGTTCATACCTTTCTTTTCCTGGCTGAGGCTGACACTATCGCTATGTGCTGAGCTGTGTAGGGCCTGCCAGCTTCCGCCCTCTCTAAGGGGCCCTTTTACTAAGCAGCAGTAGGGCTAATGTGTGGGTAGTGGGTGCCAAATCAACACTACCGCCAGGGTAGCATGAGCGCCTGGCGGTAATTTCGAAGTTGGCGTGCACTGTTTCCCACGGTAAAAAATATTTTTCCATTTTCTATCGCAGGGGTGTTCTCGGCGGTAATCGGCAGTGCAGCCACATTGGCATGCATTGCATGATTACCACACAGTTAGCATGTGAGCCCTTACTGCTAAGTCAATGGGTGGTGTTAAGGGCTTAGGCAGTAAATAGCTGCACACTACTGTTGATTTTAATGCACAGCAATTTACTGCCTCATAAATAAAATCCTTTTTCCCCAGAAATGGTAAAAATTGGCCCAGCGCGTGCCAATTTCGCACGTCCAAACTACCGCAGGCCACTTTATACCACTTTATAAATGGGGGAGGGGGGAGGTAAATGTCTAAAGGCAATTCCCACTGTATACTAAACTGCACTAGTGACTGCGGTGCGCTAATGCTGACACAGCCCATTCACTTTGAATGTGCTGTGTCGGCACTGCCGTGTAGCAACAGGGTAGTATGTAAATTCATTCTTTCCTTCTCTAATTTAACTCAAAAATATAAAGGGCACAGACAGGCACACAAAAAATAAATATCAATATTCAGCAATCCAGTTCCTCCTTTCTCCTTTGGGGGTAGCAGAATTTTGCGTTCTTCTTGGTTTTTTTCTCTTGACAAATAATTTAAAAAAAACACACCAGTCTGGGCCAATCTAGGCTGATATCTACAGAACTATAGATAGCATAGATTTGAAGTGTTGTTGTTGTTTTGTTTAAAGCTTCACCATTTGAAGATTATATTATGAAGAATTTATATGAAATATTTTGATTTGCACTGCACATTGTTTTATAGCATCAGTAAAGAAATTAAAGGAAAAAGTGTTGAGGATCACTGGAGGTTTTTGGCTAATGATGAAGTGAGAGTCCAATAAGTGCTAAAAATGTTTCTGTGAATTTTCACTGAGCACTACAGACTTTTGAGGTCTTTTCCTCCATGTTATTTTTAAACAGATGTAAAATGATACTTTGAGCACTTGATATTTATATCCACAATAATTTGGTTAGAAGGTACTCACCCCCCTGCCCCCCCCCCCCCCATTCACTAAAGCTTAGCTTGAGTTATCTGCAGCAGGGCCTATTTTATTCCTAGGGCCCTGCTGCAGATAACTCGAGCTAAGCTTTAGTAAACAACCCCAATTACAAACATACTGGAAATACAAACAGATCTCGACCAACAGAAAGATCTAAACAATTCATGCCCCTATCCTAGCAGTCTACCAAAATCTCTAATCCTTCCCTTTCAACTTTCAGCCTCCTTCTTAACCACTTGGGAAAAACCAGCCCCCCCCCCCCCCCCCGATATTCAGGGTTATTTAACCAGCCTGAACAGCTGCTGACCGGTTAAATAGCGCTTAACCGGCTATCCGCAGATATTCAGTGGGAAATAACTGACTATCCCTGCTGAATATCCCCAGTTAGTGACTATCTGCTGGTTTTTAAAGCGAGTTTACTGGCCATATTTGGCTGCATGAAACTGTAGAATATCTTTGGCCGGTTTCAAGATAACAAGCTAAGTCTGAATATCAAACTTAGCTGGTTATCACTGGCTAAGTCTGAATATTGACTTAGCCAGTTATCTTAAAACCAGCAAAAAATAAACTGGATATTCATTGCCGGTCACCAGAAACGGCCCTGCATTGAATATATGGGCTTAGCGCTGACCGCAGGAGTTAGTCGGCCTAACTCCTCTGCAGTCTGAAAATCGGCCTCCATGTCTTTAACCAATTTATAAAAGGTCATCTGATCTATAAAAGGTCATCTGATCTAACTCCAGCTTAGCCATCTTAGGCATCTTATTCCAACAGGTAGGGCTTCATAACCAAAAACATCCAACATCTCCAGCACATCCCTTGCACCTCTTTAACTGAAGGGACAAGCAACTATTCACTGACTACAGTATCCCATCAAGCAATATTTCTTCAGTCAGCCACTTCACAAACCTATACATGTGAAAGCTGATAATTAATTACAAAGGGCACAATCTTTATTTATTATTATTTGGAGAGGGAAGTAAGCGAGAAGGAGGATAACTCCATTAATATGTCCTATAAAGGGCTAACCAAACTGTGCTGTTTTTAGAAACTTATACAGTACATGCCAGGGAGCAGTTATAAATTCAAACATATACATATTAGGTCATACACATGCATTCCCTTTATGAAACAAGGAATACATTGGTAGATTTCTGAGCTGCCCAGACCTTGTCCAAACCACGCCCCCAACCCACCTTCTTGCAATTCCTATGTGTTATGGACATCCACTTGTAAATTGAACCCTTTCTAAAATCTCCATTTTACACATGGCTGTTATTCCACATGTAGAAGCCCTGCGAATAAGGCTTTAAAATAACTCCCACTTTTGCTACTTGTAAATATTGGATCCAGCATTGCTCCTTCCCCTTGAGGGTTCCATCAACATTTGTCTGAGCAGAGAATCATGAAAGGCATCCATGATCATGCTACTTCTTTCTGATTCACTAGCTGGGATATTCTAATTCACATCTAGTAGGTTGAAATCTCCCAGCAACCACACCTTCTCTTCCATTCCCATCTTTATCAGTGAACAAATCTATGTCCAGTTTCTGTTTAAGTTGAGGTCTGTAGGTGATTCCTTTTTACTGGACTAGCATGCAGAGGCATCCCGACCATTAGGCCATCTGAGGCGGGGGTCTCAGACAGCACTGTTTCGGGAACAGCACCTCCCCTTTCCTTCCTCCATCCTGTTCACCAAGTTTACCTTCTTTCTCTTCATGTTCCAAAAGCCGGCAGTGGCAGGCACGATTTCCATATGCTGCCCTGCCTCTGGAACCCACCTCTTCTCTTTATTGCGGCTGCCTCTCTGATATAACTTGCTGTAAAGAAGAGGTTGGTGCTGGTGGCAGGGCAGTGAATAGGAGTCGCTGCCACCACCAGCTTTTGGAACATGAAAGAAGCGTGGAAGAAGGAAGGGGAGAGATGTTAGAACTTGGCCCATGGGGGGGGGGGGCAACATCTCAGCCTGGAGGGTTGTATCTCAGTCCAGGGGGGGCTGCATTTCAGCCTAGGGGGCAGCATCTCGGCCCAGGGGGGCAGCATCTCAGCCTGGGAGGGTGGCATCTCGGCCTGGATGGGCAGCATCTCAGCCCTACTTCAGGTGGCATCTTGCCTTGGGCTGCCCCTGCCAGCATGGTATATCTTCAACTAGCTCGTGTCATTCTATTACAATGAAAGAGTGGCACATGATTCTACTGAGCAAAAGCAATGAACACTGTTAAATCCAGAGCATTGCTAATTCTTTAAAATAAAATTCCAAAGATTTTCATAGTTAATTTGCTTTCAATATTTTCAGCTATACCATAATGACATTGGCTAAAGTGAGCACTAACAATGAGTAATTAGAGGAAGTTATATAATGTCTGAAAAAAACTGCCTGAGTTGTATAATGAGTTATTGTTAAGGCAAACAATGGATGTACATTTGAATGCATTCTACATGAATAAGGGCACTAATTACTTATGTTGCTACATTTTTGTTTATATAACTACTCACTAATTATTGAAGTTTTCATTTAGTGTGGGAAAAAAAACTTAAACTAGAAATTAATAATATTATCTTAAATATGGAAATGAATGGCCTTAATACCATAGGAAAGCGAATGCTGGTGGCTTTGAGAAAATGTAATTTGCAAATACCATGACACATTCTTGCCATATGTCTCATGTTTAAATAAATAAAATAATGAAAAATGTAAATTTTAAGTCCATGAATTTTCATAGGTTAGAATGCCTTCTAGCCATGAAGTCATTTTGTGAAAACATGCAGGCCAGTAGTCAGCCAGCACCAATGACTAACTTAATACATATATTTAGAGCTACTATATATATATATACAAATAGTGTGCCCTCTTTGCCAATAGTGTGCAATCTTAACAGCATTTCTCCTCAAACTAAAATGAAGAATAATGAAAACAAAGCAAAATGAATGATGCTGCAAACATTCAGCAAAGTACTTTGGGCTAACTTTTTAGTGCTCACTAATGCTAGAGAGGAGTGACTCTAGCGTTAGCGCACAGTAAAAAGTTAGCGCCTACAGCGCGGCTTAGTAAACAGGGCCTTTTTTTTTTACTGCACCATTGTTATGGAACTCTGTGCCTTTATATTTACAAAGTGAACTTTCTTTAAGAATGTTTAAATCATTATTGAAAACTTGATTCTTTTAATAAACCTGTATTACTTGATTTGCTGTACAGCTTCAGCCCGGTCTAACACCACTACCTTGGAAGGTCTGTGCTATCCATCTGTGATTATTTTTTGTGTGAGTGTGTTCCTTTCCTATTTATATTGTAGTTCCTTTTTCCTGTTTTTGCTAGTATGTAAATCACTTTGTCCTGCTATACAGTTAAGCGGTATAGCAAGTTTGGAATGAATAAATAAATAAATAGATACCTAAAGAAGGAAACAAAACAAAATGAACAGTTTTGGGCCACCCATTGCTAATAATTATACAAATACCCCTGGATTCTATACAATGTGCCTAGTGTTCCTCACCAAAATCCAAACATATTCTGTAACAACACACATAACTTAATTGGCTTAGCAAGCCAATCAGTGTTGTCAACAGCACTTAACAAGCAATAATGAGCACTAATTGGCAATAATTAGAATTTACGCATACAACTCCTTAAGCATATTCTGTAATGCACTGCGCCTAAATTTTAATGTGGACAGGCAAAAAGGGGTATGATTATGGATAGGGATAGGGAAATGAGCATTTCATGGGCATTCCAAAATTTACAAGCATAGTTATAGAATATGGCCCAGTGCGCATAAATCTACATGCAGGGATTTAGGCCATGTTTTCATTGGCCATAATGGACTCACGTAGTTTTAGGAGCTAGGATAGCAACTAAGCATATTATATAAGTACTGCCATACAGTGGTGGCACTCTGAATTGGATTAAGCATTTCTAACCACAAGAAATTATCAAGTGAAATCAAAAACAAACATATCGTCACCATGGAAACCAGGCTGCGGAGTACCGCAGAGTTCACCACCATCACCGATCCTCTTCAACCTCATGATGACCCCACTAGCCAAGACCCTATCTTCCCAAGGCCTCAATCCATTTATCTACGCTGACGATGTTACATTACACATCCCATACAAACATGATCTGGCGGAAATCACCAGCGAAATCAAACTAAGCTTAAACATCATGAACTCATGGGCAAATGCATTCCAACTAAAACTCAATACAGAAAAAACACACTGTCTCATCATCTCATCCCAATACAATACATACAAACCCACAAACATTAACACCCCAGGATACACCCTCCCTGTCTCAGACAGCCTGAAAATTCTCGGAGTAAGAATCGACCATAACCTATCACTAGAGACCCAAGCGAAATCCACCATAAAGGAAATGTTAAACGCCGTTAACGGGTTATATGTAAGCCACATTGAGCCTGCAAAAGGTGGGAAAATGTGGGATACAAATGTAACAAATAAATAAATAAAATACTGGGACAGACCGAAGGTCCATCAAGCCCAGTATCCTGGCAAGATCCAAAAAAAAATACAATACATTTTATGCTGCTTATCCTAGAAATAAGCAGTGGAATTTTTAAGATCTAATGGGGCCGCTGCTGAGAAAGCCTTTTTAAAGGTATCATCAAAGTGCACTTTCTTTAGACTCGGAATGCATTACATGAAATTTTGTGTTAAAAGGAGGAAATATTTTGGCACATCTTATAACACACAGAGGGGCATAATTGAACGCAAACGCCTATCTCCATGGGCGTTTATCTCCGAGAACGGGTCCGTGAAGGGGCGGGCCGAACCGTATTTTCCAAAAAATGGACGTTTTTGAGCTGGGCGTTTGTTTTTTTTTAGCGATAATGGAAACTAAAAACGCCCAGCTCAAAAACGTCCTAATCCGAGCCATTTGGTCGTGGGAGGGCCATGAATCGTAGTACACTGGCCCCCCTGATATGCCAGGACACCAACTGGGCACCCTAGGTCAGTGCGGTGGACTTCAGAAAAAGCTCCCACATGCATAGCTCCCTTATCACGGGTGCTGAGCTCCCAACCTCTCTCCCCCAAAACCCACTACCCACAAATGTACAACACTACCATAGCTCTTAGGGGTGAAGGGGGCACCTACATGTGGGTACAGTGGGTTTTGGAGGCCTCCCATTTACCAGCACAAGTGTTGCAGGTGGGGGGGGATGGGCCTCGGTCCACCTGCCTGAAGTGCACTGTGGTACCCACTAAAAGTGCTCCAGGGACCTGCATACATGCAGGCCTCTAGGACTTGTTGCTGCTGTATAACATTGGCACACCAGTTGACACCTGAAGACTAATCTCTCTGAAAACGTCCTTTATTGGAATAAGTACGTTTACTCACAGTTAACTGCAGATCAGAGGTTGTGCCCCACTGGCAACGAGTCTCGCTGGTACTGAGATTAGCAGTAGGTCAGAGCTGGCAGAATGCTGTACAATGCCCTCTTTCAGCCACATTCAAGGTAAGAACTAAGTTGTCTAACGTGGCTAACACAGGAAAGGGAACTAAAACTGGCTTACAAAAATGGCCACTACCGCATGGACTACAACAGGAAACACAACAGGGCACACTCTGACCCAGTATGCAGGGGGAAAAGCACCATGGGAGAAGAGCCTACCAACTACCATTCTGACAGATATTGTGATATGTCTAACTTCAGGATCCTAAAGACCATATTCAAAACTTTAAACTTTATTCAAAATGCTATCAACAACTATTGCAGTTATTCCAATACAGAAGAGATAAGGTCCCTGGGCTTAAGGCCTCACATGTCCCATGCACCATATTACACATATTTAGGTCTTCATACCTCATATTTAGGGCTCAACATCTCATATTTAGTAATCATTTTTACACTTCATCTCACAGAACTTTTGTATCATCTTTTTAGGTTTTTTTTTTTTTTTTTAATAATCTCATAGGCATTGTGCTCTGTTTGACTATTTTTTCTCTACAGTGTCACCACTCTGAGTATTGCTTTATGGACATGCATCTTCTTCAACTGAACACAGTAGTCCAAAATAGGTCTCACCAGAGTTTTCTCAGAAAGATCACATTTTTTCTGATAATTATACCTCTCCTTAATCAGCCTGACTCATTGATTTGTATTTTTTTACAACCTTGAGATTATCAGATATAATAACTCAAAATTCCTTTCCTCATCTTATAACATATACTACTCTCTTGAATTTCACTAAACCAAGCACATTAATTTATTTATTTATATATTTATTTGTTTGTTTGTTTGCATCAAATCTTAGTTGACAAACACTTGACTATGCCTTAGGTTTTCCTGGATTATATCTCGTATTTTTCACTCTATCTGGAATGTCCACCCATTGTATCTTCTACAAAAAAATCTAACCCCTTCTATTACCCTATCTGCAATAGCTCTTATAAATGAAAACATTGAACTGGACCTGGGATTAATCCCTGGAACACTCCACTGAGAACAACTTTATCCTTGCATATCTTTCAACTCATTTCTAATCCAGTTCCCCACCTCTGAACCTACTCTTACACTGCTCAGTTTACTTATGAGGGATCTGTATGGCTAAATGTCAAAGGCATGGCTGAAATCTAAATTGTCTTAACTAGTACTTTCCCCTGATTTAATTGGTCACTCAGTTAAAGCTGACATAGTTTTTTAGGTTTAGCTCACACTTTTTTCAGTAGTAGCTCAAAGTGAGTTACATTCAAGTACACTAGATATTTCCCTAGGGGTATTTCCCTGCATCCCTGCATCTCACTTTTGGTAGGACTGAGGCCTGGATAGGCCATGAACCATCTTTGCTGAATAAACATGGATTCTGCATTTCTTCCTGGCACAGTTGTGCTAGTTGACTTCATCCAAGGACATGTTGTTTACTTGCACTAGCCTTCCAGTTTATCTGTACCAGGAAGAAATGCAGAATCTATGTTGTTTATTCAGAAAATATGGTTCATACCCTAACCAGGCCTCAGGCCAAACAAAGGTGAGATACAGGGAAATACCCCTACGGCTCCTCCCCACCTTGGACTACAAGGGAGTCTATTCCATCTCCAACCTAACTAATAATACAATTAGACAGGTTAGAACCAGGACTCATGGTCAAGACCAAAGAGATGCATAAAAATGGATAATATAACAACAAATCTCAGAACTAACACTTTTTCAAATGAAAACTAGAAGCACATATCACCAAAGTAGATCATTAGTAAATCATAACAATGTTCAAAAAGGAATTTCATAATGGAGCTAATACAGCAGACAAATGTATACAAGAACAAATAACACTGTGTTAATAAAGTGTCTTAACACATGAAACAATAATCAAACATAATAATAAGTAATGCATGGCAAAAGCATCAGTCCGTTCCACCTGATCTTTCACCATGTCATCAAACTCGGAGAAAAGTTAATTGGATGGAATTTCCACTTGCTTTCAATTTCCTCCTGAAGAGATGAAGATTGAATAGAATGCACCTCTCTAGGAGTCTTGGGAAGAGACAACCCTCTGGACAAATGAAGACGTCATTCTCGAGCTTCACTTGGGAACATATGGCCTTTAGGAGAGGTAAATAGACATTCAGGTGTCCCCCCCCCCCCCCAACAGATGTCCAAAAGGAAGGCAGCCTGCCAATGATAGGCAAACTTACCTTGACATCAGGAAAGGACTCCCCCACAAGAAGACCTACAGGTTCTCCAGCAGAAATGACAACATCGTCAGCCTGGAAATTGATGATCAATAAGTGAAAGGCAGAAGCAGTCACCTCCAAGCAGGGCAAAGCACCAGTAGACAATCCTAGTTCTCAAAAGCGATCATGAGAATTGAAGAACAGCACCTTATCCAGAGGTCTCTGGCTCTATGGCAGGCAGAGCTTGAGAGAAAAGTCTTGAATCCTCCCCGGGATCCTCACATCGTCAGCAGACACCACCTCACAGACCTGAGGGATCGTCTATCCAGACTTCAGACTGGAACATGTGATTTAGGACTCCACTGAGCTACCCTGCAGTCTATTCCAAAGTACATGATTCACCAAGTCCACATAAACTCCCAGTCTAACGAGGCAGTTTGAACCCAAACATAAGGGCTATTGCAGGCCTCCGACAATAGAGAAGTGGTGAATAAAATTCTTTATACCCAACTTCATGGTAGGCTTCAAATCCCCATGCCCAGGTATGTGCACAAAAGTGGAGTGACACTTGACAGACTGGATCTGCATGGTCTGCACAAGGTGCTAGAAGTGTTCACTGATCATGGAGATGTCACTGAATAACAACAGGGAGGCCTAAAGCGGCTGGGTACCATCCAGATGGACTGTGACTGTCAGGTTATCACCCTCCTGGTGAATGCCAGCCAACAGGTCAGTACTGGAAAGAGAAGAAGAGACAATGTTTCCAGGGCAGCATTTGGCTGGTCATATGCAGCTGGTACGTCCTTAAGAACATTCTTCAAGTTATCAGCATTAAGAACAAAGTCAGTTATCAGAGCCTTTTGGACTCTGATTACTGCACTATGTTTCTGACCCCCCCCCCCCCCCCCCCTGAGTGGTGTCATACCCAAGTTCCAAAATGAATATGTCAGCTGATCTCTAGAAATGTATTTGAATAGAAGCGTCCCTAAGCTCTATGGAGCTGGAACCACTGACTCTGCACATGCACTTAACTTTCCATAAGGCATTGGGCAATTAACTTGTGACCAGACCACCTCTTGGACGTAGTCCAAAATAGGCCACAGCCTCTTCAAGAGATCATTTCCAATTACAAATTCCTCACCTGGACTCCGAGTGATGATCACAGGGTGGTTAACAGTCATTTTCCTAAGCTGTAAAGTACACCAAACTTAACCCATTGTCCCAATGGTTTTATTGCCATAAGACACAAGTGACATGTCGCAAGGAGTAACTTGTAATATGTCCTTATTTCCCCCCCCCCCCCTCCTCCCCCACAATCAAGCAGATCCTGACAGGGGAACACCTGCTGTATAAGGAGAGGCAATATATACCTTTGGCCTGTAGGTGTAAGTTTACTCAGAAAGTACTTGTGCTCCCTGATGGAGTCCAACGAAGGAAGTCACTCTGGGTGCATAGACTGGTCACCTGCAGTCTCCACCATGGCAAGAGACAGTGCACTCATTTGAACAGTGGATACAATATCCTGTGAAGAAAAAGTAAGGGTGGTTAGTCATTCCTTTTCCTCCTCTGAAGGGGACTGCTTGAGCACCTCTACGGAGTTGACAACACTAGGCCTTACAGCATCTTTCAGCCTAGAAAATTTATCCTTTGACTTCTGGTATTTCCCTCCCCTTTTCTGAGAAGAGGGCAGCTTCTGCTGGGTACTAGTAGCAGGGGTATCCTGCACTGCTTCAAACCCACTTCCTCCTGTTGAACTGCTTCTTTTTAGACTGATGCTGGTATTCCCCTTCCTTTTGGGTAGCTGTGCCACCAGTCTGGCGATTCTGGGTATTTCCAGAAGGAACTTGTAAAGCAATACACATTTTTTTGTTTTAAAAATGAGCCCCAAAATGTTATTCCTCCATTTTTCATGAAATTCTTGCTAAATAAAAGGGTGAATATTTAGAACAATTAAACAGGGCTTACAAGTCTGCAATACAGACTCAACGAGTCAGAAAGCAACTATAAATCATCACAGTATCATATAAAAGTAAGACAGACGTGATGCATTAAAAAATACATGTGCGTGCCTTATGCTTACTAAAGCATATAGCATATCTGATATATTTCCAACACAAAGTAATGGAAGTCTACTCTTATTCAAACTGAGAAATATGGAGGGAAAAGTGACTTAACCAAAGTCAACATAATCAGTAACAGAGACGTAATCAGCGACTGTGAATTTCAAGTAGTCTGACTCTCAGCCCCATGCTGTAAACACAGAGCATCTACTTCTCTGTGCAGGCAGCTGTCAAGACTAAGCAGTTATATGCAACCTTTTCCTTTGAACATTTTCCACAAGTACGCAATCCCCCATTATATTGGGGATTACTAGATTGATGAGAAACCCCTCCCTAGAGTCATTGAGGGGAGGGAAGTGGATAAAGGTGAGCCAGTTGATATTGTGTATGTGGATTTTCAAAAGGCATTTGACAAAGTACCTCATGAAAGACTCCAGAGGAAATTGGAGAGTCATAGATAAGATGTAGTTCCTATTATGGATTAAAAACTGGTTAAAAGCTAGAAAACAGAGAGTAGGGTTAAATGGTCAGTATTCTTAATGGAGAAGGTATACTTAGTGGGGTTCCCCAGGGGACTGTGCTGGGACCGCTGCTTTTTAACATATTTATAAAAGACCTAGAGATGGGAGTAACTAATGAGGTAATTAAATTTGCTGATGAAACAAAGTTATTCAAAGTTGTTAAATCGCGAGAAGATTGTGAAAAATTACAAGAGGACCTTACAAGACTGGGAGACTGGGCATCTAAATGGCAGATGACATTTAATGTGAGCAACTGCAAAGTGATGCATGGTTCCACGTTAGGAGTCACCGACCAAGAAAGGGATCTAGGTATTGTCGTTGATGATACGTTGAAACCTTTTGCTCAGTGTGCTGCAGCGGCTAAGAAAGCAAATAGAATGTTAGGTATTATTAGGAAAGGAAAGGAATGGAAAACAAAAATGAGGACGTTATAATGCCTTTGTATTGCTCCATGGTGCGACTGCATCTCGAATATTGTGTTCAATTCTGGTCACCGCATCTCAAAAAAGATATAATGGAATTAGAAAAAGTGCAGAGAAGGGCAACTAAACTGATAAAGGGGATGGGACAACTTCCCTATGAGGAAAGGCTAAAGTCACTAGGGCTCTTCAGCTTGGAGAAAAGACGGCTGAGGGGAGATATGATAGAGGTCTATAAAATAATGAGTGGATTGGAAAGGATAGACGTGAAGTGTCTATTTACTCTTTCCAAAAATACTAGGACAAGGGGGCATTCGATGAAGTTACAAAGTAGTAAATTTAAAACGAATCGGAGAAAATATTTCTTCACTCAATGTGTAATTAAACTCTGGAATTCATTGCTAGAGAATGTGGTAAAGGCGGTTAGCTTAGCAGAATTTAAAAAAGGTTTGGCAGCTTCCTTAAGGAAAAGTCCATAGACCATTATTAAAATAGGCGTGGGGAAACTCCACTGCTTATTTCTGGGATAAGCAGCATAAAATGTTTTCTACTTTTTTGGGATCTTGCCAGGTATTTGTGACCTGGATTGGCCACTGTTGGAAACAGAATGCTGGGCTTGATTGACATTTGGTCTGTCCCAGTATGGCAACACTTATGTACTTATGTACTAGAGTGTGAAGCCCAGCCCAAAGGGAGGTGTACTTATGGGAAAATACTGAAAGAAATGTTTCTGGTTATTGAATGACAGTTGGGGTGGAGTTTGCAGTTAATAAAAGCTGTTGTAGTACATAGCACATGGTCTTTGGTTGCCTCTACCAGGACCCTTGTGCAGAGGTGGTGTCCTGGACAGTCCCAATAAACTAAGGCTGTACTAAGTGTAGCTTTCTGCCAGTAAAAGCATTAACCGTAGGGTTACCATGTGTCCTCTTTTAAGAGAAAGGCACAGCGAAGGTGACAAGATGGATGATGTCGATAAAACTATTATTGCACTCAAAAAAAGTTCACAGCAAGAGTTTATTGATAAAGATTGGACTCAACACAAATCGTGTTTCGGCTGCTCTGGCCTGCCTCAGGAGTCCCTGTGTATTGATGTTCAGTTGGTTCCCGAAGAGAGAATCTGAAATATTTAGTGAACTTATCTGCAAGGCTTCATTCTGTTTCTGTGAGTCTGACGTCCTGCACGTACAACGTGCAGAACGTCAGACTCAGAAACAGAACGAACGAACGAAGAAGAGGACCTCAGCTGGCGGGGGTTGGGGTCCCCACCAGCAAAGGTAGGCTGTGGCTTTAGGTTAGGGAGGAAGAAGCCTGAGATCAGTCAAGTTGCTGTTAACTGCTCTGTTCCATAAAGCTGGTGTTTCTACCCAGAGAGTGCTTAAATCAATGCTGATTAGTGAGGGAGGGAGATAGGGGGGCATCAAACTCGGAGGGGAGAGGCGCTGGAACTCGGAGGGGAGGTAGGGAGGGAGGCGTGGAACCTTGCTAGCGCCCATTTCTGTCAGAAACGGGCCTCTTTTACTAGACCCTGGAACTCGGAGGGACCTGCAACTCGGAGGGAGGGGGGACCCTGGAACTCAGAGGGAGGGGGGACCCTGGAACTCAGAGGGAGGACCCCGGGAACTCGGAGGGAGGGAGGACCCTGAAACTCGGAGGAAGGGAGGGGGGACGAGGGGGAGGGGGAATGCACCACCTGTAAAAAAAAAAACTTTCAGCACCCCCAATCATTTTGAAAAGTTGGCTCCTATGCATCACAGTGCATTTCTCCTAACACTTCCCTTAAAAACTTTAATGGCAGAAGGTCATTACCTTGCTAGCACCTGTTTCATTTCAATGAGAAACGGGCTTTTTTTACTAGTCAAATATAAATTATTCCGAAGTCTAAGTCACTGTGGCATCATTAACAGTAAGCTGCTACCCCTTTATTCTCAAATAATGATAGTACAGTGCAAACATTTTAGAACACATGGAAAATTGCTGGGTGGTCATGCTAAAAAGTCTGTAACTTCTCTATGTTTAAAGATAATCTTATTCCACTTGGTGCATAAATGTAGACAGTAGTAACCAATAAAGCTGTAAAATTTCACACTGAAATTCCAAGCAGTTGTTGAGAAAGCAACAAACAAATCTAAAGGGTTACTTTTTTGTGCCTGACCCTGTACATTACCACATGCATGAACCCTTACTACCTACAAAATGGCTGGTGGTAAATGCACACAGTAATTTGACAAAATGGCCACACGCTAATAGCAACATTAGCACATGTCCATTAATACCACTTTTACAGCTGCAGTAAAAATAGCCTTAGCATGTGGGAAAGATCCATAAATGAGCGTTCTAAGGGTCACTTTTTACCGCAACTTAGTAAGTGGACCCCAAAGTAAACTAGTGGTCTCATGCTACTTCCAGGTTTACAGATATCACTAGAAGCACCTTCACAGTTGTACTAATTGGCCTTTAATATGTTCTGTTTCAAGGGAAGAGCCAAGGGGATAATTAACAGGAATCTTAACTTCCATCTTAAACTGTACCAATTCTCTCCAAACTCAGTCAAAATATACCAACAGAACTGTGCACTGAAACTTATCTTGGAACTGCCCAGGCTGGACCTGTCCTTGACAAAATTGGGCTTCAATTTTTATTGCTTGCTTTGCATGTTCAAACAAGTGCTGCTTGTGCACACTAAAATTAAAAGAAAATTTGAAAAGTAATATCTGGAGCTGAAAATGGATAGCATGGAATAAGAGAGAAGAGACCTATATTACTACTACTACTACTACTACTATAAACCACTTCTATAGCACTACCAGTCGTACGCAGCGCTTTACAATTGAACATGAAGAAAGACAGTCCCTGCTCAAAAGAGCTTACAATCTAAATCAGGACAAACAGACAGGATCAATAAGGATAAGGGAAGGACATATGCTGATAACATCTCTGATATCCTGATATCATACCATGTGACATGATATTCAGCACAGAACTATTATCTCGTTGAAAAGATGAAACTGTATCTGGGGACTTGGTTAAAAATTTCAATTCAACAGAAGCCTCAGCCATCATGATAACTACATTTTTTTGCTCCAACTCATTTGTCCAAGAGATGAAACAAGCAGATTGTAGAGCTTTGAAGTTCCATACCGCATGCAAAAAAAAAAAAAAAAAGAAAATCTAAAACAAACTTCTCTATCCTGTTAAACAGTGACCCTAACACTGCACTTACATTGAGTCTACTGCTGGCATGACCCATGAAACACACAGAGGAGAAAAGGAATTTGGGATATTTAGCTCAGGCCTTTCTCAGTTGGAGCTCAAGGCAAGATAAATTCTGGTACAGTAGGTGTTTTTCTGTTCCTGGAGAGCTTACAGTTTAAGTTTGTACCCAAGGCTACGAAGAGTTAAGTGACTTTCTCAAGACCACAAGGAGCAGCAGTGGAATTTGAGTTGGGCTTCCCTGGTTTTCAGCCCACTGCTGGTTAGACTACTCCATAGAAAAGACATCTAGAAACGTGAGTAGAAATCTGAGTTTTCTGAATTTGTAAATATAGAAAAAGTATAAAGATTTCATAGATTTTCTTTCATTGCCTCATAAATGTTTTTGTTGTATTTCATTCAAAACAAATGAAAAAAAGATGGTATTGCATACAGAGTTTAGAAGCATTGATCTTAAGCTAACTATCCCCCCCTTTTACAAAGCCGTGCTAGTGGCTGCCGCAAAGTAATGCCAACACACCCATTCAACATTATGGCATCAGTAGTCGCTAGTGTGGCTTTATAAAAGAGGGGGGGGGGGGTATTGTATACATAGTAAATGACAGCAAATAAAGACCTGCACTGGACACTTGTATGTTTCCTGTGCAAACGTTTGGATCAGATTACTATTAAAGCTTAAACCTCATGTACTCAAATTGAAAAAAGCTCATGTGGTTAAATTGGTCATAGGGAAAACTAAGTTTCTGCAGGGTGTGATACTTATAATGGACCAACATGAAGATTCTACATAGATCTGGGTGAACTTTTGATATGATGGCTATGTTTGAGGAAGGCACCTAGACAATGTGTTGAATACTCAGTACAGTAATATCTACATGTAATTTTATGTTGATCCAATAAAGGGATGAATGCAAACTTGAATGAAGCGTGTTTCAAAACATATATATGTGGGAAATGTGAAGTATTTATTTAAGGAAGATATAAGCTTGAGCTTGGTTTACATCAAGCTACTAAGCTTGGGAAATTAGGGGCCCTTTTACTAAGCCGAGTAGGTGCCTATCAGGCTTATTTTCGAAAGTGATCGCCGGCCATTTCCCAACATAAATCGGGAGATGGCCAGCAATCTCTCAAAAGCGGCGAAATCGGTATAATTGAAAGCGGCTTTTTTGACAGCATCGCCGCTTTCCGTTGCCGAGCCGGCGAAAGTTCAAGGGAGCGTGTCTGTGGCGTAGCGAAGGCGAGACATGGGCGGGCATGGGCATGGCTACCAGATGGCCGGCTTTCATGGATAATGGGAAAAAAAAGCGACGTTAAGCAGTATTTCGCCAGGTTTACTTGGTCCTTTTATTTTCATGACCAAGCCTCAAAAAGGTGCCCCAACTGACCAGATGACCACCGGAAGGAATAGGGGATGACCTCCCCGTACTCCCCCAGTGGTCACCAACCCCCTCCCACACTAAAAAAATAAAATTAAAACCTTTTTTTACCAGCCTGTATGCCAGCCTCAAATGTCATACCCAGCTCCCTGACAGCAGTATGCAAGTCCCTGGAGCAGTTTTTAATGGGTGCAGTGCACTTCAGGCAGGCAGACCCAGGTCCATCCCCCCCCCCCCCCACCCCACCTGTTACACTTGTGGTGGTAAATGTTAAGCCCTCCAACCCCCCCCCCCCCCCAAAACCCACTCTACCCACATGTAGGTGCCCCCCTTCACCCCTAAGGGCTTTGGTAATGGTGTAGAGTTGTGGAGAGTGGGTTTGGGGGGGATTTGGCGGGCTCAGCACCCAAGGTAAGGGAGGTATGCACCTGGGAGCTTTTTTTGTATTTTTAAAAATTTTTTAGAAGTGCCCACTAGGGTGCCCGGTTGGTGTCCTGGCATGTCAGGGGGACCAGTGCACTACAAATGCTGGCTCCTCCCATGACCAAATGCCTTGGATTTCGACGGGTTTGAGATGGTCGGCATTTTTTTTCCATTATTGCTGAAAAACAAAACCGGCGATCTCAAACCCGGCGAACTCTGGCATTTGGCCGGGCTAAACCGTATTATCGGAAAAAAAAGATGGTCCGGCCATCTTTTTCGATAATACGGTTCTAGCCAGCTGTTGCGCCACCGCCAAAATAGATCGCCGGCAAACTATTTCGCCGGCGACGTTCGATTATGCCCCTCTATCCAGCTTATAATCGAACGAGAATAACGCCCAAGTTCCGACCTAAATCGGGAGATGGGCGTTCTTCTCACAAAAACAAATAAAGCGGTATAATCGAAAGCCGAACTTTGGACGCTTTCAACTGCACTCCGTCGCGGATGCGGACAAAGTTGACGGGGGGCGTATCGAAGGCGGAAACTGGGGCGTGGTTATCGGGCGAACAGAGATGGGCGCCCTTCGCCGATAATGGAACAGTTTTGAGCTAGAATTTAGGACACATTTCCTGGACCCTGTTTTTTGACGAATAAGGCCCCCAAAAGTGCCCTAAATGACCAGATGACCCCCAGAGGGAGTCGGGGATGACCTCCCCTGACTCCCCCAGTGGTCACTAACCCCCTCCCACCACAACAAATGATGTTTCACAACTTTTTACTTTCACCCTTAAATGTCATACCCTCCTCCCAAGCAGCAGTATGCAGGTCCCTGGAGCAGTTGTTAGGGGGTGCAGTGGACGTCAGGCAGGTGGACCCAGGCCCATCCCCCCCCCTACCTGTTACAATTGTGCTGCTTAATGCTACTAGTCGTCCAACCCCCCCAAACCCACTGTACCCACATGTAGGTGCCCCCCTTCACCTCTTAGGGCTATAGTAATGATGTAGACTTGTGGGCAGTGGGTTTTGAGGGGGATTTGGGGGGCTCAACACCCAAGGGAAGGGTGCTATGCACCTGGGAGCTCTTTTACCTTTTATTTGGTTTTTGTAAAAGTGCCCCCTAGGGTGCCCGGTTGGTGTCCTGCCATGTGAGGGGGACCAGTGCACTATGAATCCTGGCCCCTCCCACGAACAAATGCCTTGGATTTATTCGTTTTTGAGCTGGGCGATTTCATTTTCCATTATCGCTGAAAAGCAAAAACGCCCAGCTCACACCTTGACGAATAAAACATGGGCGTCTTTTTCTTTTAAAAAATACGATCCGCCCCGCCCCTTCACGGACCCGTTCTCGGAGATAAACGCCCATGGAGATAGGCGTTTCTGTTCCATTATGCCCCTCTATGTGTGCCCGAGCGCCAATTTTGAACTACGACTCAGCTACCGCGTGGCCCATGCGGTAATTTCATTTTTTAGATGTGTCCAGTACTTGTGCCAGAAAATATATTTTATTTTCTGGTGCGCGGCGCTAACTGGGCGGTAATCGGCATTCTATGTGCACTGATGATTACCACCTGGTTAACACACGAGACCTTACCGCTAAGTGAATGGGTGGCAGTAAGGTCTCAGGCCCAAAATGTATGCGCGCCAATTTTCATTTTGCCACAATTCATTTTCAGCCAAAAAAAAGGCCTTTTTTGCAGGCGCACTGAAAATGGACCCACACGCATCCAATACATGCGTCTATAACAGCGCAGGCCATTTTTTGGCATACCTTAGTAAAAGGACACATTAGTTTGGAATGGATTTTTAGATTTATTACTGATCTTTTCCAAACACAAGTTCTAGTTATGTTACAATTCAAATGCATGAGTTATTTCCCTGACCAAATAGACTCAACATTTAATTTGCACCTAACTCAATGGAGGGAGAAATGAGTTATCCAAGGTTGCAGAGATCATCAGTGGGCAAAGCAGCATTTGAACCCTGGCTTCTTTGGTTCACAGTCTGTTCCTCTAATCACTCGCACTACTTCTTAGCCAACAGATCTTCAGTTAATAAGGGCTTGCTACAACAGAAGTACCACCAGGCTACCGTAGCAGCCCAGTGGTACTTCCCACCCTTACCATGCCTCATTTCCGGCGCTACAAAAATTTATTTTTGTAGCGCCATACTGTACCGGGTGGTAATTGGGCATTGCCGCACGCTGTTCAGGTACCGCCAGGTTAGCACGGGAGCCCTTATTGCCACCTCAATGGGTGGCAATAAAGGCTCGCCCCCCCCCCCCCAAATGGCCACATGGCAAGTGCTTTACTTGCCACACGGCCATTTCCTGCAGGAAAGCGAGACCTTCCCTTTTACCAGCTGTGGTATAATGGAATCTCACCAACTCTGAACATCCAACAACACCAGGAACCCTTTTCCTAAACCGCACTAAGCCTATTTCTAGTGCAGTTGTAAATTCAGCATTTTTCAATTATAACTTTTACTGGTCATGCACCAATGTTAGTATTGGTGTACGGCCAGTGCAAAAAAATTAATGCAGGAGTACTTACTAGGGCTCCCATGTTAAATCAGTGCTATATGTTAACATGCTAGCGGAATAGCGCTTCCATGCCCATTCTCTGCTCCTGACACGCTCTCAACCAAGCAGTCACAAATGGCAAAACTAATAAAAAATGTTGTACCACATCCTGCGTTAGGCCATTTTTCCCATATTAAGGGGCCCTTTTACTAAAGGGTTGGCGTGCGGCAACAGGTTTGCAGGCGCGCAATCCAGAACTACCGCCGGGCTCTCACAGGAGTCTGACGGTCATTCCCATCCCCAGCACATGCCATTTCTGATGCGATAAACATATTTTCTATTTTTGTAGCAGTGGTGCTTATCAGGGCTGCCAAGAAACTGGGGCCGGGCCCGGGGCAGGACCGCTCCTGGGGCCCCGCCCCTGCCCCCGTCGCTCCCCCCGCTGCTCCTCCCTCACCCCACCCCCACCCCGAGGTCGCCGTCGCTCCCCCTCCCCCCTACCCCCCTCCGTCCGCCACCAGCCAGGCCCCCTGCATTGAAATCAAAGCGCCTCTCACCTCCGTGTGAAAGCGCTGCAGGCAGCAGGGCAGCAGATCGCCTCCCTTCGGCCCTCCTTCCCTCCTTGTGTCCTGCCCTCGAGGAAGTTACATCAGATGAGGACAGGACACAGGGAGGGAAGGAGGCCCGAAGGGAGGCGATCTGCTGCCCTGCTGCCTGCAGTGCTTTCACACGGAGGTGAGAGGCGCTTTGATTTCAATGCAGGGGGCCTGGCTGGTGGCGGACAGTCGACGATGGAGGGCGGGTGAGACTGTGGCACCGGGCCCCCCTTGGAGGCCGCCCAGTTACTACCTGGTTAGCGCAGGAGCCCTTACTGCCACCTCAGTGGGTGGCGGTAAGTGCTATCCCCTGAAATGTCCTCGGGGCGATTGGTTCACTTACTGCACAGCCATTTCTTTTCCAGGAAAAAAGACAGCCTTTTATCCACTGTGGTAAAAGGGGGCCTCAGCGTGTGCTAAAAACACCCGATGATGCTAGCACAGGCTCCTTTTTACCGCAGCTTAGTAAAGGACCCCTAAGCGCATGTTATGTTTGACGCAATTTAGTAAAAGGACCCACCCCCACCCAGTCACTTCTAGGAAGTCATTCCATTTTTTTAAATTAATTTGTCAGTTAAGTTTTAGCTAATACAGCCAACATTTCATTGTTCCAGGGTCATTGTTAAATATAAATCTCATGTAACCATTTTTAACAGGTATCTGACATATTTGGATTGGAATACCTCGGAAGCTCTTTTAGCCCTAAACAATGTCATCAACAGCTGTACAGATCTCTGCTCTCGTGCTGTCTTTGGTGGGGCTGATTATTTTAGTTGCTTCCATGGTGTCCAATAAATGGAAACCTCAAGTTCTGCAACATCAGTTATTGCTGCTACCTGGATGTTTGAAGGTCTTTGGATGAGCTGTGCGGCCAGTTCTCTGGGTACTGTTCAGTGCAAGAAATTTTCTTCAGTCTTTAATTTAGAACGTAAGTGTTTCATCAAATATTCCAGATATCCACAAATACGTTCATGAAACATTTAAGGGCTCCTTTTATTAAAGTGTGCTAACGGATTAAAGGCCCCATTTACTAAGGTACACTTGCACTTTTTAGTGTGTGCTAACTGTGTAGATGCCCATAGGAATATTATGGGCATCTAAACGGTTTGCGCCTAATGCAGCTTGATAACTTCCCCTCTAGCATGTCAGTTCATATTATTAAACCTATCCAGAAAACAAAATACTGTAATGAAATAGTGCAAGCTAAAAGGGAATGAAACAGAATACAATGAAAGTGTGCATCTCTAGTTTATACTACTACTACTACTACTATTAAACATTTCTATAGCGCTACTAGACTTAGGCAGCGCTGTACAAATTAACATGAAAAGACAGTCCCTGCTCAACAGAGCTTACAATCTAAATTGGACAGACGAACAGTGTGCATCTCTAGTTTATAGTGAGCTCTCTTACTAGCAAGAATATTAGTAAGTAATGTTTCCTGAGGCAGGTATTAAATAGTGTGCCATTAACAATGCTCATTTGCTTTTCATGTGCTAAAACCTCATTCAGTTACACTTACACTAGGGGGTCCTTTTACTAAGGTGCACTGAAAAGTGACCTGCGTTGGTGTAGATGCGTGTATTGGATCCGCGCAGGTTCATTTTTCAACGCACCTGCATAAAAGGCCTTTTTTGGCCAAAAACAGACATGCAGCAAAATGAAAATTGGCGCACATCCATTTTGGGACTCAGACCTTACCACCACCCATTGACTTAGCGGTAAGGTCTCGTTAACCGGGTGGTAGTCGTCACCACACGTACAATGCTGATTACCGCCCAGTTAGTGCCACATGCTAGAAATTTTCTGGTGCTTGTAGTGGGCATGCGTAAAACATGAAATTACCACCCAGGCCACACTGTGGCAGGCGGGTAGGTCTGATTGGCGCACGCTGGGCGCCTATAGGCACCTATGCAGCTTAGTAAAAGGGCCCCTAGATTTGTGCATTTGTAACGACATTTGGTTCATTTGGGTGCTAAAAATTTTAGTGCACACAAAGGGCCCCTTTTACTAAGCTGCATAAGTGTCTACACATGCCCAACATGCGCCAAAATTAACTTACCACCCGACTACACATATCTTAATTGATTAACAAGCCAATCAATGCTGATAATTGATAACCAATTAGCAGCTCTAATTGGCTTTAATTAGAATTTATATGCATAACTTTCTAGGTATATTCTATAATGCAGTACATATAAATTCTAATGTGTGCAGTCAAAAGGGGGGCATGGCAATGGGTGTGGAATGTGTAGGTTGTGGGCGTTTCAAAAAACTATGCGCATTATTATGGAAATCACCCGATCTGCGCCTAACTTAGGCGCAGGTATTTAGACATGGTTTTAGGTGGCCTAAATGGGTGTGCCTAAATTTAGTAGCAAAAATGGTGCATAAGAATATTCTATAAACTATGCATAACTTTAGGCGTAGTTTATAGAATCACACTAACTGCGTGGTTTTTCAGCACTGATTTTTAAGGCATAATTTATAGAATATCTATGTATATCTATGAATTAATACTATCACCAGTGCAGAGATTTCCTGTGCACTGACACTACTTTTAGTGCGGCAGTAAATGGTCCCATTTTCCCTATTAATGATCACACGCCAATTTCCCATTAGCGCATGAGCACTACCGACACCTATTTTCTAGGTGGTAAGGGCTCATGCATAATCGGGGAATGCCACAATGCAGCTGCATTAACCAGTTAGTACACTACATGCATACTCTCTGCCCTCAGATGCACCCCAGTGCTAAAAAATCAAATCTATTTTTAACATGCAGGAAGCACACGCCAATCCCAAACTACTGAGGGAAGCCTGACCACGCGCACAGTAGTACTTTTTACCCTTAGTAATTACGAATTAATGCTTACTGCAGCTTAGTGAAAGGGCCCCATTATTTGTGGAAAAAAAATTATTCATATATTACAATGTCAATTCAATGTGATATCTGTTTTACATATCCTTTTTTATGCTCAATAATGATATCTCTGCAATTAAATCAAACACACAAAAAAGGGAGCAAGAGAAATGGGAGAATTTAATCTAATCTAATCTAATCTAATCTAATCTAATCTACAGCTTGTATACCACATGTATCCTGGCTGGAGATTCAAGGCAGTTTACATAAAGGAACAATTCAACAGGGAGATCTAGGGACTGGGAGGGGAGGAGAGAGGGCTGAGATTACGGATCAGCAGACATGGGTAGTGGTGTGAGAGTTAGGGAGGGAGTCAGAAGAGCTTAATTGAATAGTAGGGTCTTCAGTCTTTTGTGTAGCTTCATGTAAATCAATTCAGAACGGATTGTAGCTGGTAAACGGTTCATTCCATTCTGCAATGGCTCAGAAGGTGAACAAAGAGTTGGTCTGCTGTTTGTGTTTGAAGAATTTGATAGTTGGGTATTTCAGGAGGGTGTTGTCTTGAAGTCTGACGGAGTTGTAGAAGCAATGAGTGAATAACTGAGGGGCCCTTTTACTAAGCCCCGTTAAGCCTCTACGCGTACCCAAAGTGTGCCAAAATGGAGTTACCACCTGGTACGCATGGCTCTTGTGGTAATTTTATTTTCAGATATGCGTATCGGATGCACACACAAGTAGCATTTGACATGCGAGGTCATTATCGTCCAGTCCCATGTGATACTTACCACTAGGTCAATGGCTAGCGGTAAGGTCGCAGACCCAAAATGGATGCGTGGCAATTTGATTTTGCCGCATGTCCATTTTCGCCAAAAAGTTTTTAAAAGGCCTTCTTTACAGGCGCACCCAAAACGCCACCGCCTACCTTACCACAAGCCATATTTTTAGCACACCTTAGTTAAAAGGCCACCTAGGTTAGTAATTAACAGCACAGCAAGGAGGAGGAAAATAGACCAGGCCACCCGATATCCAAACAAGGAGCCTTTCAAACAATTATAACTAGTTTATTGATGGAGCCTCAACAACACAGTTCGGCTGTTAGCCTGCTTCAGGATTCTAATTTACAATATAACCAAATATGATGAAATAATGAACAGGCACTAATGTGCCATTAGTGCATGGCCATTTTTGAACCAGTACAGCCCTTGTGAACACGTTACCAAGGACCCAGTTTGTAAGAGTGTAAGGGGTCCGGCACTCTTCCTGCATTAACCAGTTAGAGCACAGTACACATAGCTGTGCTACGTCATGCAGGAGCGCCAACTTCTCCACCCCAAGAACTGCTCCCTTTTAAAAATATCTTTTTTTCTCTTATTTTTATTTCAATTTTTAAAATATTTGTGGCACGCAGTTGGAGTATGCACCTTTGGTACTTACACAGGACACCTGGAGCGTGTACTACAGTATGCCATTTTAAAACTGTGTTAAGCAAGCATTAGCATCTAGCGCAGCTTAGTAAGAAAACCCCTAAAAACTTCTCTTCTTTATTTATGAGTAATCTTGAAAAAAATATCTTCACCATCCATGCAAAAATTCACTGCTAGATGCACACAATGTCAATGTCCATCACAAAACTTTCATGCTACAAGTGACTGAAGGGTCCTTGTACTAAGGTGCGGTGAAACTGCCTGCGGTAGTGTAGGATTGGGTTTTGGGTGTGTGCAGATCCATTTTTCAGCGTGCCTGCAAAAAAGGCCTTCCTTTAATTTTTGCCGAAAATGTACATGCTGTAAATCAAAATTGGTATGCGTCCATTTTGGGTCTGAGACCTTACCACCAGCCATTGACTTAGCGGTAAGGTCTCACGTGTTAACCGGGCGGTAATGACTTACGCACGTAGAATGCCACTTGATGCGCGCAGCTGGCGTGCATCAGATAATAAGAATTATTTTTTTGGACACGCATAGCAGACACATGTCAAAAATGAAATTACTGCAAGGGGCACATGGTAGCCAGGTGGTAACTCCAAATTGGTGCGCATTGGATGCACATAGGCGCCTACGCGGTTTAGTAAAAGGGCCCCTCAATTAACAGTGCTGTTGAATCCACACTTCCTATGCATGAAATAACTCCTCACTGCTTCACAGCTATCTTTATATTGTGAGGCTTTCATTGTGCTTATCAATGCTGAAAATAAATTAATGACTAAAAGGAGTGCTTTTGGATCTTTTGCTTAACTATTGTGACCTAGTTTAGCATAAAAATTATTCTCTAAGGTGCAAACACTGCCAACCCTCAAGCCAAGAGTGGGAGCAAATACGTTTTCAAACAGCTGAGATCTGTATAATTCAATTCTGTCTACATATTTTTGCATTTTTAAATTGCAGAGGACTTTCACATTTGTAAAATACATAATAAAGTAAAATTTTTCAATAAACAAAAAATGATTTTTTAAATTACAAAATGGAACACAATGATTACACACTGTTTCCACTCCTTATACAGTTTTTGCTTCTAGCATACATTCCCCTAGAATATGTCTATAACATAGATAGTAAACAATGTATTATACTAGAATCATTCAGTAAAATTAAGGACTGAATTCTATATTTTATAGAGCAATTTCATGTTTCTCTTATTTTTATATACAACATTTGGCAAAAACATTAATTGTAGATAATTCCTGGAACCTTTCACACCAAGGAGCAACCTTATGCTTAGAACAGGGTTTGACTAATCCTGGGTCCCAGGTCACCATTGGCCCTAGAAATTGCACACTGGTGCTGGGGATTTTGCCCTCCCCCAACACATACACACACTGTTGTATTTTTCCTATTTTTTTTTTCATTGCAGTTGCCGAAAAACAGCATTGCTCCTATAGTTTGATCATCTGCACTGCAACCAGCATGTGCCATTTCTGGCACTAGCATAAATATTGACAGTGGCGTTCCTAGGGGGGGGCGGTGGGTGCGGTCCGCCCCGGGTGCACGCCGCTGGGGGAGTGCCACGCGCACCTGTCCTCTGTTGTTCCATGCTTCTTCTGTGCCCCGGAACAGATTACTTCCTGTTCCGGGGCAGAGAAGAAGCATGGAACAATGGAGGACAGGTGCGCGCGACACCCCCCTCTCCCAGCGGCATGCACCCGGGGGGGTTGTTCCTTCGCGGGGGGTGTCCTTTCACCGGGGGAGGTCTGCGCTGCATCCGGGGGGCGGGGCGCATCGGCGATCCGCCCTGGGTGTCAGCCCCCCTAGGAACGCCACTGAATATTGAAAACCTATTTCTGCAGGGGGCTACCTCATGGTAATATTTGCATTGTGCACTGCCCAGTTACCACCAGGTTAGCTCAGGAGCCCTTACCCCCACAAAATGGCCACATGGCAAGTGTGAACTCCTCATGGCCATTTCATTTTTGGCTATTTTTACTCACTGCGGTAAAAGGGGCCCTAGCACATGGAAAAAGCAGCTGCCACTGCTAGTGCAGGGCCCTTTTACCACAGTTTAGTAAAAAGGCCCCATAGTGAGGTGCGCCAAACCTTATTTTTTAGTGGCAAGGGCTGACTGCTTATCTGGGAGGGAGAAGTATGAGAGAGGGAGGGAGAAAGGACTGGGTGGCTGAATGGGTAAGATATATGAGATATTGACTACTGGGAGGGAGGGTATGAAAGCACAGGTGGTTGGTGAATCAGATGTTTAGAGAGGTTAAAGTGGACAGGGCTGGGCCACACCTAATTTGAGGTGGGTGGGGCTAGGATGAGGCAGGATGACACATGGCTGGGCAAGTTAAAATCCTTGGGATGGGTGGAGGTGACAGCTATGTCAGCAGTAAATGGACAGTGGGTCACTCTTGAACACAGCATGAAAGGACCCCTCCACTGTGTTTCTCTCGTACAACTGTACCAACTGCTTCCTCCGTCCCTAGTACTTCTATGCACAATGAATACACTCCAGAGAATTATGTGCAAAAAAAAAAAAGCAATGTACCAAAATATTACAACATATTAAACAAAACAATATTTACAGTATTCTGGAAATACATGCAGATACTTTAACACTGGGCTCTTAGTAAGCTCTAGCCCCCTAGTCCAGCATCTTCCTGTTGGCCATGTGAACAGTAATGTTCAACAGCACTGTGACAGCAATCCTGTATTACTGGCAACCATAAAATTATTTGCTTATCAATGTTTTTGGTAGATTGAATATGACTACCAAGCTTCAGATCTGCTGGCCTTTAGTTTATTATTGAGTTACCAAACATGTTTGGAAAATGTACTAACTGTATTAGCTGTATCTAATGGTTAGAGCAGCAGGCTGAGAGGCCAGATATCAAATCCAATTGTTGCTTGATAAGTCACTTAACTCTCCATTGCCTTAGGTACAATCTTAGGGCTCCTTTTACAAAGGGGGAGCGGTGGTGGTTATGGACATGGATGATTACATGCAAGAGATTCAGAGATAACTTGGTGACGCACCTTCTATTCGAGACTGAGGAGAGATCCTACTAAGGGCATTCAAAATGAAATTGCCTCGCTTGTCAAGATTGCTGAAGGTAATGCTTTCTTGACTAACCATGAAGTTGATTTCTTTCAAGTAAAGAATCCAGTCACACCGACTATCTACATCCTATCGCGGGAGGTGGTGGAGATGAAAACGGTAATGGAATTCAAACATGCGTGGGATAAACACAAAGGAATCCTGTTTAGAAGGAATGGTTCCATGGAATCTTAGCGGAGATTGTATGGCGACACCGGTAATTGGAAACAAAACAGGAGCTGGGCAGACTTCTACAGCCTACGCCCTGATCATGACTGAATAGATAGGGATGGGCTGGAGTGTAAATTTTAAGGGGCTTCAATGTTAGCTTCAGAACTTAGTACAAGAACAGTACTGGGCAGACTTATATGGTCTGTGCCCTGAGAAAGGCAAGGACAAATCAAACTCGAATATACATATAAAGTATTACTATCCAAGATCAACAATTCGCTAACCAATCCCCCAGGATGATCTATTGTTCGGTGATTGGCTCAGTTCTAGAACCACTTTCAATTTTGCAGATAAGTTTCTGAGACCTCTTGTGCCTAAAATAACTTTTTATACCACAGACTCTGTTGATATCATCACCACACTGAAAGATGTTCGAGTTGAAGGTGAAATTCTTTTGGTGACATTGGATGTTGAATTGTTGTATGTGAACATCCCCCAGACTGAAGGAAAATAATTAGAGTTGTGCTGATCAAGGTGAATGTATACCCTCACATTCCTGTGGATTTTGTAGTGGAGCTAGCATCTATAGCCTTGAAAAGAATTTTTTTTCTGTTTTGATGGTATTTTTTACCAACAAGTGAAAGGCACTGCCATGGGTGCTACTATGGCACCTTCTGTGGTTAATCTATATGTAGTAACATTTGGAAAGAGGTTTTTTGAAACACAGCCATGGAGTGCACACATTGTTTTGTGTAAACATTATATTGACAACATCCTTATGATTTGAAAGAGTACAGTGGTAGAACTTCAAGATTTTTTTGAAATTTTGAACAATTTTGATGAGAACCTTAAGTTTCAGATGTCCTATGATAAGAAATGCATTCCTTTTTTTTTTTATATATCAGTATCATTTTTGAAGATGGTACCTTCCACAGCTACCTATACAGGAAACTAACATACATCAATAAGTATTTAGATTTTAGAAGCTGCCACAATCGATCACTGAAAATGAACCTCTCATATAGTCAGTTCTTAAGGACTAAAAGACTGTGCTCTAAGGATTGCTTTTTTGAAAACTAGGCATAGGAGCCGACTCTGTGGGTGCTGTGGGTGCTTGAGCACCCCCAATATTGATAAAATTCCTTGTATGTGTCCAGGGATGGGTTATTTCCACTGGGGTTAGCACCCCCAATAATGTAAAAAAGGTGGCTCCTATGGGCAAGAGAGATGACCCGCCAGTTCCAATCTAAAGGATACCATCTTGAAGCTATTGCTGAGGGATATAATAGGGCAGCAAGAACCTACATAGGTGTTCTACTTCAACCTAGAGTGAAGGAACCTACCAAAAAAAGTCATATGTACATTACTATTTACATATCTATCCAGAGACATTATCAAGATATTACAAAAACACTGGCATATCATCCAGAGTATTGAGCATTTTCATACTCTTACATGTATAATCTTACTTGGCGGTTTTTCTAACCAACGGTGTTTACCAAAAAAGTGTGGATACCTGTGTTTACTTTTCTTGGGCGACAATATTATGGCAAGGAACGTGTTTTTTATAGTGTTCCTTTTTTTATGTGCCTCTAGAATATTGTGACCTTGGACCCCTGAGGCATGTGTCTTTACGCAGAAAACGGCCCATGTCAGGTCTTTCAGAATAAAGGACTCTTGTTTGTCTCAGTCTTTAAGGCCCAGCTGTGCTTTATTCTTTGATCACGGTGGCACGACAGCATGCATTATTTCAAATGTTAATGCATGTTTTGTTGAGTGCAAAAACTAGGAGAGTCATGGGTAGAGAATGGGTGTGCAATGCATGCTACAGTTAGGGCGCTGTACTTACTGTGGGCTGACCATCACCTTTTACTGTAGCATGGATTCACTTAGGATCCTTTTACTAAGGTGCACTAATGGATTAGCGCATGCCTAATGAACTAGTATCCACTAAGTGCCATGCAATGCAGCCCATATGCATACAATGGGCTGCGTGGCATTTAGCACACACTAAATCATTAGCACACCTTAGTAAAAGGACTTCTTAGTGCCTTCTCATTAGGTACTGCTAAATGCATCCACGCTCATTGCAACCAGGTTTATGCACACTAGTATAGGTTTCAGTACAGAAATTGCAGAAGACTTGTTAGGGTACACCCCCAACAATTAGTGCACAGCCTTTGCGCTTACTGTGCATTACTTTGTGCTATTAAGGCATAGTAAGAGCCCATGCACTTTAGTAAAAGACTCCCTAAAATTCTTTGTGACTTTGGGCAAGCCATTTAGGAGCTCATTTTCAAAACAGAAAAACGTCCAAAGAGCGGCACAAAACAGCAGATGGACAGTTTTTGTTCAAATCGTTATTTTCGAAACACATTTTTTAAGATGTTTTTCTATGCAGTTCATCCTGCAGTGCATCCAAATCACAAGGGAGTATGTCAGGGTCTTGTTGGGGGCGAGATCTTGGTGTTCCCAAAACTTGGACGTTTTTCTGCCATAATGGACAAAGCAAAAAACATCCAGGGCTAAAAGATTGATGTTTAGGTCTAGACCTGTTTCAAATCACCAACTAAGTCCAAAAAGGTGCCCTAAATACCAAATGACCACTGAGGGATTAAGGTTGACCCTCCCCCCTTAGTCCCCCAATGGTCACTGACTCCTCCCACACACACCCAAAGATGTGAAAGAAACAGTACATACCAACCTCTATGAAAGCTTCAGATGTTATGGCCAGGCCTATTAAGCAGAGTAAGTGGGTCCCTGGAGTAACTTAGTGGTTGGTGCAGTGCACTGTGGAGAAGGGAACCCAGGCCCATATCTCACTCTAACTGTTACAGTTGTGGTGGAAAGTATGAGCCATCCAAAACCACACCAAAAACCTACTTTAACCAAATATAAGTGATACCTTCAGCTATAAGGGCTATTGTAGTTGTCCTGTTTCGGATATTGGTGAGCCTTAGGTTCCTGAGGCCCGGTAAGACCTGCGAGGACCGCCCGCGCACCCCGAATCTTCACCCGCGGCGACGCCCATTCACCGAAGGGTTGAAGCCCCCAGCTGCAGGCGGCCAGCAGGACTGCTGGAACCGCGGGGGGACGGTCGGCCTGGCAGATAGTCAGCAACTCAGTCTCTAAGGGCCGCTAGCAAGGACGGCTAGGCGCGAAAAGGAACACAGCCTCTGAAGGTGGCTAGCGAGGACGGCTAGCTGAAGAGGACACAGTCTCGGGAGGTGGCTAGCAGGGACGGCTAGCTGAAGAGAACACAATCTCTGGAGGTGGCTAGCAAGGAGGGCTAGCTGCAGGGGACACAATCTTTGGAGGTGGCTAGCAAGGACGGCTAGCTGGAGAGAACACAATCTCTGGAGGTGGCTAGCAAGGACGGCTAGCTGCAGAGGACACAATCTTTGGAGGTGGCTAGCAAGGACGGCTAGCTGAAGAAAACAGTCTCTGGAGGTGGCTAGCAAGGACGGCTAGCTGGAAAGGACACGTCTCTGGAGGTGGCTAGCAAGGACGGCTAGCTGGAAAGGACACAGTCTCTGGAGGTGGCTAGCAAGGACGGCTAGCTGGAAAGGACCCAGTCTCTGGAGGTGGCTAGCAAGGACGGCTAGCTGAAGAGGACGCAGTCTCTGGAGGTGGCTAGCAAGGACGGCTAGCTGAAGAGAACACAGTCCCTGGAGGTGGCTAGCAAGGACGGCTAGCTGAAGAGGACACAGTCTCTGGAGGTGGCTAGCAAGGACGGCTCAGCTGAAGAGGACACAGTCTCTGGAGGTGGCTAGCAGGGATGGCTAGCTGAAGAGAACCCAGTCTCTGGAGGTGGCTAGCAAGGACGGGTAGCTGAGAGAACCCAGTCTCTGGAGGGTGGCTAGCAAGGACGGCTAGCTGACGAGGACACAGTCTCTGGGGTGGCTAGCAAGGACGGCTAGCTGAAGAGGACGCAAGTCTATGTCGGTGGCTAGCAAGGGCAGCTAGCGAAGAGGACACAGTCTCTATAGGTGGCAATTCCGATCCACAACGTGGGCTTAGGACAAACGAACGGAAGCACTGACTCTTCCTGTTTCGTGGTTTAAATCTCCCGCCTGCTCCTCCCTGTCTAGACGAGGAAACCAATCCCCTCGCTCTGGCAGGCAAGGCGCGCCTGAATAGGCCAGGCCACCTTGCAGGCGCAGTCTCTCGCTGCCCTGCGCCAATCGGCGCGAGTAGGCGGAGCTGGCTCGCGGGTTTGCGCGATCAGGGAGACGACGACGCCGCCGACGCCATCTTGGCCGGCGTGCTCCTTTCTCCGAGGCCCGGTGTTCGCTCCAGCGGTCGATGGCCTCGGAGCGGCTCGCGGCAGCGGCCAGCCCCATTGGCGACTCGTCCCCTGCCGCCCTGGATCCGCGGCTTCCGCCGATCCTCGCCCCCGCATGGGAGCCCCCGGTAAGGACCGGGACGGGCACAGATCCTCCCCGGATGCCCCCTTCTTCCTGGGCCCGGGTTTGGAAGGATACCGGGCGTGAAAGGCTTTGACCAAACTCTGGAGCTATGGACGTTCACCGCGGGCTCCCAGGAGTGTCTTCGGGCCAAAATTCTTCCAGGACAATAAGTAATATAGCTTTCCTCGCTGTCTCTTTGCATCCAGGACCTCGTCCACTTCAAACTCTGGATCGGGATCTGCTTCTAGATCTTCGGTCTCTTGCTGTGCAGATGCCATTGAGGACCCTCGAAAAGGCTTCAATAAGGAAATATGGAAAGCGTTATGCACCCGCAGAGTACTAGGTAGCCGCAATCGATATGTCACAGCTCCCAGCCGAGAGGGGATTGCGAAAGGTCCGAGGTATCGCGGTCCCAATCTCCGGGAGGGCACCCGAAGCCGAAGGTATTTTGTGCCTTAACCATACCTTCTGCCCTGGTTGCAAGACGGAGCGGTTTTTCCGATGTCGATCTGCAAAGATCTTGTATTTGGTTGGTTGCTTCTGCAATTGTTTTCGGGCCATTTCCCCGACCCTTTGCAGATCTGCCAGCGTTACATTAACACATGGGGGTCGGAGATCCAGACGGGAAAGGTGCTGGAAGTCGAGGATGTCAGTCCATACACCAAGAAAAATGGAGAGTCTCCCGAAGCCGAGTGGGTTACTGTGATTATATGCAAACTCGGCCCAAGGAAGTAGGGAGACCCGTTATCTTGGCGTTTGTTGACGGAATGCTCGTAGGAACCCTTTTAACGTTTTGGTTCGTCCTCTCGACCATGCCATTGGTTTGGGGATGGTACGCTGATGAGAGGTCGGTCTTGTTGGATTATTTGTAGTAAATAATTAGCAGATTTTAGTACACACCGCTTCAGCTTTAGAAATGTTAATTTCTTTCTTCATCTCTCTCTCATTCACCCCTGAATAATTCACTGCTGAGTCACTTTCAAGTTGAAGTAACAAAACATCTGTTTACTCACAGTTTGTAGTTAGATATAATCAGACAGGCTTATCTATACATATTTACATTACATTTGTATTATCAGCTCCTTCCATGTGCTTAGATGGTAATGGATGCTCACACCACCATAGATCCTCTCAGGTTAGGAGAGATACATGAGCTCCATGTGCTCCATGTGCTGCATGTGCTGCATCTGCTGTGTCTGACCCCCACAGGAAGTTGCATAGCTGTGTGACCTCTCTAAGTAATTCACATCAGAGGGTCACAGAGTAATCACAGAGAAATAATAGGTGACAGGCAATGCATGTAAAATACAATTACATTCCAACAAACCCCTGCTCATGCATAACTGTCATGCAATTATTTATTCATACAAAGTCCAAGCTTTATACGCAGATTCACAAAATGTTCTCTGGGTAACGGTTTGGTCATGATGTCAGCTGTCATCCTCACTGGTGTGACAATAGTGTAGACTGATGACCCCTTCTTTTGCCAACTCTCGCACGTTGTGGTATTTCGTTGCGATGTGCTTGGTGCGTGACTGAACCTTGTCATTCTGTGACAGTCGGATGCAGCTCTGATTATCTTCCATTATCTGGATTTGGGTCTCTTTTCAGCTATTCCGAAATCCAGCAAAAGTTTTTCAATCCACATCAGTTCTCTGCACGCTTCCGATACGGCCACGTATTCAGCTTCTGTAGAAGACAGACTCACAATACTTTGTTTATGACTGGCCCATGAAATTTGTACATTTCCATACATAAACACATATCCACTTGTGGATTTATAATCAGAATGATCCCCTGCCCAATCTGAATCACAGTAACATATTGTTTTGGATTACTATTGGCTGAAATCTTTAATTTACAATCAATGGTACCCTTTAAATACCTTACCATCCTTTTAACTGCAGTCCAATCTGATTTGGTAGGTGAGCTGACCCTTTCTGCTCAAAATTCCTACTGCATTTGCTATATCAGCCCTGTATGTTGGTAGCTAGATATAAAAGCTTACCTATGGCTGATCTATATTGGATGTTATCTGGTAAAGGTTCTCTTACTGTTTCATCCTTCAGAAAATCAGTGATAATGGGAGTGCTTACAACTTGGGCATCTTGCATACCTAAACTTTCAATAAGCTCATTTATTTTCTGCTTCTGGCTTAGAAGATAAGAACCATCATTTTGTTTCTCAATTTCTATACCAAGATAGTATGACACATTACCAAGTTCTTTTATCTCAACATTGAGGTTTAAACATTTTACAATGTCCTTGTACTCTTGCTCACTTTTGCTTGCAATGAGCAGATCATCAACAAAAGCTAAAATGTATGCATATTGTCCATTTGTGCACCTAGTGTACAAGCATTTATCTGCTTCACCTTGCTTAATCCTAAATTTGTCAATATTTCATGCAATTTTTCATTCCAACATTTTGCACTTTGCTTTAATCCATAAAGACCTTTGTTTAATTTACACACTAGCTGTCTTTGTTTTGTATTTATGAAACCTGTTGGCTGTTCCATGTACAAGTCTTCAGTTATTTCTCCATGAAGAAACGCTGTTTTCACATCAATGTGGTTGACCTTGCATGCCTTTTGAGACTGCAATGCTCAGAAGTGTTCTGATTGTCGTGTGTTTCACTACAGGTGCAAACACTTCATCAAAATCTTCTCCATATTTTGAAGATATCCCTTTGCCACTAATCTGGCTTTATACCTTTTCCCACTTTTCCTTGTGCATTCCTTTTTAACTTGAATACCCATTTGCATCCTATAGCTTTCTTGCCAGGAGGTAATTTTGTAAGAATCCAAGTATTATTTTTATCCAATGCATCAATTTCTCTTGTGCAGCTTTATGCCATTCAGCAGCTTCTTCTGCTGGCATTTCTCAATCTCATCCCATGTTAAGGGCTCTTGAGCTTCTGCTGACTTTGTTAAGTAAGACAGTCTGGGGGTGGAACACCTTTGTTTTCCCTGGATGAGCGTCTGACAACAGGTTGGTCTGACCTTTCCGCATCCTCTAAATCTGAGAGTCCTTCTCCAATTGATTCCCCTTCTCCAACTGTACTGTCTTCTTCAATGATCCTTTCTGTTGTCTGCTTCCTCTGCCTGTTCCTCGTTAGATACAGGTGAGTTGCTTTCAGACATCTGCCTTGGTATGGCATTTATATACACTGGCATGTCTATTATGGTTCTAGTTTCATATTCTGGATGATAAGGCTCATCTGGGATAATCCAGCCTTTATCAACCCTTTTGTTTTCATCAAAATATGTAACATGTCTTATGCCAACAATGCCAGTTTTCAGATTCAAAATTCTATATCCTTTGTGTCCTGGAGCATAGCCAACTAAAATGCCCCTTTCTGTTGTGGAATCCAGCTTATGCCTTCTTTGCTTTGGTACATGAGCATATGCTGTACTTCCAAATGTTCTTATGTGTGACAGGTTTGGCTTCCTACCATGCCATGTCTCATGTGGTGTGCGCTCAGCGCCATTAGTTGGCATTCTGTTTTGTAGGTACACTGCTGTGAGAATGGCTTCCCCCCATAGTCTTTTAGGGAGATTGCTATCTGACAGCATACATCTGGTCATTTCCACAAGTGACCTAAATTTTCTCTCTGCAACAGAATTTTGCTCTGGTGTATAAGCTACTGTTGTGATATGTTGAATGCCCTTCTTGTTCTAGAAATGTGCGCATGCTTTGTGAAGTGAACTCACCACCATTGTCGGTCTGAAGAACCTTTGGTTTTCTTTCAAATTTATTGCTCACCATGGCTAGTATTTCTTCAGCATGTCTGTGACTTGACTTTTTTCTTTCAGCAAATAGGCCACACAATATCTAGAGAAATCATCCAAGACTATTAGCACAAATCTGTTATTTCCCAATGATGGGATATTAAACGGTCCACATAAGTCACTGTGTATTAAGTCCAGCACTTTATTACTCCTATTTCCTGTGTATGCAGGAAATGAGGGTCTCACACCTTTTTGAGTAACACAGTCTATGCATTTCTCCATTTTACCAGCATCTGCACTTATCTGAATGCCGGTGGCCAGTTGCTTACTGTAAAGATCCTGGATCACCTTAGAATCACGATGTCCCAGGCGGCGATGCCAGATTTCCGGACTACATTTACCATCATTCTTCCTTACTTGCGCCATATGTGAGGCTTCACCTGAAATGTTCAGCTTATAAACATCATTATGCATAAAAGCTTCAGCATACACTTCATCATTTTTAGAGATTGTGCACTTACTGTTTTTCAAAATGAATCACAAACCCTTCTTATCTAAGTAGATACACTAAGCATATTGCAAAACTGCTTGGGGAATATACAAGACATCACTTACAGGAATTTCTTTAACTTCATTAGACACTTTGCATTTTAAGAATCCAATACCTTTTGCTTGGATCTTAGCAGTCCCTGCGTTTGCAGTTTAAGAATACCTTCCTCTGGACACATTTCCTGAAAGAAATCTTTACAATTGGTTAAATGGCATGTGCTCCCTGAATCCAAAATCCAAGTACTTTCATTTGAATTATTATTTACCATAGTCAAAGATTTTTCTGCCATTAGAAAGCCCTTGTGTTTATCTTTGTCCTTCATACATTTCCTGGTTTGAAAATTCTTTAGTTCCATTGGCTTAGGTGAGCTAGAGGGAGTGTTTTGTGTTTCCTTACACCATTTAGATACATGTCCCTCCTTTCCACATGAGTAGCAAATCAGCTTGCCCTTGGGTGGAGTTTTCCCATAGCTCCGCCTTCCTCTGTTCTTTGCCAAGAAATTTGTTTCATTTCTCTCTGACCTGCTTTGAGAACACATCTCCTCAGAATCATTTATTATGCATTCCTGCCTTAGTTTTTGATGTTGCCTGTTCAAAAGATTGCCCTTCAATGGCCTCATTTACAGACCTAAAAACATCAACTTCTTTGATAGTGAGGTAAAAAGAAATGCTCTTTTCAATGCATCACACATGGGAATTCCAGAAAGTTCTAGCTTTTGAAATGAAGACATAAGATGCATAATGTGATCATTACATTTACTTTTATCCCTTAATTTGGTTTCATTCAACTCTGCCAGCCAAATTGGTTGCTGCTTTGCATATGTAGTTGCATACATAGTTCTCAGTTTATATAAAATGTCCTTTGGTGTATCTTTTCCCTCCACTAATATGGCTTGTTTCTCTGAGAGAGCTTCCAAAAGCATGCACTTCACATAATAGTTTGCATTGTCCCATTCAGCCATATTTTCAGCTGTTCTGTCTTGATCTAAGCATATATTTAATCCTTTTGCTCGAAGGAGACATATGAATCTTAATTCCCACTGCCGATAATTAAACTCAGTTAATTTAGGCACCTTGAGAGAATAGAACAATGGTGAATTTCTTCCCTCAGCCATTTTCTTAGCCTTCTGTCTGCTGTGTGGGGGGGAGAGAGGAGACAGACTGAATCTTTCCTTTAAAACTTAAGAGAAAAATGTGGCCTTTTTTTTCTGCCTGGTAATATTTCTCTTCTTTTTCAATTCCTGGCCCTGGGCCCATAACCCTTTTGTTGGATTATTTGTAGTAAATAATTAGCAGATTTTAGTACACACAGCTTCAGCTTAGAAATGTTAATTTCTTTCTTCATCTCTCTCTCATTCACCCCTGAATAATTCACTGCTGAGTCACTTTAAAGTTGAAGTAACAAAACATCTGTTTACTCACAGTTTGTAGTTAGATTATAATCAGACAGGCTTATATATACATATTACTATACATTTGTATTATCAGCTCCTTCCATGTGCTTAGATGGTAATGGATGCTCACACCACCATAGATCCTCTCAGGTTAGGAGAGATCATGAGCTCCATGTGCTCCATGTGCTGCATGTGCTGCATCTGCTGTGTCTGACCCCCACAGGAAGTTGCATAGCTGTGTGACCTCTCTAAGTAATTCACATCAGAGGTCACAGAGTAATCACAGAGAAATAATAGGTGACAGGCAATGCATGTAAAATACAATTACATTCCAACAGGTCTTCACCCCCAATGCTGTACACAAGGCCCTCCAGAACCGCGAGGTGAATTGCGGGCCTCGGTCACTAATAATCCGAAGAGGTAGCCCATGAAGTCGAAAAATGTGTTGAATGAAGTGTTGGGCTAATACAACCGCCGAGGGAAGTCCCGGCAAGGGAACGAAATGGGCCATCCGGGAAAAACGGTCAATTACCACCCAAATCACCATATGTCCCCGGGAGCTGGGGAGATCGGTGATAAAGTCCATGGACAACTCCGTCCAGGGACCTGTCGGTACGGACAGTGGTTGTAGCTTCCCCATGGGGGTCCCAACCACCGGTTTGGTCCGGGCGCACACCGGACAAGTGGTGACAAATTGCAGAATGTCCCGCCTCATCTGAGGCCATTGATACTGTCGGGTAATGAGATGCAAAGTCTTTTGATATCCAAAATGTCCCGCCCATCTAGACGAATGCCCCCATTGCATTACTTTTGCTCGTTCGGCGGCCGGCACCAGTTCTTTCGCAGGAGCCACCTCCCCTGCGGCCGCGCTGAGGCATGCCGGATCCAGCATGGAATGGGTCTTCTTAGTCTCCTCTGGAATCTCAAATGCTCTGGAGAGAGAGTCCGCAGGGGTATTTTGAGCGGGCCGCCCGAAAGACCAACTGAAAATGAAATCTGGCGAAAAACAGTGACCACCGGGCTTGTCGGGGGTTGAGCCGTTGGGCCTCTTGTAGATATAGTAGATTCTTGTGGTCCGTGATCACTGTGAATCGATGTTCCGCTCCTTCCAGCAGATGTCTCCATTCCTGCAGAGCTAATTTCAATGCTAAGAGCTCTCTGTCCCCGACTGTATAATTACATTCCGCTGGGGAGAATTTACGAGAGAAGAAAAGAGCAAGGCTGGCGCCGGCCCTTGGAATTCACTTGCGAGAGGACCGCCCCGGCTCCCAACGCAGACGCGTCCACTTCCACAATAAAGGGTTTCTCTGGATCCGGGGCTAACAAAATGGATGCTGAGTTGAATGCCTCCTTTACCTGGCGAAAGGCCACCTGCGCCTCGGGCGGCCAGTCCCGGACCTTCGCGCCTTTTCGAGTGAGCGCCGTCAACGGCGCCGTCAGTTGTGAATACTGGGGAATAAATTGGCGATAGTAGTTCGCGAATCCTAAAAAACGTTGCAATGCTTTCAATCCCAGCGGTTGTGGCCATTCTCGAATCGCCCGGAGTTTGTCCGGCTCCATCTGTAGTCCTCCGGGTAACAGGATGTGTCCCAAAAATGGTAACGACCTCTGATGAAAAGCGCACTTGCTGAGCTTAGCAAACAGGCGGTAATGTCGTAACCGCTGCAGTACTGCGCGAACATGACCCACATGTTCCGCGGGGTTTTGGGAAAACACCAAGATGTCGTCCAGGTAAACAATCACCGTGGAGTTCAGCAAATCCTCGAGTACAAAATTAATAAGTCGCTGAAACACCGCAGGGGCATTACATAGGCCGAATGGCATCACCCGATACTCGAAATGTCCCTCGTGGGTGTTAAAAGCCGTCTTCCATTCGTCCCCTCGCCGGATTCGCACCAGGTTGTAGGCCCCCCGTAAGTCCAACTTGGTAAACAGCTGGGCCCCTTGCAGTCTATCAAAGAGTTCGGGAATGAGCGGGAGAGGAAAGCGATCCTTGACCGTGATGGCATTTAACCCCCGATAATCAATACAGGGCCTCAAGGAGCCATCCTTCTTAGTAACAAAAAAGAATCCGGCCCCGGCCGGGGACGTAGAGGGCCGGATGAAGCCTCTACGCAGATTCTCCCGGATGTACTCCTGCATTGCCTTGGACTCCCCGCGGGACAGGGCGTACAGTCGGCCCCGCGGTGGCATGGTATCGGCCATCAAGTTAATGGCACAGTCGAAGGATCGATGAGGCGGCAGAACTTCCGCCTCCATTGGACAAAACACATCTGCAAGTCCCTATAGTCCAGGGGCAAGGAACCCAGCTCTATCCGCGGGCCTCCCGGTCATACTATTAAATGCCGGGCAGCTGCCGGTCCGGCCCTTACAACAGTTCTCCCGACAGGAACTACCCCAAGCTTGAATACTTACCTCGGTCCAGTCAATGACAGGACTATGACTCCGTAGCCAGGGCAATCCTAGAACCACTGGATGGATGGTCCGGGATAGTACCAGGAATTGGACGTCTTCCCGGTGATCCTCCCCCACCTGCAATTCCAAAAAGGAGGAGCTCTCCGTCACCGGCTGCGGTAATGTAGTTCCCTGGATGGTGGTTATCTGCAGCGCCGGCCACCGCGGGAGCGTAGGCCAGCCCATCTGTTGTAGCAGTTCGCGCCCGATGAAGTTGCCCCCTGATCCAGAGTCCACTAGGGCCCGGGTCTGGATCGCTGTCTCGTGCCACCGTAGTGTAACTGGCAGGGTGATCAGGGAGTCCGGTAGGGGAGCGGAATGTCCCAAGACCCCTCCCCTCAAGGTGTCTTGGGGGAGACGTTTCCCGCCCGGGAGGGACAGGCTCGAATAAAATGTCCAGCCTCCCCACAGTAGAGGCACAGTCCGTCCCACAAGCGTTTTTTCCTGTCAGACGGGGCCAGCCGTTGACGGCCCATGACCATCGGCTCCTCCCCAGTCTCCTTGGAATCTCGGTTCCCACGGCGAGGAGACGGCCCCTTCGTAGTCCGGGACGTTCCCCGTACCCACTTCTGCCGTTCCGCCCGGGCTCTCGCTCGCTCCTGGAACCGGCTATCTACTCGGATACAGAGCGAAATCAGGGCATCCAATTGGCCTGGGACCTCTCGCCCTGCCAATTCGTCCTTGATTCGTTCTTGTAACCCCTCCGTAAAGATAGCCATCAAGGACTCCGGGTTCCAACAGAGCTCCGTGGCTAAAGTCCGGAAACGAATGGCGTAATCGGCCACCGTTCCCTCACCTTGATGAATTCGCAGGCAGTTCCAAGGCCACGGAAGAGGGTCCTCCCAGGAAGGTCGAACACCATACGGAACCGTCGCTGAAATTCATTATAGTCATCCAAAATGGGGTCCTGTTGCTCGTGGAGTGGAGCTACCCAGGCCAGGGCCTTCCCTTCGCATAGGCCCATGATATATCCCACTTTGCTTTGGTCTGAGGCAAATGTCTCCGGTTGCATCCGGAAGGCCAAGTTGCACTGATTGAGGAACCCCCGGCAACCTCCGGGGGCCCCATTATATCGTGCCGGCTCAGGGAACCGAGGTCCCGTGCGGAACCCTCCCGGACGGGGAGCCGCTGCGGCCCCCTGGACCGCAGCGGCCTGGTTCTGTACCTGGAGCGTAGAAAGTTGAGAGCAAACATTCTGGAGCGCCCCCGACAGGGCGTTCAGCTGCTCCTGCTGCTGCTGAAGTACCTTGGCCAGGTCCCGTAGATTGGGCTGCGTAGGCGAGCTCATGGCTTCCGTTTCCTGTCCTGTTTCGGTTATTGGTGAGCCCTTAGGTTCCCTGAGGCCCGGTAAGACCTCCGAGGACCGCCGCGCACCCCGAATCTTCACCCGCGGCGACCGCCGTTCACCGAGGGTTGAGCCCCCAGCTGCAGGCGGCCAGCAGGACTGCTGGAACCGCGGGGTGACGGTCGGCCTGGCTGATAGTCAGCAACTCAGTCTCTAAAGGGCCGCTAGCAAGGACGGCTAGCGCGAAAAGGAACACAGCCTCTGAAGGTGGCTAGCGAGGACGGCTAGCTGAAGAGGACACAGTCTCGGGAGGTGGCTAGCAGGGACGGCTAGCTGAAGAGAACACAATCTCTGGAGGTGGCTAGCAAGGAGGGCTAGCTGCAGGGGACACAATCTTTGGAGGTGGCTAGCAAGGACGGCTAGCTGGAGAGAACACAATCTCTGGAGGTGGCTAGCAAGGACGGCTAGCTGGAGAGGACACAGTCTCTGGAGGTGGCTAGCAAGGACGGCTAGCTGGAAAGGACACAGTCTCTGGAGGTGGCTAGCAAGGACGGCTAGCTGGAAAGGACCCAGTCTCTGGAGGTGGCTAGCAAGGACGGCTAGCTGAAGAGGACCCAGTCTCTGGAGGTGGCTAGCAAGGACGGCTAGCTGAAGAGAACCCAGTCCCTGGAGGTGGCTAGCAAGGACGGCTAGCTGAAGAGGACACAGTCTCTGGAGGTGGCTAGCAAGGACGGCTAGCTGAAGAGGACACAGTCTCTGGAGGTGGCTAGCAGGGACGGCTAGCTGAAGAGACCCAGTCTCTGGAGGTGGCTAGCAAGGACGGGTAGCTGAAGAGAACCCAGTCTCTGGAGGTGGCTAGCAAGGACGGCTAGCTGAAGAGGACACAGTCTCTGGGGGTGGCTAGCAAGGACGGCTAGCTGAAGAGGACGCAGTCTATGTCGGTGGCTAGCAAGGGCAGCTAGCGAAGAGGACACAGTCTCTATAGGTGGCAATTCCGATCCACAACGTGGGCTTCTGACAAACGAAACGGAAGCACTGACTCTTCCTGTTTCGTGGTTTAAATCTCCCGCCTGCTCCTCCCTGTCTAGACGAGGAACCAATCCCCTCCGCTCTGGCAGGCAAGGCGCGCCTGGATAGGCCAGGCCACCTTGCAGGCGGAGTCTCTCGCTGCCCTGCGCCAATCCGGCGCGAGTAGGCGGAGCTGGCTCGCTGGGTTGTGCTGATCCAGGGAGACGACGACGACGACGCCATCTTGGCCGGCGTGCTCCTTTCTCCGAGGCCGGCGTTCGCTCCAGCGGTTCGCCGGCCTCGGAGCGGCTCGCGGCAGCGCCAGCCCCGTTGGCGACTCGTCCCTGCCGCCCTGGATCCCGCGGCTTCCGCCGATCCTCGCCCCCCCGCATTGGGAGCCACGGTAAGGACCCGGGACGGGACAGTAGTGGTGTATAATTGGGTACAGTAGATTGTTGGTGTGTTTTGGAGGGCTCACCATATAATATAAGGGGCTAGTGATGAAAAGTGCACTTGGACTCTCTAGCTGTTGCGCCCCCTAAGGTGCCCCACTGCTCTGCTGGTATGTCTGTGTGGCCAGTCTACTAAGAATGCTGCCCCCCCCCCCCCCCCCCACACACATACACTCATACACACATGTCCCTTGGATGCTTTTTTCAAAAACGGTCACAAAAGAAAAATGCACTGAGCACTAAAAGTCTACAAAACCTCTAGGAAATGGCCATTTTTGAATCAAAAAGACATTTTCTAGTTCAAAACTCACTATGTTCACCACTTGATTTTTGGACGTTTTCAGCAAAATATCCAAAATCTTTAGACGTCATATCGAAAATGCCCCTTTTAATCTCCCATTGCCTCAGTAAATTGTAAGCTCTTTGGGCAATGGACATAAATTTGAATACTTAGCACTGTGTGCATCTACTAGTTTTTCACCAATCTCATTAGTTTGAGCTTCATTATACTGGCCATGCTTGCCTAGAAATTCAACATTCTTGGAGCTTCCTAAATCACACATAAAAGTTTTATATTTTTTAAAAAGCTCTGCAGCCTGTTTGTTCATTTTATGCAATCATGCCAGTAAATAAACTTCTCTAAGTATGTAATTGAAATAGATGATTTTGTCTTGTGTTGATGGAAATGGGCTGTGTGTACCTGCCTCCTTGTCTCTTATCATGTTGTGTTCTCATTTACTTGTCAATATTTCAAATACAGTAACATCTTTTACTAGTACGTAGGCAAGTTATTTTCTGCTTTTCAATAGGCTTATTCACAGATACCAATTACACTTCAGTCAATTCCGCTCCAAAATTATATCCTTTATATGCTCATGTAAATGACTCTTTATTTGCAAATACTGATAAAATAGATATTCTGGAACCCTACACATCGATTACCTTGTACCTGCTGAAAGGATTTCAATTTATTATCTAACTACGTGTCAGCTGAAGATTGAATTCTAAATTGTTTTCAAGTTCTTTCTTTGCCCAGCGGTTTCCTTCTGTTCCTTTGGGGTTCCAGCTCAATTGTATCTGCCTTCAAGATGCCTTGGTAATAGAAAGATTATCAAGTTAAATAAATTAAATGAAATTTGGAACTGCCCACTGGGTCTTCACAAATTTTCACCCCTATAGCAGAGCTGAGATGAGTGAGGTGAACAAGGTGCCCGTCCATGTTAGCAAGTTATCATCTTGTCTGAGGCAGGAATTAAATAGTTTGCCATTAGCGAGTGGTCACTTAAAGCATGGAGAGTGAGCATAACACATTACTTTTCATTCAGTTACATTTAGGGATGTGCATTTGTTAATGTCATTTTATTCATTTAGGGCCTCTTTTACAAAGCCGCGCTAACGATTCCTGCAAGGTAAATGAGAGGAAGCCCATAGAAATTGAATGGGCTTCCTCTCATTTACCATGCAGGAATTGCTAGCGCAACATTGTAAAATAAACTCTTAGGGGTCTTAAAATCTTTTAATCCAAGCAAACTCAATTGTATGTTTGTATATCTAGGAATTTACAAAAGTACAATTGATGAAAAATGCTTCAATTGTTTCTAGCTCTCATCATTAATTTTTCTAATGACTACAAAAATTAGAATCAGCTTGGTGAGTCCTTTGTACAATATTTGCCTGCATACATTGTTTCATTACATTCATCTCAGAGAGTAGTGGAAGGCAAGCAAGATGACTGTGCTCTCAAGTACTCCAGTGGAGGGAGAGAAAGGAGCCTCTTGCTTTCCACTTGGAGAGGGTGGAGGGGTCTCTCCAGTTTCCTTTTGGATGTCCAGAAAAGATTCCATGGAACAGTCTCCAGAGAGTTGAGGATTCTAACATCAAAGGGATAGGAGCCTCATCATGGGACATTGTAAACCATAAAGGTATTGTACTGATTTTGGGACTTTCCTTTGAAGAGAGGCTGAGAAGGCTAGGGCTTTTCAGCTTGGAGAAGAGACGGCTGAGGGGAGATATGATAGAAGTGTATAAAATAATGAGTGGAATGGATCGGGTGGATGTGAAGCGACTGTTCACGCTATCCAAAAATACTAGGACTAGAGGGCATGAGTTGAAGCTACAGTGTGGTAAATTTAAAACGAATCGGAGAAAATTTTTCTTCACCCAACGTGTAATTAGACTCTGGAATTCGTTGCCGGAGAACGTGGTACGGGCGGTTAGCTTGACGGAGTTTAAAAAGGGGTTAGATAGATTCCTAAAGGACAAGTCCATAGACCGCTATTAAATGGACTTGGAAAAATTCCGCATTTTTAGGTATAACTTGTCTGGAATGTTTTTACGTTTGGGGAGCGTGCCAGGTGCCCTTGACCTGGATTGGCCACTGTCGGTGACAGGATGCTGGGCTAGATGGACCTTTGGTCTTTCCCAGTATGGCACTACTTATGTACTTATGTACTTATGTAACTAACCTGGGCCACCTTAAGAGCACTGATCCCGCCCCAAGAGGAAGTGAGCTGGGAGGGGCAGAGTCAATACCTGGGAAGTTTAAAAGACAGGGCCAGGCTGAGGTTAGGGAGGCCCAGAGAAGGAAAAACTAAAGCCCCCAGAAATGACTAGCGAGGTAGTAACCCGGCAGTAATTGAGCATCACCGCACGCTGTCTGGTTACCACTGGGGTTAGCGCAGGAGACCTTATCGCCATCTCAAGGGGTGGAAGTAAGTGCTTTCCTTCACATAACCATGTGGTAAGCATTCTCTTATTACATGGATATTTGTGCCTTGGTTCTTTTTACCCACTGTAGTAAAAAGGGCTCTGGTGAGTGGGAAAAACGGCCCCTGTTGCTAGCACAGGGCCCTTTTTCCAGCAGCTTGGTAAAAGGACCCCATAGTTTGTAGTTTCTCTCTTTGTATTTCCAGGTCTGGCTCTAGCCAGACCTCAGAACCAGGCTCACAATTCTTCAAATAAAAGATTGGCTTACCTCAGCCATATCACAGCAGCTAAATATATTTTAGAAAAGGCGTATGTTGGGGCTTTAGTTTTTCCTTCTCTGGGCCTCCCTAACCTCAGCCTGGCCCTGTCTTTTAAACTTCCCAGGTATTGACTCTGCCCCTCCCAGCTCACTTCCTCTTGGGGCGGGATCAGTGCTCTTAAGGTGGCCCAGGTTAGTTACATAAGTACATAAGTACATAAGTAGTGCCATACTGGGAAAGACCAAAGGTCCATCTAGCCCAGCATCCTGTCACCGACAGTGGCCAATCCAGGTCAAGGGCACCTGGCACGCTCCCCAAACGTAAAAACATTCCAGACAAGTTATACCTAAAAATGCGGAATTTTTCCAAGTCCATTTAATAGCGGTCTATGGACTTGTCCTTTAGGAATCTATCTAACCCCTTTTTAAACTCCGTCAAGCTAACCGCCCGTACCACGTTCTCCGGCAACGAATTCCAGAGTCTAATTACACGTTGGGTGAAGAAAAATTTTCTCCGATTCGTTTTAAATTTACCACACTGTAGCTTCAACTCATGCCCTCTAGTCCTAGTATTTTTGGATAGCGTGAACAGTCGCTTCACATCCACCCGATCCATTCCACTCATTATTTTATACACTTCTATCATATCTCCCCTCAGCCGTCTCTTCTCCAAGCTGAAAAGCCCTAGCCTTCTCAGCCTCTCTTCATAGGAAAGTCGTCCCATCCCCACTATCATTTTCGTCGCCCTTCGCTGTACCTTTTCCAATTCTACTACATCTTTTTTGAGATACGGAGACCAGTACTGAACACAATACTCCAGGTGCGGAGAGGGACTTTTCTTAAGGGTGAGGGGCATTGTTCTATAAACCCTATCACATGCTTATTGATTAAAATCAATATATACGCCCGGATATCTTTATAAAATAGGCACTCAGAACCAGCACCAGCAATGCACAAATTCATTCACACAAAGTTACATACTCCCTGGCAGTTATAAATATGACCATCTTATCTCTGTGTTTGCATGTATATTTTATAAAACACATTTATATATTACAACTCCATCTCAGTTCTGTCCAAACCATCCTTCTTCATTGACTATGTAAAAATACATTCTTTCCATGTACCTGTTTCTTTATGCACATATTACCATGTACAGTTTCATAAGAGCCCTTTCCTGCATTTGAAACATACTCTACACATGAGACATATACTACTTCAGAAGTGAAATATTGCTCATGCTCTTTAGGGATACACTGTGTATATCCTACTTATTTTTCAATTTCACCACTGTTTTTGCCTCCACCTCCTCATCCAGGAGGGCATTCTAGGCATCCACCACCCTTATACCACCATATCATGTCTTCTAGTTCTATAGTTTCTCTTCCACTATTTGTCCACTATTAACATCCGGTTTTAAAGGTCTACATCCTAACGCCTCTAGTCCCTTCTCTCGTCTACACAAAACATATTTAGAGCACTACGTCTCTTTTCATATATCTTCTAGTACATACCTCATCATCTGATCACTTTCCTCTGGACTATTTCCAGTCTTTGAATCCTTACTAAGATACAGCCTTCAAAACTGATACAAAATGGTAGCTGCCACTACAGAGAAAACTGTGCAGTTGACCTCAGAAGGTCCATTTCTCTCTAAGCCAGTATGAGCAACCAGAATTGCCTCCTGAAGAGACAGAGGGGTAGCTAAAAGGGAAAATATTTACAAATCCATTTTGGAAGTCCTAATTTATTATAGGAGAAACCATTTGAAGAAGCAGTGTCAGGTTGTCCATGACAAAGTTGATTATAAGCACTATCCCCTGGATTCTATATATCTGCCCATATGTGGGTAGGCTGTCAAAGATGTGCATGCATCTTAATTGCCTAATGAACCATTAACGAGCAATAATTGATTGCTAACAACCAATTATTGATGTTAATTGGCACCTATTCAGATTTGTGCACGCATCTGACTGCACGCTGTTCTATAGCGCTGAGCACCCAAATCCCATAGCTTGCAACTCAAAAGGGGTCATGGCCATTGGAGGGCATGGGCATGTCAGGAGCCCTCTGAAAAACTGTGCACATTTTTACTGAATGATGGTTCTGCGTACCCAATTTAGGCACCAGCATTTACACTAGTTTTCAGCAGGTGTACGTCTTACCAGATTTCTCTAACGGAATTTGCTATAATCGGTTTCCCATAGGGCTGTGATTGTTATTATGATTGATTGATGTGTTATGTTAAGTTTTTACTTTGTGATTGTAGTTATGAATGATTTGTGTTTCTTGTTATGAATGTTATGTTTTTGTCTTCTATCCTATATTTTTAATGGAGTTATTTTATGTTTCTTATTTTTAATTATTGTAAACCAATCTGATTTGCTATGCAAATAGTTTCAGTATAGAAAAAACGATAAACGATAGAATTGCATCTAGCATTGCTCTTTTCTGATGCCCATTTTTGAGCGCCATTTATAGAATTCGGCTATATGTACAAAATACCTGCTTTAAAAAAAATGGTTCATCTGATACACATCTCTGCTTTAGCTAACTGAGATGACAGTCACTCCACAAATATTCAAGATCTGCCCTTGAACTTGTACAAATAGACACATCAAAGCTCCTGAGGTATAGCCAAAGTGAAATAGTTGACATTATTGAAACCATCTGTATGTTGGACTTGGATAACTCTTTCATCTCTGGGTCTCATTTAACAACAATTTTCACCTGAGATATATTGTCTTATAGCTGTAGACCACTTCCACTCATTGTACATTTTAGCAAAGCTCACTGCTCTTCTTTGTCTTCCACAGCTCTGTTCCAGTATGCTTACATGGCCCTTTATTCCCCCACATGGGTGCCAAAGCAGTTTACATCATATGTGCTAAAATACATCAATACAGCCTAATAGCTGTTCTTCACTGGAGAACTCTCCTGCCTAATCTCATCTCCATCAGTTTTTGGTCTAGTGACTCTGGACAGTACATTAACTCATACTTCCATTAGTGATCATCATGCTTTTCTTCAGCAAACCTGGTTTTCTGCTGCTTTTCTATTTTTTTTTCCTTCATTCAACTCACCTTGAGCCACCAATGAAAAAGAGTGAGCTAAATGAAAATAATAATAATTAACTAACCCACATTATCCTTCTGGTCAGGAAAGTTTCTCTTTGAGAATTCACCTATGGGCCTGAGCTGCAGAGAGGAATTCAATTGATTATTCTGCAGGTGAGGCTTATAGAATAGCTCTTAAGCACTTTTTTCCGTGCCAGTTTTTTCTTGAAGTTACTGTAGAAGAGTTTATATATTTAGAATTAGCACACGGCTATTAAAAAAATTACTGCAGGAGTACTTACCACCTCCTGTTTAGGAGATGGTAAGGGCTCCCCCCCCCCCCCCCCCCCCCCCCCCGTCATGGACATGCTAACCTGTTAGCACAGCAGTAATGTGTGTGCTAGCTGATTAACACATCCTTGCCCATTCTCCAACACTGACATGACCCCTCCCCCAAACCCTGAATAGTGCATGCTTAGTAAAAGGGCCCTGTAATGATGTGTCTTCAATCCATCTTAAATCTTTTATTCAACAGCATCAAGCTACTCAGCTGTTCATCTCTTACTGTAGAATATGCTTGATTTATGTTCTGTTAAATCAGTTTGTAAAGCCATCATATATTACATTTTTTCTGTCATTGCACCAAAACTAGAATATCCCCCCCCCCCCCCCCCCCCCGATATTCAGCACTATTTAACTGGCCAGGAACAGCTCCTGGCTGATTAAATAGCCTTAAGCTCGCTAAGCGCTAATATTCAGCACGAGACAGCAACTAGCCCAGTCACATGACATAGCTGGTTAGCGCCAATATTCATCGGCTAAAGGGCTAAGTTTAGCAGCCAGATAGACCCGCATAAATAGCAGGATTATCTGTGGCTGCTATAACTTATCCGGTCAGCCGATGAATATCAACTTAACCAGCTATGTTCATAGCACCTAAAAAAACCTCCAGAAGTTCAATGCTGGTCACCGGATATAGTGCAGCATTGAATTTTTGGGTTTGCCACCCACCATGGGAGTTAGCCAGGCCACCTCCCGCAGTCTGAATGTCTGCCCCTATATTTCTGCCTGACCTGAGATCTTTGAGAAGAATGTTCATACTTTTAGACAGCATATGAAGCCTTAGTTGCTTGAACTGGCAACTGTTTAACTTTTTTGTTTTTTTCTAGTTTAGGTTTTTCATAATTCTTAGCTTTTGTTGTTTTATGTTATTGTTAGTTTTTATTTAGGATTTTATTTAATTATACATTTGTGTTTGTTTTTGTTTACTATTTTGTTTGAGCAACAGGTTAACATTGGAAGGCAAGTTTAATCAAGAGTATGATTGTCTCCTAGCAGTTCCTATTAGTCAGGACTGGTATAAATTTCAACAGGTGTTTGAGCCACAGGTTTCACAAGTATTGAATAAATATGCAAAAGACAGCTGTGATGTCTAGCTTTCCTTTTTAAAGGGATGTTTTTGAAATGTTTAAAATGGTTGTATTTCTCAATTGGGTACTTGCTTTGGGAACCTTACAATTTCACTATGGGATATTATCTTCTTTTCTATTCTAAAATAATCAGGCATGGATATCTCAGTGTGTGCTATTGTCAAATCAACAAACTTTTAATAGTCAAACTGTTAGAATCTATTATGGCCACTCAGTTGCAAAAATATTTAATTCAGTACATTTTTGATCCCCGACAGTTGAGTTGTAGACAACTACTGTGCTGAAGTGGCTCTTGCCTCATTGTTAACAGATTTGAGGAAACTTCGGTGACCTTTTACTAAAATGCACTAAAAAGTGGCCTGCACTCTCCTCTGCATGGGACTTTCCTGTGTCCTGAGGCCATTTTAGCGTAGCGGTAAAATGGCCCCATTTTCCTGTTAATGGCCACAAGCTAATTTCCCCATTAGTGCTTGGCCATTAGCATGTGAGCCCTTACCGACACCTATTTTCTAGGCAGTAAGGGCTCCCACGTTAACCACATGCTAATCAGTTGGCATACAGCAATGTAGCTAACCGATTGGCACAGAACACGCCTACTCTCCACCACCTCCCCAACCCGCCTCAGTGCTGAAAAATAAAATCTATTTTTAGCATGTGGGAAGCACGTACCAATGCCAAAACTACTGCGGGATACATGAGTGTCCTCCATAGTAGTGCATTTAACCTGCAGTAAGCATGCATTAGTGCTTACCGCAGCTTAGTAAAAGGGTCCCTTTGTGATAGAGGGGGGAACAAGTGTTATTCATCAATTGGATAAATCAGTTATATTTTTATTGGTGTTTTCAAAGTATACAAACAACAATCCAGTATTGATGTCATTGATCACGACATCTTACTAGAAAAACTTAACAGTTTGGTATTACAAGAGCCGTTCTGAACTGGATATCTGTATTTCTAAGGAATCAACTCTAGAGGGTGAAATGGAATGGTACAGTCTCAGATTCCTGGCAGGCTTGTTGTGGGTCCCCCAGGTTTCACCACTATTTCCACTAATCTTTAATATCTGCATTCAGTGGGTAAAGAAATGATATAGATCCAGGGATTCAAACTAAATATCAATAAAACTCATTTCATGGGATGGGGATAGAGACTGTATGAAACCAGACATGGGACCTTTAGTCAGTGGGTTGGTTCCTCCATTGAACTCTTCAATCCAGAGTCTTGGTGTCATCATAGACTCATCTTTCTATGAAACAGCAAATGGGTAAGTTTGTGCTGAGTATCCAGGGTCCCTCCGAGTTCCAGGGCCCCCCTCCTCCCTCCCTGCCTTCGAGTTCCAGGCCCCCTCCTTCCGAATTTTAAAAGTCATCTTACGGCAGCAGCTTCTCTAAGCTATATAGGTGACATATGAGGTCTGCCACCTTCACATCATGCAGGCAAGTGACAGGGTGATCCTCATGTTCACCAGCCACCCAGCTATCTATATGCCTAATAATTGAATCAACTACAATGGCTGTCCTAACCCTTCCTTCCTGGGCAGAAGTTCCTGGAGACATATCATCAGTGCGGAAGGATATTGCATCCCCTGGTAGGCTGGTCTTGGCTACAGGATTACTTCCAACTTCAGCAGGGTGGTGCTTTCCTTTCAGGAGACATCCCTCCTCCAAGGCATCAGAGGGGCTGACAGACTGGGGGTGGGATTTCTCTACAATATCCCTGTAGGCCTCCTCTATGTACTTCTCTTTCACCTTCAGTTCCTTCAAGTCTGCTACTCTAGCCTCAAGAGAACGGACTCATTCTTTGAGAGTTAGAAGCTCTTTGCATCGAGTACACACATATAGCCTCTCACCAACTGGGAGACAGTCATATATGTGACACTCAATGCAAAAGACTGGATTGCACCCCTCTCTCTGCTGGAGTACTGTCTGCATCTTAGTTTTGTAGAAGTACTATGGATATTAGATGAATATAAAGAACCTTATGATTATATGGTATAATATGTAATTTATTTGGTGTTTTCTTCCTTCTCAGAAACCAATTCAATGTAATTAAAATTCTAATGAAAATTCTCCTCTTGTTATCCTAATTAGAATAATTGACTATAAGTGAAAAGATGTGCTAGGGGTGAGTGGGAGTAGGGAGGAGTGGTGGGAATGAAGATTGAACTAGGCCTTGCTATGCCTTCTAGAGGCTATCTGTTAATGCTGTGTGGCAGAAGTTCAAGTTCTAAAGCTACAGGGGAAAAGGGTATGGGAGACTAGTAATAAAGTTTGCTTTTTTAAAAATTCTGTCTTATCAATAACCTATAATTCTTGTTTTAAACCCCCATCTTTAAGTTATCAAAGCACAGAGCAAAATAAAGTTCACTTACCCAGAGAAATGTCCTCTTCGCTCAAACTTCTCATTCTCCTGCTTTCCTTATCTCTGATTCCCATTTCCTCTCCTTTCTTACACTTTTTCTTACCTCCTGCATCTCATCCTTGATTTTCCTTCCTCTATCCCAACCCATCTCTCTGCTGTTTTCCTGAAGCCCCTTCTCCATCTCTTGCTCAGAGATCCCCTCTCTCTCACCTCACTCTCTCTCTCTCAATCTCCCCTCCCTTCCCCAGTCTCCCAGATCCCTTCTCCTATACCTATTCTCTACAGAGATGTACATTTGTTTGAAATGACACAATGTCAAGCACATTTCCCACATCATTTTATGTCATTTATGGACCAGAACAGAAAAAAAAAACATTTTAAAGGTTTTTCCTCAGTCCGAAACACTGCACACTCTTCAGAAACAATGTGCACTCTTGGTAAAGACTGAGCACTCTTTGCAAAGAGTACTTATTGTTTCCCAGTAGTGTTTGGAGTTTTTTGCTATGTCAGAAAGAGCATGCACACTGTTGAAAAGTCAATATTCTTTGTGAAAGAGTGCGCACTTTTTCTTATATTATCCACGAAATAAAAATTTTAAAAAATTCCTAATTCAAAATGGCATGGGTTCTAGACAAAACAACTTTTGGGCTGTACGTTCCTAATTTTGTATCCCCTTCTCCTTTCCAGTATCAATCACTAAGGGGCCCTTTTGCTAAAGGGTGGTAGGGCTACTGCACGGGTAGTGCACAGGAAAACAGCAATACCGCCGGGCGTACACAGGCCCCCGGTAGTAATACTGAGATCAGCATGCTCTGTTTCCCACATCCAGAAAATAATTTTTATTTTCTAGCACGGGGGGTGTGCCCAGTAGCAATGGGCAGTACATGGCCATTGCCGTACACCACAGGATTACCATGTGAGTAACGTGTGAGCCAATACCACCTTCTAAATAGGAGGCAGTGAGGGCTCAGGCAGAAGATGGCTGTGCACCAATGTTTTTATTAGCACACAGCCATTCACTGCCTTCATTGAAAACAAGGGGTTTTACGGCTGCAGTATAAAGTGGCCAGAGTACACGGGAAACCCACATGCTAAATACTGCCAGCCACTTTTTAGCATGGCTTAGTAAATTGATCCCTAAGATCCCTACCTCTCCTTCCCCCAGAAAAAAATGTTTAGGAGTTCTTATACTAAGCTGCATTATGTGCTAATGCGTGCCCAATGGAGCTTAAAATAGCATACTACGGGACATGCGCAGGTGTCCTATAGTAACTGCCAAATGTGGACACACTAATCATGCACTAAATTTTTAAAGGGGCATGTCTGTGGGCAGAAAGTGGGCATTTGTACACTAATCAGTTAGCACAGCTACATTACCACACACTAACTGGTAAGTACATGGATAGCATGTCAGCCCTTACCACCTACTACATGTGGTAAATGTTTTAATGGCTACATGCTGATGTCAATAGCACTTGGCCATTAATACATAAAATAAGAAAAGGCCATTTTTATGACTATGGTAAAAATGGCCTTAGTGCATAGAAAAAAAAACACATAAAGGCCACTGTACTGCAGCTTAGTAAAAGGGGAAAGGGAAATGGGACTTGATATACTGCCTTTCTGAGGTTTTTGCAACTACATTCAAAGCAGTTTATATATATTCAGGTACTTTTTTTGTACCAGGAGCAATGGAGGGTTAAGTGACTTGCCCAGAGTCACAAGGAGCTCCAGTGGGAATTGAACTCAGTTCCCCGGGATCAAAGTCCACTGTACTAACCACTAGGCTACTCCTCCACATAGTCCACAATAAATTATCCAGGACACAACAAATGTTAGAAAATAATTTTATTTTTCTAAAGCATAAATTTACATTATTTAATATATAAGTGTATGCATATCTCTCTATATAAAAAGCAACACCAACGTTCTATGAAGCCTCCAGCCGGAAGTGTGAAGGGGGCAAGATATCCGGTTTCCCTATGAGTGTCTGCCCCGCCCTCTCTGTAACACAGTCAGTGAAGGAAAACAGCAGAGCACGAAATCAAATCACTGGCTCTGTAACAGTGAAGGACTCAGAGGGGGAGGGGAGAGAGGCCAGAGGGCAGGGACACACACACTCCCATATGCACACAGAAGAAAACATTGCTAGCCCCCGTTTCATTTGCATCAGAAACGGGGCTTTTTTACTAGCATGACATAATTGCTGCAGAATATTAGAAACTTTGCCACAGAAATTGTCAATTCTAACCACAGAATCTACCTTTCAGCTGCCATAAGAATTGGGGGGTGGAGAACGGTGATTATCTTGTAGAGAATACAGCTATTAGACAGCTGCCACTCTTCTGGCCTTTTCTTAACAGCCTTTGTAAGTCACAGGCAAGCCAACAAATCTTAATTTCATAGGGCATATTGATTTTAATGACCACTACATCTAAAGGATTCCAAAATTACAGCTCTGTGAATTCAACATTATTTCTGATGTTTATCGTACTAATAATGGTTTTGATCTTCAGTAAACTATAATTAATGTTTAAACAGAAACTATTCCCAATTTGCAGAAACTGTGTTATCTCGTTTGACCTTAAGATTATTTATTGTACTATTTTACTGCAAGTTCTATGACCCATGATTCATTACCAGAAACCTTTGTCATATGATATGAACCAGTTAAACTACCCACAGCAAGCTCCGTTTTAACAACCCACCAATCAATATGCTGTAAAATATTAATTCACTTAGCCAGTTTCGTCAACTAATGCAACAACCTTCCAAAGTTTTAGTGCATTAAGGATCATCATTTCATTAAACATGCATTGCTAATGTTTTCACTCCATTCAGATCTAGAGGGTATAAAAGACAAACAACTAAAGCTGAGTCCTTTACCAGTTTCGTTGTGTACAGCCAAATATTCATGATGACTTCTCCAGGTTTCATAACATTTATTCTTAGAGGTAAGTGTTACTGGATAGGGCTTTACAGCATTCTGAAACAATTATGAAAGTTCTCAGTCATATGATATTTAAAAGAACTATCAAGCCAACCTAAGAAATAGAAATAAAAGGCCTGATATTGAAAAGGATTTAACTGGGCAAGAGAAGCTCCTACTCAGTTAAATCACACCAAGTGCCTCAGATGTGGATACTGTATTCAGCAGCACTTAACTAGGCAGTGCCACTGTATCACCTATGATCTCTAGGCCCAGCCAGGGTAGTCCTGGGACAGGGTCAGGGTGGTCCTTGAAGTTATGCAGGCAGCAGCAATATTCAGTGCCTGTCAGGGGTGAGCTGAAAGTGATGTGGGTCCCTGGGCACAAAGGGTCATGGACCCCTAACCACCTAAAAAAAATGATTAAAATAGATAGAAGCTATGGGGGGAGTTGACTCCCTACTGCTGTGGGCCCTCAGTTGCTACCCTATTGCCTCAATGGTCAGTTCGCCCTTGGTGCCAGCACCCGCATAGCTAACCAGGCAAGTAGGATCACTTAATTTTGCACTAAATATTGGCTGTACCCACATAACTTCCAGATATCATCTCTGATCTGGATAGTCAATATCAATGCCCAGACATGGTCTGGCATTGAACATACGGGTCTAACTTAGCCGGCAATGGTTAGTGTTTAGAAAAATGCTCACTGCCGCTAGCTGAATATCAACTCAGAAATGAATAGCTGGAAATGGATATCCATGTTGATACTTCACAAAGGCTGGAAAAACAAATGATGCTAATCATAAAGCAAATATATAAGATTAAGTATTCCTTTAGCAGACTTAAGATTGCTTAGGATCTGAACCAACTGAATCAGATTAGGCCATAAGGCGACAATTTCCAAACTAATGTAGATGGCTGCAAAGTCCGCAGCTGATTTTACCCATGGACTTTGCACCAGTTCATAAGCACATAAGCACCGCCATACTGGGAAAAGACTAAGGGTCCATCAAGCCCAGCATCCCGTCTCCAACAGCGGCCAATCCAGCCTTCAAGAACCCCTTCAGGAATCTGTCCAAACCCACCTTAAACTCCGTAAGGCCAGCTACTGTCACTACATTCTCCGGCAACGAGTTCCAGAGTCTAACTACACGCTGAGTAAAGAAAAACTTTCTCCTATTTGTTTTAAATCTACCATATTCTAGCTTCATCTTGTGTCCCCTGGTTCTATTATTGTTTGAAAGTGTAAACAAACGCTTCACATCTGTCCAATCTACTCCGCTCATTATCTTGTAGACTTCTATCATATCGCCCCTTAGCCGCCTTTTCTCCAGGCTAAAGAGTCCTAGCCATCTTAACCTCTCCTCATAGGGTAGTTGTCCCATCCCTTTTATCGTTTTCGTCGCCCTTCTCTGCACCTTCTCCAATTCCTTTATATCTTTTTTGAGATGCGGCGACCAGAATTGGACACAATATTCGAGGTGCGGTCGCACATGCATATTGTACTTTTCCTTTGAAAATTGCATGGGAAAAACATACCTTCAGAAACATGCACTGCTTTTTCAGTGGGTACTTTTCTCTTTTAGAACAAAGTGCAAAGGGGACTTTTACAAAGCTGCAGTAGGGCTACCACGCCTGTAGCATGCACCAAATCGACACTACCGCCTGGTTAGCGCACCCACCTGGCGGTAATTTCGAAGTTTGCGTGTGCTGTTTCCCATGGTAGAAAATATTTTTCTATTTTCTACCAGGAGGGGTGTTCCCGGCACTAATCAGCACTAAGTCAATGGGTGGCAGTAAGGGCTCAGTCAGTAAATAGCCACAACTACTTTTAATTTTAGCACATGCCCATTTACTGCTCCCATTTTTAAAAAGCCTTTTTTTTTACCAGCCATGGTAAAACATGGCCCAGTGCGCACCAAAAACTCACCCATACTACCACAGAGCGCTTTTTACCACAGATTAGTAAAAGGACCCCTAAGTTTGGGAAAAGGCTAAAAATATGTGTTCAGATCTATCTCTGCCACATCCCCTCCCCCAGGAATGCCTCTGCTCAGTGGTTAAAAGCAGCTGGTGATTTTGCATCATTCTAACACTGAACATTGTGCATTGCACCTTTTTTCCTCCTTGCATCAGGGGCGTAGCCAGACCTTGCGGTGGGAGGGAGCCAAAGCCCAAGGTGGGGAGACACATTTTGGTCTGCCGCCCATCACTACCTCACTGCCCCACCACTCCCCACCCACTGCCGCAGCAAATACCTTGGCTGGCAAGGGTCCCCAACCCCCGCAAGCTGAAGCCTTGTCCAGCACCGCTGTCTGGTGCTGCAGCGTTGCCTGCTTTGCTCTGTCTTCCCCTCATGTCCAGCACTGGACAAAACTTCAGCTGGCAGGGGTTGGGGAACCCTGCCAGCAAAATCAGGGGCCCAGGCCACCGTGGCCCCACATAGCTACACCACTGCCCTGCATTGATCTACTGTATGTTCAAGTATCACTTGAAGGTAGTAAACCAGCGCTACACAAAAGTTGTCATCTATAGGTGATAAATCTTGGAGTTATTATATCCAAGGGGAGATAAAATTCTATCTAATTGCTGCACCCAATTTTGATTTAAGTAACATTTAAAAGAACTGGAACTTGGTCACTATGGTCTCTTCAGAAAAGGGCAAAAAGAAGAAAACCAAAAAGTCCCACAAAACACAACAGCAAAAAAACAAAAAGACAGCGGGAATGACCAAACAGAACAAAGCAGGTGATCAAATATCACCTAGAGCGGAGGCCCTGAGTGGATCGGAGTGGACCTGGGTGTCACCCCGGAGAAGGCTGTAAGGATATGCAGATGAGCTGCAAGTCCTCCACAGCACCTGAAAGGCAGCCGGTGGTAGAGCTGGGCACCTCTCAGCTGAGGAAAGGTTTACCAGGGGTTAGGCCGAAGCCAGCATTCCTCCCCCTGAGGGTCGCCTGATCCTAGCCAAAAAGCACCTGGAAACTCTGTGCACTTGGAGCAAAGGCCCTGGGAAGATCGGGGTGGAACTGGAGTCACCCCGGATACAGCTGTGAGGAAATGCAGAAGGGCTGCAAGTCCTCCACAGCACCTGGTGGGAGCGCTGGGCACCTAGAGCGGAGGCCCTGAGTGGATCGGAGTGGACCTGGGTGTCACCCCGGAGAAGGCTGTAAGGATATGCAGATGAGCTGCAAGTCCTCCACAGCACCTGAAAGGCAGCCGGTGGTAGAGCTGGGCACCTCTCAGCTGAGGAAAGGCTTACCAGGGGTTAGGCCGAAGCCAACATTCCTCCCCCTAAGGGTCGCCTAAGCCCCTACGTCTTGCCCCATCCTTGGCCACCTTTAAATCTAGACTGAAAGCCCACCTCTTTAACATTGCTTTTGACTAGTAACCACTTGTAACCACTCACCTCCACCTACCCTCCTCTCTTCCTTCCCGTTCACATTAATTGATTTGATTTGCTTACTTTATTTATTTTTTGTCTATTAGATTGTAAGCTCTTTGAGCAGGAACTGTCTTTCTTCTATGTTTGTGCAGCGCTGCGTATGCCTTGTAGCGCTATAGAAATGCTAAATAGTAGTAGTAGTAGTAGTAGTAATGTCCTTTATTGTCAATTCTAGCATGTGAGTTGATATGGACTTGACATCGCCTGCATCAGAAGTCCATAAAAACTGTATTTTACAACTTACTAATATGGACTTATCCTTCTGCAAACAAAACAGAACAATAAGGGAACAATGTCTCAAGGTATATTAATAAGTTGCAAAACACAGTTGTTATGGACTCCTGATGCAGGCAATAGAGATGAAACACAACTCACTTGATTAGGATTGACAATAAAGGACATTGTGATATTGGATCACCTGATTTGTTCTGTTCAGTCATTCCCCTGTTTCATGGGTTTTTGCTCTATGGAAAAGGAAACAGCAGGAAGCAAAAAAAAAAAAAAAAAATTAAATAAAAGGCATTAGAAACAATCATCAAACAAGATAAAGAAGAAACAAGTGAGAGCCAAAAAACGTGGAATCCAAAGAATTCAATTTATTGTAAATGGATCATACAATCAATAATCAATCTTTCCTCAGTGTGCATATATGACATGACATGAGCCATGTTTTGGCAATAACGCCTACATCAGGAGTCCTAATGAACTAAAACAACAAAATATCTAAAGTGCATTAGAAAACAAAATAAATAAATAATATAATCAAGCAAATCCGATAAAACATATAAAAATAAACAATAAATACTAAAATTAATACATTAAAATATAAAAAAAATACATGTGCTAAAAATAAATAAACTAATAAACTAAATAAATTCCAGAACACACCACTTCAAGTGGGGTGTAGACCTGGGAGAGGCATGGGTGGGTCAAGGGTGTGTCAGGCAGTTACACGCACAGGTTATATAATACTAGCATTTATATGCCTAACTGCCTGCAGTTAGGCACAAGCATTTAAGCCAGACATCGACCACACCTCAAATATTGTGTCTGGTCACCGCATCTCAAAAAAGATATAGTGGAATTAGAAAAAGTACGGAGAAGGACGACAAAAATGGTAAAAGGGATGGGAAGATTTCCCTATGAGGAAAGGCTGAAGCGGCTAGGGCTCTTCAGCTTGGAGAAAAGATGGCTGACAGGAGATATGATAGAAGTCTATAAAATAATGAATGGAGTGGAACGGGTAACCATGAATCACTTTTTTACTCTTTACAAAAATACTAGGACTAGGGGGCGTGCCATGAAGATACAAAGTAGTAAATTTAAAACGAATCGGAGAAATGTTTCTTTATTCAACATGTAATTAAACTCTAGAAACTCGTTGCCAGAGAATGTAGTAAAAACAGTTAACTTAGTGGGGTTTAAAAAGGTTTGAATGGCTTCCTAAAGGAAAAGTCCATAGATCAATATTAAAATGGACTTGGGGAAAATCCACTGCTTATGTTTAGGATAAGCAGCATAAAATGTATTGTACTTTTTGGGGGATCTTGCCAGGTACTTGTGACCTGGATTGGCCACTGTTAGAAACAAGATGCTGGGCTTGATGGACCTTCGGTCTGTCCCAGTATGTCGATACTTATGTACTGATGTAATAAGAAAGAGTGGGGAAACTAAACCATTAAAAATAAAAAATCTTTTCCCATACACCATGACTATCACACACACAAAAAAAACCCATGTGTGCTTATCAGTGGAGAAAAAGACCTCAGTGATATAGTAATAAACAGCAGGGCTCCCCCTCAAATTGGTATATCCCACTTTCACATCACAAGTCTAAAAAGACTCCACTTTACCTTTCTAAATAACAGTGACAAGTGGTAATAAATGTCCAAAGCGACCTCACAAAATTCCAAGTTCAAAGTACAAACATATATTCATAGTTCCAAACTTAAGTTCAAAGTATTAGTTTAAAAATTTCAGTACTCTTCAATGACCACTTATCAACAAAGTACTTATCTGAAAGAAGGTTGAATAAATGTAGTGTAGGAAGTGCATGGCAAAACAGCACTCCCTCATGGCACTGGCACACCACGGTGCCCTATGGTAATTCTGTGTTTGGCGCAGAGCATTCCCCATGCCAGAAAATATTTTTCTATTTTCTAACATGGGGTGTGGGGAGTAGGTGTGCTCAGTGGTAATCAGCCATCGGCGTACCCTGTCCGATTACCGCCAGGAGAGCGTGTGAACCCTTACCACCTTCTAAATAGGAGGCAGTAAAGGAACAGGCATTAAATTGCCAATCATCAATATTTTTATTAGTACACTAGTAAAAAAGGCCCGTTTCTGACACGAATGAAACGGGTGCTAGCAAGGTTTTCCTCGAAGTGTGTTTGTTTGAGAGAGTGTATGTGAGAGTGACTGTGTGTGAGAGAGAGAGTGAATGTGTGTGTGTGTGTGAGAGAGAGTGAGTGAGTCTGGGTGCGAGTGTGTCTGTGAGAGAGAGAGTGTTTGTGTGTAAGAATGAGAGTGTGTGCAAGTGCGTATGTGAGACAGTGTGAGAGAGAGAGAGTGTGTTTCACACAGATACAGTGTGTGACTCTCTGTGAGACTGAGTGTATGAGACCAAGAGAGTGTGTGAGTGACTGTGTGACACATAGAGAGTGAATGTGATACAGTGTGAGACATAGAATGTGTGAGAGACAGTGTGTGAAGTGAGAGAAAGACATTGACTGTGAGAGAGAGAGAGAGAGAGAGAGAGAGAGTGTGTGAGAGAGAGAGTGTGTGTGTGACAAAGATACCTTCTCCCCCCTCTGGTGTCAGGCCCCCCCTCTCTCTCTGGTGTCTGAGCGTTACTGTGCAGGACGCTGAGCTCTGGCTGTGCTTCAAGGAACTGACCAATCCTATTTAATAGAATGCACCTCCAACATTCTGAAGCCAAGATACCTCATATGGTTGGTCACTTCTGCTTGTGACAAACCGGAAGTATATGATGTCAATTCAGGAGATGGATACAGAGAGCAGGAATGCCTCAGCCATGCAGTCAGCTTCAGAATATTGGAGGTGCGTTTTATTATATAGGATGGTACTAATATTTTTATTATGCAGGTACTGGCACTACGATTTCCATTTAAAATAATGAAAATACCTGCTGCGGTAAAAGTGACCTTGGAGCCCAGTAATTTTCACATTCCCACATTACCGCAGGTCACTTTTTACCGCAGCTTATTAAAAGGACCCCAAAGTTTGTAATCTAAGGCTGAGGATAGGTAAAGAATGTAGAAATCTAATGAATATGCACATCTTAAATATTGACTCACCAATATTGCTCAAGTGGAAGCACTTGCGATTGTAGAAACTATTTTGAGAAGCAGGACTTCTACCTGTCGAATTCCCGATCACTTCATCCTCATGTTAGCCACTATTGCCTTAACAATTTTTTTTTCTTTTTAACATAGGTTTTTTCATCAGTTAAAAGGCACTGCCATGGGTGATCCCCATGGCTCCTGATATAGCTAATTTAGGGGCCCTTTTAATAAACCGCATAAGCGCCTCACGCGCGCCAATGCATGCCAATTCTGAGTTATCGCCCAACTCTTGTAGTAATTTCAATATTTGGCGGGTGCCCATTACGCGCGTCTGAAAATATTTTTTAATTTTCTGCACGTGTCAACTACGCACACCAAGTAGCATTTGACACACGTAGGTCATTACTGCCCAGTTACCACGTGAGACTTTACCACTAGGTCAATGGCTGGCAGTAAGGTCTCAGACCCAAAATGGATGCAAGGCAATTTTCATTTTGCCGCATGTCCATTTTAGGCAAAAAAAATTTTACAGCATTTTTGCAGATGCACTGAAAAATGAATCTGCGCGCGCCCAAAACACGCATCTACACTACCGCAGGCCATTGTTCAGCGCGCCTTAGTAAAAGGACCCCTTAAATATTGCACTCTTTGAGAGTACTTTCTAAGAGATCACCCTTTCAATGATAAAATTAGATTTTATAAACGTTACATGATGATCATTTTTACTCTGGAGAGGGGATGTAGTCCTTTTAGAGAATTCATTGCTGGTTAAATACCCAATGATCCCAGCCATCAATTTACAATGCATTTGATCATCAAAGAGACAAAGTTTCACCACTATTATCTAAAGAAAACCAACAGATAGAAATACTTTTCTATACTACAGCAGCTTTCATCTGAAAATTTTGAAAAGAAACCTTCTGTATTGTCAATTCTTGTGCCTTCGATGCATTTGTTTATGATCCAACAGTGATAAGCCAACACCAGAGATTGTTTGTACACTATGGTTTTCACATTTGCCCAACAAAATTAAAAACATTATCTGCAAACATCTAGGAAGCCCATGATTGTTTTAGGGATAAACACCTTATAGCGCCGCGTGCTGGAAAATTTCCGGCACGAGTAGTGAACGCACATAAAAAATTAATCGGGAAATTTCTGACACGATTTATTTTACCTGTGTGTCTTCTATGTATTTTTTCACTGGTAGACTGAATCCCCAATGTCCCATTATTTTCTGAATTGAATGGCCTTCTATCTCCAGACCCCCAAATGCTGTTTAGAAGAAAGGTAAATAAAATATGCTTTTATCTTTCTAGGAAAGAAGGGGTAGCAATTAACGTGCACCATGAGAGTGGTAACCCATGTTATAATCTATTTTACAACGTAGGAGGGCCTTAGCCTATACCTGTATTAGCACAAAAGGATAGGAACAACAGATTCATGAGCATAGATGGATAATAAAGGAGAACATTTATGAGAGCCCTTAAGGGGTTCACTAAGAGGCATGCCCCTTGGCTATTAACACCAGAAAGCCTAGCGGTAGTCTCATAGTACGAGCTGCTAGGAGTTAAGCTGCCATATAAGAGCTAGGGGTCACTAGTGCCATTTGAACTCAGTGCAGAAGAAACAGGAGTGATTGGTGATCACTCCTGGCCCTACCCGGGATTTGCCAGGTATGCCAAAAGCCTATACTGAGGTGAGAAAGAGAAGGAGGAAGAGTGGGAAAGGATTGTGGGGAGGGATTTGGAGTTGAAGGGCCATCAGGGGTCTGAGTTAGGGGAGAATCAGATTTCAGGAGCCATCAGTGTGATTAGCAAAAGGGGGCTTTCAGGGGAAATTACAGCTACATAATTGCAAGGTTCCATGTTAGGAGCCACCGACCAAGAAAGGGATCTAGGTGTCGTAGTTGATGATACGTTGAAACCTTCTGCTCAGTGTGCTGCGGCAGCTAAGAAAACAAATAGAGTGTTAGTTATTATTAGGAAAGGAATGGAAAACAAAAATGTGGACTTTATAATGCCTTTGTATTGGTCCATGGTGCGACCGCACCTCAAATATTGTGATCAATTCTGGTCACCGCATCTCAAAAAAGATATAATGGAATTAGAAAAGGTGCAGAGAAGGGCGACGAAAATGATAAAGGGGATGGGACAACTTCCCTATGAAGAAAGGCTAAAGCGGCTAGGGCTCTTCAGCTTGGAGAAAAGATGTCTGAGGGGAGATATGATAGAGGTCTATAAAATAATGAGTGGAGTGGAAAGGGTTGACGTGAAACATCTGTTTACGCTTTCCAAAAATACTAGGACTAGGGGGCATGCGATGAAGCTACAAAGTAGTAAATTTAAAACGAATCTGAGAAAGTTTTTCTTCACTCAACGTGTAATTCAATTCTGGAATTCATTGACAGAAAATGTGGTAAAGGCAGTTAGCTTAGCAGAGTTTATAAAAGGTTTGGACGGCTTCCTATAGGAAAAGTCCATAGACCATTATTAAATTGGACTTGGGAAAAATCCACTACATATTCAATCATTTTGAAGTTGGCTCCTATGGCTGTGACACAAAATCTTACTGTATAAAATTAACAGCCACTATTGAAAAAAAAAAAGATTGTGATAGGATGCAAAGTACTGTACATTAAAAAAAATGCACATATGCAAGTAGGCTATAAACAGATAACTACAATTAAAAAAACAAACAATGATCTAATATTATATTAATGAGTTTCATAAAGGATATATGAAAGGAAATTTTCAGGAAGCAGAGAAATTTATTGCCCCTTAGATTTTAAATGTGACTTGTCACAAACAGCAGTAACTTCAGCTAGCCTATATAAATATATCCTGTATATGATAACAGTAGTGGCAGACAAAATAGAGAGGACACAAGATTATAATGGAAATATTGACTACCTTTAATAGTACTGTACATTAGGATAACTATAGGTTTGAAGAGAATTTATGACATGTCAATTCATTAACTGTAGCTATGTTACTCAAACTAACCAGAGCAACACAGTATGTTACTTTTTTAATGTTGATGTTGTGAAATGTTCTACAAACCTCCCCCAATAACTGACATGCACTCAAACCTTATCGCTTTCTGGACTCTAAGCAAAGAGCAAAGGTCCAACAGCTTCAGTTAGCACTGAACCCCTACCAGAGAAAGTTTTCTTTGAAGGATAATATATTATTTTTTTTTTTTATTTAACGCTACTATTTCAGGAATACCACCAGTATTTATAACCATGTGTGGAAATAACTGGATTTCTCCTTAGTGTAGCTGGGTGTTATCATTGGAGCCATGTTGTCAAACAACCACTGGAAAGACTCTTCATTGAAGGAAATGTGATCACAACCTCTAGTTTGTATGAAAATTTGTGGAAAAGCTGCGCTTCAGATAGCACTGGAATCTCCAGCTGCAAGGCTTTCACTTCACTGCTGTCATTACCTGTATATCTGGTAACCTTATTTGCTGTGGAGAGTAGGCAAAAAACATCAAATTAGCAAAAAAGATAACATCATAAGACCATGTACACCAGTAAACCATGATTTTTTTTTTCCTTATGAAGTACAGCTATATTTACTAGCATGCCCTACCCTTCCCCTACCCACCCCATTTCTTTTTTTTTTTTAATTGAAAAGTTTTTTTTTTATTAAAATTCTGTAATGCCATACAAACAGAGCTGAAAAAACTGTTACTCATACCGAAGCTAATACACTTAGAGGGGCATTTTCGAATGGGGATGACCATCTCTAAGGGCGCCCATCTCTAAGGATGGTGCCGCGAAGGGGCGGAGCAACATGTATTATTGAAACAAGATGGACATCCATCTTTCGTTTTGATTATACGGTCGGGGACGCCAAAATCTTGACATTTGGTCGACCTTAGAGATGGTCGTCCTTAGGTCATCTTTCAGATGGTCGTCCTCGTTTTCGGCGATAATGGAAACCAAAGACGTCCATCTCAAAAACGTCTAAATCCAAGCCTTTGGTCATGGGAGGAGCCAGCATTTGTAGTACACTGGACCCCCTCACATGCCAGGACACCAGCCGGGCACCGTAGGGGGTACTGTAGTGGACTTCAGAAATTGCTCCCAGGTGCATAGCTCCCTTTCCTTGGGTGCTGAGCCCCCCAACCCCCCCCCCCCAGGTCCACCTGCCTGAAGTACACTGCACCCACTACAACTGCTCCAGGGACCTGTATACTTCTGCGATGGACCTGAGTATGGCATTTGAGGCTGGCATAGAGGCTGGCAAAAAAGTATTTTTAAACTTGTTTTTTATGGTGGGAGGGGGTTAGTGACCACTGGGGGAGTAAGGAGAGGTGATCCCCGATTCACTCCGGTGGTCATCTGGTGAGTTCGGGCACCTTTTTGAGGCTTGGTCGTGATATATTTGCTGTAATCTATCAGGGGTGTAATACCACCAGTACAACATCTTAAAACCATTTTCTACCATAGTCTGAGCTAAAGATGGTTTGAACAAGAATCTATACCCCCTCGACCAAGTTTCACTCGGGTGGGTGTTCTGTAGTGCTACCTCCCATCTTTCATTATAATATAATTGGGGGTTAGTGTAGAATAGTAGAGCTAGATATAACAAGATACACTTCCTTTACCCCCCTCCCCCCCATACCGTAGGGCCTTCTCTAATGCTGTTTCAGTTAGGCCCAGTCCCTCCGTGCTCGTCTGTGGATATAGTTTCTTAGGCAGTTATAGTAAAAGAGGTCACTTTCAACTAACCCATATTCCTCTTGGAGTTCTTCAAAGTTAAGTATCCTCCTATTAGCCTACACCTGTCCCAGAGTATACAGGCCCACCCGGGCCCACCGTTCATATACCGGTTCTGAGGAGCCCAAAGGAAAACCCAGGGCCCACCGGATAGCTGTCTGCAGGTAGTATTTCCGATCTGGAAGAATTGTTTCCATATATGGTACCAGCTAGCAAGTGGCTCACCCCAATGGGACTCTCTGCATTATAGCCAATAAATCACTCCCCAGTAGCCATATAACATCTCCAAGGATCGGGTCCCCAGCCTTGGCTCGGTCCCAGTAGGCCACTTGATAGTACAGATAAAATTAGGAACTCCCATGCCCCCACCCCTATCATGTGTCTGGTACATCATGGCCCGACACACCCAAGGTAGGCGCTTCTGCCAGATGTAGGCAAACATTTTGCGGTTAAGTTGAGAAAAAAAACTGAGGAATTGGAATTGGGAGAGCCAGAAATAGATATAATAATTTAGGGAGCAACATCATTTTGATTGCATGAATACGCCCTGTCCACGATATTGTCAATCCCTCCCACCTATCAAGCTCCGCAAAAAGTTCTGCTGTCTTCTTAGGGTAGTTAGCTGAGAATAAGCCCTCCACAGTGGGTGTTATGTTTATCCACAAGTACTTAATAGATTTAGTGGCCAGACACATGGGAAGGCAGCTTTTAACTGAGGAATTTCCTGTGAGGGAACTGTGATATTAAGGATTTCCGATTTGGTAATGTTGATCTTAAACCCTGATAATTGCCCATATTGTATAATAGTTTCCATGGCCTGTTGTACAGAGGACTCCGGGCGGGACAAGGTCAGGAGCACATCATCTATTTTATGTTCCCTTCATCCGCTGACCAGGCCCCTAATCCCAGGGTTCCCGCTAATCAAGCTAACAAGCGGTTCGATAGACAAAGTAAATAGTAGTGAAGAAACTGCACAGCCCTGTCTGGTTCCCCTATGGAGCTCCAAGGGCTTAGTGTATGTACCATTTATTTTTAAAGTTGCTAACGGGCTTGCATACAGAAATTTAAGCCACACCATGTACCGCCCCCCCTATCCCCACATGCTTCAGGACTGCGAACAAGAATAACCAGTTCACCCAGCCGAATGCTTTTTCAGCATCAATTGAGAGTAACAGCGCTGGTGTCCTATCATCTCTTGCTTGATGAATTATGTGTAGCAAGCATCTAATGCTATCATGAGTCTGGGTGACCCGTAATAAACCCTGGTCCTTGTGTATCAACCTAGGCAGTACCATCTGAAGTCTACGTGCTAGGATCTTTGTAAAGATTTATAGTCTGTATTAAGAGGGAAATTGGTCTATAGGAGCCACACTGCTGGGGATCTTTCCCCGGCTTCAACAGGCAAGATAACCACTGCCAGTCTCCAGGAGTGGGGCAGTTCCTGTACAGTATCAAAGAAGGCAAATACTCTCAGCAATATGGGAGCCAATCTCTTAACAAACAGTTTATAAAACCTAGTAGGAAAGCCATCTGGGCCAGGGGTCTTATTGTGGGGAAGGTCTGAAATCGCCCATTCAATATCATCTATTGTTATGGGTGCAGATAGCAATGCCATCTCTCCATTCGTTAGCTGTGAAAGACTGACCTCCTGGAGGTAAGCTTCTATGGACAGATGGAGAGGAGTTACTTCACGTGAATAGAGCTCTGTATAGTACTTATAGAAAGCCTCCTGAATTTGCTCCGATTGGCTATACTGTATCCCGAGGTGTTTTTAGTGGTAAAGATATGGTTGCATTGGGCTTGTTTCTTTAATTTACAAGCTAATAACCTACTAGCTTTGTCACCAAATTCAAAGTGCTCTGCTGTACCCGTTGCAATTGAGTGGAAATCTCAGCCATTTGAAACTCATTAAGCTTTAATCTGAGCTGATGCAATGTTTCCACTCCCTGAGATCAGAGGGATCTGCTTTGTGCAGCTTCTCCAACTGTGCTATATTACCTCTAAGATCTTGTTCTTGAACTGCCCGAGTTTTGGTAAGATGGGCTTGTAATGCTATCAGGTGTCCGCGAAGGACTGCTTTTAAGCCTTCCCATAAAATAGGTGGTTGTATCTCTCCTATGTCATTGAATTCTAAATATTCAACAATGTATTTTTCCACGGTAGAAATGTTCTGCGGGTCTTGTAATAGTGACTCATTAAGCCACCAGTATCTGGGGCCCTTAGGTATACTTATTGTTCCCAGAGTCAGTACCACCGGGGAGTGATCAGACCATGTGCGGGGTTCAATAGTTACAGCGTGCAGATTACGTGCTGTAGCCCTGTCTCCCAGCCAGAGGTCTATCCTGGAGTATGTATTATACTTTGGGAAGAAATATGTGTAATCCCTCTGTTGACCATGATTTCCACGCCAAAGGTCAACCAACCCCAGCGCGCCAAAAAGCTTTTAAATATGGTTCTATCCCACTTAGCATAATATACCTGCATCATTGAATTGTCTAGTGGCAGGTCTATTGTAAGATTGAGGTCACCCCCTGTTACTAATTGTCCCTGTGCATGGCGTTATAACACCCTCTCCACATCTGCTATAAAGGAGCCTTGCCCTTCATTAGGTGTATAAATTGACAACATGGTATATTGAATGTTATATAAGGATGCTGTAACTATGAGATATCTGCCTTCTTTATCAGATACAGTATTATGTATGTGCCATAGGAGAGCAGCTGAAAAAGCTGTAAGAACCCCTTTTGTTTTTTGATTAGTTGTGTTGGAGGCAAATACAACAGTGGGAAACCGCTTATGATTAACTAATTTTTCATGCTGTTGTTTCAAATGGGTCTCCTGAATGAATATCACATCTGCCTTCAGGCGCAACATTTCTTTAAACATTAATTTGCGTTTCATAGGCAAGTAAAGACCAAGGACATTCAAAGTAACACACTTGAACATATTCACAAGCCCCCTATCATTCAGCAAGCCTAGTCAGCCACCACCAGATGCCATGTAATTTCCCCCAACCCCTCCAATGCCCAACCCCTAGCCCCCTCCCAATACCAACCGTAACATGTCAGTTTACCAAGTCGTGACATGTCTACTAGAGAAGGAAGTGAGTCCCCGATCCATCTACCAATCAAATATAGTTGAACCTCCACATTCACCAAGATTTGACGCTTGTCAGCATTCGGTTATTCTATGTAGTAGAGCACAGTTTCTAGAGCTGTTAGTCTCAACTTGGGCCTGATGGCATTGTAACTTGTCTTCCAGAGATCTGTCTCCTAAGGCGGCCCTTCCCTTGAGATACCCGATGCCATTTCGGCCTGCCTTGCTTCTTACTACCAGGTTGCTGATGCTTCCCTGGTGGGTCAACTCGATCACCAGTATATAAAATTCTTGTGCTCCTTCCAGCGAGGCCACTCTACGTTGTTTGCCCACTTTGTAGAACACTAGAGCAAAAGGATGCTGCCATTTATACTGAATCCCCTCCTCTCTCAATCGGTAGGTTAATGGGTGTAGCTCCCTCCACCGTTTGAGGGTGGTAGCTGAAAGGTCATGGTAGATCTCTATGGGGTAACTGTCCCACAGTATAGGGTTAGCCACCCTTGCTTTGTGCATCACAGCTTCCTTCAATTTAAATTCAGCAAAGCACACCACAATATCTTTAGGTACATTTGGTTTTCTCGTCCCCAAGGCTCGGTGAGCACGTTCAATCCGAATGGATGCAGGTGCACAGGGATTATCAGGGTCAGAGAGCAAGTGGGCCACCAGGCGCTGCACAACTTCTTCGCAGTCCGAATATTCAGATAACTCCGGCAGCCCACGAACCCAAATGTTGGAGCGACGACTCCGGTTTTCTAAATCTTCCACCTTATCTAGTAGGTCCCTGGTTTCATTTTTTTGGTCCTGTAGCTGCTGTTCAAGCATGGTTAGAGACTGCGTGTTCTTCCAGGCCCACTTCCATTTCAGCCACGTGATTACCCAGCTCCGCTATTTCTCCTCGGAGGTCTGCCCCCAGCGTTGCCAAATCTTGGCGCATTGCCTTTAAATCTGACCTGATTTCTTGGAGCCAACTGCATAGAGTGGTCGAAGTTTCATGCTGTGGTAATGGCACCTCCCCGTTCACACTGGGCACCGCCAACTCCGGCGAGAGCTGTTGACTTTTCTCATCTCGGTCGCCATGTTCCTCGGTGTGGTAGCTGGAGACATCACCTTCTGCTGAAATGTGTACTCTTATAAATCAAGTGTTTTTGCTTGCAATGCAGTCACAACCTATGCAGCGCTCAGGGCCCTCCAATCGAGAGTGTGTCCTGCGTGATATACCATGGAGGAAAGCTGTCAATTAAGCTAATTCTTGGCAGTAGCTTGGGAGCTCCATTTTCAAGCTGCCATTCGGGTCTGTGATGTCACTTCCTCCCCCCACCCACCCCATTCTGATCTCCAAATATTAGATACCTATGGATCTCAGGATTATTTTTAAACACTTAACTTTTGTTTTTAAGATTTTGCAAAGGCTTGGCCTGAAATACCTTGCTCAGTATGTAGCCCAGCATTATCCTATTAGACCCTTCAAATGCCAATTTGATCTCTATTTGGAGATTCCATCTAAAGGAGCCCAGGCTAGAAATAACAACTTAAAACAGAGATTTAGGAAGCTGATAAAAATATTTTTAAGGGGTTATTAGGAGACGGTAGTTAATCCTACTGGCATGAGCCAAGCTGGGAATTTGTGACAGATATAGGAATGTTACAGTTGTCTTTATTTTAATTATATTATATGTTTTATTAAAGTTAGAGAAAATTATTTTGTGCTTAGTTTAAGATTATTTTTGATTGTGTTAGGATTTATGTTATATTTAATTTAGGACTCTTTTATTGTAACTATCTGCTATTTTTTGTTCTATGCTTTTATTGTACACCACACAGTTTTGTAGGGCAATGTGTTCATATTATGATTTTGTTGATTTATTTTTTTATTATTTCTCATGTTTTTAAATTGTAGTCTGCCCAGTTTTCTGATTGGATATGGTGAAGAATATAAATACTACTAAATAGGGACAAGCTGAACCCACTAAAGTCACCCTACATTCATTAATATACACCTGAACTCCAGTATATTTAAAGTTTACAAAATATCTTTATTGAAGAAATGTGCTATTAACAATCAGCACTTATCCTAACTAAAATCCACAATACACCCATTCATACACCAATCACTTTCAGTACCTGACTAAAGTATCCATCAATACAAACTCATTTAAATATACATAAACCATTATCATTCGCAATTGCTTCAATGTTATAATCCTTTGTATTGCTGTTATACTTTCCAAGATCTAATTTAGTCTCTTGTCCCGGCGTTCCACTCGGGCGCTGTATTCAAACTAAGTTGTACTGATTTCACCTTCAATCCACTTGATTATAATCACTTGTATAATCCACCTCTGCAAATGTAATGCCTTTAAATCCCTTATACAGGTACACGGTGAGAGGCAACAATTCCACTGTTCCACTGTTCATCGTAAGTTGTTCCTCATACGCATGCCGGTTCCCCAATGCTGGACCGCATTTCGTTCACTTCATCAGGAGGAACCACCACCTCATTTTCCTCATCTAAAACAACACAAACCCATTAACACCCCCCTATTGCTAAATCCTTGCATTTTAATAAATCACAATATAAACCCAATCTCACACTTACTTTCTCAAGTTTTAACCAGCTGCACGCCGGGCTGGGACACTCCAAAGCATGGGCCAACGACCGCTATGCTGAAACTGACTGGAGAAGCCAAGGATGACATCTTTAAATAGCTATGTTACCTACTCCACCCAAACTTTTTAAAGAAACACTGCCTCAAACCCACTCTACCTCCAGATTAAGGCCAGCAGGAGCTACCGTCCCCCATGTATATATATACCGTTGTTCAATAGATAATAAACGGGAACTAATATTGCCCCCCCCCCTACTGCTACTTAAAGGAATCTGTGTCAAAACCACACATCGAAGTTGATCTATAGTATGGTTAAATGCATTCCAATGAGCAACAAGCGGATTAACCATCATATTGAGCCGTAAATTACTAACATGCTCTGCTAACCTATTTTTCAACTGTCTTTTAGTGTGCCCTATGTAGTAAAGACCACAAGGGCATATTATTCAATATACTACCTGTGCACTAGTGCAACAGGTCTTTTGCTGTAAGTTGAATACCTTATCAGTATAAGGGATAGGAATGGTGCCATTTTCCAAAGAATATTGGCAGTACACACACATCCCACAAGGGGAGTGTCTGCCGCCCTCACTATTCCTAGTAGTGGATCTCTTCAATAATTCGCCCACATTTGCTTGACGTCTATATGCCACCTTCGGGCATTCCCTGAACTCAGGGTGGACCGAAAGCACGTGCCAATATCTGTGTATAATGGCACAGATGGCAGATGCCTTCTGTGAAAATGGAATGACACATGCCAAGGCTTTTTGAAGAGATCTTGGCTTGGGCAAAACAACCACTTACGGTGAGCATGTAGGGTCCTCGTATAAGCTTTCTTGAGGATCCCCATGGGGTAACCCCGGGCTCTAAACCTGTCAATCATAATGCTAGCTTGTTTCTTAAATTCCATAGTAGACGAACACAGCCGCCATAAGCGTAATAACTGACTGACCGGTACCTCTCTCTTTAAGCCATGATGATGAAAGCTTTGATAGTGAAGTAGGGTATTACGGTCGGTCGGTTTACGGAAGATGGTAGTAGAAAATTCCCCTTCAGCTGTCCTAATGATTTTAATATCCAGGAATTCCAATTCATGTTAAACTATTCTAGCAGTGAACTTGATATTAGAGTCCATGCTATTTAAATACCCCAAGAAGGCCCGCAACTCAGCTATGGGGCCCTGCCAAAATAACACCACATCGTCAATGTATCTCTTCCACAAGACCATATACCTATGCCAATGAGAAGTATACACATGCTTCCTCTCGAACTGGGTCATATAGAGGCATGCTAATGAGGGCGCTACAGTCACCCCCATAGCCACCCCTTGGAGCTGCATGTAAAATTGTTCCCCAAATTCAAAATAATTATGACATATGACAAACGTCAAAAGTTGTTTTAACGCCACAATTTTAGATTCTGGCATGTGCATTTTCTCAAATTGGTCTATACCTGTATAGCCTTGTCCTGAGGATATTTGTGGTAAAGGGCAACGACGTCCATTAAAAAAAAAAAAGTCCAAATGAAAAACATACAAGATCAAGCCATTGGAATGTATGGGGGGACCAACATTCTTAGTAGACTAGCCACAAAGACATCCCAGCAGAGCAGTGGGGCACCCTGGAGGGCACTGCAGTGGACTTCACCTAAAGGCTCCCAGGTACACATCTGACTGTTACCCCCTTATATTGTACGATGAGCCCTCCAAAACCCACCAATAATCTACTATACCCAACTGAACACCACTACAATAGCCCTTATGGCTGCAGGTATCACCTCTATGTGGGTACAGTAAGTTTTTGGTGAATTTTGGACAACTCACACTTTCCACCACAAGTGTAACAGAGTAGGATATGGGCCTGGGTTCCCTTCTCTACAGTACACTGCACCGAACACTAGGCTACACCAGGGACCTGCTTTCTGCTCTGACAGGACTGTCTATAACATCTGAGGCTTTCATAGCGGCTGGTATGTACTGTTTCTTTCACATTTGGGGGTGGGGGGTGGGAAGGGGTCAGTGACCACTGGGGGAGTAAGGGGGTATTACCTTATTATTCCAGAGGTCATCTGGTCATTTAGGGCACCTTTTTCTGACTTAGTCATGATAAAAAAGGGTCTAGACCAAAATGATTAAATTGTAGCCCTGGAATTTCAGTTTTATTCCATTATGGTAGAAAAATGACCAAGAGTTAGGCATGCCCTAATCCCCCCCCCCCCCCCCCCCCCCCCCAACACGCCCCTGACATGCCCCCTTGTGATTTGGATGCACAGCAGACGAACTGCATAGATAAAACAGTGATTTTAGCGTTTTGGCAAACAAAATGTCCAAATACTGCTTTATGCCACTTTTTAAACATTTTTCTTTTTCAAAAATGAACCCCATAGTAACATATGGAACTTTGTAACTGCTAAGTGCTTTGATAATGAGCCCCATAGAGAAGGAGAGAAAAGGTTTCATGAGCCAAGCCCACAGTCTGAAAACACTGGGGGGTGAATATATTTGTCATTTTGATCCAGTTTTCCACTGGTGATGTTCTTGTGAAAGAAACTGAGGTATTTTTACTGACCTATTTGCACCAGTTTTCACAATGGATCTAAGGTTTAATAAATCTGCTGTCTCTTCTACATCACTTTTTAGGGCATGATAAACAGAAGGTTTCTGTCATTTGAATATGTATTTTGTTAACAGCAATCCTAAGAACTGTACACGCTACTAAAAAGAAGTAAAAGAAAAATGAAACAGATACAACCATTAACCTTGGTTACTTTACCATGGTAGCTCTTCAGTCTGAATCATTTGATTTAAGCTTGAAAGGTTTTTGCTTTGACAAATAATTTTCAACCATGAAGCATATAATTGCACAGTAAAGAATGGTACCTTTCAGCATTAAACCTTACTCTTCATTCCTTACAAACACAGAATTAAAAACTGCCTCTCTTAAACAGTATATTTACATTTTTTCATGGTAAAAGCTGGAAAGAAAGAGCTCTGTTTTCTATGTCACATCTATGTCACCCTGCATTTCACAAGCTCAAATCCTGGCATGATTGATGCAGCTATTGATTCTTTCCAAGTAGTTGAAATAAGTCTTAATTGTATTTAACAATAACTATGTTTTATGTCAGCAATGTGTTTTATACAAACTGTAAGTAGAACGCATCAATGGAATATAAGTTGACTCAGAAGAATGGCCTTCGTCTTTGCCACAAGCCAACAACCCTTTCATAGCTGTATCATAGAAAAAAAATACTCTTTTTCTGACCATTATTGCCTAAACAGTGTTCTTCCTTCTGTAGTTTATTTACATATATGCTTTAATGTAATTATTGCATTAATGTTTTATCTCCTATAGAGGTAGAAAATTAGAGTCTGTATGTGTCTGACACCTTTTTAGTGGTTCAAGGCAACATACATTCAGGTATAGCAGGTACTTCCCTGTCCTTGGAGACATTATGATCTCAGGAGGTCATTTTAGAAGGCCTGTGCAGCATTTGTGCATGTAAATAATAGGTTTATATGTATAAATGATGCAAGGCATCTTAGCCACTACTTACATGAGTATGCCCATGGCATTCACAGCATTAAAAAAAAAGGTATGATCTGGATGGGCCTGAAAGGATGCAAGTAATTTTTTATTTTGGAAGGAAAATATACGTATACTTGATGTATTTATAGGAGCCCTACCCATTCTGGTGTCTAATTTGGGAAGCATATGTAGTACATCTCACCACAGAAAAGCCAGAAAAGGCCAGTATCTTTTTTCAAGAGATATGCACTGATAAACCATATATTTATTCAGGGGCCCTTTTACTAACACTTGATAATGCATTGTAACGCAGGCGTTTCCTGTGCACTAAGCCCAGATTTAATGCATCAGTGTTTAGGGCTTTTTTAAATATATGATTTAGGCAGGACATGCACTAAATTTTCCATTAGCATGCAGGACATGCAAAAAGATTAGTGTGGAGGCACTTAGCTGCCTCCTATTTAGGAAGTGCTAAGTGCTCCCATGTTAAGTCTGCGTTATCCAATCAACGTGTGCTAATATGAACATGTTAGCTGGATAACACTTCCATGCCCATTCCCCAGCCATAACATGCCCCCTTCTAAAAATATATTTTTAAAAATAATGCACAATTTGTGCATGCAAATTGGAAAAATGCCACAAATGCTTTATCCCGCTATTTACTAAGCCACGCTAGCGGCTGCAGCGCGGTAATGCCAACACAGCCCATTTACAGTGAATGGGCTGTGTTGGCATTAGCACACGGCAGCCATTAGAGTGACTTAGTAAACAGAGGGGTTAATATGTTTCCTGGTAAGTCTTTTTCATGCCTTAATCCCCGGGTTCTATATAGCATATTCTGATTTGCACACGCAACTTCGTTAGTTAACAAGCCAATCAGTGCCAATAATTGCCAATTAACAAGCAACTATTGACATTAATTAGAATTTACATGCACAACTGTCTAAGGGTATTCTATAACTGTGATGCACTTAAATTCTAAGTTGCATAATTGAAATGGCTATAGGCATGGAATGGGTGGATCATGGGGATTTCTAAAATCCATGCGTGTTGTTATAGACTACACCCAGTCCATGCTTAATTTAGGCATCAGCATTTATACCAAGGTGTAAATGCCCGTGACTAAATTTAGTCATGCGAATGGGCGCTTGTCATATTCTATAAACCGTGCTTCAATTTAGACATATTCTATAAATTGCACCTAAATTTAGGCACACTTTATAGAATACGCATAGGTGTATTTTTGGCACCAATTATTTAGGCATGATATAGAGAATCTAGCCCAAAATGTGTACTAGGGCTTACAGATCTTTAATAAAAGAGCTCCTCAATGTGGCAGTTACATAGCACTTAGGGTGCCTTACAATAAGCTATATACAAGGACAATTAATTTCTAGCCTGAAGAGCTTGCATTCTAAAGTGCTTGTTGGGAAAGGTGGAGAGGAGGGATTCGGTGACATCATTATACCAACGCTATTATTGGTTGCCTATATATTATCAGGTTAGATTGAAGCTCCTAGTATAACACATAGCACTTAATATGAAAAGCTCTCACCTTACCTTGCTGACGTTAGTCACCCCTTATAAGCCATGTAGGCTGTTGAGGTCGGTGGCAGGTTTTAGGTTAGAGGACCCAGCACTATCTAGGGTGCATTGGGAGTCCACTCACAAGTGTGTATTTTTCTCTCTAATGCCTGCATTGTGGAATAGTCTTCCTGAATGTTTGCATTCAGAGGGATTGTAAACAGTTTTAAAGGTCAGTTTAAGACTTACTTTTTTGAGGTTGTCTTTGGTAAATGTGTGTGGGGGGTGATACTTCCATGTGTATACTAGGGCCCTGATATTCAAAGCGATTTAACCAGTCAGCAACGACCACTGACCGGTTATATTGCACAAAAATAGCTATCTGTGAATATTCAGTGGGAGATAACTGATTATCTCTGCTGAATACTTACAGTTAGCGCATAACCGGAAGCCAGTTATCTCAGGGGTGTTCCAGGGGTGGGTCACACTTAGGACCCAATATTCAGCACTAATCGGGCAAAGCTAGTGCATAAATAGGACTATATAAATAGCTGTCCTATCTTTATGTGCTAGCCGATGGCTGGTTAGTACTGAATATCAGCTGGCAGCCAAAAATGAAACCGGATATTCAATGCTGGACATCTGAAACAGCCCAGCATCGAATATCCAGGTTCAGCGCCAATAATGGGCTTTAAGCATGCTGCCCACTGCTGGCTGAAAATCGAGGGAGGTAGGTGTTTATCTTCAGTAAAGATAGCCGGTATAGCAAATGTTAATAAACTGTAAACTGCATCTGAAGGAGTAATTCTATAAGTGGGCAAGTGCTTTAAGCAGTAAAATACCTGCCACCTTTGGGGTATTTTATTTATTTATTTATTTTATTTTATTTTATTTATGGCAATTATATCCCAAACAAGTCCAGGTTCAATATGGCTAACAATAAATATTTGCAAAAAGTACAATACAATTAGTATTAGCTATGTAGTGATAAAACAATAAACAAACTTCACTACTATTGAATAACAAGAGCAGGGTTCCAAGCATGCCTGAGAGTGAACAATTGCTAGTGTGAGTAAGGGATTTACTAAATTAAAAATACTTTCAACATCTTACGAAATAAGAGGTAATTGGTAACGTATCTTAATGGATTAGGCAGAGAATTCCATATCTTCCTTACGTTCCTATTCGTAACCTCCGCTCTCAAGACAAATCCCTCCTTTCAGTACCCTTCTCCGCCACCGCCAACTCCAGGCTCTGCCCTTTCTGCCTCGCCTCACCCCATGCTTGGAATAAACTCCATGAGCCCATATGCCAGGCTCCCTCCCTGCCCATCTTCAACTCTTTACTCAAAGCCCACCTCTTCAATGTCGCCTTCGGCACCTAACCACTTTACCTCTATTCAGGAAATCTAGACTGCCTCAACTTGACATTTCGTCCTTTAGATTGTAAGCTCCTTTGAGCAGGGACTGTCCTTCTTTGTTAAACTGTACAGCGTAACCCTAGTAGCGATCTAGAAATGTTAAGTAGTAGTAGTAGTAGTAGTTGATAGGCAAAGCCTGCATTATGAATAGACTAGCCGTTGAGCCCGTGAAAACAGGCTACTTTAGAATGGGGGGGGTTCCGAGCCCCCCCCCGGAGTCGCTGCCGCCGCCCCTCCACCCGGCCCGAGCAGCACTCTAAACTTACATCAGCACGCAGCAGCAGGCACATCAGCAAAGCTGCCGTCGGGGCGGGCTTCCTTCTCTGCCTGTGTCCCGCCCTCGTGTGATGTAACGTCGGCGAGGGCGGGACAAAGGCAGAGAAGGAAGCCCGATGGCAGCTTTGCTGATGTGCCTGCTGCTGCGTGGTGATGTAAGTTCACAGTGCTCGGGCCAGATGGAGGGGCGGCGGCGACTCCGGGGGAGGGTGGGAGGGGGAGCGGTTCCAACGTCTGCAGCATGCCAGTAGAGACTTCCCTCTCTGTCCCGCCCCCATCATCACATATTGAAGCTGGGGAGGGGCAGAGAGGGAATTCTCTACTGCGCATTTGCAAGTGAGTACGGTCACTCGCCCTTTATATGTTTGACTTATTATAATGAAGCGTCTTATAACTTGGGTAATAAAGGATGAGATAGTCCCTAGAGGTTAAAAAAAAAAAGCTTTTGGTAAAGGCAGTTCTATCAGGTTTTGAATGTAGCAAGGTAATAAACCATACAAAATTTGATAAACAAGTACACAAAGTTTAAAGGTAATCTGAGAATTTATTGAAAGCCAATGTAATTTAGCCAGGACAGGAGTTGCCTTGGTATAATGAGGAACTCTACAAACAAGATGGGCAGTGGTGTTCGGCACTGATTGAAGTTTCTTGACTAAAGAGTACTTTAAACCTACGTAAACAGTATTACAATAGTAAAACATAGAGAGTACTAGAGCTTGGACCAAAGAACAGAAGGTTGAATTTGGAAAGAAAGGTCTCAATCGCTTCAGCCTCCACAATGTATTAAAGACACTTGATATTACCATTTTCACCACTTATTCACAGATATGGAAACATACAGAATATCAACTAGTTGAAAAGTACACGCCTTCACGTCATGGCACTTAATTCCTTCCCTTAGTCCATTCTCTCAACCCTCCAACCTCTGCCTCCTTTTCTTCCTTTTCTGAAATCACTGAAGAGGAAACTACACATCTTATTTCCTCCTCGAAACTAACTACCTGTTCCTCTGATCCTATTCCCACCCATCTACTTAACACTATCTCTCCTACTGTCATCCCTTTTATCTGTCATATCCTCAATCTTTCACTGTCCACTGCAACTGTTCCTGATTCCTTCAAACATGCCATAGTCACACCACTCCTTAAAAAACCTTCATTGGACCCTACCTGTCCTTCCAACTATCGCCCCATCTCCCTCCTCCCTTTCCTATCCAAGATACTTGAACGTGCTGTTCACCGCCGTTGCTTTAACTTTCGTTCATCTCAAGCTATTCTTGATCCACTTCAATCTGGCTTTCGCCCCCTTCATTCAACTGAAACAGCACTTGCTAAAGTCTCCAGTGATCTCTTCCTGGCCAGATCCAAAGGTCTCTATTCTATCCTCATCCTTCTTGATCTATCTGCTGATTTTACATAAGTACATAAGTAATGCCATAATGGGAAAAGACCAAGGGTCCATCGAGCCCAGCATCCTGTCCACGACAGCGGCCAATCCAGGCCAAGGGCACCTGGCAAGCTTCCCAAACGTACAAACATTCTATACATGTTATTCCCGAAATTGTGGATTTTTCCCAAATCCATTTACTACTTACTACTACTACTACTACTACTTAACATTTCTAAAGCGCTACTAGGGTTACGCAGTGCTGTACAAATTAACAAAGAAGGACGGTCCCTGCTCAAAGGAGCTTACAATCTAAAGAATGAAATGTCAAGTTGGGGCAGTCTGGATTTCCCAAGTAGAGGTGTAGTGGTTAGGTGCCGAAGGCGACATTGAAGAGGTGGGCTTTAAGCAGTGATTTAAAGATGGGCAGGGAGGGGGCCTGGCGTATGGGCTTGGGGAGTTTGTTCCATGCATGGGGTGAGGCGAGGCAGAAAGGGCGGAGCCTGGAGTTGGCGGTGGTGGAGAAGGGTACTGAAAGGAGGGATTTGTCTTGAGAGCGGAGGTTACGGGTAGGAACGTAAGGGGAGATGAGGGTTGAGAGGTAAGGAGGGGCTGCAGATCGAGTGCATTTGTAGGTTAGTAGCAGAAGCTTGAACTGAATGCGGTACCTGATCGGAAGCCAATGAAGTGACTTGAGGAGAGGGGTGATATGAGTGTATCGGTTCAGGCGGAAGATAAGACGTGCAGCAGAGTTCTGAATGGACTGAAGGGGGGATAGGTGGCTAAGTGGGAGACCAGTAAGGAGTAGGTTGCAGTAGTCAAGGCGAGAGGTAATGAAAGAGTGGATGAGAGTTCGGGTGGTGTGCTCAGAGAGGAAAGGGCGAATTTTGCTAATGTTATAGAGGAAGAAGCGACAGATCTTGGCTATCTGCTGGATATGCGCAGAGAAGGAGGAGTCGAAGATGACACCGAGGTTGCGGGCAGATGAGACGGGGACGATGAGGGTGTTATCAACCGAGATAGAGAGTGGAGGTAGAGGAGAAGTGGGTTTGGGTGGGAAGACAAGAAGTTCGGTCTTGGCCATGTTCAGTTTCAGGTGGCAGTTGGACATCCAGGCAGCAATGTCGGATAAGCAGGCCGATACTTTGGCCTGGGTTTCCACAGTGATGTCTGGTGTGGAGAGATAAAGCTGGGTGTTGTCAGCATAAAGATGATAGTGGAAGCCATGAGACGAGATCAGGGAGCCCAGGGAAGAGGTGTAGATTGAGAAAAGAAGTGGTCCAAAGACAGAACCCTGAGGGACACCAACAGAGAGCGGGATAGGGGTGGAGGACGAACCATGAGAGTGTACTCTGAAGGTACGATGGGAGAGATAAGAGGAGAACCAGGAGAGGACAGAGCCCTAGAACCCAAAAGAGGACAGTGTGTCGAGAAGTAAGTTGTGATTCACAATGTCAAAAGCGGCGGATAGGTCGAGGAGAATGACGATGGAGTAATGACCTTTGGATTTGGCGAAGAGCAAGTCATTGCAGACTTTGGATAATGCCGTTTCTGTCGAGTGTAATGGGCGAAAGCCAGATTGAAGCGGATCGAGGATGGCATGAGAGGCGAGAAAATCAAGGCAACGGCTGTGAACGGCACGTTCAAGTATTTTGAAGAGGAAGGGTAGGAGGGAAATGGGGCAGTAGTTGGAGGGACAGGTAGGGTCGAGTGAAGGTTTTTTGAGGAGAGATATGACTACAGCATGAGGTAGCGGTTTATGGACTTGTCCTTTAGGAAACCGTCCAACCCCTTTTTAAACTCTGCTAAGCTAACCACTCTCTCCAGCAACGAATTCCAGAGTTTAATTATACGTTGGGTGAAGAAAAATTTTCTCCGATTTGTTTTAAATTTACTACACTGTAGTTTCATTGCATGCCCCTAGTCCTATTATTTTTGGAAATAGTGAACAGACGCTTCACATCCACCTGTTCCACTCCACTCATTATTTTATATACCTCTATTATGTCTCCCCTCAGCCGTCTCTTCTCCAAGCTGAATAGCCCTAGCCTCCTTGATCTTTCTTCATAGGGAAGTCGTCCCATCCCTGCTATCATTTTAGTCGCCCTTCGCTGCACCTTTTCCAATTCTACTATATCTTTCCTGAGATGCAGCGACCAGAATTGAACACAATACTCAAGATGTGGTCGCACCATGGAGTGATACAACGGCATTATAACATCCTCACACCTGTTTTCCATACCTTTCCTAATAATACCCAACATTCTATTCGCTTTCCTAGCCGCAGCAGCACACTGAGCAGAAGGTTTTAGTGTATTATCGACGACGACACCCAGATCCCTTTCTTGGTCCGTAACTCCTAACATGGAACCTTGCATGACGTAGCTATAATTCGAGTTCTTTTTTCCCACATGCATCACCTTGCACTTGCTCACATTAAACGTCATCTGCCATTTAGTCGCCCAGTCTCCCAGTCTCGTAAGGTCTTCTTGTAATTTTTCACAATCCTGTCACGATTTAACAACTTTGAATAACTTTGTGTCATCAGCAAATTTAATTACCTCGCTAGTTACTCCCATCTCTAAATCATTTATAAATATATTAAAAAGCAGCGGTCCTAGCACAGACCCCTGAGGAACCCCACTAACTACCCTTCTCCTTTGTGAATACTGCCCATTTAACCCCATTCTCTGTTTCCTATCTTTCAACCAGTTTTTAATCCACAATAGGACATTTCCTCCTATCCCATGACCCTCCAATTTCCTCTGTAGCCTTTCATGAGGTACCTTGTCAAACGCCTTTTGAAAATCCAGATATACAATATCAACCGATTCCCCTTTGTCCACATGTTTGTTTACTCCTTCAAAGAATTGAAGTAAATTGGTCAGGCAAGATTTCCCCACATTAAAGCCGTGCTGACTTGGTCTCGGTAATCCATGTCCTTGGATGTGCTCTGTAATTTTGTTTTTAATAATAGCCTCTACCATTTTCCCCGGCACTGACGTCAGACTCACCGGTCTATAATTTCCCGGATCTCCCCTGAAGCCTTTTTTAAAAATCGGCGTTACATTGGCCACCCTCCAATCTTCCGGTACCACGCTCGATTTTAAGGATAAGTTGCATATCACTAGCAGTAGCTCCGCAAGCTCATTTTTCAGTTCTATCAGTACTCTAGGATGAATACCATCTGGTCCAGGAGATTTGCTACTCTTCAGTTTGCTGAACTGCCGCATTACGTCCTCCAGGTTTACCGTGAAGTCAGTAAGTTTCTCCGACTCGTCCGCTTGAAATATCATTTCCGACACCGGTATCCCACCCAAATCTTTCTCAGTGAAGACCGAAGCAAAGAATTCATTCAGTCTCTCCGTTACGTCTTTGTCTTCCCTGATCGCCCCTTTTACCTCTCGGTCATCCAGCGGCCCAACCGATTCTTTTGCCGGCTTCCTGCTTTTAATATACCGAAAAAAATTTTTACTATGTCTTTTTGCCTCTAATGCTATCTTTTTTTCGTAATCCCTCTTTGCCTTCTTTATAAGCACCTTGCATTTGATTTGACACTCCTTATGCTGCTTCTTGTTATTTTCAGACGGTTCCTTCTTCCATTTTCTGAAGGCGTTTCTTTTAGCCCTAATAGCTTCCTTCACCTCACTTTTCAACCAGGCCGGCTGTCTTTTGGACTTCCGTCTTTCTTTTCTAATTTGCGGAATATGTATGGCCTGGGCCTCCAGGATGGTATTTTTGAACAGCATCCACGCCTGTTGTACAGTTTTTACTCTCTCAGTTGCCCCCCTAAGTTTTTTTTTTTACCGTTCTTCTCATTTTATCATAGTCTGCTTTTTTAAAGTTAAACGCTAACGTATTTGACTTTCTGTGTACAGTTACTTCAAGGTCAATATCAAAACTGATCATATTATGATCACTGTTATCAAGCGGCCCCAGTACCATAACGTCCCTCACCAGATCATGCACTCCACTAAGGACAAACTCTAGAATTTTTCCTTCTCTCGTCGGCTCGTGACACTGTTGATCACAGCCTACTCCTTGATACGCTGTACTCACTTGGATTTCAGGGCTCTGTTCTTTCCTGGTTTTCTTCTTATCTCTCCCATTGTACCTTTAGTGTATACTCTAGTGGATCCTCCTCTACTTCTATCCCACTGTCAGTTGGTGTACCTCAAGGATCTGTCCTGGGACCTCTTCTTTCCTCAATCTATACTTCTTCCCTTGGTACTCTGATCTCATCCCATGGTTTTCAGTATCATCTTTACGCTGATGACTCCCAGATCTACCTCTCCACACCAGAAATCTCACCCAAAATCCAGGCCAAAGTATCAGCCTGCCTATCTGACATTGCTGCCTGGATGTCTCAGCGCCATCTGAAACTAAACATGACCAAGACTGAGCTTCTTATCTTTCCCCCTAAACCAACCTCTCCTCCTTCCCCATTCTCTATTTCTGTGGATAACACTCTCATCCTTCCTGTCTCATCAGCTCGTAACCTTGGGGTCATCTTCGACTCCTCCCTCTCCTTCTCTCCACATATTCAGCAGACTGCTAAAACCTGTCGTTTCTTTCTCTATAATATCAGCAAAATTCGCCCTTTCCTTTCTGAGCACACTACCAGAACCCTCATCCACACTCTTATCACTTCTTGCTTAGACTATTGCAACTTGCTTCTCACAGGTCTCCCACTTAGCCATCTCTCTCCTCTTCAATCTGTTCAAAATTCTGCGGCACAACTAATATTCCGCCAGTGTCGTTATGCTCATATTAGCCCTCTCCTCAAGTCACTTTACTGGCTTCCTATCCATTTCTGCATACAGTTCAAACTCCTCTTATTTACCTATAAATGCATTCACTCTGCAGCTCCTCAGTACCTCTCCACTCTCATCTCTCCCTACACTTCTCCTTGGGAACTCCGTTCACTGGGTAAATCTCTCTTATCTGCTCCCTTCTCCTCCACTTCTAACTTCAGACTCTGTTCCTTTTATCTTGCTGCACCATATGCCTGGAATAGACTTCCTGAGCCAGTACGTTAAGCTCCATCTCTGGCCATCTTCAAATCTAAGCTAAAAGCCTACCTTTTTAATGCTGCTTTTAACTCCTAACCCTTATTCACTTGTTCAGAACCCTTATTTTATCATCCTCACTTTAATATTCACTTATCTCTTGTTTGTCCTGTTTGTCTGTCCTAATTAGATTGTAAGCTCTGTCGAGCAGGGACTGTCTCTTCATGTTCAAGTGTACAGCGCTGCGTACGTCTAGTAGTGCTTTAGAAATGATAAGTAGTAGTAGTAATTTGCCGGTAGGCATGCACAGCAGTGGAGTTAGGGTGGAGGGTGCAAGAATGCACACAGATTATATAATACATGACAAAATTTGGTAGGACATTTACACCTGCGAGTAAACGTAAATCAATTTTTTATTCTTTCAAAATATACCAAGACTGAAGGACACTCAAGGAAGTACTACATTTAAAATGAACAGGAGAAAATATTTTTTCACTCAACAAATAGTTAAGCTCTGGAACTCGTTGCCAGAGGATGTGGTATCAGCGGTTAGTGTATCTGGATTTAAAAAAGATTTGGACAAGTTCCTAGAGGAAAAGTCCATAGTCTGCTATTGAGCTAGACATGTGGAAAGCCACTGCTCATCCCTACAATCAGTAGCATAAATCTTGCTACTATTTGGGATTCTGCCTGATACTTGTGACCTGAATTGACCACATCTGGAAACAGGATGCTGGGCTAGATGGACCATTGGTCTAACCATGTATGGCTATTCTTATGTTCTTATGTTATGTTCTTATGATTGTATATTTTGTAAAAGTAATCAGAATTGTAAACTTAAAGGACTATGAAGATACTGTAGAATTGCTTGCAAATTCCAGACTTTGCACTAGATGTCAGTAAAAGCTAAGAATGCTGTAAAATGATCGCATGAGATGACTCAATAGCTGCCTGCAAATAATACTTAAGATGGAAATGTTTTCATTTTAATGTTGTCTTTTTCTTGACTGGAGATGCTAATTCAAATTTGTTTACTGCCTGTCTGCTCCCCCTGCAGAAAGGAAAGTTTTGGAAAAAAAAATGAATAGGTTTTGGCCCATTCATTCTTCTCTGGCCTTTGCTGCACAGTCATTCTATACTGAGGAAGCAGCTGTTGATTAGTTAAAGTTTCAACCAGTGACCAGTATTGAGAATGTTAAGTTTTGACATCTTAAGTGTGAATATTATTGCATATATTGTAAGCTCGCTCCTCCTTAACTCATCCATCGCAGCTCCAAAAATCACAAACAAATTCAGGTACAGTTCAATTAAAAAAAAAAAAACACAAAGAAAACTGTTCAGGGGATAGGAAGAGAGTCTTTCGTTTGGTCTGGCTTTTTATTCAAGTCCCAGCCCTCAACACTTTTACTCTCTTCAAGCCGGGCGATACACAGCCCAGGCTTCAGCAGCTACTTCCCCTCTAGCTCTTAGAAGAGGAAAATTTGCCACAAAAACAAATCAATAATACAGTCCCGTGTTTCTCGGCTGCTTCCCCTCTCCCTCTCCTGGAGAGTTGTAGAAAAAAAAACACCCCCCCCCCCCCCCCCCCCCCCCCCACATTAAACTTCTGGCCTGTTCTCTCTTCACAGGTAAGTGGCTCTTGTGAAACAAAAAACCATGAGCCGCAGCCCAGTCCTTCTTTAGCTTTTCAAACACGTAACAAGTCCTTCACGCCGTACCTCTCTCTCTCTCTCGCTCTGGCTCTGCGCGGGAACAAAGCCAAGGGCCTCCACCCTCTTGGTCAGTCACACTCTCACCTGACCTCCTCCCGCTTGGACCCACTTTGGCATCCGTTATCTCCCGGGCTTTCGCTGAGCCAGCGCTGAAAAGTCCATCGGCTCTTCCTGGGTGTTCTCCGGTTCAGTCAGTTCCATAGGCCCTGGGTCCGCCTCCTCCTCCCCCTTTTCAGGAGCCCAGTCCATATTCTCTTCACCCCGCCCTTCCCTCAGCTGCCTCCCCTTTTCTTCATTAAGGATCTTTTGTATCTTTTCTTTCTCCGCCCACTTGTCCCACCACCTCCTCCACCAGGTTGGAGACTCGGCCTTACTCCTTTCCCTGCAGCCCTCCTCTGGTGACTCTCGGGAATGCACGTACCCTCTCCTACCACTGGGTTCCTTTAGTGCATGTTGGGATTTGTAGTCTCTTTCTCTCCTTTTCTCTTCTTGTCCCCTAGACCGTTCCACCTCCTCTTTACAATATATTAGATTACCTTGAAGGACGCACATACTGTAAGTGCCATTATGGAAACAGCACATCTATGACAGTCAAATATAATTGTGTCAACTACTTTTAGAGAGGACAATGATATTAAAAAATTACCTTTAAGAGGTGATTTTATAAACCATTTTTGCACATAAAACACTATTTTATGTGTGACAAAGAGCTTTTATAAAATTAGCTCATGCTTGAAATTTACGCATGGTGCAATTAAGTACATACTTGTAAGCAACATTACAGTAGGTGGAAGACTTTGGACAGACCATGAGCAGAGATGTGATTTACACACACTTTACATGCTAACATTTACATCTGCTTCGTAGCAAATGTAATGTCTCAGACTTCAATGTAGGCATGACTTCTGCAAAATTTGTGCTAGTGTTGTGTAAAGACATATAGCTGCTTAAGTGTCTTTACAAAATAGACACTTTCCACAAGTCAAACCAAAAGAGTTACATTAGGTGTTAAATTAATATCTTTTAACCAAATGCTAAATAGATATTGCACTGCATATGGGGCTGGATTCTGTCAATGGCACCCAAAGATAAGCACTGAAATGATTTCTGCAAAGAGTGCTCTGCGCAGAATAACCTTTACAGAATACTAGCTTAGCATACATTTTGTGCCTAACTTTGGGTTCACGTGAGCAGGGCCACCAAGAGACAAAGCTGGGCCAGGGCAGGGTCACCGCTGTCCCCCACGTGGGCCACCACTGCCTCCTGCTCCCCACCCTGCCCCCCCCCCCCCCCACTTGGGCAACTGCTGTCTCTGCCCCCCACAAACACTCAGGAAGCCGCCCCGCCCCTTTACCTTCCTGTACCTGCACCTCCATCGGTCTGCTCCTGTGTGTCGGATCCCAGGTTATCATGTTAACGCAGTCACCAGGGTCCTGACACAGGAGCAGGAGAGAGACATATCCCAGCACCGGACCCCCCCCCCCCCCCCTCTTGGAGGCTGGACCTGGGGAATCTTGCCCCTCTCGGCGGCCCTGGATGTGAGAATTTTTGCCTGCCCAAGTTTGTGTAAATGTTTGCGCCCAACTGATGGCAGTTAGGATGCAAATGCAGGCATTCTATAACATTGCACCTAATTTCCTAACCTGCTCATGCCCTTCCCATGGCTACACCTGCTTTGGAGTTGTGCACTATTAAATTTAGGTTCAATTTATAGAACAGGGCATAGTGCAGATCTGCATGTAACTCCTAATTACTGTCAATTCAGTGTTTGTTAATACCAATTATTCATTGTTATCACCTGATTAGCTAATCAGTTTACATGCGCTGTTGGCAACCTATACAGAATCCTGTGGACAGGATTTATTCTTGTGGTAGTCAGCGAGAATATAACTCAGAATTAATAAACATTCAATATAGCACATCTATAACTTGTTAGCATTGCAAGACCAAAAGCTTTTCCAGTAAAACTCTATCCAGAACTTAATATTGACCTGTAATCTTTTATCTTCAAATACAGCTCACCTCCAGGCCTGCCGGGCTCTGATGATCATTGCTATCATTTTGGGCCTTCTGGCAGCTGCCATATCCTTCTTTGGATTAAAGTGCATCAAAACAGGAAGTAATGACGAAAGGAGAAAAAGAAAGATAGCACTGGCAGGTGGATTAAACTTCATTGTGGCAGGTAAACAATTAAGTAACTGTCTAATCACATAATTCAAACAAGATTTAAAGAACTACAGGTAAATCAAGGTCCTATAATGCAGAGATTACCATTGGACCTGTACCTTGTAAGAGTGTATTCTACCCTTAAGAAGGTGAAGACTTTGGGTTTGTTTTTTCCTAAGGCCTTTGGATAATTATTTTATGTTTTTGTGTTGATGAGTAGAGGTTTAATTTGGTACAATGCTTCAATCTTTTTATTTATTTATTTATTTATTTGTTACATTTGTATCCCACATTTTCCCACCTATTTGCAGGCTCAATGTGGCTTACAATAGTACCTTAGAGGCGTTCGCCAATTCCGGTATAAACAGTTACACAGTGATGTTATGGTAGAATAGGGTTCATGTGGAACAAACAGACATATTAGGGAATCATATAGAGGAAGAGTTACGTTATGTCCATTATGTTCTTTGGTTTCGTCATGTTGCTGTGTTCAGGTATTTAAGTAGGGTCGGTAGAGTATGCCTTTTTGAATAGGTAAGTTTTTAGTGATTTCCAGAAGTTTAGGTGGTTATACGTTGTTTTCATGGCTTTTGGTAGTGCGTTCCAAAGTTGTGTGCTTATGTAGGAAAAGTTGGATGCATAAGTTGATTTGTATTTGAGCCCTTTGCAGCTTGGGTAGTGGAGGTTTAGATATGTTCATGTTGATCTGGTTGTATTTCTGATTGGTAGGTCGATGGGTCTGTCATGTATCTCGGGGCCTCACCGTAGATAATCTTATGAACCAGGGTGCAGATTTTGAAAGCAATACGTTCTTTGATTGGGAGCCAGTGCAATTTTTCACGGAGGGGCTTGGCACTTTCGAATCACATTTTTTCAAATATAAGCCTGGTTGCCGTGTTTTGAGCAGTCTGAAGTTTCTTTATGAGATGTTCTTTGCATCCCGCATAAATTCCATTGCAGTAATCTAGGTGGTTTAGTACCATTGATTGTATCAGGTTTCCCTTGGGAAGAATGGTTTCACGCGTTTGAGTTTTCACATTGAGTGGAACATTTTCTTAGTTGTGGATTTCATTTGGCTCTCTAGTGTTAGGTTGCAGTCGATTGTAACACTGAGGAGTTTCAGGGTGTCTGAGATGGGGAGGGTGTAGTCTGGGGTGTTTATATTTATGGGGTTGTTCACATTGTATTGGGATGAGAGGATGAGGCAGTGTGTTTTTTTCTGCATTGAGTTTTAGTTGAAATGCATTTGCCCATGAGTCCATGATGTTCAAGCCGATCTTAATTATGTTGGTGATTTCTGTCAGATCGTGTTTGTAAGGAATGTATATTTTTGGTGAAGTGTATCATCATGGAGTGAATTCTATAAATCGTACCTAAAAATTGGTGCAAAAAAAAAAACACTTAAGTGGAGAAGAGACAGCTGAGGGGATACATGATAGAGGTATATAAAATAATGAGTGGGTGGAACAGGTGGATGTGAAGCGTCTGTTCACGCTTTCCAAAAACACTAGGACTAGGGGGCATGCGATGAAACTACAATGTAGTAAATTTAAAAACAATCGGAGAAACTTTTTCTTCACCCAACGCGTAATTAAACTCTGGAATTTGTTGCCGGAGAACGTGGTGAAGGCGGTTGGATTGGCAGAGTTTTAAAAGGGGTTAGACGGTTTCCTAAAGAAGAAGTCCATAAACCGCTACTAAATGGACTTGGGAAAAATCCACAATTCCAGGAATAACATGTATAGAATGTTTGTACTTTTGGGAAGCTTGCCAGGTGCCCTTGGCCTGGTTTGGCCGCTGTCGTGGATAGGCTGCTGGGCTCGATGGACCCTTGGTCTTTTCCCAGTGTGCCATTACTTATGTACTTATGTTATGTACTTATTCTATAAGCCTCGCCTAAGTTAAGCGCAGTTTATAGAATAACACTTAAGTGCAGGGGTCGTGCATAGATTGCACATATAAATCAAATCCACACCAACACTCTGTCCTGAAATGCCCAAGACCCTCCCATTTCCATTCCCCTATTTCCAGTCCGTGCATAAAATGTAGGTGCAGATCCCATGCATAAATGTATGCATGTACATGTTAATTGATTTCAATTAGTACCAATAATTGCTTGTTAAAAAGCCAATTATTGACGCTAATTGGTTTATTTGTCAATTAAATTGTGCACGCAAATTGGGTGTATGCCCAACTTTGCATAATTTTTGGCAACTTTTATAGAGTCAGGAAACAAATACAGTAAAATTAAATTAACTCCCCTACTCTCATTTTATAAAGTTGCACGCCTAAATTGCTGACTAGCGTGCAAACTTGCCGGTTGCATGACTATCTTAATTATTAAGTTGTATTAATTGATGCTAATTAGTACTAATTTGTAGTTACATGCATAACTACACTCAGGCACTATTCTATAAACTTAGGGCTAGATTCTATATATGGTGCCTGAAAAATCTGCACAGGAAAAAAATATGCCTAGGCGTATTTTATAGAATACGCTTAAATTTCCATGTGATATATAGAATACACCAAGCGCCTTTCTACGTGACCAAATTTGGTCACATCCATTGAGGCCATGTTTTACTTGGCATAAATCCCATCGCCTATATTAGGTGTAGAATGGGTATATTCTATAATAATACACATAGATTTTAGAAATGCCCATTCTATGCCCATGACCATGCCCCCTTTTCAACTGTGCAACTTGGAATTTACATGCACCGCCTTACAGAATACTCTTAGAGAGTTGTGCATGTAAATCATAATTAATGCCAATTAATGCTAATTGCTTGTTAACATCCAATTGACGGCGCTGATGAGCTGGTTAACCAATTAAGTTACGTGTCTTGTTATAGAATATCCTTTGATTTCCACACAGAAATTAAGTCGCGATATATAGAACTTGGGGGTTGGCACCTAAATACTATAGTGCACAACTACACATGGGTAGATCACGGGCTTGTCTTGCAGTTGCACACGTAAGTTATAGAATAAGATTAGCTGCCAACTTTAGCCACAAACATTTACACCAGCCTTTGACATGACATAAGTGCTCACACCTAAGTTTACGCCTGCGCCTGCCAATTTTTGATCTTTTCGGTAATAGCAGTTTCGCATGAAATTGTTATTGAATTGGCACTTAGTGCCCATATTTTTCCACACCTAATTTTTGCCACACTTTCTTGAATCTATCCCTTTGTGCATTTTACTGAAAAGATGTGCATTGGGCATCAAAAATATAATCAACCAGGAGACTGTTTCTCTGTTTCTCCTCTCTGTGAAGCTCCATATTTCCAATATTTGGCTCCCTAGTACAGAAAACTTTTATTGATGGGTTTAGCAGTATTTAGTTCCTGAGTTTCACAGTCTACAGTAGGGAGTTTCAGCCTCAAATTGCAAAAGTAAGCTCTTTTGCACTGGCTTCTTTTCATCTCTGGAATACACAGAAATTTTAAGCATAGTAGAATTAGTATTCTGAATCAGTGGCGTACCAAGGTCCGCCCCGTGTGCATGCCGCTGGGGGGGTGCCGCGGCGCATGCCTGCTGCGAGAGTTTGCTAACTTCTCTCGTTCGCTGCAGCTCCCTCTGCCCTGGAACAGGTTACTCCCTGTTCCGGGGCAGAGGGAGCTGCAGCGAACGAGCAAAGTTAGTAAACTCACAGCAGGTGCGCGCTGCGGCACCCCCCCCAGCGGCATGCACACGGGGGGGTCTCTTTCGTGGGGGGGGTCTTTCGCTGGGGGGGGTCCGCGCTGCAACAGGGGGGACTGTACCCGGGGGGCGGGGCGCCGCCCCAGGTGTCCGCCTCCCTAGGAACGCCACTGTTCTGAATGCATTGGTTTCCTTCAGACTAAAATTTTGCACTGTTCTTATTTTCCCTGGGTTCCACTGAAGACACTGTGCAGAATGCCATTTCAGAAATATAATGCACAGCACTCAATTCAGATTCAGACTCTGATGACTTTATTGGCATGTCAATGTTATCTCTGTTGCCAAAGTAAATTATGAGACCCATTATGCTTGGGACACCTAGGTCAGAAAAGGATGCCCAAGTCAGGATGCTAATAATTTCCTGGGTATTTTGCAAAAGGCTTGCTGAATGGTAATTTTGCAACTTATATGTGTAAGTGTGGGAAATGCACATATAGGTGCCAGTTGTAATTTTACACATAGAGGAGGAATTCATTAAGGAGCCAAGTTCTAAACCACAAATATATGCCCTTTTGTTGTGGTTTTAAGCAGTGGCATAGCCACAGGTGGGCCAGGACCCACCCACTTTGGATTCAGGCCTACCCAAAATTGTGACACTCTTGCTGTGGCTGGTGGGGATCTCCAAACCTTGTCAGCTGAAGATTTTCTCTTCTTGGGCAGCCAGCGCTCTTCCAAATGTCAGCCAGTAATTAATATTTGAGGTTTGTAGGCAGGGAGGGGTTGAAAGAGGAGCAAACCAGAGGGGGAGTGATTTCCATACCCACCCATCTTGGGCTCAGGCCTACCCAAAATTTGCCATCTGTTTATGCCACTGGTTTTAAGGCCCCCTCACTCACTTCTTGAAATCCCAGATCCAAACAAGCATGATTTGGAGGAGGAATAAATGCAGATGTGGATTTATTTTTTAATATACATGCATTCCCTTTATAAAACAGGAACTACATGTTAAAAGTCCATCTGCACCACACCCAGAACCTGCCCCTTTGAAATCTGTGAATGCTGTGGATATGCAAGTCTAAGTAGCATCTTTTCTAATATCAGTACTTACGTATTAATACCACATTTTTTCATTTTTGCAGCCTGGAACATTGTGCATTCCTGACAGCAGCTCACTACCTTTTATAGAGCTGATGCCTAAAAATAAACGTCTTCCACCCCCTGATCTCCTACAACAACCAATGTACCTTCCAATATTCCATCCCTACATTAAGCATGTCCCCTGTCCCTGATCCCTCTACTCACTAAACCAATACAGCCTCCCACACCCCAATCCACCCCCTGGGGGTTTCTGTTGTAGGTAGTGGAAGGTAAAGAGCAATCGGTGGGAGGTGAGTGCTAGTATAGAGAACAAGCAGCAGATGCAGGCGAACCTGAGTTATGCTGGGGATAGACCCTCTAAGTGACCGTGGGGTAACCCCAGGCGGGTAGCTAGGCATTTTGTGGCAATACATTTGATTTTCAAAGGTACATTTGAGTTTTAATCCACTTTGGCCACCTATAGGAACAGTGAGTCCAAAGGGAACACACCATTTGCATGCACATAGTTGCATCTTAATTTCAAAAGTAACAAACCGGGCATTTCCCTTTGAAAATTCACAATGATGTAGGCCTGTAGCTTACAACAAGATGGGTTATTCAAAATTTTGGAAATTTCCTTCATAATGATTGCATTGAGAAACCCCAACATGCAACATTTTCTCCAGCCGAGTGATTTTAATACGAGAAAGGGGAACCAACCTTAACACTGAAGTGACCTTTCGCTCTTTTCTGCAGGTCTTTGCTCCATGGTGGCCATTTCATGGTATGCTGCCATGATTACTGCTCAGTTTTTTGACCCTTTCTATGGTGGCATAAAGTAAGTAAAGTGCATTTGTTTATCCAGTTGGCTTGGCAGCTTAGGATTGTTGGGGAATGTGCAGTCCTATCCAGATGATGGATGTGCACTTATCTTTACGTTTATTGTTGACTTGATATACTGCCATTATTAATAAAAGGACACAGTGGTTTACAGAAAAAGTTTAAACAATGTTTGAAACAGTGGGACTTTTATTTTTGCTTGAAGTGAAAAGAAAAACACAAACTGGCTGATATTCAAAACTATGTAACCAGCCAGGAGCCGCTCCTGGCTGGTTAAATAACAGCATTTTAACGACTAACCACAGATATTCAGAAGGAGATAACCAGTTATCTCCACTGAATATTTGCAGTTAGCAGCTAGCCGCTAAACAGCTATATCACACAACATAGTCAGTTAAGTGCAGATATTCAGCGCCAAACTGGCTATTTAGTGGTTAAAATAGGCCATATAAATAGCAGGCCTATCTTTAACCATTAAGAAATTAACCAGTTAGCACTAAATATCAATTTAACTGGTTAAATTGCAGCGGTCAACAATAAAACTGGATATTCAATGCCGGTCACCACATACGGCCCAGAATTGCCAGTGTCGGGCAGTCACTGTATAGCCTGATGCCGGCTGAATATCAGGGGAGAAACTTTTTTTTCTGTGTTTGTTGTAAATGGTACATCTTCTGAAAGGCTGTGCACTGCTAGGAAATAGTATACTCTTTTCACAGAGGGCCAGATTCTGGTTGCGGGGTTCCTCAGGGTTCCCCTCTTTCCCCAAGTCTATTTAATATATATTTAAATTTGTTGGGGAAAGTACTAGCTAAACTGGGAGTTTATGTACTATGTTATGCTGATGATATATTTTGCTCTGTCCAGAACAGAATTCATTATCAAATTTAAGACAAAATATATCTCTTGGTCCCAGGACAACTTTTTTAAGTTAAATAAATCTAAGACTAAGGTCTTGTGGTTTGGGGACTATAAGTTAGTACCAGCTGAAGAACTGGCACTGACATCAGGCAAAATCTTGAAACTTCAAAAAAAGGCAAGAGTTTTGGGGGTTCTAAATATACATAACAATGCACCCTGCCTCCATGAAGAAGGATGGAATTAATCACTACCAACTATAGAATCCTGTGGGAGAAACACTATAAAATATAATTGTAAATAAGAGTCAATCCCTATTAAAGGGATGTATAGGGAGATCCAAAAACAATCACACACTCATAGAAAAGCTAATAAATCTAATTGGATAGAGAAAAGGGAAACAAGAGGAGAATTCAGTATAGGCTGCTACCACAGCCGAGCTAAATTTCTAGTGAGTCTAGCCGTAACAACGGCTCACTACCAAGCTCTATACATCATCAGTACTCCTCTCTATCTGACCCTTTAAAAAAAAATTTATTATTGTAATACATTCAAAACTGAGTGTGAAAAACTTTAATGAAAATCCAAATACACCCTCCCCTAAGGAACCCTGCAAGCTAAAGTACAATCAAAAATATATAAATAATTTTCCAGAAATTCTGCTAAAATGTCCCAGCACCAGAAAATCAAAAGGAATCAGTCAGGAGCGAAACTTAACTTCAACTTATTTTTCCTCGCTCTTTTGTCGTCTGTTCCCAAATGTCCCTGTTTCAAAATATCTTCCTCAGGGACACCAGTGCTGCATTATCAAACGGTTCCTTCATTCGGTATACTCACTAAAGAGGGTGAGGTGGCTAGCTCTGAAAATCAGAGGTACTCATCTAATGTTCTTCATCCCTCTCCTGAACGTATCCCATCCCTGGACTCACATGAAATTTAACCAGCAAAAATTAAATGTAGCTGGTTAGCTTAGTCAGTTTCCAAAGGCTATGCTCATGTCAGCTATCTTTATAGCCAACTAGATCCCTTTGAAAACTGACCTCATGGTGTTTTTCAACAGAATGATTAGTCACATTCTCATACTTGTGGTGGCACCAAACAATAAGCATTTATCAAAATGACTGAAAACATACAGTTATTAGATCAATTGTTAATGTACATCCAATTTATTTATTCACTCAGACAATATTACTGTACAGAAGTTTAAAGAGGGAGCTTTCAATGTTTTTTGGGCTCTGCATTTGATGATGGCACTAATTAATAACTACTCTATATTTAATCACAGATATGAGCTTGGATATGCTTTGTACTTGGGATGGGCTGGATCCATTCTTGCCATTGTCGGTGGAGCCTGTTTATGCTGTTCATACAAGGGAAAGAAACAATCCAAACCAGGGTAATTTCTATGTAATATTTCAGAACTGCATAGATACAGTATCCAACTTGTATCAATTTAAAAATATACAAAAGCACTTATGTGGTCAGTATTGGTGCAGGCATCATCTCCCTAATTCTATAAAAGTCGCCAAAAATTGTTTGTGAATCTAGGTGTGTGCCCAATTTGCATATGCAATTTAATTGAATAATGAGCTAATTAGTGCCAATAATTGTCTTTTAACAAGCAGGTATTGACACTAATTAAATTTAATTAGCAATTACACACATTAATTTATGTGCGCAATGTGCCTAAATTTTATGCATGTCCCAGAAAAGGGGGGAGTGGATATGGGAGGGTCATAGGCAGTTTTGGGGCTGATCATGGGCGTGTTTTTGTTACGCATGCAATTATAGAATAAGCACCTAAATTTAAGTGTGGGTATATTTGTACACATTTTCATTGGTGCAAATGGATGTGCCTAAATTTAAGCATGACCCCCCCCCCCCCCCCCCCGGGACTTAAGCATTTGGCATTTTATTCAGCACCAGTTTTTTTTAGACACCATTTATAGAATTCACCCTCCCCCCCAGGTGCTTTAAAATAATTTTTTTTTTAAACCCTAGCAGCTGGCACTTCTACACACAATTTTTAAGTTTTACTCAACAGGAAGTTATGTCAAAGGAGGGGCTGGGGAACTGCAGAAGGAAGATGCCAGAGTGCTGATGCAAGTAGTGTTAGATGAAACACTGTTTGTGTTTGGGAGGGGGAAACTGCCTTTAAAGGTAGATAGGGGAAGGTGGACTGAGACAGAAAGAAGAAAGAGGTTGCCAACTCTTCTTTTTTCCTTGCACACGCAACACCACCAAGTAAGCTCTGGGCCAGCTTAACTGATAGAGTCAGTGACATCATAGGCTCAGGCGTTTGGCTCCCTTTATCTCCAGCGCCCTGGGACAGAGCCGCACCTGGTCCATAGGTTAAGCCAGCCCTGCTGGCAGCAAAACACCTAAGTGCTATTCATAGTTATGCATAGCACGTATCTACAAGGGAGTCATTCACATAGGTGAGATGGGTAGGACATGGGTGGTGCTGCCACTTAAGTACATAACATGCAGATTACTGGGGGCCAATGCTCCAAGTCGGGCACTAAAGTCCACAACGCAGAAGCCCACAATGCAACAACACTACCTAAAAATAGTTCAGGAATGCTCAAATGAATCAACATGCAAATAATATGTGTGCTTAATTCATGCTATTAAACCAAAAGTAGGGGGCAGAATGTTCCTGGCACATGCACACAAAGTTTTTGCGGTAAGCATGGCTCTTGTGCACATTTATAGACAAAACCGAAAGTGTATGCACACATCAGCACTGTTATTCTGCACCTTTAAATATAAGCCTTTCAAAAATTGTTTGCACTTAAATTTTTGAAAGGCTTATATTAAGTGCAGAACAGATGTCAATGTGTGCTTCTACTTTCGGTTTTACTCGGACTAGCACACATGCTTGTTTCTCACTGTCAGTGCTTCCTTTTGCTTGCAAAAGAGGACATATTGACTAGAAATCTTCTCCTGAAAACCTTCTACTCTACCCCAGCACTGCAATATGTTTTCAGTGTTAAAGCCTTCATTTGCTTCTGGCATTGCAGCACTTCCATTTGAGCACGGGAAGGAATACTACTGACCTCATTTACATCATTTAAATACAATTTAATTACAATTTGTGGCCATCTTTGGTGTGCATGCTAACACCAGCGCTCAAGCCCTCTGAGCATTTGGCACTGTATAACATGTGCACAAACCTGGCATTAACTTCGTGTTAACACTGGCAGTAGTTTTGAGCCTGGTCCCCACTGTCAGTTACACACACTCTTTCCACATTTAGGTAGCCACAGTTACACCTGGTCTATGACTGGTCTAACACCAATACATAGGGAAAGAGTAGTGTAGCCAGCAAAGCTCTTCTGTAAAGATAACAGCAGAACGATTTATTGAAAAAATAGAACTTTAATTCTTCAAGAGACCTGGAATAGAACTATGTTTTGGCAAAAATGCTTACCTCAGGGGTCTGTCTGAAAAAATTATGAAAGGATGTAGCCAATGGTAGTCACTTGGAAAGCTGTCTTGAAAAAGATGCAATGCCAATGGAAACAAGAGTCTATACGAGACTCACAAACACAGCAAAACAAAACCAAAAAGCAATGCAGATTGCTAAATCTCAAAAATGCTGAAGGACGCCAAAATCCACACAACTGATAACTTGAAATGCCACTAAACCGCATCAAAAAACAGGCATTACTCTGTCAGTTTCTGGCTGTTTTTTAATGCAGTTTGGTGGCATTTCAAGTTACCAGTTATGTGAATTTTGGCGTCCTTCAGTGTTTTTGAAATTTAGCAATCTTCATTGCTTTTTGCATCTACTGCAATATTTGGAATTTGTGACCATTTCAAGACCCCTGACGCAGGAGGCATCATTCTTGAAGACTCTGCATAAGAATCTTACCTTTTGCCTGTGGACTGTGATTGGCATATAGAAAATAAGGAGAGAGCCCTTGTGGCCCCCCCCCCCCCCCCCGCTTCACAAGCCACCTGCAACTCAGCTGAGTACAATTCTGTGACACCAATCAACCTTGCCTTTAAATGAGTCTGTTGTGGTGAAGAGAGTTGGGACTCCCTTCTCACAGGATCAGTGAGATATTTTTGAGTTTTGGCAGGCGCTCTGTGTCCTCAGTGCAATGTGTGTTGATGCTGACTTCAGTGTGCAGCAGACAAGACAGTCTTTTGGAAGGAATCACAATGTGGGCTGTCAGGGGCAGATTGACCTGGTATATTAAATTTGCAGGGGCAGTTGTCCTTTTGGATGAAGGGGTAGTGGCAAAAGTGAACAGAGGAGAAGACTATCAGACAGGAAGCGGGTGTAGCTCTGTCCCCAGAGGTATTGCCTGCTATGGCTAATATTTCTGTTAAACCTTACCTATAAAAAACCTCTAATGCCACCTTGGACAGTGTATGATTGCCAATTACCTCACCTTCCTGGGCTCCCCCCCCCAAAAAAAAAAATACATGTGCTCTAACGTAGTATCATATTATTCCTTTTGATACAAGAGTTGTACTTGATACAAATAACTAGTTAAATAAATGTGGGTGCACTGTTTCTTTTTGGTACATTGTTACATCTGCAGCCAGTTGCTACAATCCACCTGAAAACCTCTAACCCTTTTCGATGGCATACAGCATTTGTTTGTAGAGCAGATCATTTTGAAGGTGCTGTTAGGGTTGCCAGCTGTCTCTAGATTCACCCAACAAGGTTGGTGATTAATGTAGTCTTGGGTTTACCTCTATTGAAAAGATACCAAGGAGAGCATATTTTTCAGTGGGAGATTTTGACCCCTATACAGAATTCCCCAGAGTGTGTCTTGTCTCCCTAAACCAGGAGATCATAAGACAAACACAGTTATTAACATATGACATGTGAAGGAGGTTTAATTGAGAACAGGAGATGGCATGACACCAAAAAGTTGAAGCCACTTAGTTTAGTCTATGTTTCCGCTTCTCCGCACAGCCATCGTTCTGAACACACTCAAAACAAAGCAAACAAACCTATGAGCTGCTGCATCCATATTGTCGTTCTTTATTGTTGGTAGAATTTTTATTTAATCCCACTTATATTTTCAAACATGCCAGCTTGTGTAGCATACGGATGTATACAGAGAAAGTATAACAACGGAATAACTTTTCATAGGTAGAGTAGTAATTTGTTATAAATCATAATCAGTGTGCCATTTGGAGGAGACACCCTAGCATGTGTTACATTCGTGCAGAGATTCTTTTTTTCCTTCTGGTAAAGGGCCACTAAAACATGAGAATCAGGTGCTCAACATTCAGAGATTCTATTTATTTATTTACTTATTTATGGCAGTTATATCCCACATTAAACATGAATTAGGTTGAAACCTGGGAGCATTTAAAATCTTTTTTTTTCCCCTGTGCCTAGATCAAAAGAGAAAAATGGTTTGTGGGAACTTGCACCTTTTGTTTTGTGGAATACAGTGGTATATTATAAAAATGCACTTAATATTGTTTATTACTACTATTAAAAGAAAGATATTAAATAATGAGGGCAGAGCTACCTTCATGTCAAAGTCCCAAGTCAGTCTAAATATGCCAATATTTTCCAGTTCTGTTTTATATATTTATTTCTTCGTCAAGTCAGTTTTCAACAGCATTTTCTCAGTTATTACCCAAATGCGAACACAATTATAAAGTTAATTAATAAGTTTTGGATGTTACTGAATTCTATTATTCAGTCTTACTGTATAAGTCATCACAAGGCCAAAATATAAGAAAACCAATTGGCTGCATTAAGGGTTTATAGCCCATTTAGTTATGTTTAAACAAATGAGAGATCTGCATGAAAGAAAATATTTATTTTTATTATTTTGACTTATGAAAACCACTTGTCCCTGAAACATGCTCGAAACAGAATAATCTGTTTGTACAAAAGAGAAGAAGTGAAGATGTGATTCCATGTGACCCAATGAAAGAAGAGTTTAATTTTACTTCCAATCTTTGTAACACCAAGCTTCCCAAGACAGATTACAGTGACAGTTAAGATAAATCAGTAAACAGGATATCCTCATTGAAATTTGGCCATGTATCACTGTATTGTATAGAACAGTATAGAAAAATGAGCACAAAACACAGCCTTTATTTGTGCTCTTTCCACCAGCTACAATAATTTTTGAAGCTGTTTTAGTGATACTCAGTTTTGATTTCATATTTATATCTACATATGGGATGCTTTCAAATAAATTAAAAAGCTGTCAAATAAGTAAAATTAAAAAAAAATCTTTTGTCCTTCAGCTGGAACAGCTTTTGATATTTTAAAGATGAACCATGCATAGGTAGTCCATTATTTCTAATAAACTTTTACTATTGCTTTCAATAGCATTTCCTATTGTTTTGGGAGTACTTGGGACTCTGCCTACTGCCATCAAGCTATGTCTACTGGCTTCAACCCATATAATGGGATACATGGAGGGGCATAATCAAACGGCGCCGGTGAAATCGATCGCTGGCGATCTATTTTGGCGGTGCTGCACCAGCTGGCCGGAACCATATTATTGAAAAAGATGGCCGGCCAACTTTTGTTTCGATAATACGGTTGGGGCCAGCCAAATGCCACAGATCGCCGGGTTTGAGATGGCCGACATTGTTTTTCAGCGATAATGGAAACTGGAACCGGCCATCTCAAACCCGGTCAAATCAAAGGCATTTCGCCATGGGAGGGGCCAGCATTCGTAGTGCACTGGTACTTCTGGATGTTTAGATCTAGTACAAATCAAAGTAGGGTATACACAAAAAGCAGCAAATATGAGTTATCTTGTTGGGCAGACTGGATGGACCGTGCAGGTCTTTTTCTGCCGTCATCTACTATGTTACCATGTTATGTTACTATCTTGCTGATCAGTTATGTTATGACTTACTTGTTCAGGAGTGCTGTATTTTGTGATACTGTTTTGAGAAATGTTCAAGAAAGACTTCATACAAATGAAAAAGGTCCCTGCCGTGCATTTTCCCTTGATGGCCGTCCCTGATGTGCACTTCCCTTAATAGCCATCTTTCTCTCCGAAACTGCACTTCTCTTAATGGCCGTCTTTCTCCCTGAACAGGGAAATCAAAAGTTATTGCACACTGCTTTTTTTTTTGTAGCAACAGTAGGATTTGAACCAGCCACCTCTGCATTACAAGACCAGTGATGTAACCACTTAGCCACCGCTCCACTTACTTGGGTGTCCCTCCCTTTTGATTATACCCCTCCAGGTCTCTCTCAGCCACTCACAGACAGCTTAATGCACTGTGATTGGCTGAGAGAGACCTGAAGGGGTATAATCAAAAGGGAGGAACAGTCAAGTAAGTGGAGCTGTAGCCAAGTGGTTACATCATGGCTCTTGTAATGCAGAGGTTGCTGGTTCAAATCCCTCTGCTACTACTAAAAAAAACTGTGAGCAAAAACTGTTTTGATTTCCCTGTTTGGGGAGAAAGACGGCCATTAAGAGAAGTGCACTTTCGGAGAGAAAGACATTAAGAGAAGTGCACTTTCACAGACAAAGACGGCTATTAAGGGAAGTGCACGTCAGGGACGGCCATCAAGGGAAAATGAACGGCAGGGACTTTCTTCATTTGTATGAAGTCTTTCTTGAACATTTCTCAAAACAGTATCATAAAATACAGCACTCCAGAACAAGTAAGTCATAACATAACTGATCAGCAAGATCCTTTTTTTTTTTTTTTTACGAGCTGGCTGACTGACTTCCCCTCCTAGGAAGGAAATGGGTTTTTTTTTGGTGGGAGGGGGTTGGTGACCACTGGGGGAGTAAGGGGAGGTGATCCCCGATTCCTTCCGGTGGTCATCTGGTCAGTTTGGGCATCTTTTTGAGACTTGGTCATGAAAATAAATAGACCAAGTAAAACCAGCCAAATGCTCGTCATCGCCGGTTTTCTTTTTTCCATTATCAGCTGAAGCCGGCCATCTCATCAGCACGCCCACATCCCGCCTTCACTACCCTGCCGACACGCCCCCTTGAAGTTTAGCCGCCTCCACAACAGAATGCCGGTGAGTGTGTCCAAAAATCGGCTTTCGATTATACCAATTTGGCCGGTTTTAGGAGATGGCCGGCCATCTCCCGATTTGTGTCGGAAGATGGCCGGCTATCACTTTCGAAAATAAGCTGGATAGCCTCCTACCATCTCCTGTCCTCAATCTAACCCCCTTGTCTGTTCCATTGTGTCCATGCCCCACCCCTTCTCCACTGTCTCTGTAACACTTGTCTGCCAGCCCCAAGACAATGAACAGTTTCAAATCTTGCAGCTGACACTTCATGCCTGTTAATCTGGCAGCAGGAAGTAACAGCTGTGAGATATGAAGTTGTTTGTGCCTAAGTGCAGGTACAGGAAAAGCTAAACAGTGATTCCTGAGTCCCCCACATTCTGTGGGAGGTTCCTGATATGAAGGGACTTGTAGTCAAAACTACAGGTTCATGTATGCAGTCATAAGTGCCAGCTCAGTAGGTACAGTGGGCACTGAGCACCCCCAATATTGACCATGCTCTTCCACTATCTCCAGAGAAGGGTAACTAGTGTTGTATAAAACACAGTCAATCATTTTGAAAAGTTGGCTCCTATGCATGCAGTGGAGAATGGACCAACCCTATCCACTGAATCTGGAGTCAGTTGGCAACCTTAATCTCAGCAGCAGGCTCAACCTCAGTTAACCACACTCCAGCCCACCCTAACCAAACACTGATAGCAGCCTCAGCCTCTTTCAACCCTATTCCCAACCGTTCAACAGCCTCCCTAAAATTACCACTACCATAGCAGCGGTCTCCGCCTCTCTCTACCTCATCTCACCCTACCCCACACCATGAAAGTGGTACTCCCTATTTCTTTCTAATAGTTATTGTTCCAGCAGAAGTCTCAGCCTTCATCAACCCCCTCCCCCAAACAAAAACCTCTTAACCACAGCCTGTTTTTAAACCTTTGACATACCAGCAGCAGTCTCAGCCTCCCTTAAGCTCCTTCCCATGGTAGGAGCAGTCTCACTGTCTTTCAAAATCCTTCCATCCTAGTGGCAATCTCAGCTCAGGGGTATTGGGGGGGGGGGGGTTCAAGAGGGACATTTCCTCTCTCCCCCCTCCTCAGATTCTTATCAGTGTGGCCCTTTCTATTGCTACCTGCTTTATAGAAATCAGTGTTGGGAATGCAAAACATTACTTTGCCCTGCCCCCCCAGAAAAATTCTTCCCTATACTACTGAAACAGGCTAGTAAATCAGAAGACAAAAGGCCAAATTTGGTTCCAAACAAGGCAACTTTATTGCTAGCAAGTGAACAGTACCGAGTAGTCTCAGGACACTGTGTGTCGCAAATCACCTGACACTTACATTTATACTTCCCTACTGGGCCTGCGCACTAGGCCCCTTACACGTCACATTTGGCATGCGCAGTAAACAGTTGTAGTTCATACAGTGCATAACTGTAGTTCTCAGTACGTACACACGTCATAATACTGAAAAGATACTGGCAAGAGAAACGAAACTTAGCAGCTTATTCTACATACACACAATGCTCCTTTCTAGCACAGGAGATAAGACTCGTCGGCTCAGAGATGCAGGGCGGGGGTGTTAGCACCCTCCAAGGCCACCTATTCATGGGGCATCTACGTGCAAGCTGATCTCGTATACGCCTTGCTACTACAGTTACAGTTACAAGCTATATGTCTAATAGCCCTGCATTCTGTCTTACATTAGTAAACAACAAAACTGAGTAAGGCACAATGGTCCAGTGCAGTGATAAAGTATGGCTAAAAGCCAAAAGCAGAGGTAGAATACATAAGTATACAGTGGGGGAAATAAGTATTTGATCCCTTGCTGATTTTGTAAGTTTGCCCACTGACAAAGACATGAGCAGCCCATAATTGAAGGGTAGGTTATTGGTAACAGTGAGAGATAGCACATCACAAATTAAATCCGGAAAATCACATTGTGGAAAGTATATGAATTTATTTGCATTCTGCAGAGGGAAATAAGTATTTGATCCCTCTGGCAAACAAGACCTAATACTTGGTGGCAAAACCCTTGTTGGCAAGCACAGCGGTCAGACGTCTTCTGTAGTTGATGATGAGGTTTGCACACATGTCAGGAGGAATTTTGGTCCACTCCTCTTTGCAGATCATCTCTAAATCATTAAGAGTTCTGGGCTGTCGCTTGGCAACTCGCAGCTTCAGCTCCCTCCATAAGTTTTCAATGGGATTAAGGTCTGGTGACTGGCTAGGCCACTCCATGACCCTAATGTGCTTCTTCCTGAGCCACTCCTTTGTTGCCTTGGCTGTATGTTTTGGGTCATTGTCGTGCTGGAAGACCCAGCCACGACCCATTTTTAAGGCCCTGGCGGAGGGAAGGAGGTTGTCACTCAGAATTGTACGGTACATGGCCCCATCCATTCTCCCATTGATGCGGTGAAGTAGTCCTGTGCCCTTAGCAGAGAAACACCCCCAAAACATAACATTTCCACCTCCATGCTTGACAGTGGGGACGGTGTTCTTTGGGTCATAGGCAGCATTTCTCTTCCTCCAAACACGGCGAGTTGAGTTCATGCCAAAGAGCTCAATTTTTGTCTCATCTGACCACAGCACCTTCTCCCAATCACTCTCGGCATCATCCAGGTGTTCACTGGCAAACTTCAGACGGGCCGTCACATGTGCCTTCCGGAGCAGGGGGACCTTGCGGGCACTGCAGGATTGCAATCCATTATGTCGTAATGTGTTACCAATGGTTTTCGTGGTGACAGTGGTCCCAGCTGCCTTGAGATCATTGACAAGTTCCCCCCTTGTAGTTGTAGGCTGATTTCTAACCTTCCTCATGATCAAGGATACCCCACGAGGTGAGATTTTGCGTGGAGCCCCAGATCTTTGTCGATTGACAGTCATTTTGTACTTCTTCCATTTTCTTACTATGGCACCAACAGTTGTCTCCTTCTCGCCCAGCGTCTTACTGATGGTTTTGTAGCCCATTCCAGCCTTGTGCAGGTGTATGATCTTGTCCCTGACATCCTTAGACAGCTCCTTGCTCTTGGCCATTTTGTAGAGGTTAGAGTCTGACTGATTCACTGAGTCTGTGGACAGGTGTCTTTCATACAGGTGACCATTGCCGACAGCTGTCTGTCATGCAGGTAACGAGTTGATTTGGAGCATCTACCTGGTCTGTAGGGGCCAGATCTCTTACTGGTTGGTGGGGGATCAAATACTTATTTCCCTCTGCAGAATGCAAATAAATTCATATACTTTCCACAATGTGATTTTCCGGATTTAATTTGTGATGTGCTATCTCTCACTGTTACCAATAACCTACCCTTCAATTATGGGCTGCTCATGTCTTTGTCAGTGGGCAAACTTACAAAATCAGCAAGGGATCAAATACTTATTTCCCCCACTGTAAGTCCATCAATAGGCACAAAACATGAGGTTGTTCTGGTAGGCAGTAGTATTCGGGTAGTATCCGGTGTTCCACTCCTACAATTCCCCCCTTTTGATACTAGACAGTCATTCTGATGGAGAGTATCATTTCCAGAACCCTAAAACAGAAAGGAGAGACAAGAAGTATTAGCAAGGAGGTCACAAGGAGCCCTAAGCCTTTGTGCAGCCGCTGGTTACTTCGCCGGGGTTGAGACGGAGGGCCCCTAGTGGAATCCCCCCCCCCTTTGTAGCCGGTCTTATGCTGGCACAAGGGTATTGGCTCATAAACTGATTCGGGAGGACAGAAGTCCGCGTCAGCCACAAGGTTCTTCTTCGTCAGCCTGGGGAATGGGGGAATACACCTGGAGAGCCATAAGTTGGGCAGCAGCCCGGCGGTCAGCGATACTTTCCATGGTGGAGCGGAGACACCTGAAAACTAAGGGAAGAGACAAAGGAATTAGTAAACAGGACAGCAGAAATAGGCCACCCATGACCAGGAGGCCTTGCAGGCTCCCGGAAGTTGGCAACCAGCTGGTAAGGGAGGAAGTCCAATCCCAAGCGCTGTTCTAGGTTTGGACGGGGACGTGGGCTAATTTGACCATACGGTCAGTTATCTCGCTGATGACTTGGCTTTGGTCATCAATCTGTAAGCAGCAATTACTGAGGTTAAACTTGCCACACACCCCGCCTTCCTGGGCTAAGAGGTAGTCGAGGGCCAAGCGATTTTGGTAAACTGCGGTAATGAGCTTAGTGTTCTGTCGGGCTAAAATGTTGAGGGCAAGTGCCGAATCGTTGGTAAGGATCTCGAGCACTGCCTGCAAGCGGATAATGCGATTCAGCATGTAGATAGGAGTACGGTACCCGTATGTGCCATCTTCAGCCCAGGTGGCCGGTCCATAGTAATGAATGATACGTTCTGGCGGCCACTCGTTGTCTTTCCAGTCTCCAATTTGGACTTTAGGTTTGGTGCTTATAAGAGACCGTTTGCGTCTGGCAATGCTATCAGGCCCCTTTTCCACGTACAGGGGGATGCCTAACGTCTCGCCGACTTGCAGGGGCAGAAGGAAGAAACTAGGTCGGACGGTGCCTAAGAGACAGGTACCGTACCAGCGGGCCGGGAGCTGTTCATAGGCCCTGCGCCCGCAAATATAGTAGTAGCCCTCCGGGGCTACCCATTTAAGGGAGGCATTCCCTCCGTGTGTCCACGTTGCGTTCAAGGTGGGTTCATTCCAGATGGGCTCCGGGGCGGGCAGGCGGTCCGTCTGCCACCAGGTATGTCGACTGCCGTTAAACTGAAGGACCCCCGTGCAAGCGGAATCTCCCACGGGTACAGAATAACGCTTCGATGGCGCTCGACTAGCGCAGAGGGTACCGATGATATTGGTTCTCAGGGCCCATTTGTACGGCTTCAGGCGCTGGGGAAAGGTAATGTTAGTAGTGTTGAGCGCATCCCATGTTTGCTGTCAGACCTCCTTCGCTTCCCAAGGCCATTGCTCACCCATGTCCGTGCCTCCACAGACGAAACAGTTGGTAATTCCCAGGGAGAAGGCGATGTTTTCGGCCAGGTTGAGGAACATATTCCGCGCTTCTGTGGAGATGGGGAACTTAGTCGCTGCTTCTTCAGCGCGAGCGATTTCATCGAATACCTCTTGGTACCCAACGACAGTAGTCTGGTAGTGCGTGGGAGGCTTTGTTTCAAGGCTTTGATATATGGTAATATACGTCAGCGGATCCATCCCTCCGCCGTCAATGCCAAGGCCCCACGTTCCTCTCCAGGGCATGTCGTGGCCTCGGATGGGCCAGTCCAGGGACACATAGTTACCAGAACCTCGACGAAATTCGCCCAGGCCGGTGCATCCGGCATATCCTCCTCCTGTATAAGCGCATACTCGTTCCCAGCCCGAGGCTCGAGTGTCGCCGGCACAGGGGAGCCAAACCCAAGGGGAGCAGCATCTCATATCTGGACTGAAGGGGCAGACATACTTGTGGTCGTTCACATATGCCTGACACCAACTTTGGCTTCCACACTTACGGGACCAAGGGTGTTTGTCCATGGCGGCGCAAACGTCGAAGGTGAGTGTAGCCACAGTTGGGATACCGCCAGCAAGGATGCGAGTGGAATTTACGTAATACAGAATGCCATCACCTTCAACTCCCGGGGGCCCGGCCACATACGCAGGGAGTCCTACACTGAGGGTGACATTGTAGTATCTTGGCTTGGTGGGACTATGGCAGACAGTGAGGTTGCCTTGGAGACATCTGTGGAACTGTTGGAGGCCATCCGGGGTGATGATGGCGCACGCCGGAAGGAGCTTGCAATTACCTTCCGGGGGCTGCGTCTGGTGGATGAGGGTGGTAACTAGGTGATATCCTCCCTCTATACGATGGCGCACCAGGCGCAAGCATTCAGTGCAATTCTGGCTCAGGGTGGTAGGATAGCTCGGGACTGAGCAAAGGAGGAGGAGTAGGCTCAGCATTATATATATGGTGGGAGGTATCCGAGCCTTTGCAGCAAGAAGACAATGAGGCCCACGATGAAGGCTGCAATGAACACAGAGCCAAAGACGCAGTGGGTCCAAAAGCTGAGCTCCTGTTGCGAGGCAGGCATGAATCTGTCGGTTCACGTCTTTCTTAGGGTCAGCCGTAGTGGAGCGTCAGGATGTTGATGCGCAGTCCAACGCTTCGGGGCGCTGCTAGTAGGAGCAGCAGGCTTCAATCGGGTCCAATGTATCCACACTGGGTTTCCTGCAATTTTAACAGCGGTTGGGGTCGTTAGGAGAACAAGGGAGGGCCCTTTCCATTTGGGTTTCAGACAGTCAGAGTCATCCCACTCTTTCACCCACACCTCCTCTCCTACCCTGAACCGGTGTATAGGACTGGTAAAAACCAGGGGAGCTACTCTCTCAGTGTATTGCTGGATGTTCTGCACTACCTCGTGTAAGGCTTTCATCTGTCTCACTAAGGAATTCTCGCCCTGTATCTGCAGGGAGTCGGGGAAAGAGGGTAGTGGCGGTGGCCTAGCGTACATCATCTCGTAAGGGGTAAGGCCGGTAGCCTTGGGGGTACACCTGAGATGTAGCAAGGCCAGTGGAAGCAGGTCGGGCCATTTGGCTTTGGCTTCTTGACATAGCTTGGCTAGCTGGTTCTTCAAGGATCGGTTAGCTCTCTCCACTATTCCACTGCTCTGGGGTCTCCAGGCACAATGCAACTTCCAATCGAGGCCCAGTCTTGTACTGAGCTGTTGAGTTACTTCACTGGCAAAGGCTGGCCCGTTGTCGGAGTTTATCTGCTTGGGGAGACCGTATCTGGGTAGGATATGATGAATCAGTAGGGAGGTGACTTCTTTAGCCATTTCCGTTCTAGTGGGCTGGGCTTCAATCCATCCGGTGTACGTACACACTGCGACTAGGATGGCTTTGTAGCCCCGGGCCGGGGGCATATGCGTGAAGTCAATCTGGCAAACGTGAAAAGGGCTAGTGCCCCGGAGCACGTGTCCTGGCGCAGGACTGGGTCCTGTTCGGGGGTTATTCCGGGCACAAGTTACACATTGACTGGAAGCGTTTTTGGTCCACAGAGACAGTTTGTTGATGTAGTAGGTCTTCTCAAGTAGGCGCCCCAGAGCGTCCCTGCCCAGGTGGGTGCGATCATGAGCCTCTTTGGTCACTGCCCAGGCCAGGGCTTCGGGTATCCATATGCGCCCGTCCTGTAGTATCCACCATCCATTGCGTGATTCCAGGCCCTCTTGTCGGGCCCACTCCGTTTCTTGGGGGGTGTAGATAGGGGTCTCTGCGGGGAGCTGGACGACGAGTACGGGGTCAGAAGGATGAGATGAGTAAGGGAGCTGACTTGCCCTTTTTGCGGCATCATCCGCCCGTTGGTTACCACGGGCGATAGGGTCCGTCCGGCCGGTGTGGGCCCTACAATGCATCACAGCTACTTTCTTTGGCTTCCAGACTGACTCGAGTAGTTGGCAAATCTCGGTGGCATTTGCGAGTCCTTTTCCCTCAGCTGTCAGAAATCCCCTCTCCTTGTACAGGGCTCCATGCACCTGGAGGGTGAGGAAGGCGTATTTGGAGTCGGTGTAGATATTAACAACTTTTCCTTCAGCCCACAGGAGGGCTTTGGTGAGGGCGATCAGCTCCGCCTTCTGGGCTGACGTTCCGGGCGGCAGGGCCATAGCCTCGATCACGTGATCCTCAGATACAACAGCATAGCCAGCTCTTCGACTTCCCTCTATTACTTGGCTGCTTCCATCGGTGAACAGGGTAATGCCCCCTTGCCAGGGTTGGTCCTTGAGGTCAGGTCTGCTAGAATGCACAGTGGCCATTACCTCCTCACAGTCGTGGAATGGTAGTTCAGGGGCCGGAAGGAGAGTGGCGGGATTGAGGTTAGTTGTGTCCAGGATCCGCACCTCCGGATTTTCGCACAGGAGGGCTTGGTATTTAACCAGTCGGGAGTTGGTCATCCATCTGGGTCCGTGACTCTCGAGTAGGCCGCAGATGGCGTGGGGTGTGGTCACAAAGAGTGTCTGGCCAAACGTGAGTTTATTGGCCTCGTGTATCAACAGACAGGCCGCCGCAATGCTTCGGAGGCAGCCCGGCCATCCTCGTGCCACGTTGTCCATGCCCTTGGAGAGGTATGCTACAGGGCGTTGCCAGGTGCCGACCAGTTGGGTGAGGACTCCAAGTGCCAATCCCTTCTTTTCGTCGATGAACAAGTGGAACGGCTTAGTCACATCTGGCAGTCCGAGCGCTGGTGGGGCCACAAGGGCCTCCTTGAGGTCCTGAAGGGCTTTCAGTTCGTGTTTCTCCCACTGGAGATTTTGGCCCTCGAGTTCAGGTCCTTTCAGTTTGGCGTACAAGTCTTGGGTCAGGACAGCGAAGTTGATGACCCAGAGCCGGCAGTATCCAGCGGCTCCGAGGAGTGCCCGCAATTCCTTCTTATTCGCAGGGGTGGGTTGGTTGCGGATGGCTTGGGTTCGGGGGGTACCGAGCCTTCGGGTTCCTTCTCGGAGGCGAAACCCCAGATACTCGACTTCGATCTCGCATATCTGGGCCTTTTTGCGACTGGCCCGGTACCCCTGGGCTTCCAGGGTTTTCAAGAGGTAAAGGGTAGCTTCTGCACAGTCCGTGTACGTTTCACGGGCCACTAATAAGTCATCCACGTATTGGACGACCGGCCCGTATTCGTCCTGGTACGTTTTCAGGTCCTGGGCAAGTTGGTCACCAAAGAGGGTGGGTGAATTCTTGAACCCCTGGGGGAGCCGGGTCCATGTGAGTTGCTGTTTATTTCCAGTCTGTAAGTCTTCCCACGTGAAGGCAAACAACTTCTGGCTGTCGGCAGCAAGGGGGATGGAGAAGAAGGCGTCCTTCAGATCAATGACACTATACCACTTGCTGTGGGCTGGCACTTGGGCTAGAATGGAGTAAGGGTTCGGTACGAGGGCAACTATGTCGGCTACCTGGTTGTTGACTTTCCTCAGGTCCTGGACGGGTCTGTATTCTGATGTGCCTGGCTTCTTAACGGGCAGTAATGGGGTGTTCCACGCGGATCTGATCGGTTTAAGGACCCCCTGTTGAAGAAGTTTGTGTAAGTGAATTTGCATACTATGCCGGGCCGCATAAGGGATATGGTATTGTCCTTGGTTAACGACTTGGGCATTTGGTTTGAGTTCAATCCATATGGGGATAGCATTTACGGCCAGTCCACCTGAGTTCACTTCTGCCCATACATTAGGCACTTCATCCATTAGGGCCCGCCTCTGCTGGGCAAAAGGGGTGTTCTGGTCATACCGACAGTCGCCGGCCCCTACAGTTGGGAGGGCGTGTAGCCTCCATTCTTCTCTCACTGGGCAGACAAGTGTTACTGGCCGATCTTCAAAGCTAGCTTCCACCTCCCCCGTGGTCTTGAACTTCAAGGTGGCCTGGAGCTTACAGAGTAGGTCTCGACCAATCAAGGGGACTGGGCATCCGGGGATGTGTATGAACTGATGAGACACCATCGTCCCTCCGATCTGAACTTGGCGTTCCTTGAGGAGGGGCGCCGCAAGGGACTTCCCGGAAGCCCCCACAATTGGTATGGTTTCTTTTGTGGCCGGGGCTATGGCAGTGGTGATTACAGATCGTTGGGCCCCCGTGTCTAGTAAAGCTCTCATTAACTGCGTCCCCACCCGAATTTCCACCAGAGGGTCAGTGGGGACTCTGCCCTCCCGGTCTCTTCATGCGGTACTGTCCCGGGTAGCGTCAACAGCCATCTGCCATTCCCTTTGGTCATCCCATCCTCGACCTTCTCGGCCTCGGCCCCGGCCTCGTCTGGGGCCCCCTGTGCGGTCGTTAGTCCCCTCCTCTCTCGGGCGGTCCCATGGTTCCTCCTCTCTCGGGCGGTCCCGTATCTCCTCTGGGCAGTCAGCCCACCAGTGCCCTTCTTGCCGACAATTTGCACACTGGTTACGTCCTATGGGGGACCGTGTTCCTCTTGTCCTTTTGCCCCTCCCCTTTGGTCTAGACCTCAGGCGCTCTTCCAGTACCGTGGCCAACACATCCGCCTTCTCCCGCATCCGTCTGGTCGATTCCTTCCGGGCCTCCGTCTTCTCTTCTTGGTCGTGATATCCGAATACGCGATCAGCTATAGCTTTTAGTTGGCTGATGCTCATCCCTTCAAACCCCTCCGTTCTCTGCAGCTTTCTTCGTATATCTGGTGCTGACTGACTAACAAAACTCATAACCACGGTTGGGAGGTTCTTGGGATCTTCAGGGTTTATTGGACTGTGCCTTCTGAATGCCTCCATAAGTCGTTCAAGGAAGTCCCCCGGACTCTCGTCCTTCAGTTGGACTACACTATGGATTTTCCCCATATTTGTAACCTTCTGCTTCCCCTTCTTCAAGGCTGCCAGGTACGCCTGCTGATACCGGCGGATAAAGGCCTGGCCTTCAACGGTCCGGTAATCCCACGCAGGGGCAGCGAGGGGCGCCTCCGTTTCTATTAGATTCTGTAAGTTAGCATGAGTCGGGTTTGCATCCCGAACAGCTTGCTCCATATTCTGTTGTAAGAGACGGCGTTCTTCCGTGGTCAGAATATGGGCGCTCAATTGTCTAAGGTCTCCCCACGTAGGATTATAGCTGTATATAATGCCTTCCACTAATTCTACCAACTGCTCGGGCTTCTGGTCGTAAGATGGCCCATGCAATTTCCAATTGTACAAGTCGGCACTGGAGAAGGGAACGTGGCTATAAACTGTTGATTCAATGGGCTGACCCCCTTCTTCTGTCGGGTTTGGGGTAAAAGTGGTAGATAGTCGGACTGGGTATATATTGATGGGCCCCCCTTTACGGCCGGGAGGGATGGCCTTCTGTGGACTTAATTGGGGAAACCGGGTAATGTTCTTCACCCCCCGTGTACTCTTCCGGGTAGTCGCGTGGCCCGTTGGTTCAGGTGAGGCTGGTCGGGGAATCTCTTCGGCCTCCGACTCTGACCCGGAGGCTCCGGCGTTATCCGGGCCCTCTGCTAGGCCCGCGAAGCCGGGGTACATAGGGGCATATGGCGGTGGCGCAATATCGTCTTCGTATGCTTCCGTCGTAGCAAGTATCGGGGCCTTTGGGGGCTTCTTTTCGGGCAAACCCTGAACTTTCCCTCGGGTTTCCTTCGGGGTTTTCATTCTAGAAAGTGTGTTGGTAGTACTGGGCGTGGTTTCTGCCTTAACAATGGTAGCAGGGGGCGTGGTCTCAGTGGCCTCTACGCTAGGGGCGGTCGGCCGTATAGGGGCGGTCCCTGCGGCCTTCTGAACGGCAACGGTTGCCGGGCTTTGGAGAGCGAAGGCATAGGTCGGCAGGGCTTTAAGTTTAGTTTTCCGGCCCTTCCTCTGCTTCACCACCATAAGGGCGGCTTTCTCTACCTTCCGTTGGGCCCAAGCCGGCGGATCCCGGACCACATCCAACCACGCTTGGATGTATGGAATGTCCTCGGGGCAGCCTGGGTTCCCTTCAACTATGACAATATTCATGACCGCCGCCACCTTTTCATACTCAAATGACCCTCCCGGGGGCCATTCAGCAATCCCTAGCCCTGGCCACATAAATTGACATCGCTGTATCATCCCGGCCCTGCTACATTTATCTTGATCGAACACTTCGCTAAAGTGTTTCGTCATTAAATCTAACGGTGTGGACCCACCCCCGCCCATCCTAACCTGAGTGCCAAAGGACAGGTGACGGACAAAGGGGGAAAGGGGTGGTGGAGGAGTAAGGGGTCTCGTTCCACCAGACACAAAAGGTTCAACACTCGGCCTGACCAGATCGCGGTCGCCCGGCCTGGAACTGCAAGCCCATTCACACACTTTCATACGCCACAAGAAACCCTCCCGTTCGCCGCTCGGTTTCGTCGTCGGAGCCTAGTGAGTTTCGGGACCTAGTCTTATACCAATAGTCCGTATTAGTCACTGGCTAAAAGAGGGTGATCACGCCTCTTCTTCGGTCCTTACTGGGCCGGTCACTACGTAGAGTATACTCGCCTGTCCGCCGGGGTCGCAGGCCGCGCCGTCGTACGCTTCTCTGTGAAATAGAAAAAGGTGCCTTGCCGGAACCACACAGCCCCCTCTACAGTCGGGCGGAGTTGATCGGCCCTCCTCCGGGAGATGGACGCTGAAATCAGCGGTGGCCACTCACCACCTTCTCGGAAGGGGATCGATGACCCGATCCGACCGCAGTGGGGGAGGGGAAGAATATAATCCGATTTCCCTTTTGATAACACTCCTGGCTGGCTCGCCAATGAAACAGGCTAGTAAATCAGAAGACAAAAGGCCAAATTTGGTTCCAAACAAGGCAACTTTATTGCTAGCAAGTGAACAGTACCGAGTAGTCTCAGGACACTGTGTGTCGCAAATCACCTGACACTTACATTTATACTTCCCTACTGGGCCTGCGCACTAGGCCCCTTACACGTCACATTTGGCATGCGCAGTAAACAGTTGTAGTTCATACAGTGCATAACTGTAGTTCTCAGTACGTACACACGTCATAATACTGAAAAGATACTGGCAAGAGAAACGAAACTTAGCAGCTTATTCTACATACACACAATGCTCCTTTCTAGCACAGGAGATAAGACTCGTCGGCTCAGAGATGCAGGGCGGGGGTGTTAGCACCCTCCAAGGCCACCTATTCATGGGGCATCTACGTGCAAGCTGATCTCGTATACGCCTTGCTACTACAGTTACAGTTACAAGCTATATGTCTAATAGCCCTGCATTCTGTCTTACATTAGTAAACAACAAAACTGAGTAAGGCACAATGGTCCAGTGCAGTGATAAAGTATGGCTAAAAGCCAAAAGCAGAGGTAGAATACATAAGTATAAGTCCATCAATAGGCACAAAACATGAGGTTGTTCTGGTAGGCAGTAGTATTCGGGTAGTATCCGGTGTTCCACTCCTACACTACTGTCTCAGCTTCCTTCCCAGCCACAAGTTGTTCCTCCTATCCCATAAACCTTTGTTACCAGTTGAGTCCATACCCAATGTCTGATCACTGGGAGAGCAACAATTGTTGACAAGAGCTAGCCAGAGTCAGCATGCTAATGCTTCATTCTAAAGCCCTATCAGGACTCTCCTGGGTTCCTTGTGGAAGGTGGAGCCTGAGAGCAGAGTGCACTGATTCAATCTCTGGCTGAGAGAAATAAGTAGTGGGACAGAAGTGATGTCACATTTGGTTGAAAGACAGATTTCTTATTGCTGTTTCATGGATTAGTATTTGAGGAATAATATGATTTTACACAAATCTGATTGTCATCATAAATTACACATACAATTTTGTGGATATACAATTGCATAATTCAATGGGTTGTACAGTACTTAAGATAGGACTGCCAACTAGATCCAGATTTGCAAGACAACGTTGATCCAGTCCTGGGTTTTCCCCAGTGCAAGCGGGGTCTTGTAGTTCTGATTTCTGCATTGCATGCCTTAAGAGAAAAGCAAGACTACAAGTCCCAACATGCATTGGGGTAAACTCAGGACTGGATCAACCCTGTCCTGTGAATCTGGATCCAGTTGGCAGCCTTAACTTAAGAAAAAGCAAAACTGAAAGCGTATGCATGCAATGGGATAATATAAGGCATCTATTTGGCAAATTTGGAACCAAATAGTAACCTGAGAAACTGTTACAAAACCATGTGCTGGAATTTTGCAAAAGAAAACATTTAGGGACTAAGGCCCTGATGCACAAAGACAGCCGTAAAATACGTCTGCCTCGCTGCACGGATCCCCCTTTGTGCAACCTTGCTGTTTGTGAGATGCACTAGACCGCCACTGTTACCCCGGTGCTACAATGGCCCCTGACTCCCCCCCCCCCCCATCAAATCTTTTTTTAAACTTTCCCTGGTGGTCCAGTGGACTACGACCTCCCCCTACCCACCATGATCCTGGAACCTATTAAAGTATTTTCCCTAGTGGGCCGGTGGACCATGACCCCCGGTGTTTAGCCCTACCCAGTGCATCCCAGAATGCACTGGGCAGGGCCTGGGCACCACCATTTTGTTCCGGGCAGGCCCAAGGAAGGAGGGAGCCATTGCTCCTGCCTCCACCTTGTTGTAAGGTACAGGGAGGGGCGGGGGTGTAGATCGAGTGTGGGAAGGGTGTGCCTCTTCAGGGGAAGGGGTTTGGTCCACTGGACCACCAGGGAAAATTTTTTTTAAAGGTTCCGAGGTCACGGGGGGGGGGGGGTGATGTGGTCCATTGGACCATCATGGAAAATTTTTAAAAAATTCAGGGGGGGCACCAGGAGGTGAGAGGTAGAAGGCAAAAGCAGGCAACCTTTATAGCTTCCTGCTTATGCTTCTCTCCTTTCAGACAGCTCCACAGCAGTCATAAAATTTCCTCATTAAATTAGGGCTGCTCTGGAGCTGTGTATCCTGTGGAATACACATTTGATTACTAATGGGTTCATTAGAATACTAATGAGCTAATTGTAATACATTTGCATGGGGTTCTGGGTGGCTGCTAACGACACATGTTAGAACCATGGAAAACCCCTTTGTGCATTCCTAGCTACCTAAACATTTGCTAGAACCAGTCTAAAGCAAACGTTAATAGCAAGGGTAAGCTTTGTGTATCTGGCCCTAAGAACTTAAAGGATTTCAGGGAGGAGTGTCTGTCTTGACTAGGGTTGCCAATTAAATCCAGATTTGCCCAACAGGGTTGATCAAGTCCTGGGCTTACTCCATTGCATGCAGTGACTTGCAGTTTTGATTTCCCCACAGGATTCCCTTAAAAAAGCAAGACAAGTCCTCCATAACCTTTCACTTTTTCTCTCCATGTTAAATTAAAATCAAGCAGCTGGCTTGAGTCTTAGTAGCTTCCAGACAGAAGCACAGTTTTCTGTTCCAAAATTTAATTCAGACCCAGCACTTAGCTGATTCTTTTGATGCCCCGCAGAGCCAATCTAAGAGCATCAAAACTGCCTCTATCAAACTATTTGCCATTTCTTTGAAGATTTAGACATCCACCATGTAAACACACTCCCAGCAGGCAGATTTTACAACAATTCAGAATTTTGGTTTGCATGCCAATCACTCTTCAACTTCAGACCTAGTAAGTACTTATCTGAGATAAAATCAGAGACAAGATTGATTAATTGAATATTTAATCCTAAATAAAGTTCAGCAGCAGCTTATACAGAAATAATTTACATAAATCTATAAATATAGACAGTCAACAGCAAGTATAGGAGAACAAAAGCTGGAGTATAAATTAAATACAAAACTTTAAATTAATAACCTGTCAGGCTACTGTGTAAGCTATCTGGCTATTTATTCAGGTCTATGTACTAGTGTGGTTTTAGTGTTAATTCCTGCATTACACCTGCATTAACTGGGGTATTATCTGCATGCACATTAGTCCTGATAGAATATTTAGGGCCCTATTTACTAAGGTGCGCTAGCATTTTTAGCGTGTGCTAAAAATTAGCATGCACTAACTGTGTAGACGCCCATAGGAATATTATAAGCATCTACACAGTAAGCCTGCACTAATGATTAGTGCATGCTAAAAATTATATCACGTCTCTAGCATAGCTTAGTAAACAGGGCCCTAAGACACATGCAAATGACCTAAGTTTTAACAATATAGGTGTAGATAGTTAAAAGCATTTATCTGGGTAGCAGCATTTGCTATCCGGATAAATGCCACTGAAAGAGATTATTTGGCAACACTATCCACATACTGCTGCCAAATGACTTTACAGATTACTTCAGCACTATCTGGATAGTGCTGGGGAGATCCAAGGTAGAATCAGTGGAGCAGTGGTGTAGCTATGGGGGCCTGGGCCCCCCCTAAATTGACTCTGGGGCCCCCAGTTTGGCTGGTGGGGGTCCCCAACCCCCACCAGCTAAAGTGTTTGTCCTGCACTGGTCTCACATTGCTTGGCACCCTGTCCTGTTTTCACAGTGGTGGGGGGGGGGGGGCAGAAGCAGTGGCAGGAGGGCGGCTGCGGGGAGGTGGTAGCAGCCGTGGGGGAGGGGAGCAGAAGTGGTGGCAGGAGGGTGGTGGCGGGGAGGAGGCCAAAATGTGCCCCCCCCCCCACCTTGGGCTCTGGCCACCCCTCTTGTCATGGTCTGGTTACACCCCTGCAGTGGAGACACAAGTTATCCAGATAGCAGTAATTTTCAATGTTATCCAGATCACTTAGGACAACAAAAAAGCTGTCCTAACTGCTATCCAGACGGTGGCAAATATCGCTGCTATCCAGATTGTGCTGGCAGTTCACTTCTCTGTCTGGATATTCAGCAACAGCCACTAACCAGTTTTGATGCTGAACAGTGGCTGCCACTGAATATTCAGATTATTTTGCCCACAGTGCCTCTGACCTCTAAAAAATACTGACTGCCACTGTTTATAATTAGGATCTGTCTCACCCATTTGCGCAGCGGAAGCCATGGGCTCTCTGTACTATCCTAGAGAGAACTGCAAATCCCCTCTAGATACTTAATTACCCCAACCCTGTATCTGCTCATGACAGGCTTACACCATCAAGGCAGTATAGACCCTTGTAATTAGAAAGGAACCCAGTATGTAGTAGATATAATAAGATAGTTTATTACAATCTTACCAATGGTAATACAGGTGAGTCAAGCATTCACATAATGGAGCAGCATATCATGGCACGTCTTCCTTCTCTGGTCTTCTTCTTCTCTTCTCTGATCTAATACCCCTCAAACTGCTGCTTGTATACAATGTTGGCCCTATTCATTTCAATGGACCCCAGCTGTCTCAACAGGGCTCCTAGCCCTTATCAGTTGATCAGAATGACTTCATATGTTCCCAAACCTTCCTCTAGACCCCCTTTGGATGTTCTCACCCGGGGTGCAGCTGACCCAGCACTATCTCTACACAATCATAGCAACTCTTGCTCATGACGTCTTGCAGGTGCCAGTCTCAGGATTGTTTATAGAGTAGATTGCCCCCACCCTTGCCAGATCTCAATTACCTCATCTCAGTACTTGCCACAGTGAAATGTAACTGTGTCAAAGGTGATCTCTGATTTTTACAGGCTAGCTCTCTTTTGTATCAGAGATGATTCTGATTTTAAGAAGCCTAGCTCTTATTATGAGCCATTGGCCTGTATTTTACTGAGAGCAAGGGCTAGCATAACTCTTCACCACAGACTCGGGAGCCCTTTTACTAAGCTGCGGTAAGAACTAACATGTGCTTACCACAAGTTAAAAACCACTACCATGTGGCGTCCCGTGGTAGTTTTGGGATCTGCAAACGCTTCCTATGGGCTAAAAGTAGATTTTATTTTTTATCACTGGAGGCATGTCTGAGGGCAGAGAGAGTAGGCATGTTAACCGTTTATTTCTGTCACATCTGTATAATACTTTTTTTATTGTTCTGTTTATATTTGTTCAAAAATTAATAAATTTAAGAAAAAAAGTAATGTGCATTAATGCACTGTGCCATGCAATGATGTGGTAGCATACTTTAGTAAATCTAATTCTGTATAATATATTGGAATTGTGTTTGGTTTTCCAAAAAAAAAAAAAGTAAAACATGGAGGGGCATAATTGAATGAAAACGTCTATCTCCATGGGCGTTTATCTCCGAGAACGGGTCCGTGAAGGGGCGGACCGAACCGTATTTTCGAAAAAAATAGATGTCCATGTTTTATTCGACAATTTGTGAGCTGGGCGTTTTTGTTTTTCAGTGATAATGGAAAATGAAAGCGCCCAGCTCAAAAACGAATAAATCCAAGGCATTTGTTCATGGGAGGGGCCAGGATTCGTAGTGCACTGGTCCCCCTCACATGCCAGGACACCAACCGGGCACCCTAGGAGGCACTTTTACAAAAACAAAAAAAAAGGTAAAAGAGCTCCCAGGTGCATAGCACCCTTCCCTTGTGTGTTAAGCCCCCCAAATCCCCCTCAAAACCCACTGCCCACAAGTCTACACCATTACTATAGCCCTAAGGGGTGAAGGGGGGCACCTACATGTGGGTACAGTGGGTTTGGGGGGGTTGGACGACTAAGCATTAAGCAGCACAATTGTAACAGGTAGGGGGGGATGGGCCTGGGTCCACCTGCCTGAAGTCCACTGCACCCCCTAACAACTGCTCCAGGGACCTGCATACTGCTGCCAGGGAGGTGGGTATGACATTTGAGGGTGAAAATAAAAAGTTGTGAAACATCATTTTTTGTGGTGGGAGGGGGTTAGTGACCACTGGGGGAGTCAGGGGAGGTCATTCCCGAGTCCCTCTGGTGGTAATCTGGTCATTTAGGGCACTTTTTGGGGCCTTATTCGTGAAAAAACAGGGTCCAGGAAAAGTGCCCTAAATTCTAGCTACAAACGCATACTTTTTTTCTATTATCGGCGAAAGGCGCCCATCTCTGTTCGGGTGATAACCATGCCCCAGTCCCGCCTTCACCACGCCTCCGACATGCCCCCGTCAACTTTGTACGCTTCTGCGATGGAGTGCAGTTGAAAACGTCCAAGTTCGGCTTTCGATTATACCGCGTTATTCGTTTTTGTGAGATAAACGTCCATCTCCCAATTTAGGTCGGAACTTGGGCGTTTTTCTCGTTTGATTATAAGCAGGATAGTCAAATACTATAAGGATTTGTCTTTTCCTTTTTCTCACAGCATCTACAAGCATGATTATTCCACTGTCCAGAATGCTCCATCCAACTTCAAGAGGACAAGAAGCTCAGAGAACACCATGGCTTCCAAAGCTTATGTCTAAATCCAACTCTTCTGACCATTTTTTTATGTTGCCGCTTTGATATGTTCTCAACCAAACAAGAAGTCTTTATAAAGTTTGACATGTATTCAGCACAGGTGGAAACACTGGAGGGCTAATTCTATAATGAGTCGCCTTGATTTGGCAAACAAGAAGGCATGGAAATGGTGGCATTTTAATCACTACCCCCCGGATTCTATATAGGTTACCAAAAGTTGGGCACCAGAATTTGCACATGTATCCAAGATCTGTATGCAACTTAGTGAAGAAATGGGTCACTTAATTGGTGCTTGACGTTGCACATGGATCTCCCCTGCGCATTACTCTATAACTTGGTGCCCAACTTTCCCATACACAACCCATAAGGGGATATGGTCATGGGAGGGGCATAGGTGGGTCATGAGAATTTCCAAAAGTTAAATGCCAGGTTGATCTGCACTTAACTTTCAGGCTGATTTTCGAAAGAGATAGACGTCCAAAAAGCACTTGGACGTCCATCTCACAGAAATGTCCAAATCAATATAATGGAAACCTAATTTGGACGTCTTTCTCTGAAGTCTTTCAGAAGGACGTCCAAATCTCAAGGAGGCATATCAGGGGCGTGTTCAAGGCATGACTTGGGCGTTCCTAAGACTTGAATGTCTTTCAGCCATAATGGAATCAAACAAAATAAAACATGGAAAAGAAAATAAGATGATACCTTTTTTATTGGACATAACAATACATTTCTTGATTAGCTTTCGAAGGTTGCCCTTCTTCGTCAGATCGGAAATAAGCAAATGTGTTAGCAGATAGTATGTATAAGAGAAACATCAAAGCATTACTTTGACAGTCTGACAGAGTGGGAGGGTGGGGGTATGCATGGGGACATCAAAGCATTTAATTGATATTCTAACAGGATGGGTGTTGGTAGGTGAGAGGAGGGTAAAAAACAGTGAAATAAACAGAGAAATACAGCTTTATGGTTTATAATGGGTTAGAAAACCCAGATCCTTATTAAGTCCTGTTTGTTGGGTGTCAAAATATTCAATCATTCTTATTTCAAAGGTCTTACGTTCCTGTATTGTTTTACCTTTCAGTATTCTTACTGTGAAATCACTGGTGCAGTGTTCTGGTCTTGTGAAGTGTTGGCCCACAGGGGTGGGGGCTTGACTGGCACCGGCTATTTTCATGTGATGTCTGTGCAGATTGAATCTTGTCTTAAGCATCTGGCATGTTTCTCCAATATAACATCCTTCGTTACATTTTTTACACTGAATGATATATACCACATTGGAAGATGAGCATGTACTTTCTTTACAATGATTCAGTTCCATTGGAATGGAATTGGAAAAATGTATCATGGAAAAACTGCCAAAAAAAAAAGCCCCATTCTTCCACAGCCAAAACCACCTGTAGTATAAACACAATGTGGAAAACAAACCAGCAGATCTGTATAATATCCAAAAAGACTTTATTGAGGATACCGTGTATGCTTCGTTAGCAGGCTATTCATTGTCTATCTGGCGTCATTCAGGATATTCTATTTTATGCTGCTCATGCTGGTTTTTTATGAAGAAGGTTCCTTATATCCTTGTTTTGACATATAATTTGATACCGATCTTAATTAAGAAAGATACAGACTAGCCCCTGACGCAGCCCTATTGTTGGGCGAAACACGGCCTGTGTCGGGTATTTGTTTCATACACGGTATCCTCAATAAAGTCTTTTTGGATATTATAACTGATCTGCTGGTTTGTTTCCACATTGGATTTTGCAGATCCTTTGCCTTGTTGCTTTCTGGGACTTGTATAAACACAATGGGAATCTTCTTGGCGAAAAGGGAAGCTCAGTTCAGCAACCCTGCTCTCTCCTATTAGTACATAAGTAATGCCATACTGGGAAAAGACCAAGGGTCCATCGAGCCCAGCATCTTGTCCACGACAGCGGCCAATCCAGGCCAAGGGCACCTGGCAAGCTTCCCAAACGTACAAACATTCTATACATGTTATTCCTGGGATTTTGGATTTTTCCAAGTCCGTTTAGTAGCGGTTTATGGACTTGTCCTTTAGGAAATCGTCCAACCCCTTTTTAAACTCTGCTAAGCTAACCGCCTTCACCACATTTTCCGGCAATGAATTCCAGAGTTTATTACACGTTGGGTGAAGAAAATTTTCTCCGATTTGTTTTAAATTTACTACACTGTAGTTTAATCGCATGCCCCCTAGTCCTAGTATTTTTGGAAAGCGTGAACAGACGCTTCACATCCACCTGTTCCACTCCACTCATTATTTTATATACCTCTATCATGTCTCCCCTCAGCCGTCTCTTCTCCAAGCTGAATAGCCCTAGCCTCCTTAGTCTTTCTTCATAGGGAAGTCGTCCCATCCCCGCTATCATTTTAGTCGCCCTTCGCTGCACCTTTCCAATTCTACTATATCTTTCTTGAGATGCGGCGACCAGAATTGAACACAATACTCAAGGTGCGGTCGCACCATGGAGCGATACAACGGCATTATAACATCCTCACACCTGTTTTCCATACCTTTCCTAATAATACCCAACATTATATTCGCTTTCCTAGCCGCAGCAGCACACTGAGCAGAAGGTTTCAGCGTGTTATCGACGACGACACCCAGATCCCTTTCTTGGTCCGTAACTCCTAACGTGGAACCTTGCATGACGTAGCTATAATTCGGGTTCTTTTTTCCCACATGCATCACCTTGCACTTGCTCACATTAAACATCATCTGCCATTTAGCCGCCCAGTCTCCCAGTCTCGTAAGGTCCTCTTGTAATTTTTCACAATCCTGTCGCGATTTAACGACTTTGAATAACTTTGTGTCATCAGCAAATTTAATTACCTCGCTAGTTACTTCCATCTCTAAATCATTTATAAATATATTAAAAAGAAGCGGTCCTAGCACAGACCCCTGAGGAACCCCACTAACTACCCTTCTCCATTATGAATACTGCCCATTTAACCCCACTCTCTGTTTCCTATCCTTCAACCAGTTTTTAATCCACAATAGGACATTTCCTCCTATCCCATGACCCTCCAATTTCCTTTGTAGCCTTTCATGAGGTACCTTGTCAAACGCCTTTTGAAAATCCAGATACACAATATCAACCGGCTCCCCTTTGTCCACGTGTTTGTTTACTCCTTCAAAGAATTGAAGTAAATTGGTCAGGCAAGATTTCCCCACACAAAAGCCGTGCTGACTCGGTCTCAGTAATCCATGTCCTCGGATGTGCTCTGTAATTTTGTTTTTAATAATAGCCTCTACCATTTTCCCTGGCACCGACGTCAGACTCACCGGGTCTATAATTTCCCGGATCTCCCCTGAGCCTTTTTTAAAAATGGGCGTTACATTGGCCACCCTCCAATCTTCCAGTACCACGCTCGATTTTAAGGATAAGTTGCATATCACTAGCAGTAGCTCCGCAAGCTCATTTTTCAGTTCTATCAGTACTCTAGGATGAATACCATCCGGTCCAGGAGATTTGCTACTCTTCAGTTTGCCGAACTGCCCCATTACGTCCTCCAGGTTTACCATGAAGTCAGTAAGTTTCTCCGACTCGTCCGCTTGAAATACCATTTCCGACACCGGTATCCCACCCAAATCTTCCTCGGTGAAGACCGAAGCAAAGAATTCATTCAGTCTCTCTGCTACGTCTTTGTCTTCCTTGATCGCCCCTTTTACCCCTCGGTCATCCAGCGGGCCCAACCGATTCTTTTGCCGGCTTCCTGCTTTTAATATACCGAAAAAAATTTTTACTATGTTTTTTTGCCTCTAATGCTATCTTTTTTTCATAATCCCTCTTGGCCTTCTTTATCTGTGCCTTGCATTTGCTTTGACACTCCTTATGCTGCTTCTTGTTATTTTCAGACGGTTCCTTCTTCCATTTTCTGAAGGCGTTTCTTTTAGCCCTAATAGCTTCCTTCACCTCACTTTTCAACCAGGCCGGCTGTCTTTTGGAGTTCCGTCTTTCTTTTCTAATTCGCGGAATATGTATGGCCTGGGCCTCCAGGATGGTATTTTTGAACAGCGTCCACGCCTGTTGTACAGTTTTTACTCTCTCAGTTGCCCCCTTAAGTTTTTTTTTTACCGTTCTTCTCATTTTATCATAGTCTCCTTTTTTAAAGTTAAACGCTAACGTATTTGACTTTCTGTGTACAGTTACTTCAAGGTCGATATCAAAACTGATCATATTATGGTCACTGTTATCAAGCGGCCCCAGTACCATAACGTCCCTCGCCAGATCATGCACTCCACTAAGGACCAAGTCTAGAATTTTTCATTCTCTCGTCGGCTCCTGCACCAGTTGCTCCATAAAGCTGTCCTTGATTTCATCAAGGAATTGTATCTCTGTAGCGTGTCCCGATGTTACATTTACCCAGTCTATATTTGGATAATTGAAGTCACCCATTATTATCACATTGCCCATTTTGTTCGCGTCTCTGATTTCTTTTATCATTTCTGTGCCTACCTGCTCATCCTGGCGAGGCGGACGGTAGTACACTCCTATCACCGTTTTTTTCCCTTTTATACATGGAATTTCAACCCACAATGATTCAAAGGTGTGATTTGTGTCCTGCTGAATTTGTAATCTATCTGAGTCAAGGCTCTCGTTAATATACAATGCTACCCCTCCACCAGTCCGGTCCACCCTATCACTACGATATATTTTGTACCCCGGTATGACAGTGTCCCACTGATTATCCTCCTTCCACCAGGTCTCAGTAATGCCTATTATATCCAATTTTTCGTTTAGTGCAATATATTCCAACTCTCCCATCTTATTTCTTAGACTCCTAGCATTTGCATATAGACATTTCAGAGTATGTTTGTTGTTCTTATTTGCATGATGCTTAGTACCTGACACTATTGATTTGACGTATTTTGTCTGATCTTTAGTTGTATTTAAGGGCACCTGGTCTACCACGGTCTGTTGTGCAACCTCACTATCCAGAAACCCTATCTTCCCTGTTTGTGAGGTATCTTTGCAAGATACCTTTTCCCGAACCATGCGCTTTCCCATTCTCTTTCCCATTCTTCAGCTCAATCCTCAGACAAGTTTTCTCCTCTTACCTCATCCTCCAGCTTCATCCAAGGACTTCTTTCCCTCCTTCCTTTCCATCCTATTTTTGAACCTGTCTTTTCCATTTATAGCTTGATCCCTAATCTTCATTCTCTTTATTCCTGGTTCTCCTTTCCTCTCCTCTTCTTTTCATTCACCTCATGATTTAAAGGAGACTGAAGCAACAGGTTTATCACTAGTACTCCACCAACCATGAACACAGCCACATAGACACTTAAAGATCCCAGGCCCACACCCCCTACCTCCTATCTTCTCTCTGATGGCACATGCTTAATATCACAGAGGAAGTTGTTCATACACACCCTGAGGCAGAGGATGAGGAAGATGTGAACTACAACAATGCACACCGCTTGATGTGTCTGCCCTCTGACCTACTAACTTGTCCATTCAAGCAGATTGTCCTACACTGAATTGGTGCTTCTGTTCCTGCCATAAGGGTATCAGATCTTTGGACAGAAAATCTGGCACCTTTGGTCCCATGGTACTGATAGAGAGTATAGTGAGTGAGTAATTGTATAAGAGATCTGGAGAACTGTTTCCTCAGATAAAACTATTACCAGTCTAGCCTCCAAAATTCAATGTTCCAAATATTACAATGTTCGAATGACTACCAACACATCCTTTGTTTTCTGACCAAATATAAGTGACTCAGTTTAACTTATCTGGGATATGCCCTGCTAAAGAAGGGAAACAGAGATCAGAAAAACTCAAATAGCCAATGAAATTTAGTATTACCGGAACATAAACCTTATGTGAGAAATACACACAGACCGTAATGATTTGGAATGGGCCCCAATAATCTCTATACTGATTTGCAAAGTCATGTTTCTTTCAGAGAATAAACAGCTTTCCAAACTTTAATGTCCCTAGCTGTATTTTTTGTTATGTTTCTCTCCATGTTTTATTCTTAGATCTGCTACTGACTGCCTGATTTTTGCCTTTCTAATTGTGATTCTTTTCTTCTGTTGTTTCCTGGTTTTTCTCTATCCTCCAGGGAATTCACCCCTTTTCTAGCTCTCTTATCTGGAGCTACCGCTGGCCCAACATAGGAACCTTTCTCCCATGTCTCCTTCCCACTCTTCTCCACCTCTTCTTTCTGCTTGGCTCACCTCCCCTTGACCTACACTCTTTCTCTTCCCTTCTTCCTGGATTCTTTCCATACTTTTTTGCATGTTCCTCCTGTCCTCTGCAGGCTTTCCTCTTTTGCTTTCCTTCTTCTGCTGTCCTCTGTCCCTTATTCCCACAGAAGAAGCCTTACAGTAACTTGAAAAGCATTTCAGGTCCTGACACCCAAACAAAAAAGAAATAATATGGATTGCCTTTAAATCACTCAGTGTTATTGTGTAAACAAATAAACAGCTATTGACTTGCTTTTTGTCTGTGTCTCTGACAAGAGCTGAGCTAGCATCTTATAGCTTTGCACTGATCACAGTGCTTAGGAAGAAAGGTTAAGTTTCCACTGGAATGCAAAAGCATAGAAAAGTTCTAATCAGTTTTCTCTTGCACTTTCTTCTCTTTTCTCTGCCAGCTTAAGTCATGGAAGAAAAGAGTGTCTAGCAAAATGTAGTGTTTCTCCCTTTAAATCTTTCCTTCCTGCTTTAACATCCACACAACTGCACCCAAACTTCCCTCCTTCTGAAAGGACTTGGCCCCAGTTCTCCCAATCAGGAATTTATCCAGGAGTAACTTTATTTGGCAGAGCCGGGGGCCACAAGAACTTGAGGGGGGAATAGAATAATGCTGTAACTTTATTCTGCTGAGCCGTAGGCCACAAGAAAATTGAGAGGGAATAGGATAATGATCCCTATTATCTGTGAGGAAGGCCTACAATACTATCTCTCTTGCCCATTCCATTTTCCTTATTCATACCTCTTCCTGACAATTATGCTCACAAGTGCACACTATTTGACTTGTACAAGTGAATTCACATTCCTGCTCTCAGATCTATCATCAGGAACACACATAACTAAGGCCCTGTTTACTAAGGCGCGTTAGCATTTTTAACATGGCAAGTAACGTGCGCTAACTGTGTAGGCGCCTGTACGGATATTGTAGGCGTGTACATAGTTAATGCACGTACATGGTTAACGCGCATTAAAAATGCTAACGTGCCTATAACGTGGCTTAGTAAACATGGCCCTAAAATAGTTAAAAGCAAAAAATATATTAAATATTGACAGAAATTAGATATATTACATAAAAGAACATTTAAAATATTTTAAAGAGTTCCACCCCCGGTCAGGAAGAAATATGATGGGTTTCTAGATTGTCTGATTAAAATAGGAGAGATAGTATCTTTATAGCACAGATTGACCCCTAGCGGTTACACCACAAAACCAGGAATTTTCAATCCAGTCTTCAGGACACACCTAGCCAGTCAGGTTTACAGGATGTCCACAATGAATATGCAGGAGATATATTTGCATACACTATCCCCATTCTGTGCAAATCAATCTCCTGCATATTCATTATGGATATGTTGAAAACCTGACTGGCTAGGTGTGTCTCAAGGACTGGGTTGAGAACTTCTACACAAGACTAATTCTAGGGGTCATAAGCGCCATTTTATAGCCCAGATGTCACGTTTTTACAACAGGAAACTAGGTTTGTGAGCCCTTGGGCCCCTGCCGAGGAGCGGCAGTGGCAGGCAAAACCACCCCACACTGGAGGCTAAGCAAATCTCAGGCAAGCAGTTAGGCTTGCCTGAGGCCTTCTTATCTGTTCCCTTCTCCACTACTGCCAACTCCAGACTTCGCGCCTTCTGTCTCGCTGCAACCTACGCCTGGAATAAACTTCCTGAGCCCTTACGTCTTGCCCCATCCTTGGCCCCACCTTTAAAATCTAGACTGAAAGCCCACCTCTTTAACATTGCTTTTGACTCGTAACCACTTGTAACCACTCACCTCCACCTACCCTCCTCTCTTCCTTCCCGTCCACATTAATTGATTTGATTTGCTTACTTTATTTATTTTTTGTCTATTAGATTGTAAGCTCTTTGAGCAGGGACTGTCTTTCTTTTATGTTTGTGCAGCACTGCGTATGCCTTGTAGCGCTATAGAAATGCTAAATAATAGTAGTAGTAGTAGGCTTCACCTGTACCTGGCCACTTTCCACCAGGAGTTGAGCTCCCAGCTTCAGGTGGCCGACAGGACTTTGCAGGACAGGGCAGGACTGGATAACAGCAAGGCAGCACAGGGACTGAGTGTCAGAGGGGAAAGGAAGGAACATGGGCAGGCAAGGCGAGGAAACTGGGCAAGACAATACAACACAAGGCAGGGACAGGACAAGCTAGGGGACAGAAACTGGAAGCTGCAAGCAGCCACTGAAACAGGGAACGAAACACTGACTAACAAGACACAGAACTAAAAGCTGCAAGCAGCCACAAAGCCAGCACACAAACAGAAAATTAAACACTGCGATACAAACAGCAGAAACAAGGCAGGGAAAACAAGTAAAACCTAACCTAAACCAAACACAGACTAACTAGAAACAGGCAAGAATCAAGGCAAGAATCTCAGACAAATCACTGGACTAGCAGAAGTGCAACAAGCACCAACATACCAGGGCCTTAGACGCAATGCAAAGGCAGAGAGGTTCCAAATGACTAATAAGCCCAGCAGGAGCTGAGACTCAGGTGCAACAATCACCAGGCAACTAAGGGTCGGGCAGCCTGGAAAATCCGGACTGGACTCAACTGAAATCTGGAACGGGTGACAGCACACCGACAATCTAATACAGCCAGCACACAGAGACAGAACTAACTCACAAAGAACAGAGAGAAGCCAGCTCAAAAGCTGACCACAGGAAATAAGGTGAGTCTGAGAGGGGTCACGGCCACAGACGTGACACCAGAGCCAGAAGGGACAGAAGCGGAAGGGCACCACTCCAGCCATTCTTGACAAGACTACCAGGGTCACCCCTGACTAGGTCATGCAGAAGAGCCCGGGTATGATGGCTGGGAGAGATTTTACTCTGGGAGGGGGGAAGATTCTACCTTTGGAGAGGTTGAATGGGAGGCGGGCAGTGATCAGAGGAATGGCTTGATCAGAGGGGATAAGATCAGGGTGATGGATTCTAAGATGGCGCTGTGAATAGATGCACCTGTGTTTGGTCCTGGAGGCTGCTGTGTTTGTGAGTTTCTCTCGGTGCCTCTGTTGCCTCGTCAACGATGGGGAAGCGGAGGGGGAAGGTAAAGGAATATCCCTCGGTTCCTGTGACCTCCTCGACGATGAAACAAACAACCCTGCAATTTCCCAGGCAGCAACCGGGTCCTCAGGGAACTTCGACCCCCTCTGCAGCTCTCGGCCCTTCGGAGTCGATCGAGAGTGGAAACGGGGCTTCCTTGAGCCCTGTGGAGCGAATTGCACCTCCCCAGCCTGAAAGAGAGTTGCTGGCTGTTCAAACAGAGACAGACGCCGAAGTGGCTCAGCTGGTCCTGTCTGAGGGTGTGATTGCAGCAACGGAGATAGATTCTCAACTTCGGGAAACATTACTACAACAGGCTTCAAAGGTATTGCCTCAAACTATTGTTTCCAAGTTAGCTCGTGCTGATAGTCTATCTCAATCTCCTCCTGTGGCTAGTGGAGTGATTAGACCAGCAATTGTGACACTGGAGTCACTATGGGGCATGGTTTACAATATCCAAATCTCTATGCAAACTACTTTAAAGCAGAATTCTTCTGGTATTGAAGTTCTTTCTGAGGCTGCCCTGCTTCAAGCACAAGTGACTGCACAGCAAACCCAGAAATTGGAACATGTGGATATTAAAATTCAAGAAATGGGATCTATAGAAACAGCTTTGGTTAAAGACAATAATTTCCTACATAAACAACTTGAATACCTGGAAAATCAGACTAAAAGACTTAACCTTAGGTTTCTTAATTTTCCCAAATCGCCATTAATCTCTCCTTTGGAGATGGTTAAAAAATATTTGGTGGACATCCTGGGAATGGACAAGGACTCACTCCCTCCCATTACACGGGCTTATTACATCGGGAGTACTGGAGTGGAGGTAGGAACCCCCCCCCCCCCCCCCCCCCCCCCCCCCCCGTAATAGGGGAGAGAATGAATCTTACCTCATTCCTAGAAAGCTCATTAGAAATAGTTACTCAGAGGTTAACTCTGCTTGTCACTTTTGCGTTGGAGCCTGATAGGAATGCCGTACTACGGCTTTCGTTGAGACACTTAGAAAATCTGTTCTTGGGCTCAAAGGTCCGTATCTTTCCAGATCTCTCACAGTCTACACAGATGAGACGAAGGGCCTTTTTGGAACTTCGCCCCAGAGTGGTGGCATTGGGAGCAAATTTTGTTTTGCGATTTCCTTGTTTTTGTAATGTGATGCTTGAGGGTAAACATTTTCAGTTTGTAGATCCAAACAGTTGAAAGAGTTTATTGATGCAAGAGTTGATGAGAATATAGTAAACCTTCCTTAATTTAGCAGGCTGGGGTCTGAACCAGAGGAAGCATCTATTGATTATTAATTTTTTTTTTTTTTTTTTTAAATTTCCTTATTCTTGGAATCAAATTTCTTTAACTTGTGGACAAATGGGCTGTAAAGATATATACTTATCATTTTTGTTTCCTAATGTTAAATAATGCCGATTGCATATTCACTTTAAGTGGTGATATATTGGAAAATTTAAATAAATAATAAAAAAAAAAAGATCAGGGTGATGTGCGACAGAGGTTAAGGATCAGAGGGTAATGCGCTTCAGGTGTGATCAGATCAGAGACATTGCAAGAGGTATTGGATCAGTGGGATGGATGCTGTGTGGAGGGGGGATCAAATCAGGGTGTGCTGGGTGGTCACTGCCATCGGATTTTTTTTTAAACTATCAATGAGCAGCTGCCACACTACCAGACTGCTAGTAGTGTGGCTGCATTTAATGTCACCTCTTGATGTGACATTAAGTGTAGTCCTGCTATCAGCAAGTGGAACAGCTATCGCAGTTACCTACTGCATGATAGTTGTCATTGTGGGCCATGCCCAGTCTCCACCCAGCTCCTGACCCACCTCACCCTGTGTTAGGCAGGTACCACAGGAATTTTACTGCGTAGTAGCTTTTATCACATGGTAACCTTTAGTGCAGCTCATGCTAATGGGTACCATGCACTGAAACCCACAGTAATCGCTTAATGCACTATAGTAAATATCCTCCTATTTGTTCTAACATATGGTAAGTACTAAATTTTGCAGCTTTTTCATGAAAGGACCTCTAAGAAGCATGTGCAAAAAATGCAAGTCAGGATGAACAGAAGAGAATGAATAAACAATATACTAAGAGAGACGTGCCTTATAACCAATATTACTCAGGTAAACAGCAAATGACTTTCCATTATAGATAACTGAAGATCACACCCAAAGAGAACAATGCCATAATTCAGACATCATCCCCTGGATTCTATAAAGGTCACCCAAATTTGAGCACACAGATTTGGGCAAGATCCTGAGATGCATGCACAAAATTAATCAGTTAATGAACCATTAACAATCAATAATTGGATGCTCTCAATTATTGATATTAATTGGCACTAATTAGGACTTGTACACGCATCTGGCCATGTGCTGTTGTATAGCGATGAGTGCCTAAATCCCATCACACACAACCCAAAGGGGTTGTGGGCAGGAGAAGGCCATGGTGGATCAGGGGAGTTCTGAAAATGTAGGTGCAGTTTTATTGAATACCAGGGATGTGTGCAAGGATTTACACCAGATTTCAGCAGGCATATGTCCTAGCACCCAAAGTTGTGTGTAGGAATCAGTGCTATGCACTTGTAACAGTGTGACTCTGTGGACAGGCCTGGACCGTTAAATAGACACATAGGATGAAATGTGTAACCTGTTCTCTCCACAGGTCACAGATACTAGACATGCAAAGCACTGGCATACCTAGGGTAGTTGACACCCGAGGCTGCTCATTTTTTAACACCTCCCTCCAAAATACAGTTCTTGGCATACTGAGAATGCAAAACACTCAGGACCTGTAGAGCAATTCTACCATACTATAAGCAGTAATTTCTACGAGTCACACAAAGAAAAAGAAAGCATCTTAAAAACTACAGTGAGCACTAGATCATCAATTCACCTATTGTAAAACGAAACCAGACAGAATAGTACAGATCCTCGATCCTGCACAGTCAATGCCAGCTGAAAGCCATGTCTTTTTAACAAACACAGATACACCCTAATCCACTATAGAATAAGTAATCATAAACTTTCTATTTAGACAGAAATTAAACTGAACCCCCAAGATGCCAGACTCTGCATACAATGCAACACCACAGAAACAGAAAATGTCCCCTAGTAATGTGCAAAATATAAAGACAGCAGATGTAAAAACTAACAAATAACAATCACCACTTTACAAATTAACAAATAGAAATAAAACAAATATAGAAAATAAAATAATACCATTTTATTGGACTAATTCATTTAGCTTTCAGAGGCCAAAACCTCCTTTCTCAGATCAATACAGTATAGTTCGGTTACAGCATCCTGTCCTGACCTGAGGAAGAGGGTTTTGTTATCCAAAAGTTAGTCAAAATGTATTAAAATTAGTCCAATAAAAATTACCTTATTTACATGTTCTATTTATAAACATTTATTAACACAGCTACAATACTACTTTATCCTAAAGCAAAAAAAATAAATAAAATATATATATATATATATATATATATATATATATATATATATATATATATATATATATATATATACTGTATATATATATATATTTTTTTTTTATTATTTACAGTTTGTTGTCTCTGGTTTCTGCTTTCCTCATCTCTTCATCTGTCTTTGCTCTCTCTCTACCATCCAGTATCTGCCCTCTCTGCTGTCCCCTCCATCCAATGTCTGCCCTCTCTCCTTGCCCCTTCCATCCACTGTCTGCTCTTTCTCTCTGTCCCTTCAATCCACAATTTGCCCTCCTTCTCCCATCCATCCAGGTATTCATCCTAGAGTACCGATAGAACTGAAAAATGAGCTTGCGGAGTTACTGTTACTGATATGCTGTTAGTGATATGCAATTTATCCTTAAAATTCAGCGTGGTACCGGAAGATTGGAGGGTGGCCAATGTAATGCCGAATTTAAAAAAAGGTTCCAGGGAGATCCGGGAAATTATAGACCGGTGAGTCTGATATCGGTGCCGGGGAAAATGGTAGAGGCTATTATCAAAAACAAAATTACAGAGCACATCCAAGGACATGGATTACTGAGACCAACTCAGCACGGCTTTTGTATGGGGAAATCTTGCCTGACCAATTTACTTCAATTCTTTGAAGGAGTAAACAAACATGTGGACAAAGGGGAGCCAGTTGATATTGTGTATCTGGATTTTCTAAAGGCGTTTGACAAGGTACTTCATGAAAGGCTACAGAGAAAATTGGAGGGTCATGGGATAGGAAGAATGTCCTATTGTGGATTAAAAACTGGTTGAAGGATAGGAAACAGAGAGTGGGGTAAAATAGGCAGTATTCACAGTGGAGAAGGATAGTTAGTGGGGTTCCTCAGGGGTCTATGCTAGGACCGCTGCTTTTTAATATATTTATAAATTATTTAGAGATGGGAGTAACCAGCGAGGTAATTAAATTTGCTGATGACACAAAGTTATTCAAAGTCGTTAACTCGCGACAGGATTGTGAAAAATTACAGAAGGACCTTACGAGAGACTGGGAGACTGGGCTGCTAAATGGCAGATGACATTTAATGTGAGCAAGTGCAAGGTGATGCATGTGGGAAAAAAGAACCCGAATTATAGCTACGTCATGCAAGGTTCCACGTTAGGAGTTATGGACCAAGAAAGGGATCTGGGTGTCGTCGTCGATAATACACTGAAACCTTCTGCTCAGTGTGCTGCTGCGGCTAGGAAAGCAAATAGAATGCTGGGTATTATTAGGAAAGGTATGGAAAACAGGCGTGAGGATGTTATAATGCCGTTGTATCGCTCCATGGTGCGACCGCACCTTGAGTATTGTGTTCAATTCTGGTCGCCGCATCTCAAGAAAGATATAGTAGAATTGGAAAGGTGCAGCGAAGGGCGACTAAAATGATAGCGTGGATGGGACGACTTCCCTTTGAAGAAAGACTAAGGATGTGTCGTGGACAGGATGCTGGGCTCGATGGACCTTGGTCTTTTCCCAGTGTGGCATTACTTATGTACTTATGCCCTCCCTCTCGCTTCCCCTTCCATCCAGGATCTGTCCCCTCTCTCTCTCTGCCCCCAGTTCCAGCCCCATATCCCACCTGCCCCTAGTTCCAGCCCCAGCCCACATCTCCCACCTGCCTCCCCTTTTCAGCCCCCAGTTTCAGCCCCAGCCCTTTTCTCCCACCAGTCCTGAACTTCAGCCCCAGCCACTTCTCCCTGTCCCCTTTTCAGCCCCTAACATAAGTACATAAGCACTGCCACTGGAGGAGTGGCCTAGTGGTTAGGGTGGTGGACCTTGGTCCTGGGGAACTGAGGAACTGAGTTTGATTCCCACTTCAGGCACAGGCAGCTCCTTGTGACTCTGGGCAAGTCACTTAAACCTCCATTGCCCCAGGTACAAATAAGTACCTGTATACAACATGTAAGCCGCATTGAGCCTGCCATGAGTGGGAAAGCACAGGGTACAAATGTAACAAACAAAAAAAAAAGACCAAAGGTCCATCAAGCCCAGCACTCTGTCTCTGACAGCAGCCAATCCAGGCCCCAAGAACCTGGCAAAAACCCAAAATTTAATAATGATCAATGGACTTTTCCTTCAGGAATCTGTCCAGACCCCCTTTAAATTTAGCAAGGCCAGCTGCCATCACTACCTTCTCTGGCAATGAGTTCCAGAGTCTAACTACGCGCTGAGTAAAGAAAAACTTTCTCCAACTTGTTTTAAACCTACCACATTCTAATTTCATCTTGTGCCCCCTGGTTCTATTATTGTTAGAAAGTGTAAACAAACGCTTCACATCTGTCCGCTCTACACCACTCATTAGTTTGTAGACCTCTATCATATCGCCCCTTAGCCGCCTTTTCTCCAGGCTAAAGAGTCCTAGCCATCTTAATCTCTCCTCATAGGGTAGTTGTCCCATCCCTTTTATCATTTTTGTCGCCCTTCTCTGCACCTTCTCCAATTCCTTTATATCTTTTTTGAGATGAGGCGACCAGAACTGAACACAATACTCCAGGTGCGGTCGCACCATGGAGCAATATAACGGCATTATAACTTTCTCATGCTTGGTTTCCATCCCTTTTCTAATAATACTCAACATTCTGTTCGCCTTCTTAGCAGCCGCAGCACATTGAGCTGAAGATTTCAACGTCCTATCCATGATGACTCCCAAATCCCTTTCTTGGTCCGTAACTCCTAAGTGGAACCTTGCATGACATAGCTGTAATTAGGGTTCCTCCTTCCACATGCATCACTTTGCACTTGTCAACGTTGAACTTCATCTGCCATTTGGACATCCAATCCCCCAGTCTCATGAGGTCTTCTTGCAATCTTTCACACTCCTCCTGCGACGAGACGACCCTGGATAACTTTGTGTCATCTGCGAATTTAATTACCTCACTAGTTACTCCCATCTCAAGGTCATTTATAGATATGTTAAAAAGCAGCAGTCCCAGCACAGACCTCTGAGGGACCCCACTAACTAACCTTCTGCATCGAGAATAATGACCATTCAACCCTACTCTCTGCTTCCTATCCTTTAACCAGCTTTTAATCCATAATAATACACTGCCTCCTATCCCATGACTCTCCAGTTTCCTTTGGAGTCTTTCATGAGGCACTTTGTCAAACGCCTTCTGAAAATCTAAATACACAATATCCACTGGCTCCCTTTGTCCACATGTTTGTTCACCCCCTCGAAAAAATGCCCCTTTTCAGCCCCCAGTTCCAGTACTAGCCCCCTTATCCCACCTACCCACCTTTTCAGCCCCCAGTTCCAGTGCCCTTCATCCACATGCCTTGCATTAGAGCCCCCCTTTTCAGCCCCAGACCTATTCTCCCACCTGCCCCAGGCATGGCCCCATTCTCCCTCCTTCCTCCTTCTCAGATCCTAGTTCCAGCTCCAGGCCCCTTCTCCCATCTGAGCCCCCCTCCCCGACCCAGTCCCCTTCTCCCATCTGAGCCCCCCTTCCCTGACCCAGTCCCCACCTGCCTACCCTCAGCTCCGTAGACAGACGACAGCCCTCTTCTCCTGCCACCTGGAACCTTGCCTTTAAAAAAAATCTGTGTGAAGTGGTGGCGCAGTGCCCCTCGCGTCTGCACGTAAAGGAAGCAAATCGCCTGGTCAGCCCTTCCCTCACTGTGTCCCGCCCTCGCGGAAATAGGAAGCTACATCAGAGGAGGGCGGGACATAGTGAGGGAAGGGCTGACAAGGCAATTTACTTCCTTTACACGCAGAAGCAAGGGGCGCTGCGCCACCACTTCAGACAAATTTTTTATAAAGGCAGGGTGCCAGGTAGCAGGAGAAGAGGTCTGTCTGTCCACGGAGCTGAGGGTAGGCAGATGGGGACTGCGGCGCCAGTGGCCTTTGGGTGGGAGCAGTGGGAGTGGAGCACCCCCCCACACACACACACACACAAACCTGCTGACACCCAGGGCAGACCGCCCCCACAGCCCCACCCATGGTACACCACAGATACAAAGTCACTTCTTATACTCATAAATTCTCTCTTCCATGCCCTGTTCCTGTAGGCCCATGGCACACACTTGGTCACCTCTCCTCCAGACAACCCGACTACCTAATTAGTCTCTTCCTGGAATCCCCACCATTCCAGTTTCAATATTCCACATTCGGCACTGCTTGGCCCTAAGTTCCCAAATCACACTGTCTACCAGGTTGTAAGATAAATTTATCCTACCTCAAATCTTCTGCTTTTGTCACTTACAGGGTAGCACTCTCTGCTAAGGCCACTGTTCTTCCCCCAGGCTCTTCCTAGGTACTGCAGCCCTGCTTGCCACATCCTTGCGGTCCTATGAACTCAGGGATTCCTCAATCTATTCAGCCTCAGGGCATTTAAAAACCCTCCCTGCGTGAGCCTCGCCCCCTTGACTCAACAGGGTTACCCCACCTACCCTAAAGTGGCTTACTCTTAGCATCAGTGAGCTAGCACCCCTGCTGTATGGTGGTTTAATTGCAACATCAGTGAGGGAATGCTCTTCACTAAACCACCCACTCCTTCACAGCGCTATTCTATAAAGGGTGCTTAGCCCAGTGTCCTTTATAGAATAGCACTGAGCACCAATTTTTCCCGGTGTCCATTTTTGAGCACCATTTACTGAATCTGGCCCCATATGCACAGGCACAATAGAGAAGGACAGAAGAGGTAAGCATGCACTCTAGAAAAGCTGAATCTAATTCACACGCAAACAAGAGAACACAGGTAGATACCATACCACCTCTGTTTACAACTAATAAACATAATATTGAAATAGTCAATATAAGATAAAATCAATGTTTGAACCACTATACAAAAGGTATAAGTTGTGGCATCAGTCATAAAACTATCTAGTATGGCTGGTCTATACAAACTACTGACTATCCAAAAATTGGTTTTGTCTCTGTTAAGTTTCAGTTTAAAAGTATTAGCCTACCATTCCAAATTATCTAGGCCCTTTTTGATCTCACCCAAAATATCATCAATTGCTCCCTCAAAAGGGATCCAAATAGTGATATCACCAGCATAAATAAAACTTCTTAAACCAAGCTCTTCTAATTTCCTCCCTAAGAATAACATCACTGTGTTAAATAATAGTGGGGAAATTGGTGAACCCTGAGGAATGCTGCACTCTGAATTAGAGAGTTGCATGGGGACAGAAATCTTACCCATCCCCGCTCGTCCCTGCTGGAATCTTACCCATCCCCACTGGAATCTTACCCATCCCCATCCATCCCCACAAAAATGTAACCCATCCCAACCCGTCCCCACCCGTCCCCGCAAGAATTTAACCCATCCCCACCCGTCCCCGCAAGAATCTAACCCATCCCCTCCCATCACTGTAAGAATTTAATGGTACATAAAAGAAAATTCCAGTCAGCTCCCTCAGTCTCTCTCTGGATTTGAGCCACAGCACTGTAGGCAGGGAAGGAAAATGGAAGCTGAAACTTGGAACACTCTGGTGTGCACATGCAAGATTTGTTTCTGATTTACTGGCACTGTGTGCTGAGAGGTCACCACATGCATGCGCCAGTAGGTCAGGTGACATCTGATGCTCATGCCTGTGTCAGAGCTGAGGTCTGCTCATCAGCCCGGGAGCAAAGAGAATTAATTGTAACATAGTAAGTGACAGCAAATAAAGACCTGAATAGTCCATCCAGCCTGCCCAATAGTCACACTCAATATCAATTCATGATTAAATCAATGAGTGTGATATTATATACTTGATTATGGTCTTTCTTTTGTGTTTCTGGAACATAGACCATAGAAGTCTATCTGGCCCTAGCCTTATGTTCCAACTGCTGGAGTTGTCGTTGAAGCCCACTCCAATCTATGTGTCTTCTAATTTGTGGGACACAGATCGTAAAAATCTGTCCAGAACTGTCCTTATGTTCCAGCCACTGAAGTTGCTGTCTAAGACCTTTCCAGCCCATCCTAAACTAGACTTCCATATATTAGACACAGACCATACAAATCTGCCCAGTATTGGCCCTAGTTAATCACAGCTAGAGTCACCATCTAAGCATTAGTTCACACATCCACACACATACAGCCATTTAAGGTTACATTTTTTATAACTTCCATTTTCTAATTAGAGATCCTCTGTGTTCATCCCATGCCTTTTTGAATTCCATCATCATTTGTGTCTCTACCACCTCCTTAATGGAAAATTTTCCACATTTGTGCTGTTAAAGCAAGGAGAAAGAGGAAGAGGAGGAGGAGGAGGAGACAGCACTCAAAGAACTTGGTACTCGGTAGATGAGAGGCTGGTGCAGGTGTAGCTTACACTTCCACGGGAACCCCGCAGAACTGCTTCTATCCCCACGGGAACCCCACAGGAACTGTTTCCATCCCCACGGGAACCCCACAGAACTGCTTCCGTCCCTGCAGGAATCCCGTGGGTTCCGCGGGATTCCCTCAAACCCTGTTCCCGTGCAGCTCTCTACTCTGAATCCCAATCAAATGAAAAATGTTCACCAAACTTAACCTGATGTGTGTCAGCATTACCTCATGCTGTACAAGACCCTAACCCCCAAAAGTTTGCTTAACTGAGGCTTCAGAGCCTATTCAGATAGTGTCAGCTAAAGACCTCTGGGATAGTAGCTTTGACATTCCCCCCTCCCCTCCTAGTCTGATCCTTGGGAATGTCAGTGTAAGACAAAACACCTGTGTTTCCGAGCAATAAAAAAAAACCAGAATCATTGCTCAGAAATAGCAACAGAAATAAACCACTGTCTCCATAAAATGTGCCCTCGCAGGAATTCACAGTTTCTTGCTAAAACTAACCAAATTATATCACAGGCCAGTGCTTGGGGAAAGAATTACATTATTTAACTCAGAGAGGGACAAAGAGAAGGAGAGACACAGACACGCACACCTTCAGACACACATCCACACACCCCTCCTACCTGCAGCACTCTCACTTACTGACAGAGACATACACAGAATCAGATATCAGGCAGACCCTGAGACACACAGAAGCACTACTGTATTATTTTTCTGCCCTAAGTGCTGTAAACCTATTTCTAGATAAAATACCTTTTGACAAGCCACCCTTTGTGTGTTGTATTATTGTGCTACTAACCCACTGCCCCTAAGAAGTGGACCTGGGACCAAAACTAGGGAACTCAGAATCAGACCAAAGCCAAAGCTGACATCTGACCTCTGGGGCCATAATGGGCAGTATATTCTGTTTCTCAGAAAGCCTTTAAACCACCAAAGAACATTCCCACTAATACCCAAAAAATCTAAAAGTTGCAACAGTACCTCATGAACAACTATGTCAAAAGTAATAGACATATCGAATTGGAGAATGATCACCTTCCTGTAACAAATTATTTATTTTCTCACCCATGCTAACAGTGTCTCAGTACTATAACCCAATCAAAAACCTGATTGAGATTCATGTAGAACAGAGTGATCATTCAAAAATTCCATCAACTGTGTAGCCACCAAAGCTTCCATAATTTTGACTATCAAGGGGATGGAAGCTACAGGTCTATGGTTCATCATATGATAATAATAATAATAATAATAAAAACGTTTTTTATAACCCGCTATATCTTTAAAAGTCTAAGAGGGGAACAAATCACATACAAAATATTTTTTTTAAAAACAAAGCAATACAAAGTACACAACAAACTATACAAAAAACTCTACAATTCAAACATACAGCAGATTAAAAGTTACATGGTATTAAAATAATTTATACATCAGAGGAACCAAAAGCCTGAAGAAATAAATGAGTTTTCAATGCTTTTTTAAGCTGGTCCATATTTTGTATTGAACGAAGTTCAATGGGCAAAGCATTCCATAATTTCGGACCTTTGATGCAGAAAATAGATGATCTGCATTCTTCTAAATAAACCTGATGAAATGAAGGTTGATAACATCTTAGAGTGGCACTAAGAGTTTGTGAAATATTACCATTCAATATTTTGAAAACTAGCAATGAAATTTTAAATTCAATGCAAAATTTTACAGGAAGTCAATGCAGTGATTTCAAAATTGGAGTAACATGATTATAATGAGAGACCCCTTTAATCACTCGGGCTATAGCGTTCTGAACTACTTGTAGTGCCTTCAGAATGTTACCGGTAATTCCCCATTAGCAACCATTACAGTGATCTAACAGTGGACAAACTACAGACTGAACAATTTTACGAATGTTTTCCACAGAAACCAGTGATCTAATACGCCATACAATTCTTAATTTATAAAATACCTTTGCTATTATGTTTCCAATGTGGTTTTTCATAGATAAGGTAGTGTCAAGTTGCACCCTCAAATTTCTAATCTGATGGACAATATGGATATTAGCAGAGTCAATGTTAAAAATCTTACTGCACTGTACATTTTTCAAAGTTATAGTGAGACAAATTTTCCCTTTTCCAATTAGGAATAGACCCTTGAAATAATGTAAGTTGTAGAAAATGCATCAATAATAAAAGAAATTTGGATGGAACTACTCTTGGACAGCATCTAGCACAAAAGATGCTGAGGAATACTTCCTCAAACATGATTTAACCTCTTCAAGGGAAGGGCTCAAACATCAGATTTCAGGATAAATTCATTTATATTGAGTGTGCATAGTCACTGAACCAAGAAAAACCAGTGGCTAAATGGAAAGTAAAATGTAATCCCCTGTTAAATTGGGATTACTAAGAGATAGAATCCATGGTGTAGAGTCACTGAGCAGGGTGACTGGTAGGTCCCAGAGGAGAGGATGCCCAGCCTATGGGAGTGTTTATTTATTTATTTGTTGCATTTGTATCCCACATTTTCCCACCTATTTGCAGGCTCAATGTGGCTTACATAATACCGTGATGGCGATCGCCAATTCCAGTATGAGAAATACAGAGTGGTATTTTGTTTATAAAACAAAATACAGAGGAAAAGTGCCCCTAGAGAGAAGAGCAACAGAGGAGGTGGAGATAAGGGATAATAAAAGAGGAGATTTTGAGTAGGAAGAAGTCCTTCGTTTTGCCTCTGACTAAGAGTACCTAGTGAACTCTGATTGTCTGCATGCCCCAGCCAAGTGACCAGGAAGGAGAAGGGGGATCCTGGAATGCCAATTACAATTGGGTAGAAATTAAGGAGCAGTTATTACCATTCTCATAATAACTGAAGAAGGAGCAGTGCTTTTTTGTAGGAAAAAGGTGCCAGTATTCATTATGGGTGGGGCCACCATCTATGGCTCCGCTCCTATGATAGCCACACCCCTTATACCAACTATGGTGCATATAAACAGGCATAAGTGAAATATTATACCAGTATAGGAGAAAAAAATAACATTTTTTCATTATCAATCATTTCTGTAAGATGTTACAGCTCCTGTATACCCAGTGCAAAATAAGATAGCAGATGTAAATTCTCAAATTGGACATATTCCAAACACTAAAATTAAAATAAAATGATTTTTTTTTGTACCTTTGTTTTCTGGTGACTTTGTTTTTCTGATTATGTTGGTCCCAGTCTCTGATTCGGCTGTTCTCTATCTGTTCCCTTAACTCAGTTTCCAGGGCTTCCTTTCCATTTATTTCTTTACTTTCCTCCTTTCTTCTTCATTTCTTGCTCTATATCCATAGGTAAGAGCTGGGTCCTCCGCAGACTTGACTGGAGGAGGTATAGAGTGGATCCAGTTTTTGCCTATTTTCTCCATCCCATGTGCAATTTTCTCCTCTTTTTCCCTTTCCCTCATCTCCGTCAGTATGCAGGGGTAGCCTAGTAGTTAGTGCAGTGGACTTTGATCCTGGGGAACTGAGTTTGATTCCCACTGCAGCTCCTTGTGACTCTGGGCAAGTCACTTAACCCTCCATTGCCCCTGGTACAAAATAAGTACCTGAATATATGTAAACTGCTTTGAATGTAGTTGCAAAAACCTCAGAAAGGCAGTATATCAAGTCCCATTTCCCTTTCCTATTCTTCCCTCCCTTCCATCCATATGCATCTCCTGTCCTTCCTCTCTCTTCCCTTTCATCCATCCTTGTCCAGCATTTCTCCTCTCTCCTCCCCTCCATCCATGTTCATCTCTCTTCCCTCTCCTCCATCCATGTTCATCTCACTTCCTCTCTCTTCCCTTCCCTCCATCCATGTCCAGCATTTCAACTCTCTCCCCTCCATCCGTATCTAGAATTTCTTGTCTCCCCTAAATCCATGTGCATCTCCTCCTCTGTCTTCCCTCCCCTCCATCCATGTACAGCATTTCTCCTCTCCCCTCCTCTCCATCCATGTTCATCTCACTTCCTCTCTTTCCTCCTCTTCATCCATGTCCAGAATTTCAACTCTCTCCCCTCCCCACCATCCATGTGCATCTCCTTCCTCTGTCTTTCATCTCCTCCATCCAAGTCTAGCATTTCTCTTCTGCCCCTTCCCCTCCATCCATGTGCATCTCCTTCCTGTCTTCCCTCTCCTCCACCCATGTGCAGCATTTCTCCTGCCCTGCCCTACCCTCCATCCATCCATGTCCAGCAACTCTCCTCTCTCCCCTGCCCTCCCCATCCTGTCCAGCGATTCTCCTTTGCCCCTATCCTTCCCTTCCATCCATGTCCAGCGATCTCTCCCCTTCCCTTCCCTTCCCTCCCCTCCCATCCATGTCCAGTGATTCTCCCTCTGGCCTCTATCCTTCCCTCCCCTCCATGTCCAGCAATTCTCCTTTGCCCCTATCCTCCCCCTCCCTTCCATGTCCAGTGACTCACCCCAGCCTCCACCTGCCCCCCAAGATTGTTCCAACCCCATCCCCACCTGCCCGGCCTCAGCTCCCTGACTTTCCGTTCTGGCCCCATTGCGGCGAACCAGCAGCAGTGAAAGCAGCAAGTAGGCAGGCTCGCCTCCTTGTCACTTCCCTGCCCTCTCAGCATCCCGCCCTCATGGAAGGAAATTACATCAGAGGAAGGCAGGATGCTGAGATGGCAGGGAAGCGACGAGGAGGCGAGTGTCACAGTTGTGGCTGTGCCCTTATGTTCAGACCTACTGTTTCTCTGTATCTAGCTCTGTGACCTCTCCAGTCTGCCTTTTTTTCCTGTTGTTGTTCTTCCTGTTAGCAAGCCTCGCTTTGGTGTCCCTGAAGCCAAGCCTCACTTTGGTCTCCCTGCTTCTGCTTCATTTCCTACTTGTGACATCATCAGCCTACTCCTTTATAAGGACCCAGGGAGCTTTCCTGCGTTGCCTTTACAACAGGTCTATTTTCCTTTTTCTTTTGTACTGTTGTGTGATTCTGTGGGAACTGGTCTTCTTGTTATGCTGTGCCTTGGGCACAGCCTAGAGCCCTGAGTGCTTTTGGTTTGAATCTGTATGGATTACTTCCCTGTTAGGTTTACTCTCAAGGAAAGCCCTCTTCTGTTTCCCTCAGTGTGTGTTGTTCTGGTTTAAACATGTATGGATTACTTGTCTGTTAACTTTGCTCCTCAAGCAAAGTCCTGTTCTGTGTGTGGTTCTGGTTTGAACCGGAATAGATTCCTTTCTTGTTATCTAGGCTCTCTATCTTAAACCTGGTTTGTTTCCTTGTGTGGTTTCCCTTGTTACCTTTCACTGTTCAGAGAGCCAGTTGTTGCCAGCCCAGCTGCTTTTCTTGATTACTTTGCTTCCACAGCCTAGCTGCTTTCCTGATTACCTTGCTCCCATGCAGCTGGGTGTACTCTGTCTCTGCCTGCTTTTCCCTTCCTTTGCTGACTGAGTTCTGGTAAGAACATTGTTGTTTTTTCCCCTTTGTTTGCTTTAAACCTTTGACTGCAGTGTAAGCCCTGCTTCTTGCTGATTTGTGTTTTAGATGCAGCCTATCCCTTTAGCCTGCTTGAACTCTTTGTCTGTTGTGTTTGTCTCCTGATTTTGTGAGCTTTGCTCCTTGTGCATATAAAGGCAGCTTTCCCTGTTTGCTTGATTTTCTCTTTGTCTCTAGTGTCTATTTGATTCTGTCGCACAGCCTTATGCAATCTTATGTGTGGATTTCTTTTACCTTGAGTGCTGTGTGGCACAGCCTTGTGTATTCTTATGAGTGGCTTATTTTACCTTTGAGTCCTGTATGGCCAGCCTTTTGTATTCTTATGAGTGGCGTCCCTTTACCTTTCAGTCCTGTGTGGCACAGCCTTGTGTATTCTTATGAGTGGATTTCCTTTTCCATTGAGTGCTGTATGGTACAGCCTAGAGTGTTCCTATGAGTGAATTCCCTTTTCCTTGAGTGTTGTATGGTACAGCCTAGAATGTTCCTTAGAGCAGTCTCCGTTTTCCCTTGAGTGCTGTGTGGCACAGCCTAGAGTGTATTCTTATAGTTGGCTCCCCTTTATCCTTGAGTGCTGCATGGCCAGCCTTGTGTATTCAATGGAGCTGGGTATATTTGAGGCTGGCACAAAAGATTTTTAACATTTTTTTTTTGAGGGTGGGAGGGGGTTAGTGACCACTGGGGGAGTAAGGGAAGGTCATCCCAGATTCCCCTTGGTGGTCAATCTGGTCATTTAGAGCACAGTTTTTGTCGTAAGAAATAAGGATCAGGTAAAGTCGTCCAAGCATTCGTCAGGGACGCCCTTCTTTTTTCCATTATTGGTTGAGGATGCCCATGTGTTAGGCACGCCCCAGTCCCGCCTTCGCTATGCCTCTAGCACGCCCCCCCCCCCATGAACTTTGGTCATCCCCGCAACGGAAAGCAGTTGAGGACACCCAAAATCAGCTTTCGATTATGCCAATTTGGGCGACCCTGTGAGAAGGACGCCCATCTTCCGATTTGTGTCGAAAGATGGGCATCCTTCTCTTTTGAAAATAAGCCTGATGTCTGTATCAGGGCCCTGATGGCAGACTTGTTCTGGTGGCTAGGGAGCTTCTGGGGGTTAGGTTCATCCTCTGTAGTATTTATGAAACAAATGCCATAAATAAATAAATAAATACATAAATGACACAAATGTGTACTCCCATAAGTATTTTGCTCAACTTTCTGCCTGTTTATCCTCCTTTGATGAGTACCAGCTGATCATTGGGGGCAATTTTAACTCTAAAAACTAACCCCACCATAGATTGCATGCCTGCTAAGAAGTCTGCTCGGGATCAGGAGGGGAGGAGAGTCAACTTATCTCATAACCTGGGGTTCTTGATATGAGACGTGTGCTTCAGGGTGAGGAACGAGATTACACTTTTTACTCGCACCTTCATGGTGTCCATGCTAGGCTGGATTATATTCTTCTCTCCCAGTCGCTGTTGGGCAGGGTGGGCCAGGCTTTCATAGAAGTGGCCCTCCACTCAGACCATTCCCTGGTAGGGGTCACTTTGGGGCTTGATCATACTCCAAGAGCCCCTAGATGGCATCTGAATCCAACTCTTTATACCCAAGATGACTTGCGTGCTATCTTCATCAGGCCTCGGTAGAGTATGAGACAGCAAACAGTGTCACTGAGGTAAGCGCCCAGGGTTTATTGGGAAGCCGCCAAGGTAGTGATGAGGGGTAAAATAATAGCCTATACCTCTAAAGCCACCACGGACAGGGATCATGCTCTCATTGTCCTGTCTAAGACACTGGGGGTGACGCAGTGGACCTTTCTGGCCCACTATCGGAGTCCAGTCAGGATTATTACATGGCCGGTTCAGAGCTTGTTTGGCCAGTACACCCTGCATAGTATTAAGCTATATAAAATATCAACTAGATCATTGGGGGAACAAATGTGTAAATTACTGGCCTTTCTGGTGAGGCAGCGCTTTCTTAAGAGCCTGTACTGGCAAGATCAGGGAGCCACAGGGCTATCTACACACACAGCAGGCAGCTATCTAGCAGGAGTTTGTTCACTTTTATGAGTCCACTCTACAATAATGGTGTCTTTGACTCCACTGCATGTGAGGCTTTTTTCAAGTCCCTTCAACTGCCTGCTGGATGCGTGGCTCAGTTACAGCAATTTAACACTCCTATTTCTGGGTACAGGCCATAATAAGAAGTTAAAACTGGCCAAGCTTCAGGCCATGATTGCCTGGGCATCAAGTTTTACAAATACTGTTGGTTCCCTTCTTTATTTCCAAGAGTAGTCATCTTAGGTAAGTTCAGGATATGGGACCTTTTCTGAACCATATGCTTATCACAGTTCAACCTAAGCCGGGCAAGAATGCCAAGCTCATGGGCTCTTACTATGGGTGTAGTTTGGGGGGGCAAGGAGGGGCATTGCCCCCCACATGCAGGACTGGTACAACGCACTCTCGGTCCCTACTTCCCGCCCTCTTCTCCCCAACAGCCCTCTTCTCCGTTCCTTCCTGCCTCCCCCCGCGTGTTTAAATCTTTATTTTCAGCAGCGACGACAGTGAAGAGCAGAACAGCAAGCAGGCTCGCGTCACCTCCCGCCTTTCCCTTCCCTCACAGTCAGTGTCCCGCCCTTGCGGAAACAGGAAATACGCCTTCAAGGAAGGCAGGACACTGTCTGTGAGGGAAGGGAAAGGCGGGAGGTGACGCGAGCCTGCTTGCTGTTCTGCTCTTCACAGTTGTCACTGCTGAAAATAAAAGGTTTAAATGCACGAGGGGGGGGGCAGGAAGGAATGGAGAGGCAGAGGAGGGCTGTCAGGGCATAATCACTGGGCATGGAGGGGAGGGAAGGGGCAGAGGAGAATCGCTGGAAGGGAAGGCGACAGAAATTGCTGGACATGGAGGGGAAGGCAGAGGAGTGAGGAGAATTGCTGGACGGATGGAATGAAGGGGCAGGGGGATGAGGACATTTGCTCGATATGGATGGAGGAGAGGGACAGGGGAGAATAGAGAGTTGCTGGACATTGATAGAGAGGAGGGAACTAGAACTCAGGGACTGAAAAGGGGGAGTTGGGAAGGGGGAGCTGGGGAAGTCGCTGGATATGGATGGGGGAGGTGGGGTCAAAGGAGACTTGTTGAACATAGGGGGAGGGCAGAGGAGAATCACTGGACAGGGAGGGGAGGGGGGGAGAAGAGAAATCGCTGGACATGGAGAGGAGGGGAGGGCAGGGGAGAGAGGATAATTGCTGGACATGGATGGAGGGCGCAGGGGAGAGAGGAAATTTGCTGGATATGGATGGATGGATGAAGGAGAGGGCAGGGGAGAGAGGAGAGTTACTGGACATGGATGGAGGGGAGGGAAGATGAAGGAGATGCACATGGATGGAGGGGAGGGCAGGAAAGAGAAGAGAAATCGCTGGACATGGAGAGTAGGGGAGGGCAGGGGAGAGAGGATAATTGCTGGACATGGATGGAGGGCGCAGGGGAGAGAGGAAATTTGCTGGATATGGATGGATGGATGGAGGAGAGGGCAGGGGAGAGAGGAGAGTTACTGGACATGGATGGAGGGGAGGGAAGATGAAGGAGATGCACATGGATGGAGGGGAGGGCAGGAAAGAGAAGAGAAATCGCTGGACATGGAGAGGAGGGCAGGGGAGAGAGGAGAATTGCTGGACATGGATGGATGGATGGAGGGGGCAGGGGAGAGAGGAAATTTGTATATGGATGGATGGAGTGGAGGGAAGTCAGGAAGGAGATGCACATGGATGGAGGGGAGGGAAGAGAGGAGAAATGCTGGACATGGATGGAGTGGAGGGCAGGGAAGAGAGGAGAAATGTTGGACAAGGATGGAGGGAAGGAAAGACAAAGGAGATGCACACGGATGGAGGGGAAGGGAGAGAGGAGAAATGCTGAACATGGATGGAGGGGAGGGGAGTGAGGAGAAATGCAGGACATGGATGGAGGGGAAACTGCTGAATTTAAGGGCTGGATCGGAACACTTTGACGGCAGATACTGAAACTTGAGGAAGGATAGGGACAGGGCTACAGATGGTAGGACAGGATGCATAAGGACACAGGAGAATGGTGGAAATGGTGAGAGAAAAAATATCTAATGGAAAAAAGACACTGCATAAAACAGAAGACACTGGACCAAAGCGAATAGAAAAACTAAATGATCAGACAACAAAGGTAGAAAAAAGTATTTTATTCAGAATTTATTAATTGGAATATGTCAGCTATTGGAAATGTGCATCTGTGATATTTTGCATGTAAGTTTCAATTTTTATAGTATTGTTGCATGCCGAGTCTAACTTCTTGAGGTAACTTTCCAGTTCAGTATTTTGCCTTCATATTTTTTATTTCTAGTTCCATGTGTCATATCTGTTGTGTCATGTGTTGTTCATGTGTGATCAAGGTGCAGTATTCTGCTAGCATGTAGTATTTGCAGCCCTTTTTGTTTTTTTCACTAGGTAGTGTACTGGTGTTTTAGAGCCCGGTGTAATTACAGTGGTGCCTTTCCACGCATAAGGTTGTTGCTTGTTCTGTCCTTGGAATTAGTGCTGTTATGGTTTGGTAAGGTTATGAGTGTGTTTTTGCACAAGTTTGTGAATAGTGTTTTGCAGTGGAGAGAATGTGTGTTGGTCTTACTGAGGTGGCACCAAAACATCAGAAAGGGTTTTAGGGCCTAAATCATGACACACTACCTCTTGAAGGATCTACATATAGAGCTTATGCATTTCTAAGGTCTACATTGGCATGGTATGGTATGGGAAAGGGGGTGGTGAAATACTACTGGAGAGCAAGAGGGAGTGCTGGGTAAGGAGGAAAGAAGGAAGGAAAGGAGAAAGAGCTGACCTTTTTGGGAATAACCATAATGTATTTGTATGAGATCTCATACATATTCATTATGGTTATTCCCAAAAAAGCCAGCTCTTTCTCCCTTCCTTCTTTCCTTCCTTCCTTCCTCCGTATTAGCATATTCATTTGTATATATACAGTGGTGGAAATAAGTATTTGATCCCTTGCTGATTTTGTAAGTTTGCCCACTGACAAAGACATGAGCAGCCCATAATTGAAGGGTAGGTTATTGGTAACAGTGAGAGATAGCACATCACAAATTAAATCCGGAAAATCACATTGTGGAAAGTATATGAATTTATTTGCATTCTGCAGAGGGAAATAAGTATTTCATCCCCCACCAACCAGTAAGAGATCTGGCCCCTACAGACCAGGTAGATGCTCCAAATCAACTCGTTACCTGCATGACAGACAGCTGTCGGCAATGGTCACCTGTATGAAAGACACCTGTCCACAGACTCAGTGAATCAGTCAGACTCTAACCTCTACAAATGGCCAAGAGCAAGGAGCTGTCTAAGGATGTCAGGGACAAGATCATACACCTGCACAAGGCTGGAATGGGCTACAAAACCATCAGTAAGACGCTGGGCGAGAAGGAGACAACTGTTGGTGCCATAGTAAGAAAATGGAAGAAGTACAAAATGACTGTCAATCGACAAAGATCTGGGGCTCCACGCAAACTCTCACCTCGTGGGGTATCCTTGATCATGAGGAAGGTTAGAAATCAGCCTACAACTACAAGGGGGGAACTTGTCAATGATCTCAAGGCAGCTGGGACCACTGTCACCACGAAAACCATTGGTAACACATTACGACATAACGGATTGCAATCCTGCAGTGCCCGCAAGGTCCCCCTGCTCCGGAAGGCACATGTGACGGCCCGTCTGAAGTTTGCCAGTGAACACCTGGATGATGCCGAGAGTGATTGGGAGAAGGTGCTGTGGTCAGATGAGACAAAAATTGAGCTCTTTGGCATGAACTCAACTCGCCGTGTTTGGAGGAAGAGAAATGCTGCCTATGACCCAAAGAACACCGTCCCCACTGTCAAGCATGGAGGTGGAAATGTTATGTTTTGGGGGTGTTTCTCTGCTAAGGGCACAGGACTACTTCACCGCATCAATGGGAGAATGGATGGGGCCATGTACCGTACAATTCTGAGTGACAACCTCCTTCCCTCCGCCAGGGCCTTAAAATGGGTCGTGGCTGGGTCTTCCAGCACGACAATGACCCAAAACATACAGCCAAGGCAACAAAGGAGTGGCTCAGGAAGAAGCACATTAGGGTCATGGAGTGGCCTAGCCAGTCACCAGACCTTAATCCCATTGAAAACTTATGGAGGGAGCTGAAGCTGCGAGTTGCCAAGCGACAGCCCAGAACTCTTAATGATTTAGAGATGATCTGCAAAGAGGAGTGGACCAAAATTCCTCCTGACATGTGTGCAAACCTCATCATCAACTACAGAAGACGTCTGACCGCTGTGCTTGCCAACAAGGGTTTTGCCACCAAGTATTAGGTCTTGTTTACCAGAGGGATTAAATACTTATTTCCCTCTGCAGAATGCAAATAAATTCATATACTTTCCACAATGTGATTTTCCGGATTTAATTTGTGATGTGCTATCTCTCACTGTTACCAATAACCTACCCTTCAATTATGGGCTGCTCATGTCTTTGTCAGTGGGCAAACTTACAAAATCAGCAAGGGATCAAATACTTATTTCCACCACTGTATATATATATATATATATATATATATAATATATGCAAATGAATATTCTAATATGCCCCACCCCATCCTTTGCCCCCCCAAATGAAAAAGTCAAACTATGCCCATGGCTCTTACCACCCTATTTCTCTTCTTACCCAGGAAATAAAGATTTTGGCCTTGGTTCTAGGAGTTGAGGAGTGGCCTAGTGGTTAGGGTGGTGGACTTTGGTCCTGGGGAACTGAGGAACTGAGTTTGATTCCCACTTCAGGCACAGGCAGCTCCTTGTGACTCTTGGCAAGTCACTAACCCTCCATTGCCCCATGTAAGCCACATTGAGCCTGCCATGAGTGGGAAAGCGCAGGGTACAAATGTAACAAAATAAATAAAAATCCAGGTTGAACAGATTCCTGCCTCAATTGATCTACCTGGACCACGTGAGTTTTATGCCTGGCCGGTTTGCGTCAGCTAATGTTTTAAAGGTGTTACGCATGCTCTAGGAGGGGTGGCAATCCCCCAGAGACATTATTCTGGCCAGTCTGGACACAGAAAATACCTTCGATAAGGTCATCTGGCAAAACATTTTTTTGGGTCTTGGAGAAATTTGGGATGAAGGACATTTCCTAGAGTGGGTTCAGGTTTTGTATAGGAGCCCTACTGCCCAGATGCTAATCAATTAGGACCTCACGCTTGTGTTGCACTTGGGCAAGGACACCCATCAGGGTTGCCCTCTTTCTCCCCTCCTTTTGGCCTTTTCCTGGAACCCCTTGCATCAAAAATTTGTCAAGATCCTTCATTGAGGAGTATCGTCATGGGCTCCTCTGAATATCACATCAACCTTTTTGCTGACGACATGCTTTAATTTCTTGATCAGATCACTATCAGTCATCCTCGTGTCATGGACATTATTTGTAGCTTAGGTATTTTTGCCAGGTTAATAATTAAATTTTTTAAATTGGAAGCCCTGCCTGTGTCTCACCCACGTACTTGTGCGGGAATGCGCAACTTCCCCTTAGATGGGCAGCTGGAGTTATTAAATATCTGGGAGTTTATTTAGGGGCAGATTTTGCTTGGCTGTATCAGAAGAGTGTCATTGTCAGGATGGAGGCAGTCTGGCAACTTTGCTTCAAGTGAAAGGACCTCCCACTAAACTTTCTGGGTAGGGTGGCTCTATCTAAAATGGTTCTTCTCCCAAAAATGCTCTATCCTCTCCAGATGCTGCCCATATGGTTGAGCCCTAAGGAGGAATGTGCATATAGTTCTATTCTCACTACCTTCTTCTGGCATTCTAAAAGACCCAGTATTGGTTATGCTAAATTGATCCTGGATAGGGGAATGGGGTGGGGGGTCGGTATATTACCGGATCTTCAGATATACAATGTAGCCACCCTGATGAGGTGGATCCACGAGCTTCATACAAACCACCCTTTTTTTGCCCCTGTGGGATTTTGGGATAGTTGGTGTGCCCCTTACTTGGCTTTTAATGTTTTAGTGTGCAATGATAAGCAATGGTTGGGGGGGGGTCAGGTGCGAATATTTTTGTGCAGGCTCTTGGAAAGGCATGGTCTTGGTGGAGGTGCAATCTAGGAGGTGCGCAGGAGGTAGACCCTTTTCTATCCTTTGTAGGTAACTCTGACTTTCCTGAAGGGCTGCACTCTACCCATTTCAGGCATTGGTATAGCAAGAGAGGCAGATACTTAGGGGATTATGTCACCCTGGATAATGGCACTGTCCAATCTTTTGATCAACTCAAGCAAGCCTGGGATCTCCCTAACCATCACTTTTCCACATATTTACAGGCCCACCATTATTACTTTTCCATTTTCAGTGCTCCTACAAATCCAATCGCTTTTACCAAGCTGAATCAGGTATTCCTCCAATTCCTGTCTGGTCTCAATAACCTTTCCCAGTGGCACTACTTAAAGTATTTCTTAGTCACAAAAGATGATTTCATTCTTATAATGAATGGCCTTGAACAAGTTTTTGTTTCAAGACAAGCTGAAGATGGTTTCTGTACGCATTTTAATCCCTGCTTTTGCAAAAAGTAGCTGGTTGTGTTCTTTGGATCTCCAGAATTCATATACCCACATGTGAGGGAATCTATAGGATGCTGCCCCTTTCCCTTAAGAATACTCCTTCACAGAATCAGAACCACCTTAAGCTCCATAGTTCTGCCCAAAGAAGAAGTGACAACTGGAAGGATGAAACCATGAAGAGAGCTGTCCATCTGGGGTAAAATAAAAGGCAGGGCCAGAGTTGCGTTAAGGAGGCCCAGGGAAGGGATAAGCCACCCTACAGTTTATGCCTTCACTACTTACATGTAACTACTAGAATCTGGCTCAGAATATGCATGAGATTGATTTGCATGTACTGCTTCCATTATATGCAAATAGATCTCAAGAAATGACTCACATCAGTTCTCTGAGCTGTCCAAGGGCTTAACCTTTGTACATACCAGTCACCATGACCCCTTCCAATTGTGACTAGACTTGGAACAATTTATGCACTAACTTCAATTACAATTATATTTTGATACATTAGGGATTTGAACTTCTGATCATTTGGTAATACGGGAATGTTCTACTTGGACATTTCTGGGTTCTTTAGATCCCGTGTTGCAGACATTGAAAGCTATGATTTTGAAGAAAGTAGAACAAGTCGAGGCAGGCACCTTACCTAAAGAAGAACAGGTGGCATTAAGAGTGCTCAATTTGGACGATTCTATTGTTATCAGAAGGGCTACTAAAGGAGGAGCCATAATGGTGATGCCTTTGGAAATGCCTTTGGAATTTTCCCTTTTGGGCAGCCAGCTTTGGAACACTTTGCCAAGATCCATCCGAACAATCAACGACCATCTACCATTCAGAAAAATGTTGAAGACCCATCTCTTCAAGATAGCTTACCCTAATGACCCAACTTAACTTTTTAAGCCCACCCACATGATTCCTGCCCCGACGATTATTATACCTTTGACCATGTTTCACAATCTCCTTATGCTTATTCCTCAATCTCTTCCTCTCCATGCCTCCTACTCCTTACCCCTCCTAATCGCTTCTCCTTTTGCTCATCCTATCTTTGTTTACCTCTCCATGCTCAATTTACCTATCCTCAAAACCCCACTACTACTATGTTTACTACAACTTGTAACATTCTCCTTCAAGACTTTGTAATTCTATTTACTATGTAAGCCGCATTGAACCTGCTATGTGTGGGAAAGCGCAGGGTACAAATGTAATTAATAATAATAATAATAATAATTAGGGATGCTAGGAGGGCCCCACATCTTAGTGTTCTGGCTCGAGCGTGGGAGTCTGATATGGCTGAAGATGTATCTAATAATCAGCTTCAGCATGCCTTTCAGGGTATGCATGGAACCACATCCAGTGCTGCCTTACAAGACATCCAGTTTAAGATTCTGCATCGAGTTTATGTTACCAGACAAATGGGGGTGGATATGGGTTTATGGGAGGATCCACATTACCTGTGCTGCAGCTTGGGTGTGAGTACAGCATTACACTATTTTCGAGAATGCCCAGAGTTACACTCCTTGTGGTCGCAGGCTCTAGGATCCATGGATAGCGTCTTACACCATCCAGTTGAAGGGAGATGATTGTTGTTTACGGGAACAGGGGTTGTCTGAGGCCCAATGCAAATTTGCTGAGTTAGCTGTTTTGCTTGTTAAAAAATGTATTTTATAATCTTGGATTGCCCCTACAGCACCATCTCCCGCTGCTTGGCTGAACTCGTTCACATGGATGGCACCAGAGACCCTAGGACCGGCCCTGTATCTGCCCTGGTGGTCTAGTGACCTCTTTGGGGCAGGAAGAGACCCCTCTTTCCTTCTCGGAGTGCTGCCTGTCCTTGCCCTGCATCCTTCTCAGTCTCAGCTCGGGATTCAAAATGTCTGCTGAGAGTTGAAGCGGCCTCGCGAGACTCCAACTCTCGGCGGCCATTTTGAATCCCGAGCCGAGTCCGAGAAGGATGCAGGGCAAGGCAGCACTCTGGGCAGGAAAGAGGGGGTTCTTTCCTGCCCCGAAAAGGTCACTAGACCACCAGGCCAGTAGACAGTAAAGGGAGGGGAGGGGAATATGTGACAGGGGGTGGGGCGAGGATGTGAAAGGAGCGGGATGTGGGCGGGACAGGGGTGTGGTGATGATGCGAAAAGGGGGGGGGCGTGGGCGGGACAGGGACGGGACATGTGTCCTCTTTTTAAGAGGACAAAATATGGTAACCCTAAGCTTGATTACAAAAGGCATAGCACATTTATTATTATTATTATTATGGAACTTGAACAATAATGGTAAGCTATTTTTTTACATCTATAGCAATAACTTTATTAAGCAGATTTATATAACTGGACTCCTTCCATTTGAGGTTTCCATGTGGTTTGAACCAGGGGCGTATCTGGAACCGGCGGTAGGGGGGGCCAGAGCCAGAGAGGGGGGGCACATTTTTGCCTCCCCCCCCCCCCCCGCCGCCGCCGCCGCCTCTCTCCACCCCCTCCCCGCCGTCAACCCTCCCCCGCTGCTTACTTTTGCTGGCGGGGTCCGACCCGTAATCTCCATATTTCGGCTTCCTCCGTGGCCATGTGCTTCGTTGAATCTAGTTCGGCGTCTGACGTGCTGGGACGTCAGACGCCGAACTGGATTCAACGAATCAGCACTGCAGCGTTACTTCCTGGAAGCACATGGCCACGGAGGAAGCCGAAATATGGAGATTGCGGGTCGGACCCCGCCGCAAAAGTAAGCAGCGGGGGAGGGTTGACGGCGGGGAGGGGGGCCAGGGCGAAATCTGCGGGGGCCCAGGCCCCTGTGGCCCCACGCAGATACGCCCCTGGTTTGAACATTGTGCTATGATGGTATTTATGTCATCTTCTTAGGCTTTATGGAGAGACTAGTAAAACAAGCCCGTTTCTGACATAAATGAAATGGGCGCTAGCAAGGTTTTCCTCGGAGTGTGTATGTTTGAGAGAGAGAGAGTGTGTGTGTGAGAGAGAAAGTCTGTGTGAGAGATGGAGTGTGTGAGTGAGAGAGAGAATGAGTGAGAGACAGACAGACAGACAGAGTGTGTGTGTGTTTGTGTCAGAGAGAGAGAGTGTGTGAGAGACAGAGTGTATGTGTGTGTGAGAGTGTGTGTGAGAGAGAGAGAGAGTGTATGTGAGAGACAGAGTGAGTGTGTGTGTGGGGGGGCTCCGAATTCCATGACCCCCTCCTTCCCTCCCTCCCTCTCCTCCCCTCCAAGTTCCAGGCCCCTCTTCTGTCCGAGGTACAGGCCCCCCTCCCTTCCTCCCTCTCCTCCTCTCTGAGTTCTTGGCCCCCCTTCCTTCCAAGTTCCATGCCCCCCTCCCTCTCCTCCCCAGCGTGTTCCATGCCCCCCTTTCCTTGGAGTGTGTATGTTTGAGAGAGAGTGTGTGGGTGAGAGATGGAGTGTGTATGTGAGAGAGAATGAGTGAGAGAGACAGACAGTGTGTGTGTGTGTGTCAGAGAAAGAAAGTGTGTGAGAGACAGAGTGTGTGTTTGAGTCTGTGTGTGAGAGAGTGTGTGAGAGAGAGTGTATGTGAGAGACAGAGAGTGAGTGTGTGTGTGTGTGTGTGTGTGTGTGTGTGCGTGTGTGTGTGTGTGTGTGTGAGAAAGTGAAGCCTTCAAGCCTTGAAGCATTTGTGCGCTCTGTAATGCTCCATCTCCTCAACTGACGACACGTAGTTCCAGAACGTTGCAGGAATGCTTCAAGGCTTGAAGGCTTCACTTTCTCGGCTTCAGAACGTTGGAGGTGCATTTAATTATATAGGATGATGAACATATTAATCACATATTAATTATTTTATTCATTATTTGGGATTTAATTTGAGAATGTAAGAATTTGTAATTTATTATTTACATAATTCAATAGTATTTGTGTATTTTATATCTTTAAAGAATTATTCTACTTGGTTATTCATTTTATAGTTTATTCATCTTGCCAATCGGGAATCAGAACTTTTGAAGATTCCTGTAATGCTCTGGGTACCATAGAGGTATATTTTCAAAGCACTTAGACTTACAAAATCCTGTGGAGGGGCATTTTCGACCGGGGACGCCCATCGCCGAGGATGGCGCCGTGAAGGGCGGGGCCGACCGTATTTTTGAACGAGATGAGCATCCATCTTTCATTTCGATAATACGGTCGGGGCCAGCTAAATGTCAGAGATGGCCGGGTTTGAGATGGCCAGCCTCAGTTTTCGCCGATAATGGAAACCGAGGCCAGCCATCTCAAACCTGGCCAAATCCATGGCATTTAGTCGTAGGAGGAGCCAGCATTGGTAGTGCACTGGTCCCCCTGACATGCCAGAACACCAACCGGGCACCCTAGGGGGCACATCTAAAAATAAAATTAAAAAAAATTAAAATAGCTCCCAGGTGCATAGCTCCCTTACCTTTGGTGCTGAGCCCCCCAAATTCCCCCCCTAAACCCACTCCCCACAGCTCTACACCATTACCATAGCCCTTATGGGTGAAGGGGGGCACCTACATGTGGGTACAGTGGGTTTTGGGGGGGTTTGGAGGGCTCCCATTTACCACCACAAGTGTAACAGGTAGGAGGGGATGGGCCTGGGTGCACCTGCCTGAAGTGCACTGCACCCACTAAAAACTGCTCCAGGGACCTGCATACTGCTGTCAGGAAGCTAGGTATGACATTTGAGGCTGGCATAGAGGCTGGCAAAAAAATGTTTTTTTATTTTTGGGGGGGGTAGGAGGGGGTTGGTGACCACAGGGGGAGTAAGGGAAGGAGATCCCTGATTCCCTCCGGTGGTCATCTGGTCAGTTCGTGCACTTTTTTGGGACTTGGTCCTGAAAAAAAGGGACCAAATAAAGTGGACCAAATTTTTGCCAGGGTTGTCCTTCTTTTTTCCCATTATCGGCCGAGGGTGCCCATCTCTTAAGCATGCCCCGGCACGCCCCTGTCCCGCCTTCGCTACCCTTCTGACACGCCCCCTTGATGTTTGGCCGGCTCTGCGATGGACTGCAGTTGAGGTCGGCCAAAATTGGCTTTCAATTATGCCGATTTCACCAGCCTTGAGAGATGGCTGGCCATCTCCCGATTTGTGTCAGAAGATGACCGGCCTTCCCTTTCAAAAATAAGCTGGATAGTAACCTATGGAACTTTGTAAGTCTAAGTGCTTTGAAAATGAGCCCCTTAGTTGCTTCTGTTCATGACCAAATGTGAGGGAAATTGTATATTTAAAAACAAACATTAGTATAGATTAAAATGTACCTGTTCGGTGTTTCTTTTTGTAAATCTTGTTCATATGCCTTAAGCTGAGACCAGAATCCCACATTAGGTTCCACTATTGGTCTTGCAGCCTTTACAGTCTAGAAATGAATGAGAAAATTAGAAGATATGTATTAGTAAGTAATTCAGTTCTATCACATCATCATATTGGTCCTGGAAGAACCTGGAATCTAAATAGGGTATTACACTTTTGGGGGGATAACATCAAAAGATTTTCTGACCTGTAGTACTGAAAGTTCATATTCTACAATATCTTTTCATGTTATTCCAATAAAAATGTACCATTATGTATTAGGAGGTCAATATTCAATGTTTTAGGTCTTAGCAACTGAGGCCTGAGTATTGGTATGGCACTAGGTAAGTGGAAGAGCTAATATGGGGTTGGCTGAGGAAAGGGCTGGAATAGTCATTTAGGGGATTTTACTCACTTGTGCATTCCAAAGGGTGAAAATGGAGATCACAAGTCCACAAATTAAGGGCCTTGTTTACTAAGGTGCGCTAGCATTTTTAACGTGCGCTTTGTAGACGCCCATAGGAACACTATAGGCATCTACATGGTTAGCATGTGGTAATATTTAGCGCATGCTAAAAATACTAGCGTGCGGTGTAAGTGCGGCATAGTAAGCAGGGCCCTAAGTTAAATAACTGGTGGGGTGGGGAGAGAGTTGGAATTTTCACTTTGGGGAAGAGGGTATAAGTGTGTGTGTGATTGAGCTAAAAAAAAAAGTAAAAAAAAAAAAAAACCCTGCCCTGTCCTCTGGTTCTACCCCTCTTCGTTGCTTGACAGTTACATACACACACTTTTACTATGTACATTGCTATGTAAACGTAGAGTGCTATAATGCAAAATTTCACAACATATTGTTCTTTATAAGAAGAGCTCCATTTCTAAACTCTATAAGCAGTACCCTCAAAGGCATCCTTCAGCTTCAGATATCTATGTTTCATTAGGTATGCAATGCAAACTGCTGCAGATCTGCTACGGCCGTTTTTACAGTAAACCAGGCATTCCCACCCTTTTGTACTATTTCTTCTATTACTTCGGCACATTGCTCAAAATATGTGTACAGATTCTCAGATGGCTTGTCAAACACAGGGACTCTGAGGGTTCCAAGCCCAAGACTAGGGAAAGGCTGCTGCCTGGAGACATTGATGCAAAAAGTGACTCCTTCCTGGATGAGAAGTTCTTCATTGCAGGCTGATTTGGTGTTGCTAATTAGCAAAGAATCAGTAACTTTGCAAAGCTGTAGCATCTCCAGGAAAAAAAATTCCTGTATAATTTCTAAGCCATTATGTAATTCACAGATATAGATTTTTGTGAAACCTATAACAAAAACTCTGGTAAATACGAGAAGAAAAAAACATAATGTGCTGTTAAGAAGAGCAAGATATAGTTCCAGCAGCGATTTTCTATCTGCAACTGCAGCCTTGTCTTCTTCTAACATACCGTGCTATATTTATTACACAAGTATCAGTTTCAAGAGCTTGCTTTAAATCTCACTGCCTTCTCTAGAAATGTCATGCACCAAAACAAAAATATATTTCTTGTTGCAGTGTCTACCATTCTCTATCTCTCGTAACAAGCAGAATACACATTTAGGAGGTAATTCTATAAGGATCCACCTAAAGTTAGGCAGCATGCACCCACACAAATGCCAGATTATAGTTAGGTATGCACATAAGTGAACACATATACATATAAGTTACAGTGGTCCAGCTGTACTCTGTTCTGTAAGTAGGTTCATATTATCAACAGCAAGTGGGTGTTCAAATAGACGGAGCAAAGATGGGGCACACACCCATGTGTAATAATGTAACTTCAGGCAACATATGTGCATATCTTCTGCATTTAGACACAACCATTTACACCAGCTCTATGACTGGCATAAGTGCTTGCACCTAAACAAATGCGTTTATACCTGGTTATGCTAGTATTCCGTAAAAATAGGCTTTTTCTTCTGGTCTTGCGAGAGAGATCCCTTAGTAAAGTATCAGCGAGATTTGAATCTTAATTGGTGTTAGTACTGAGCCTTACATTTTTTATTCAAGAGCAAGTTTCTGCATTGCTTTTTCATATGTTTTTTCTTTTTATGATATTATACTTTTATCTCTAGAGTGGATCCTTTTTTATTGATTTGTACACTGTACCATTGTTATGCTTTCTGAGTCCACATGAATTCCTACTAAAGGTGTGAGTTCGGTGAGGAGGGTCATGCCAAATGCAGTAGTTAGGACAGGTTACCATTTTGTAACAGTGATCCCTTGGGTGTTTGTTCTAATGATAATTTCTAGCTTCTATATTACACAGTGGCTCTTAGTATCTGCATGATCATTATTGTTCAACTTTCAAGGGAGTAGGATCTCCCTGTACCTATTTTTGTTAAGAACCAGAGGGCATAGGAGTTCTAATGCTGGATTCAGCTAAGTCTAATTCTTAATATACGCATACAGGAAATTATCTTGTGTGCTCACTTAAGGGGAGGGGGTAATTATTACCTGTGATAAAAGGTGGCATTTTACTTTACCTTAAATTTACTGCGGGAGTTACCAATCTACGGTAGCTCAGTACTGCAGGTTACTGACTCCTGCAGTACATGAAGAATGCAACTTGCAATAAACCTTACAAGCTGAGCTTGTCATACTTCCTGGGAGCATCATGCCACTAAGCCATAGCCTGACGCTACCTGGTAGCACTTTAAATCAGCTTTGCACACCTGTTTTCCCCTCCCCTGAAGTCACACCAACACTCTCCCACACAATCCGATTGAAGAGCTTCCCCCCTCCCAGAGCAGATCTCCCTGAGGATCTTTCCCCCCAAAGACCCCACCAATACCAGATAGGCCCTTCCCCAGCCTACCTTCAGGGATCTCTGTACCTCAGGAGATATGTACTTAGTGTTGGATGGGTATGAGTGAGCCCCAGTCACTCCTGCCCATGCCGACTCTGGGAACAAAGAGGTAGTCTCCTGGTACTACCACTAGGGGTCAAGGATCCATATATGGAAGCTTGACCCCCTAACAGTAGTAACATAGTAACATAGTAAATGATGGCAGATAAAGACCTGTACGGTCCATCCAGTCTGCCCAACAAGATAAACTCATTTTACATGGTATGTGATACTTTATATGTATACCCGAGTTTGATTTGTTCTTGCCTTTCTCAGGGCACAGACCGTAGAAGTCTGCCCAGTACTGTTCTTGCACTAAATTCTGAAGCTAATATCAAAGCCCCTTAAAATTTACACTCCAGCCCATCCCTATCTATTCAGTCACGATCAGGGTGTAAACTGTAAAAGTCTGCCCACCTCCCATTTTGTTTCCAATACCGGTGTCGCCACCCAATCTCTGGTAAGATTCCATGGAACCATTCCTTCTAAACAGGATTCCTTTGTGTTATCCCACGCATGTTTGAATTCCATTACCGTTTTCATCTCCACCACCACCTCTCGCGGTAGGGCATTCCACATATCCACCACCCTCTCCGTGAAAAAGTACTTCCTGATATTAGTCCTGAGTCTGCCCCCCTTCAACCTCAATTCATGTCCTCTAGAGCCTTCCCGTCTCTGGAAAAGGTTCATTTGCAGATTAATACCTTTCAAATATTTGAACGTCTGTATTATATCACCCCTGTTTCTCCTTTCCTCCAAGGTATACATGTTCAAGTCAGCAAGTCTGTCCTCATACGGTTTGCAATGCAAATCCCATACCATTTTCGTAGCTTTTCTTTGCACCGTTTCCAGTCTTTTCCCATCTTTAGCAAGATACTGCCTCCAAAACTGAACACAATACTCCAAGTGGGGCCTCACCAATGACTTGTAGAGGGGCATCAACACCTCCTTTCTTCTGCTGGTTATGCCCCTCTCTACGCAGCCTAGCATCCTTCTGGCCACTGCCGTCGCATTGTTTCTTCACCTTCAGATCCTCCGACACCAACACCCCAAGGTCTCCCTTCTGAGTCAAGCTTACTAATCTCTCCCCTCCTATCCGGTATCTCTCTTTGGGTTTCCGCACACCAAGTGCATCACTCTACACTTCTTGGCATTAAATTTTAACTGCAAGACCCTCAACCATTCTTCTAACGTTCGGAGATCCTTTCTCATCGTTTCTACTCCCTCCAGGGTATACACTCTATTGGCTATTTTTGTGACATCCGCAAAAAGGCACACCTTTCCTTCCAACCCTTCAGCAATATCTCCCACAAATATATTACTAGAGGTCACAGCAGCCATTTTGTTCCTGGAGCTGGCATGAACAGGAGCAACTACAGAGGGATGGGAGTGGTCTTCAGGGGGAAACTCTTTGGAGGGATTATTTGGGTGGGAAGCTCTTTGGAAGGGGATTGTTCAGGAAGATCTGCAGAGGGAGGAGAGAACCAGGGATGTGCATTGCTAATTTCAGGTGCTGCCCAGGAGCATTAGGCCATTGATTAGCAGCCCAGTGCTGCCAGTATGAAAAAAATACCAACTTTTTGCTGCTGTTATTTTTCCAGGAATAACACAGCTTGTGGTCCTCATCACAAGATGCATGTTTAGATTTATGTAACAATGAGACATTCTGCATACTTTGCATCTCATTATTATGTATCCCATGCTGGACCCAGACATGGGGAGGGGGTGGATGAACTGGTCAGTGGGGAGACAGAGAGAGATGAGACACAGGACTTGGGGGAGGGGAGAGCAGAGGGAAAAGAGAAAAAGAGACCTGGAAAAAAGGGAAGGAGGAAGAGGGGGCAGATGTTAGACTGGGGGGTAGATGTTAGACTGGGGGCAGAGAGAGGAGATAGAGACTGGACCAACAAAGGGAGGAAGAAAGATATGCCAGACCAGGGAGGGCGGAGGGGAGCAGGAGGAAGAGACACAAGGGGGGGAGGGGACAAAGACAGGGACAGTGGGGCAATACTGGACACAAGGGTAGGAATAGGGACATAGAGGGGGATGCTGGGCAAAGTATGATAGGAAAACAGAGAAGAGATTCTGAGCAAGGGTGGGGGGGAGAGATAAGGTCAGGAACTGAGACGCAGAGGGGAGATGCTGGACAGGATGGAGACACTCAGAAATGATGAATGCTTAACCTAGAGAAGAACTGTGTAAAGTACAGGAGACCCTAGAGAAAGTTAAGAAAAACAGAAAAGAGACACTAGAACCAAAGCAATAATCACAGAACTAGAAAAAAAGTATTTTTTTCTGAATGTATTAATTTTAATATGTCAGCTTTGGAAAATGTGCATCCTCTCTCCCCCCAACCCCTTGGTGCCTACTACCTTGGGAGTGAGCCCATCTTAATTTTTTCCACCCAGGGCCCATTGAGTCCTAGTTACGCCACTGGATCAACATGATTTAAAAAAAATATGGCCAGACCACAAAGGTAGGAAAAAAGAAACTTATTTTCAATTTATTGATTAGAATATGTCAGTTTTTTGAATTTACATCTGTCAGAACTGGTGTTAGGGGCCCACAAGAAAAACCTCCAGTATTCTCCAGCATAGCATTGCTAACTTTAAATATGTTTATTTATTTATTTGTAGCATTTGTATCCCGTATTTTCCCACCTATTTGCAGGCTCAATGTGGCTTACATTATGCCATAATGGCGATCACCATTTCCGGGTTCATATTTCGATTGGTAGTACATTTTGTGCATACATACAAGGTAATGAAGAGTACATTGTGGTTTTGCATACAAAAGATTTTGCATTAAGATGCACTCATACATGATACGGAGGAAAGCATTATGGCATTGCATAAAGTTTTCTAAGTGATGTAATGAATTGTAATATAAGTTAGGTCCTCGACTATAGAAATGTCATTTTCAATTTAGGAAATAGATTGCTTTATAGCGGTGGGGTAATGTTCAATTTCCAATGCATGTAAATTTATCTCATGTATATCCATTGTGGATATCCTGAAAGCCCAAGTATAGTAGTTGCAGGCAGGTTTGGGAAACCTAAAATTGGAAGAGTAGATTAGTCAAGTGTGGGGGAGGAGTAAGGGTTAAAGAATGGGATTTTAGCTCATCCCCTTTCTCAGAAGTTCAAGGCGACTTACATTCAGGTACAATAATCTAATGTACACTGTAGCTAAAAGTAGTGCAGTTTGCAGGAAGAACAAGCCCATCAATAAGTGGATCTGATTTAAGATAGCTAGGCTGTCAAAGGGCTCCCAGTCGGCCCTTTGTCCCAGAAATATTACGGGGGAGGGGTGGGAGAAACCAAGAGGATCTATTTCCAACCAGGGTGAGCCACTAGACATTTCAGCAGCAAAGTGAGGCTGGAGGATCCAATTTCAAAGCTGCGCTGGTGTAACCATGGAAACGGAGACGCTAAGACACATACCATTATTTACAAAGGGAGAGATCCTGAAACAAGATACATTATTATAGAAGCTAACTAACGTGTCCTCGCAGAGCGATTAAGTATGCTGCGGATGAAGTCTCACGCTGCTTAAACAACAGATCTGGCTCCGTTTTCATTTTAACTCGACGAAATGTTCTTGTTGTGTGCACCGTTACCGTGGTTTCGATCATCCTGAGCTGTATGTTGGTACGTGCCATGGATGTTGTCTGGACTTTGGGAAACTCCTGAAGGAGGGTGAGGGAGGGATCTTTTTTTCACCTAGGTATCCCCAATGTCCTGCTGCAGGAGTTTCAGCTTGTAACAATGTGCCCGCTCGTGTTCAACCAAGCAGGAGGAGGTCGGAAGAGCAGCAGCTGATGTCGGAGTTGTGAGCTGCAGTGGGTCACATCGGAAACCGGCAGGTGAGCTGCTGCGGCAGAAACAAGGAAATGAATACACGATCTCTCACTCTGTATTGAGGAATACTTAGATCAGTATTGATGTTAGTTACTCTGGGCAAAAGGTAAAAGACGGATATAGAGGGATCTGCTCGACCTCCTGTACCCATTTTCCGAAGGGGTCCGAGGCAATTAGCATTGGGTGGTTAATTTTAATGGTTAATTAGGAAGCTAGCTGTTTTTTCGGTCACTGTCGGTGGTGAAGAAAAACATTACGCAGGCAGAGCAAGAATAGTGCCCTAAGTTATTTATTTATTTATTTATAACAACTTAATTTTACAAGCACTAAAATAACTTGCCAGAAATACAGAGAAAATAACACACAAGAATTATTTCAATCAGGTAATTCTATACTCTTCCTTAGACCACAAAATAGGGGGATAAACATAAAGGAATCCTGTTCAGAAGGAATGGATCCTCAGGAGCTTGGCCGAGATTGGGTGGCAGAGCTGGTAGTGGGAGGGGGGGATAGTGCTGGGCAGACTTACACGGTCTGTGCCAGAACCAGTGGTGGGAGGCGGGGCATAGGCGTAGACTGGGGGGGCGAGGGGGGGGCAATGCCCCCCCAAACGACGCGAGGCGCCGCCGCGCCATTAGTTTAAAAAAAAAAAAAAACACATGCAGGCACGCGCTCCTCTCGGTCCGCTTGGCTTCCCTGCCCTCTCTGTCTGCTCCCGCCTTCCTCTGACGTCATTTCCTTTCGGGCGGGACGCAGACAGAGAGGGCAGGGAAGCCAAGCGGACCGAGAGGAGCGTGTCCGTCTACCTCTCTCTCTTCCTCCCTCCCTCCGGCGCAGGCAGCAGTCTTCCAGCGTTCCTGGCAGCGGTAGCGTTGTACACGCTGCCTTTGGCTCTGCCCCGAAGCCTTCTCTTCAAGTTCCTGTTCCCGCATAGGTGGGAACAGGAACTTGAAGAGAAGGCTTCCGGGGCAGACCGAAGGCAGCGTGTACAACGCTACCGCTGCCAGGAACGCTGAAAAAGCTGAAGACTGTTGCCTGCACCGGAGGGAGGGAGGAAGAGAGGGGGTAAACGGAGTCACCATCTTGGACCTCGGGGGGGGGGGGGAGCAGAGGGAAGATGGATGGGACTGGGAGGGGTGGGAAGCAGAGGGAAGGAGCAAGAAATGAATGGGACTGGGGGGGGGGGGAAGCAGAGGGAAGGAGCAGGAGATGGATGGGACTGGAGGGGTGGGAAGGAGCAGGAGATGTATGGGACTGGGAGGGGTGGGAAGCAGAGGGAAGGAGCAGGAAATGAATGGGACTGGGAGGGGTGGGAAGCAGAGGAAAGGAGCAGGAGATGAATGGGACTGGGAGGGGTGGGAAGCAGAGGGAAGGAGCAGGAAATGAATGGGACTGGGAGGGGTGGGAAGCAGAGGGAAGGAGCAGGAAATGAATGGGACTGGGAGGGGTGGGAAGCAGAGGAAAGGAGCAGGAGATGAATGGGACTGGGAGGGGTGGGAAGCAGAGGGAAGGAGCAGGAAATGAATGGGACTGGGAGGGGTGGGAAGCAGAGGGAAGGAGCAAGAGATGGATGGGACTGGGAGGGGTGGGAAGCAGAGGGAAGGAGCAGGAGATGAATGGGACGGAGGGGTGGGAAGCAGAGGGAAGGAGCAGGAGATGAATGGGACTGGGAGGGGTGGGAAGCAGAGGGAAGGAGCAAGAAATGAATGGGACTGGGAGGGATGGGACTGGGAGGGGTGGGAAGCAGAGGGAAGGAGCAAGAGATGGATGGGACTGGGAGGGGTGGGAAGCAGAGGGAAGGAGCAAGAGATGGATGGGACTGGGAGGGGTGGAAGGAGCAGGAGATGAATGGGACTGGGAGGGGTGGGAAGCAGAGGGAAGGAGCAGGAAATGAATGGGAGTGGGAGGGGTGGGAAGCAGAGGAAAGGAGCAGGAGATGAATGGGACTGGGAGGGGTGGGAAGCAGAGGGAAGGAGCAGGAAATGAATGGGACTGGGAGGGGTGGGAAGCAGAGGAAAGGAGCAGGAGATGAATGGGACTGGGAGGGGGGGGAAGCAGAGGGAAGGAGCAGGAGATGAATGGGACTGGGAGGGGTGGGAAGCAGAGGGAAGGAGCAAGAGATGGATGGGACTGCGAGGGGTGGTGAGCAGAGGGATGGACCAGGAGATGGATGGGATTGGGAGAGGTCAGGCACAGCAGAGGGAAGGAGCAGAAGATGGATGGGACGGAGGGATGGTGAGCAGAGGGAAGGAACAGAAGATGGATGGAACTGGGAGGGTTGGGGAGCAGAGGGAAGGAGCAAGAGATGGATGGGACTGGGAGGGTGGGGAGCAGAGGGAAGCCTACTGGAAAGAAGACATTGCATAAAACAGAAGACACTGGGATCAAAGCGAATAGAAAAACTAAATGATCAGACAACAAAGGTAAATAAAAGTATTTTATTCATAATTTATTAATTGAAATGTGTCAGCTTTTTGAAATGTGCATCTGTGATATTTTGCCTGTAAATTTCATTTCCTTCCTCCATATTAGCATATTCATTTAATATTTATATATGCAAATGATATGCTAATATGCTCCGCCCATTCTTTGCCCCCCCCAAATGAAACAGTCAAACTACGCCTATGGAGGCGGGGATAGTGCTGGGCAGACTTACACGGTCTGTGCCCTGAAAAAGACAGGTACAAATCAAGGTAAGGTATACACAAAAAGTGGCACATATGAGTTTATCTTGTTGGGCGGACTGGATGGACCGTGCAGGTCTTTTTATGCCGTCATCTACTATGTTACTATCCAGCTTATTTTCGAAAGTGATCACCGGCCATTTCCCGACATAAATCGGGAGATGGCTGGCGATTTCGGAAAAGCGGCAAAATCGGTATAATTGAAAGCTGCTTTTTTGACAGCATCACCGCTTTCCCGTCGTCTCGCCGGCGAAAGTTGAAAGGGGCGTGTCGCAGGCTAAACGAAGGCGAGACATGGGCGGGCATGGGTATGGCTACCAGATGGACGGCTTTCGCGGAAAATGAAAAAAAAAAAACAGCGATAAGCAGTATTTTGTTGGGTTTACTTGGTCCTTTATTTTCACGACCAAGCCTCAAAAAGGTGCCCCAACTTACTTAACACCATCTCTCATACTGGCACCCCCTCCATCTGTCATATCCTCAACCTCTCTCTCTCTCCACTGCAACTGTCCCTGACACCTTCAAGCACGCCGTAGTCACACCTTTTCTCAAAAAACCATCACTTGACCCTACCTGTCCCTCCAACTACCGCCCCATCTCCCTCCTACCCTTCCTCTCCAAAATACTTGAGCGCTCCGTTCACAGCCGCTGCCTTGATTTCCTCTCCTCTCAGGCCATCCTCGACCCACTTCAATCCGGTTTTCGCCCTCTACACTCGACAGAAACAGCACTCTCTAAAGTCTGTAATGACCTGTTCCTTGCCAAATCCAGAGGCCACTACTCCATCCTTATCCTCCTCGATCTATCCGCCTCTTTTGACACTGTCAGTCATGATTTACTTCTTGCCACACTGTCCTCATTTGGATTCCAGGGCTCTGTCCTCTCCTGGTTCTCCTCCTATCTCTCCCACTGCACCTTCAGAGTACACTCTCATGGATCTTCCTCCACCCCCATCCCGCTCTCTGTTGGAATTCCCCAGGGATCTGTCCTTGGACCCCTTCTTTTTTCAATCTACACCTCTTCCCTGGGCTCACTGATTTCATCTCATGGTTTCCAGTATCATCTTTATGCTGATGACACCCAGCTGTATCTCTCCACACCAGACATCACCGTGGAGACCCAGGCCAAGGTATCGGCCTGCTTGTCCGACATTGCTGCATGGATATCCAACCGCCACCTGAAACTGAACATGGCCAAGACCGAGCTTATTGTCTTCCCACCCAAACCCACTTCTCCTCTTCCTCCGTTCTCGATCTCAGTTGATAACACCCTCATCCTCCCCGTCTCATCTGCCCGCAACCTCGGAGTCATCTTCGACTCCTCCCTCTCCTTCTCTGCGCATATCCAGCAGACAGCCAAGACCTGTCGCTTCTTCCTCTTTAACATCAGCAAAATTCGCCCTTTTCTCTCTGAGCACACCACCCGAACTCTCATCCACGCTCTCATCACCTCTCGCCTTGACTACTGCAACCTACTCCTCACTGGCCTCCCACTTAACCATCTATCCCCCCTTCAATCTGTTCAGAACTCTGCTGCACGTCTTATATTCCGCCTGAACCGATATACTCATATCACCCCTCTCCTCAGGTCACTTCACTGGCTTCCGATCAGATACCACATACAGTTCAAGCTTCTCCTTCTTACCTACAAATGCACTCAGTTTGCAGCCCCTCATTACCTCTCTACCCTCATCTCCCCTTACGTTCCCGCTCGAAACCTCTTCTCACAGGACAAATCCCTCCTCTCAGTACCCTTCTCCACCACCGCCAACTCCAGGCTCCGCCCATTCTGCCTCGCCTTACCCTATGCATGGAACAAACTTCCTTAGCCCCTACGCCAAGCCTCCTCCCTACCCATCTTCAAATCCTTGCTCAAAGCCCACCTCTTCAATGTTGCTTTCGGCACCTAACCTTTATACGTTTCAGGAAATCTAGACTGCTCCAATTTGACTGCCCCTACTTGACTGACTGTACTTTTGTCCATTAGATTGTAAGCTCTTTGAGCAGGGACTGTCCTTCTATGTTAAATTGTACAGCGCTGCGTAACCCTAGTAGTGCTTTAGAAATGTTAAATAGTAGTAGTAGTAGTAATTCAAGTATATCCACTTTATATGGTATCAGAGTTACTTATTATTATTATTAACATTTGTATAGCACTACCAGACGCACGCAGCGCTGAACACATGACATAGAGAGAGACAGTCCATGCTCTGTGTGTGTGTGTGGAGGGGGGGGGGGGGGGGAGAGCACAGAAATGTTTCCAGCTTCGATTAAGGAGACATGCCTTGATACAGCATTAAATGTGAAACATGAGTTCATGTAGGATTAAGAGGTCTCCGAGATGACTGATTGCTTTTTAGAAAAATAGAAAATGAAGGAAGAAAACACTGCATTTAAAATTAAGTGTTAATTTGAATAATGGACTAAATAAGTTAATGATTGGAAAGTTTAAGAAATAAATGTAAGGATTAATGAGGAATGCCTGCCCACCATAAAAAGTGCCTGGCTCACAGTATACTACTACTACTACTACTACTACTTAACATTTCTAAAGCGCTACTAGGGTTACGCAGCGCTGTACAATTTAACATGGAAAGACAGTCCCTGCTCGAAGAGCTTACAATCTAAAAGACAAATGTACAGTTAATCTGAAAGGTCAGGCAGATTGGGGCAACCTATATGTTTGAAAGGTTAGGTTCCGAAAGCAGCATTGAAGAGGTGAGCTTTAAGCAAGGATTTGAAGATGGGTAGGGAGGGGGCTTTGCGTAGGGATTCAGGAAGACTGTTCCAGGCATAGGGTGAGGCAAGGCAAAATGAGCGGAGCCTGGAGTTGGCAGTGGTGGAGAAGGGTACTGAGAGGAGCGATTTGTCGTGTGAGCGGAGGTTACGGGCAGGAACGTAGGGGGAGATGAGGGTAGAGAGGTAGTGAGGAGCAGCAGACCGGGTGCATTTGTAAGTAAGGAGGAGAAGCTTGAATTGGATGCGGTATCTGATCGGAAGCCAGTGAAGTGACTTGAGGAGAGGGGTGATATGAGTATATCGGTTCTGGCGGAATATAAGACGTGCGGCAGAGTTCTGAATGGATTGAAGGGGGGATAGATGGCTGAGAGGGAGGCCAGTGAGGAGCAAGTTGCAGTAGTCGAGGCGAGATGTAATGAGAGCATGGACGAGAGTTCGGGTGGTGTGCTCAGTGAGGAAAGGGCAAATTTTGTTGATGTTGAAAAGGAAGAAGCGACAGGTTTTGGCAGTCTGCTGGATATGAGCAGAGAAGGAGAGGGAGGAGTCGAAGATGACCCCGAGGTTGCGGGCAGATGAGACGGGGAGGATGAGGGTGCCATCAACTGAGATAGAGAGTGGGGGAAGAGGAGAAGTGGGCTTAGGTGGAAAGATGAGGAGCTCGGTCTTGGACATGTTCAGCTTCAGGTGGCGGTTGGACATCCAGGCAGCAATGTCAGATAGGCAGGCAGATACCTTGGCCTGGGTCTCTGAGGTGATGTCTGGTGTGGAGAGATAGAGCTGGGTGTCATCAGCGTAGAGATGATACTGGAAGCCATGAGATGAGATCAGTGAGCCTAGGGAAGAGGTGTAGATAGAGAAGAGAAGGGGTCCGAGGACAGATCCCTGGGGAACACCAACAGATAGCGGGATGGGAGTGGAGGAAGATCCATGAGAGTGCACCCTGAATATGCGGTGGGAGAGATAGGAGGAGAACCAGGAGAGGACAGAGCCCTGGAACCCAAATGAGGCCAGAGTGGCGAGAAGTAGATCGTGATTGACAGTGTCAAAAGCGGCAGAGAGATTGAGGAGGATGAGGATGGAGTAGTGGCCTCTAGATTTGGCCAGGAACAGGTCATTGCAGACTTTAGAGAGTGCTGTTTCTGTCGAGTGGAGAGGGCGGAAGCCGGATTGGAGTGGGTCGAGGATGGCATGAGAGGAGAGAAAATCAAGACAGCGGCTATGAACGGCGCGTTCAAGTATTTTGGAGAGGAAAGGTAGGAGAGAGATGGGGCGATAGTTGGAGGGGCAGGTAGGGTCAAGTGATGGTTTTTTGAGGAGAGGTGTGACTAGGGTGTGCTTGAAGGTATCAGGGATAGTTGCAGTGGAGAGAGAGAGGTTAAGGATGCAACAAATGGAGGGGTTGACAGTATGGGCGATGGTGTTAAGTAGGTTGGTGGGGATGGGATCAGAGGAACAGGTGGTGCATTTCGAGGAGGAAAGAAGGCGGGGGGTTTCATCCTCAGTGATCTCTGGAAAGGAGGAGAAGGAGGCCTGGGTTGGTTGGTTGAGGGAGAGGGTTAATGGGTGAAGAGGGGGGGTGGGGGGTGATGGCTTGGTAGTGAACTCAAGGTTGATCTTTTGCACTTTGTCGTGGAAGTAATCAGCCAGTGATTGAGGAGAGAGTGAGGGGGGAGTGGGAGCGGGGGGTACCTTGAGGAGAGAGTTAAGGGTGGCGAAGAGACGACGGGGGTTGGAGCTGAGAGAATTGGTCAATTGGGTGTAATAGTCCTGTTTTGCAAGGAATAGGGAGGAGTGGAAGGAGGATAGCATGAATTTATAGTGAAGGAAGTCTGGATGAGTAAGAGATTTCCTCCAGAGGCGTTCAGCAGATCGTGCGCAGGAGCGAAGGTAGCGGATGCAAGGGGTCAGCCAAGGCTGGGGATTAGTACGCTTTGTGGGACGGGTGGTGGAAGGTGCGAGGGTGTCAAGGGCAGAGGAGAGAGCGGCATTGTAAGCGGAGACCGCTTTGTCGACAGTCTCGGAGGACATGATGGATGGGAGGAGATTAGAGATACTAGCAGATAAGGTGAGGGGGTCAATGGCCTGGAGATTCCTGGATGTGGTGGTTAAGGTTGGGCGGGGCGGAGGGGGGGGTGGAGAAGTGTGAATGTGATCAGGTGGTGGTCGGAGAGAGGAAGAGCTGAAGCTTGGAAATTGGAGGGTGAGCCGGATGAGGAGAGGACGAGGTCAAGACAATGGCTGTCACGGTGAGTAGGGGTGGTAGAGCACAGCTGGAGGTTGAAGGAGGATGTTAGGGTGAGGAACTTAGAAGCAAGAGGGTCGGATGGGTCATCAGCATGTATATTGAAGTCTCCGAGAATGAGAGACGGAGATGAGGGTTCAAGAAAAACAGAGAGCCAAGCATCGAAGTCGGTAAGGAAGGAAGAGAAGGATTTATTAGGGGGGCGGTAGATGACTGCCACTCTGAGAGGTAGCGGGTAGAATAGCCGGATGGAGTGGGCTTCAAAGGATGAGAAACAGTGAGACTGCGGTAGGAGGAGGGGTTGGAAACTACAGGAGGGCGAGAGTAGTAACCCAACACCTCCACCGCGGCCAACTGGGCGGGGAGTGTGAGAGAAGAGGTAACCACCATGGTAGCCTGAATGGTGGTGATACGGTTGTCTGACAGATCCTATACAAAAATACCCTTTAAATCTGTATAAAGGAGCTGTAAAATAGTCTGAGAGTTGGGCATTATTAGAAGATTAATTCAAGTATATGGCATAAAGCAGATAAGTAAAAGAACATTGAGAACCTTATTGATGGGTGAAATCAATAACCATATCCCCCACTCTCTTCCCTTCTAGGTCTCCCCTCCTGACCAACTTCTGCTTTAAAGTTTGGGTCCCATTAGCATCAGAATGCCAGAAGGGGACTGAGTTCTTACATAACCAGGGGGAAGGGGTGGAAAGATCAGAAGGTATCTGACCAGGGGGATAGAGAAGGATTGGAAGGTGTCTGATCAGTGGGTGTCGGGGGAAATGGGGAAGGATTGGAAGGAATGTCTGATCTGGGGAGGTGGGGAAGGATCAGAAAGGATGTCTGATTGGGAAGGTATAGGAGCATGTAATTGGTTGATCAGGAGGGGACTGGAAACGTGGCAAAGACACAGGTAGTTATCATTTTGACATTTGGCACCAGGGTCACATTAGATGCATAGCCAATAATGTGGAGGGCTACCTCTGACCCAGGCGTGTAACACGCTACCTGTGCACTGTGTGCCTTGTGCAGTAAATACAGGGCATGCTCCCTCATTTACTGCACATGCTTTGCACCTACCACACATTAATTTTTGCTGTTAACATGCAGTAAATCCAAAACCCTACCACAGTTTAGTAAAAGGTCCTCTAAGCATCCATCTTTGCTATAATTTCTTGTTCTCTTTGATAAAGTCCAGCAAGAATTTAGAATGTGGCTGGAGATAACAAATGAGCTATTTTGAAACAGTTTCATTCATACAGTAATTAAGGCAGCTTTTCAAACCAATGGTGTGATATATGTGACTCTGAAATGCTTGTTCTTCAGTTTGTAGTAGTTTTAATAACATACCTCGTCCTTTCTGAATTGGATTTCAGTGTAGCCAAAGAAGAAATGGATGCTGTTAAACAAATAGTGAAATGTTCCAGCAATAACTTGCACTATGTTGAATGGGAGGATGGTTCTACCTACAAAGGAAACTTTATATTGGATATAAAAGTTGGATATGGAGAATTCACATGGGCCAATGGAGAGGTAAATTAGGTGAAGATGACTTTTAGGTAGTATAATCATTTTGTTTCTGATGTGGTCAAATCTCTCTCTGCCAGAGACATGACTATTCCCTTATAAAAGACAATTTTCCATATTGTGGACTAAATTATTGTGATTATCAGTTTGATATACTTTTGTATTTTTGATTGTATTTTCTTATTCAAATACAATTATTGTGTTGAATATATATTGAAACATAATATATAATGAAAAAAAGACAATTTTTCCACTCTGCCCTCTCTTAAAATTTCACTTGAAAACATGCATTTTACTAGTGTATACTGAATTAAAATAGGTGTGTCTTTTTGCTCCTGTAACAGTGCAGAAAGCTAAAATGTTTAAGGCTTCCCCCCAAAATTGTATTATTTTGCATGGTGCATCTAATGTATTTCTGCAGAAAAGTGCAGTTTTTTCAGTGACCTATGCTTTGTATTGAAAAATTATTTCTTACCTGATAATTTTCTTTCCTTTAGTCACAGCAGATGAATCCAGACACTTGTGGATTGTGACCATCTACTAACAGGTAGAGATAGAGAGCGCTGAACTGCACTGTCTTATAAGATGGAATTCTCCTTGGTCAATCAGTATTTCTCATAACAAAGCAGAAGCAAACAGAATTATAAAATTTCTCCTTCCCCACAGGGAAAAGTGATAAACCAAGAACTGCAAACACGTAAACCGATTACTACAGTCCATCTAAAATATAAAAACGCAGCAACAATTTCCAACAGAGAACTAACCAACGGGAACCGCTGGAAAAATAGGGCGGGCCTCTGGATTCATCTGCTGTGACTAAAGGAAAGAAAATGATCAGGTAAGAAATAATTTTTCGTTCCTTAGCGTCAGCATCAGATAAATCCAGAGACTTGTGGGATGTACCAAAGCAGTCCTAAAGTAGGGTGGGAACCTGAAGCTCCCACTGCTATCACCAATATTCTAAAAGACGCATCTGAGCGTAGACATTCAAATGGTAGTGTCTGGAGAAGGTATGCAAGGAAGACCATGTCGCCACCCTACATATTTCCTCCAGAGAGAGCAGACAGGCTTCCGCCCAGAAATTCATGACAGCTGGGGTAGAAGGCACCCGGAATGTGGCTGGAAGTGGTTTACCTGCTAGTAAATACGCAGATGCTATAGCCTCCTTGACCCAGCGAGGTAGCATGGCTTTGTAAGTCACATTACCTTTCTGAGGTTCTGAGCAAAGCACAAACAAATGATCTGACCAATGGAACTATTGGTCACTTCCAAATAGTGTAGGAGTGCATGGCAAACGACATGGAAGTGGAAAGAAACAAAGGTTGATTGAGATGAAAGGCAGAAACCTCCTTAGGAAGAAAAGAAGGAACTGTGCACCCCTGTCAACCCTTAAGGAGAAATCCAGAGGATCTCAACAGGACAAAGCCTGGAGTTCCGAAACCCTGCTTGGACTGACATGTAGATCTCTGATTAAAACTAGGCTGCCCCGGACGATAGCACCTCAGAAAGATGCTGAATCTGTGAGTCACCCAGATCTTTCACCAACTTCACTAAGTCCTCACTAAACAACAGCTTGCCCTTAAAAGGGAAATGGTACTATGAAAGCATGCTTCCTTGAGATCCAGAGAGGTTAGAAAGTCTCCCTGCTAGATTGAAACTATTACAGACTACAGTGTTCCCTTTGTGAAATGTTGAACCTTTAAAACTCTGACTCTTTTGAAGTCCTCCAAACTCAGGTGGAAGCAAGCTCCCTTCTTAGGACTACAAACTGTTTCCCAATTGCAACTGGGGACAGTCTCGTCTGTGCCTAAATGAAGAAGCTTTTGCAAGGTGGTTTGACCTTCTTGACATTTGGGCCGGAGCTTGAGTGGAGATTCTAAGAAAAAATCTGCAGTGGAATTGGAGAACTCCAGTTTGTAACCTTGCTTTGGTTTGAGGTAAATTTGGTCCACTCATGGAACCAGGAGAGGTGTTCTGCTATTATGAAACCCAAGGAGTGAACCGAGACCCCATCATTGGGAGATGCAGAAAGCATTGGTAGACCTGGAGTTTGAAGCAGAGTTCTGTCAGCATGAAAGGTGACTTGTCTTTGTTGAAGTGGGAACTCTGAAAGTTAGGTTTGCCTGGCCTGTAGCACTTGGTATTGCAAAACCTAAGACGAGACTGAGAGGATTTAAAAGAATCTTTAGACTTGACCTTTGGCAGCCTCTGAGACTTGGGGTCCCCTAGGTCTTTACCCAACTTCTCTATCTTCCCCAAACAAAAGTTTACCTCTAAAAGGTAGCTTACTAAATGTGACTTAGAAGCCACATTAGCTGTCCAGTGCCTAAACCAGAGCTATCTTTCTGAGGGGGTCAAGAATTGGCTGGCATGGCTTGCATTGGAACTAACTAATGTGGCTGAGAACCAGAGCTATATGGTGTAGCAGAATGTGGCTGTTTGTACCATTGTACACTACTGGTGGCAAGCTGCAGTGGGACTTCAAACATCAACCTGTAGATCTCTGTGCTTACTCTCAGCTAGTTGCTTTAATCATTAAGCTATTTATCTAAATTGAAGTAGCTCTGTAATATTTGCTAGCTGTCCAGTTATACAATAAACTGCTTGACAAAGCAAGCAATATGGGAAGAATGAAATAAAATATGTCCCATTTGAAACAGAACTGAGTTCCACAGCCTTGAATCTTTAAACTTCAGGTTGAAAGCCAGCACCTTCCAGAATAAAACAATTTGCTGTAAACACTACACCTGGAGAAAATGCCACCATGGCAGCTCTGAGGTTCCATGGTTATTATCCTGCTTATTTTCGAAGGAGAAGGGTGCCCATCTTCCGACACAAATCGGGAGATGGACGCCCTTCTCCTAAGGGCAGCCAAATCGGCATAATCGAAAGTCAATTTTGGTCACCCTCAACTGCAGTCTGTCGCAGGAGCGGTGAAAGTTTAAGGGGGCTGTCAGAGGCATAGCGAAGGCGGGACGGGGGCATGGTTAACACATGGGCGCCCCTCGGCCGATAATGGAAAAAAGAAAGGCGGCCCCCTAACGAGCATTTGGCCGACTTGGTCCATTTATTTTCAGGACCAAGCCTCAAAAAGGTGCCCAAACTGACCAGATGACCACCGGAGGGAATCGGGGATGACCTCCCCGTACTCCCCCAATGGTCACCAACCCCCTCCCACCCTAAAAAAAATTAAAAACATTTTTTTGCCAGCCTCTATGCCAGCCTGAAATGTCATACCCAGCTCCATGACAGCAGTATGCAGGTCCCAGGAGCAGTTTTAGTGGGTACTGTAGTGCACTAAAGACAGGCGGACCCAGGCCCATCCCTCCCCCACCTGTTACACTTGTGGTGGTAAATGTGAGCCCTCCCAAACCCACCTGAAACCCACTGTACCCACATGTAGGTGCCCTCCTTCACCCATAAGGGCTATGGTAGTGGTGTAGAGTTGTGGGGAGTGGGTTTTGGGGGGGATTTGGGGGCTCAGCACACAAGGGAAGGGAGCTATGTACCTGGGAGCAATTAATGAAGTCCACTGCAGTGCCCCCTAGAGTGCCCGGTTGGTGTCCTGGCATGTGAGGGGGACCAGTGCACTACAAATGCTGGCTCCTCCCACGACCAAATGGCTTGGATTTGGCCGGTTTTGAGATGGGCGGCCTCAGTTTCCATTATCGGTGAAAACCGAGGCCAGCCATCTCTAAGTCTGGCTATCTCAACATTTAGGTTGACCTAAATGTTGACATTTGGCCGGCCCCAACCGTATTATCGAAACGAAAGATGGACGCCCATCTTGTTCAATAATACGGTTGGCTCCGCCCCTTCCCGGGGTTGGCCCCGGACATGGGTGCCCTTATAGATGGGCGCTCCCGTTCGATTATGCCCCTCCACAGAGACCAGAAGAGACAACATGGCCTCAGAAAATAACAATATGTAACATTTCTACAGAAACATGGAGCCAACAGCACTAAGCCTAACTAAACTAATCTCCTTTGTAAAGATGCTGAAAAAAAGGAATTCCTGTGCTGTCCATACAAATAGAGTTCTGGTAACCAAAAAAAAGTTCCACAAAAGAAGTGAGGAAAACTTTCAGGGTGTTTTTTTTTTTTTAAGTAACTGCCGTCTGTGGGGAAAAAAAACTGAGGGGACCCAAAGCTCTGTAAATGAAAAGGTATCTAAGAATATGAATACACTAAATAGGTCCCTTCAGAGGACCTAATATATGTGGTGCATTGCCCTGATGCTGTTCACTGGCTCCCACGCTAGGAACAGCATTTAACCAACTCTGGAATCATAAGTAAAATCTTAACTCACCACAGACAGCGTGACCTTTTGGTGACTGCTGCCACCAGTGAATCCACTTTAGGCAAATGTAGCTTTTCCAGCTCAGGTGTGGAAATGGGGTAAAGAAGTGACATAGCTGCTGCCACTTAAAGGGCAATGGCTGGGGTGACCCATTGAGCAGAAATTACTTCCTGCATAGCCTCATGCACTGGAAAAGAAACAATATTCTAGTACTCGCCATTTTAAGATGGGCAGATGCAGGTGTAGCAGGATCAGAAGAAGAAATATTAAGAACCTGGTGAGCCTTAGGTATAAAGAAAGGCAACTCCTCTTTATGAAAACACCCACACTGTAGTGGGATCATCAGAGTCCTCTGTAAATAGCTCCCCTCCTCTAATTCTCATGCATCTACTACTACTACTATTTAACATTTCTATAGCGCTACAAGGCATATGCAGCGCTGTACACCATACACAAAAAAGACAGTCCGTGCTCAAAGAGCTTACAATCTAGATATGCAGAAAGGGACTGCCCTGAAATGACTTCCCTCAGAACGATAGGGAGAGAGGGGAGCAATAGACCCTACTTCTGAGCTGGAGTGCAAACATCTCTTCGGGGCAGGGTCTGTCTATCAGTGGAGACTGAGGCAGGGAACAAGCCAGAAATCTCCAAAGGCTGAGCTAAAAAGGAACTGTCAGTTCCCCTACCAGACTTCTTTAACATATAGGCATTATGGAACAGCAGAATGAACCCGGAGAGGAGGGGGGTCAGAAGACCCCACCCACGGAGAAACTCCCAGAGTGACTGACGTGTTGAAGGACCTCTGAAGCAGTGCAGGGTAAAGGAGCCGCTAGAAGCACTGCTTCCGAATTGCGCTGCTGTTAAAAAGGCCCCATGAGGATAATGAGCCTGCATTTCTTCCACATGGGAAATTATTGAGGCCTCCCTGAACACGGCCCCTTCTGCCAGAGGAGAGCCTGCACAGCCACCTGGACACTCTCCCAGTGCTGCTCTCCACTTCCCACAGTCGGAGCAGCTTTTAACAACTTTGGCAGCCATTGTAAAGAAAACAAAAGTAAAACCACAACTGACCTAAAGGTGAAATAAAATGTAAAGGTACACTCACCCTGGGAGAGCCAACCATTGGGAGTCCTGCCTGTCAAACTCAGTCCTGCTGGAAACACACTCGCATCCTCTCCATCACTAAGCCCTTTATAGTGGCCCAAACCAGTATCTCTCATGCAGCCAAGGCTGTGGGCTTTAAAGAATTATGCCCAATTGTTTTAGTTTTTTTCCAGCAATGAAGGAGAATGGAGAAAGGGTTGGAGAGAAAGGAGAAGGGTGGGGGAGGGAGGGACACCGGAGAGACCCAGAACAGGAGCTGCCAACAGATAAGACCAGGAGCTCGTGAGAGACCAACCATTCGCCTGCTGGAGATAGAGAATACTGACTGACCAAGGAGCATTCCATCCTATAAGACAGTGCAGTTCAGCACTTTATACCTGCTATAGACCCACAAGTCTGGATTCAACTGCTGTTGACGTTAAGGAACGTTCTAATGACTTACAAACTCTGGACCCAGTTTACTAAGTATTTTTTTCCATAGAATAAAAAAAAGAGAGAAAACCTTTAGAGATTGATCTGGATATTAGCCACTGGTTAACTTTGACCGGACAACTCATTTTGTGGCCTAACACTAGGAAATGAGAATGTCCAGACCCGAATGTTTCATTTCCCGAGCATGTAACAAAAGAATCTGACAAACATGGAGCCGGCACAAGAATTATGGTTCATCTAGGTGCCTAATATTCTTGCACTGACTTTTTTGCTGCCCCATACTGTGTGAGCAGTAGTTTCAAAACACTACATGTAGAAAAAAAGAATGGCATGACTCAGCAGACTCCACATATAAATGGAATCAATTATATTTGTAGGTGGTTATTTTAGATGCCTTATTTACAATTTGCATATATAAATCCCAGCATTTACATGTGCAAATCAAATAAACATAGAAAACTGAATTTTAGAAAGGCAGGATTTACATGTGCAAATTGTGAAGAGGCATGATCTGGACATAATTATGGTGGGACTTAGGGAGGACTGGGGAGGTGCCAAAATATATAGACTAGGTGGGCCAGATGTCTACCTAGGATACCATCATTTGGGGGGGGGGGGGGCAGAAGACAAGCAGCATCTCATCTCCCTTCTCTACTCCTTCTGTCCTGTGTTCAGCATTTTCTCCCTCTGCACTGTGCCGCTGTCCTGTGCTTATGCTCTGCTGCATCCCGCTCTTTCTCTCCAGCAGCAATTGTTGGGGAAAGAAAGAGTGATATGAAGCACTTGAGCATGGGTTTGTTTAACATAGTAACATAATAAATATAGGCAGATAAAGACCTGCATGGTCCATCCAGTCTGCCCAACAAGGTGGCCAGAGTTGAATCTGGCACTCTGCACATGTTCCACTTCCATAGTGTCCCACAGATCAATCCAGAGACAAGTGGGTTATGTCCCTCTACAGGCAAATGGAGATAGAGAGAACGCTAGAGCTCTCTCATAAGGTATCCCATGCAGCAGCCTCACTTTCAGTATTCTCTCTATCTCAGCTGGTGGATGGACATCTCCTGTGCAGCTCTGGTTTGGTGCTTGCTCCTAACCTGTTCCCTTAGGTTCAGTTGAGCTGGGGGTCTTGGTGTGGATGTGCCAGTCTCTTGGGGTACACCTGGTGGTGCCAGGTCCTTCCCCCCTCCTACCCTGCATTACACCTCTAAGGTCGGGGCCTGCGCTGTTCATCTGCCACATGGTCCCTGAATTCCTGCCTCTTAAAAACAAACAAACAACAGCAACCTACCTACACCATTTCCTCTCACCCTGTGTTACCTGCGTTTCCTGTCTCTGGGCTGTCGGATTGCAGGTCAGTATGATTTTGTTCTGTTTGTTCCTCAGATCCGTTCTAGCGGCTGCACGGCCCTTCGTATTTAAAAAAAAAAACAACCTTCTATTGCCTTGGAACCCTCTTGTGGCAGCCTCTGGCTCCCCTTTTGCCGTTCTGGCTCGGGACCCCTTCCCACGTTGTTCAGAAGTTACCTCAGCAAGATTCTTTCCTTTTGGCAGGCCGTGCTCCAATTGAGTGCTCCCGGCTGCCATCTTGGAGCGGTGGCTGTTACAGAACAAAGCTCCTGGCTGCATACCACCCTTGCCGGTCTCTTTTTCCATGCTCTCCCTTTCAGCCCCGGGATATTGCTGAAATAGTGGCATTTGGTGACACTCCTTGCCACCGCACTTTGGATTCCTGTATCCACAATGTTTAAAAAAAGTGTGGCCTCGGGGCTTGACAGTTGCTATGTCTTCCTGTGGTTGCTGGTGATTTGGGATCTTAGACGGTTTGCGTTTCTTTTGGTTCCCTTTGGTGGAAGAACCTACCCTTGGGAGTTCTGCCCTGGCCAGGTCCTTGGAGACATTCAGCTGTGGCTGGAGAGTCGTGGCCTGCACTTCTGTTTTCGTGGCAGAGGTTAAAAACCCGCAAAGTGGAGCTTTTAATGGCTGTTTTGCGGCTGACGAGTCCATTGGCTGGAAGAGTGCTGTCTCTCTCTTTGAGTTCTGAACATGTTAGAGTTCTATGTTTAAGACTTTCGCAGCTGAATTGGTCTCGCATCTCCTACATATTTCATTTTGCTGTTTTGAGCCTCTTTGGCTCTTGGGCCTTCTTCCCTAGGTGGGGATTTGCAACACTGATCTTTTTTCTTTTTATCACTGGTTTTGGTAACACTGGTTACCTGGGGCACTTAGCCCCTTGTGTTCCTCTTCCAGCGGTTTCCTCTGGAATTTACTGCAGTCTTCAAGGCTGTTGGCTTTGTCTCTTAGGTTCACATGGGTTCTCTACCTTTTTTTCCCCTTGGCTAGTTTCTGTGTAGGGACAGCTTTAGCTCAGTAACACGGTTTTGTATTTAGTACATCAGCCTGTTTTGGACTGTGGGGGTTTCAGAATCCTAATTTTCTTTGCAGTGCAGGAGATTGAGTTTTGGCAACCTCATTATGTGCTATACAGAGTGACATTCTTTTCTGGCTTCCAACTAGCTACCCTGTAACCTGCATGGTGCCTTGGCAACTCTTTCTCTTTTGCTTCCTTAAGAGACAGTACCTTGGTAAGTAGCAGCGCCTTCTGGACTATGACTGCCAACTTCTTACAGATTCTGGTCTGGAGGTACACTTTATGCTGTGCTCTGGTAGCATCCTTAGGGGGTGTATGGTGGCATTATTGTAGTTCTGTTTGCCAGCACCCTGGTAACCTGTGTGGTGGCAGAATCTTCTAATCTATGGGTTCCAGCTGCTTGCAGACTTGATCGAGTGTTACGGCTCTTGGGGTAGCATCTTCTTTGGTATATTGTAACCCCTGTAATGGCTTTTGTTGGCTCCCAGTAGGCTGTTTCAGAGCAGCTTCCTGGGAATATACTAGTGGACCGTATTGTGACAACTTGTGGTCTATGTTGTGGCAGCATGATTTGCTGCCTGATAGCAGCTTCCTGCTAGCTGAATGGCCAGCATACTTGGTCTTCGCTTATTGGTGTCATCCCGGTAGGCTTCAATGATTGCATTGCTCTGTATTTGGACGTTGAACATGGCTCCATCTTTGGATGAGCCTTGTCCAGTCATTGGTTGTTGGTCAGTGCTTCACCTATGGACGTAAAGCCTTGCTCCGTCTCTGGATGTCAAGCCTAGCTCCATCTCTTGTTGTCGAGTCTACTCCATCTTTGGATGTTGAGCCTTGTCTAGTCTTTAGATTTTGGTCAGTGCTGCATCTCTAGACGTCGGGCCTTGTTTAGTCTTTTGACATTGAGCCTGGCTCTGTCTTTGGACGTCGAGCCTTATTCAGTTCTTTGAATGTTGTCCTTGTTCTGTCTCTGGGCATCAAGCTTTGATCCATCTCTGGACGTCGAGCCTTGTTCCGTTGCTGGACGTCGAGCCTTGCTCCATCGCTGGAATAACAAAAGCCTCGAGCCCTGGAACATTACCTCTTTGTGCTGGCAGTATTTTGCCAGGAGCTGAGCCTTCTCCACATAATGAAGGATGTGGGCAACAACTGGGCAGGATCAAGCATTCTGATCACGCAGTGCTCCTACACAATGAACCCACTCAATCCACAGCCTCTGGCCGTCTACCTCCAGACCCAGTTCATGAGGGATCCAGGGTTCCACCAGAGTTCAAAGTTCTTGCTCATTTACCGTCTCGGGTAGGCCCACAATGCAGATATTGTTGCAGCAGCTTTGGTTTTCATGGTAATTGACTTGCTTTTCCAAAGTATTGCAACAGCTCTCCATAGTGTTAAGCTTAGTGGTCATCTCTGAGGTGGTATCCTCCTGTCGGGAGACTCTCTCCTCCGTTTGCTGGATGTGCGTTGTGTGCGCAGTCATACTCTCCTTGAGCTCTTCTATGGCCACATGCAACTTAGAAAGTTTGTCCTCTAGGATATCAGCCATATTCTTTGTTATTTCTTTTATAGCTGCCTCCTGCAGCGCTATCACTAATTGGTACAGTGTTCCCTTTGGTGATTCTCCTTTCATTGCCATCTTGACTGCATGGCTGCCCTGTGCTCTTTAGCAGGCTGCGGGGTCTTGGAGGGCATACCCCACCAAGTGCTTTCCAAGCACCGCCAAAATGCCCCTGTCAACAGCACCAGCTATCAGGCCCCGACTCGAGCTCACTAACATCTTATTTAGTAAAAAATGCAGGTAATCTAGCAGATTTAGCAGACTAGGAGAGAGCAGAAGAGACACCAGGCGTATGCTAAGTTCGCAACCATCACATGACCCCTTGCAGCCATCATGGTATAGGAAGACAAACGGGTGGAGACACCTGAATTACAATCAGGAAATTCTTGTTGGGTCATATGTTTAGAGGGAAACCAGGAGAATGTGTTAATGGACCATGGGTTGGACTAGGCTGGGAGCCCGCCCTGGAAGAGAGAACTAAGCATATTATGAAAGGCTACAGAGAGAAGCATAGACTGTATTTGTACTGGACTGAGCTTGACAGACTTGCTAAGAGAAAGAAGCCTGTGAGGAAACAGGCATGTTTTTTCTCTGTAGCATAGAATAAAATCTTTCCTTCTGACCTTTGCCCTGCCCTCTATGTGTTTTCTGAGGACTCCACACCCTGCTGGGCACACATTATCACACACCCTTTGAGCATCTCAAAGAAGTCTCCCTGAAAGATCTCACCTTAAAGGCATTCTTTCTAGTAGCAATTTGTTTAGCCAGAAGGATTTCATAGTTACAAGCACTTTCATGCCAAGAACTTTATCTAGTTATGTCTCAGGATATGGTGGTGATTCATCCATTTCCTCCTTGCTAAAGGTGGTGTCACTGTTGCATCTAAACTGATGTATTTTGCTTCCTGTATTCCAGAAGACAGAAGATGGACAGACCTCAGGAAGGCTTCATTGCGTAGATGTGCATCAGACCCTTAATTATCTGAAGACAAGAAGTTTCAGAAGGTGTATTGTTTGTGCTCTTTGGTGAAGTTAGGAAAGGAAAAGCAGCTTTGAAAGCGGTGGTGGTCCGATAGGTAAGGAGGCCATATCATCAGTGTATATCATTTGGGGTAAATCAGTGCCTACGGTCTTAAAAGCTCGCTTTATTCTGCTGCAAGAGGTTTGTAGGACCACCAATTGGTCACCATGGCCTTTGTTCATGAAGTATTACTGGCTGGATTTACAGATGTGGCAAGAGGCAGCCTTTGGAGCTAGCGTGTTATCAGCAGGTACTTCTTTTCCTAGCCCTTCCCCCTCCCCTCTCCAAAATGGATACTGCTTTGGTACTTCTACTCATGTGGACTGGTCTGGAAGGGTAATGAAGAAGGAGAAATTAAATCTTAACTGCTAATTTTCTTTCCTTGAGTAACTCCAAACCAGTCCAGAACCTGCCTAGATAATGAACAGGAGAGCACAAATAACCTAGGAGTAAGAACTGCGAGAATGGGGCCCAATAGTCTTAATTTCATTCTTTGTTTGCTGAGTTACCAGAGATGTTAATGTTTTTTTGTTTGTTGGTTGTCTCTTTTCCCTGATCTAGAGAGGGGTGTTTCTCTAATTGCTTTGTTATGAAGATACTGGCTGCCTATGGGCTGCACAGGACCCTATATAGGTTGATGTCATTGAGTCAGTCATTCTCAGTCTCCATCTGCAAGGACTCAAGAAAATTGTCAGATAAGTTCTAATTTCTTCTTTCCATATCATCAAGCTGATCAATCCATAGACTGGTGGGTTGTGTCCATCTACCAGCAGGTGGAGATAGAGAGCAAACTTTTGCCTCCCTATATGTGGTCATGTGCTGCCGGAAACTCCTCAGTATGTTCTCTATCTCAGCAGGTGGTGGTCACACACAGCAGCAGCTCTGGCTAGGCCTCCAAGCCTAATCCTTAGGTTTTGTTGAGGCCTGGGGTTGAGGGCTCTTTTGAGCAAGTGCAAACCTGGTGGTGCCAGGTCCCTCCTTTTCTCCCCCTTCCCGCTGGCTCCGTTTAAAAAAAAAAAAAAAATATATATATTTTTAAACGTCTTTAAAGGCGTTTAATTCGACGTTTCTTAAACGTTCATTGCAGCTACTCACTGGGACACCAGTTCGTTACAGCTCGGAGCGGCAAGCAGGTAATTTACCTTTTTATAGCGGGCAGGGGGCTTCCCCGATTCTTCTCCTCGTGGCAATGGCGTCGGAGGGCGAGGGCGCAAAGGGTCGCTCCCCGGATCGCTGGAGCGCTTCTAGAGGGGATGCGGGGGTTTTACAACCTGATTCGCCCTTGATGGGTGATAGTTTAGTGACCGATGAATGTCCCGGGTCGTTCCTCCGGCGTGGCGGTTTTTTTCCCGCCATAAACGCCCATCCCCCGCTCCTCGCCTCCGCCATCTTGGCCGGCCACGCGGCTCGGACGGCTTCTTCGGGGCCGCCCTTGAGGTTGGAGACATTAATGCCATGAACGCCCTTAATTTGGGCGACGGCACAAAGCGGCTAAAGTTAAGCGCCGTTCTTCCCGCGCGGCTCCTTCACGGAGTTTCGCGCCGGACGCCATTTTGGATGCGCAGCATGTCTCTCCCCCGCTATTGCGAGCGCCGGTTGAGAGTGCGTCTAGGGCTGTTGCCCAGGCTGCGGAAGTGCACAGTCTGGGGGGTTTCTCCCCCGAGTTTGTTTTGCTGCTGCATCAGGCTTTCCTCATGCAAAACGCTGCCCCTGCTCCCCTCTTCTGATAAAGAGGTTGAGGTTCCCAGAGGTAAACGCCCTCGGGTTGATTTCCAGGCCTTGGAGGACTTTTGTCTCCTCCGATGTAGATGAGGGCAGCGTGTCTGAGGTCTCCCAACGATCCTTTGCGGATTCCTTGGAGGAGATAGATCCCGCTCGGATGGAGCGGAATGACCCCTCTGCAGCGCGGCTTTTTAGCCCAGAGGATTTGCCCAACCTGTTGTTACAGGCCATGGACACTTTGAAGATTTCCTCTCCGGAGGACGTCTCTCCCTCAGCCCCTGTTGGCTCTGCCATTATGCTGGGGACGAAGCGCTCCGCCTAGAACCTTCCACTTGCATGATGCCATGCACACCTTAATTGCGGCTCAATGGGATGTCCCGGAAACGAGCCTTAAAGTGGCTAGGGCTATGTCCCGCCTCTATCCTTTGGCTGTGAGTGAACGTGAGGCCTATCTGTGGCCTACCGTGGATTCTTTAATCACTGCGGTGACTAAGAAAACGGCGTTGCCGGTGGAAGGTGGCACGGCCCTAAAGGACGCCCAAGACAGAAGATTGGAGGCGGCCTTAAGGTCGTCCTTGGAGGCAGCTGCTTTAAGTTTGCAGGCCTCAGTTTGGCGGCTCCTATGTGGCCAGGGGCGTGCCGGACTATGGTGCAGCGGGCTTCCCCCTCGGATTCATTCCTTGAGGGCTGATGGCCGGCCCTGGAATCGGGCTTAGCCTATTTGGCAGACTTGCTGTATGATGTCTGGAGAGCCTCAGCTAAAGGCATGGCTCAGACAGTCTCTGCGCGGCGGTGGCTTTGGCTGAAACATTGGTCTGCTGACCACGCCTCTAAATCCCGCTAGCTAGATTGCCTTTTAAAGGCAAGCTGCTCTTTGGGGTCGAGCTGGACAAAATCGTGACCGATCTCGGCACGTCTAAGGGCAAGAAATTACCAGAGGTCAGGGCTCGGGTTAGTACTCGTCCCGATACCTCCATACCGCCCGGGCAAGTCGGGTTCCTCTGCCCCCTCTTCCTTCAAGAGGAATTTCTCCCCCAAGCAGCATTCCTTTCGCAGAGACCGCCGTCCCGGAGGTGCTCCCTCCGGTCCTCCCCCAGGTCTCGTACCCAATGACGGGCCTTGGTCCACGCCCCAGTGCAGATTGGAGGACGGCTGTCCTCGTTCTGGGCGAGTGGACCACTATAACTTCAGACGCGTGGGTGCTGGAAGTCATCAGAGACGGCTACAAGCTAGAGTTCTGCCAACCCTTAAGAGACGGGTTTGTACTCTCTCCCTGCAAGTCTCCGGTCAAGCTGTGGTAGTGCAGCAGACCTTGGACAACCTGATCCGCCTGGGTGCGGTCGTTCCGGTGCCAAAAAATCAGATTGGCAAGGGACGTTACTCCATTTACTTTGTGGTTCCAAAGAAAGGAGGTTCTGTCTGGCCTATCCTCGACCTCAAAGGGGTCAATCGGGCCTGGAAAGTGAGGCACTTTCGCATGGAGACTTTCCGCTCTGTTATAGCGGCAGTGAAGGCAGGAGAGTTCTTGGCTTCCTGGACATCAAGGAAGCGTACCTGCATATTCCCATCTGGCCTCCTCTCCAACGCTTTCTGCGTTTTACAGTCCTGAGACGACACTTCCAGTTCAGAGCCCTCCCTTTCGGGTTGGCTACTGCTCCGCGGACCTTTTCCAAAGTAATGGGGGTCATAGCGGCCTTCCTGCTAAAGGAAGGAGTACAAGTCCATCCTTATCTGGACGACTGGTTGATCCGAGCCCCTCTTATGCAGAGTGCGGCAAAGCTATGGACCGGGTAGTTGCTCTTTTGAGCTCCCTGGGATGGATCATCAACTGGAAGAAGAGCCAGCTGCGCCCCGACTCAGTCCCTGGTGTATCTGGGAGTTCGATTCGACACCCAAGTGGGCAGAGTGTTCCTGCCAGGACAATCGGATTGTCAAGCTTCAGGCTCAGGTGGACTAGTTCCTAGTAGCCTCTCCTATTCGGGCTTGGGACTACGTGCAGCTGTTGGGCTCTATGACGGCCACGATGGAAGTAGTGCCCTGGGCCAGGGCTCATATGAGACCACTACAGCTATCTCTGCTGCTGCGCTGGACTCCGATGTCGGAGGATTATGCTGTGCGCCTTCCCGTGGACCCAGCAGTGCGCAAGGCGCTGAGCTGGTGGACGCAGACAGACAAGTTGTCTGCAGGATTGCCTCTGGTGACCCCGGAGTGGATTGTCGTCACGACAGGCGCCTCTTTGATGGGCTGGGGAGCCCACTGCTTGGGAAGGACAGCGCAGGGGCTCTAGTCTCCTGCAGAGGCAAGTGGTCTATCAACCTCCTGGAACTCAGAGCCATTCGCTTGGTGTTATTGGAGTTCATCCCGGTACTCGTGTTGAAGCCTGTAAGGGTCCTGTCGGACAATGCACGGCTGTGGCCTATATCAACCGCCAGGGAGGTACCAGAGCGCCCCTCTAGCCAAGGAGGCTATGAGTCTTTGCCAGTGGGCGGAAGCGAACCTGGAGCAGCTTTCAGCGGCCCACATTGCCGGAGTCATGAATGTCAAGGCGGACTTTCTCAGTCGCCATACCTTGGAGCCCGGAGAGTGGCAACTATCTGCTCAGGCGTTCTTGGACATCACGAAGCGCTGGGGCCAGCCGAGCCTAGATCTGATGGCGTCATCGGCCAATGGCCAAGTGCCGCGCTTTTTCAGCAGAGGACGGGACCCTCGATCCCTGGGAGTAGATGCTCTTCTCCAACAGTGGCCGACACAAGAGCTCCTCTATGTGTTCCCGCCCTGGCCCATGTTGGGCAGGGTGCTAGACCGGGTGGCAAAGCATCCCGGCAGGGTAATCCTGGTGGGTCCGGATTGGCCCAGACGTCCCTGGTATGCGGACTTGTTCAGGCTCTCAGTCGACGATCCTCTGCGGCTGTCAGTGGAGCAGGGCCTGTTACATCAGGGTCCCGTGGTGATGGAGGATCCCTCTCCCTTTGGTCTTACGGCCTGGCTATTGAGCGGCAGCGTCTGAGGAAGAAGGGCTTCTCAGACAAGGTCATCGCCACTATGCTGAGAGCGAGGAAGCGCTCTACTTCTACTGCTTACGCCAGGGTTTGGCGTATCTTTGCAGCATGGTGTGAAGCAGGCTCACTTTCTCCCTTCACTGCTCCAATTTCTTCAGTGTTGGCGTTCCTGCAAGAAGGTCTGGAGAAAGGCCTGTCGCTCAGTTCCCTTAAAGTCCAGGTAGCGGCTCTGGCTTGCTTCAGGGGCCGCCTGAAGGGTGCTTCCCTGGCTTCGCAGCCAGATGTGGTGCGCTTTCTCAAGGGAGTTAATCACCTGCGCCCTCCTCTGCACTCAGTGGTGCCTGCGTGGAATCTCAACCTGGTGCTAAGAGCATTGCAGAAGCCGCCTTTGGAACCCTTGTCGAGGGCATCTCTGAAAGACCTGACGTTGAAAGCAGTCTTTTTGGTGGCTATCACTTCAGACAGAAGAGTTTCCGAGCTCCAGGCGCTCTCATGTCGAGAGCCTTTTCTGCAGTGCACTGAGGCAGGAGTGACTATTCGCACAGTGCCTTCCTTCCTGCCCAAGATTGGTTCTCGCTTCCATGTGAATCAGCAGCTCTGTCTCCCTTCCTTTCGTAGGGAGGACTACCCAGAGGAGTACTCCGCTCTTGAATATCTGGATGTGAGACGAGTCATCATCAGATACTTGGAAGTGACCAATGATTTCCGGAAATCGGATCATCTGTTTGTCCTGTTTGCAGGTCCTCGTAAGGGTCTGCAGGCTGCTAAGCCTACAGTGGCAGGATGGGTCCAGGAAGCCATTGCAGCGGCTTATGTGGCCGCGGGGAAGGTGCCGCCTATCCAGCTGAAGGCTCACTCCACGAGAGCTCAGGCGGCCTCGATGGCAGAGGCCGGATCCGTCTCCTTGGAAGAGATATGCAAGGCGGCAACGTGGGCTTCGGCTCATACATTCTCCAAGCATTACCGTTTGACTGTGGCTGCACGGGCGGAGGCCCGGTTTGGAGCTTCAGTGTTGAGGTCAGGGATTTCTATGTCCCGCCCTGGGTGAGTACTGCTTCGGTACATCCCACCAGTCTATGGATTGATCAGCTTGATGATATGGAAGGTAAAATTATGTATAATCATACCTGATAATTTTCTTTCCATTAATCATAGCTGATCAATCCATAGCCCCTCCCAGATATCTGTACTGTTTATATTCTGGTTGAATTTTAGGTTCAAGTTTAGCCTTCAGTTACTTCAGGAGGACTTCGTGTTCAAGTTCTTCTTTCACTTGGATTCTTCAAGAGTTGAGACGACTTTGTGTTACAGTGAGCTGCTGCATTCCTCTCCCCTCCGTTTTACGGGGCTGGATTGAGACATAAATTCTGCCGGCACTCCCTCCCGCTTCGTGCGGCTTTAGGGCAGCTTTGTACCCCTCCCGCTTCGGCGGTGTTGGGGTCAGTCAGCTCCTCCCGCGGTTGCGGTTGCAGGATAAGCCAGATCCCCCCGCATCGGCGGGTGTGGTGTCCCTCCCCCGCTCCGCGGGGATGAGCTGGACGGATTCCCCTCCCCCACTTGTGTGGGGATGAGCTGGGTTAATTCCCCTCCCCCGTTTCGGCGGTGGTGAGCTGGGCAGAGTGTCCCTTCGTGGGTGTAATTCTCTAAGTGCTGAGTCCTGCGGATGGAGCTTTGATATCGACATACTGAGGAGTTTCCGGCAGCACATGACCACATATAGGGAGGCAAAAGTTTGCTCTCTATCTCCACCTGCTGGTAGATGGACACAACCCACCAGTCTATGGATTGATCAGCTATGATTAATGGAAAGAAAATTATCAGGTATGATTATACATAATTTTACCTTTCCTCTTAGAAAACAAAATAAAAAATGGGAGAACTGCTTGCTGTTCTAATAGACCTTTCTATAACATCTGAAGCTGTCATAGGTACTATGTTTATTCACATCTTCGGGGGGTGGGAGGGGGTCATCCCTGATTCCCTCCAGTGGTCATCTGGTCATTTAGGGCACCTTTTTGAGTCTTTATTTATTCTAAAAACAAGTGTAGACTAAAATGTTAAAGTTTCTGCCCTAGGCATTTTCATTTTATTCCATTATGGCTGTAAAAGTCCAAGTGTTAGGAATGTCCTAATCCCACCTCCAACATGCCCCCTTGTGATATGGACACAATGCAGATGAATTGCATAGATACATGTCTGCAAAATAGGTTTTGAAAATACTGATTTGGACGTTTTGAGAAGAAAAATGTCCAAATGCTCTATGACATTTTTTGGATGTAGTTCTCTTTCGAAAATGAGCCCCATAGTAACATATGGAACTTTGTAAGCCTAATTGCTTTGAAAATGTCTCCCTAAGATAAACACAAAGGAATCCTGTTTAGAAGGAATGGATCTACGGAATCTTAGTGGAGATTGGGTGGCGACACCGGTAATTGGAGAGTAAAACCAATGCTGGGCGAACTTCTACAGTCTGCGCCCTGATCGTGGCAGAATAGATATGGATGGGCTGGAGTGTAAATTTTAAAGGGGCTTCGACGTTATCTTCAGAACGTTTAGTACAGGAACAGTGCAGGGCAGACTTCTACAGTTTGTGCCCTGAGAAAGGCAGGGACAAATCAAACTCGGTTATACATTATGAAGTATCACATATCATGTAAAATGAGTTTATCTTGTTGGGCAGACTGGATGGACCGTTCAGGTCTTTATCTGCCGTCATTTACTATGTTACTATCCAGCTTATAATCGAACGAGAAAAACGCCCAAGTTCCGACCTAAATCGGGAGATGGGCGTTTATCTCACAAAAACGAATAAAGCGGTATAATCGAAAGCCGATTTTGGACGTTTTCAACTGCACTCCGTCGCGGATGCGGACAAAGTTGATGGGGGCGTGTCAGAGGTGTGGCGAAGGCGGAACTGGGGCGTGGTTATCTGCCGAACAGAGATGGGCGCATTTCACAGATAATGGGACAAAAGTATGCGTTTTTAGCTAGAATTTAGGGCACTTTTCCTGGACCCTGTTTTTTCACGAATAAGGCCCCAAAAAGTGCCCTAAATGACCAGATGACCACTGGAGGGAATTGGGGATGACCTCCCCTGACTCCCCCAGTGGTCATAAACCCCCTCCCACCTCAAAAAATGATGTTTCACAACTTTTTATTTTGACCCTCAAATGTCATACCCACCTTCCTGGCAGCAGTATGCAGGTCCCTGGAGCAGTTGTTAGGGGGTGCAGTGGACTTCAGGCAGGTGGACCCAGGCCCATCCCCCCCCTACCTGTTACAATTGTGCTGCTTAATGCTTAGTCGTCCAACCCCCCCCCCGAACCCACTGTACCCACATGTAGGTGCCCCCCTTCACTCCTTAGGGCTATAGTAATGGTGTAGACTTGTGGGCAGTGGGTTTTGAGGGGGATTTGGGGGGCTCTACACACAAGGGAAGGGTGCTATGCACCTGGGAGCTCTTTTACCTTTTGTTCTGTTTTTGTAAAAGTGCCCCCTAGGGTGCCTGGTTGGTGTCCTGGCATGTTAGGGGGACCAGTGCACTACGACTCCTGGCCCCTCCCACGAACAAATGCCTTGGATTTATTCGTTTTTGAGCTGGGCGATTTCATTGTCCATTATCGCTGAAAAGCAAAAACGCCCAGCTCACAACTTGGCGAATAAAACATGGACGTCTAATTTTTTCGAAAATACGCTTGGGTCCGCCCCTTCACGGACCCGTTCTCAGAGATAAACGCCCATGGAGATAGGCGTTTCTGTTAGATTATGCCCCTCCAAGTAAGTCTCTTAATGTTGATAGCTTGTTTACTTCTAAACTATTTTTGTAATTATACATGGCAGTCAGATATGATTTGTGGCATTATAAACAGAAAATACCTTTCTGAAATGCTGCTTTAAATGTAAACTTACATAATGTTCCACTAATCAGCAGCATCTAATAATTTTCCCATATAACACTCAATACAATTATGTGTTAACTACATTGAAGAAAATGTGATGCGGATTGCTGTACCTATTGAGGTGTTTTCAACTGTGCTATATTATCTGCCATGTTCACTTAAGGTGTGGCATCTGCCCATTATGTGCCCCATTCTTCTTTAGATTAACATGGAAATTAACTGTTGAGCTTTTAGTATGTTCTAATTCCCATGTTAACTGCTTAGTACAGTGCATAAATGTTTAGAATATTAGCTAATGCATATTCAATTTTTCTTTAAGGTTGAATCAACTGTTGAGGAAGTATTGAAGTTATTATTTATTTATTAGGATTTATTTACTGCCTTTTTGAAGGAATTCACTCAAGGCGGTGACTGTGTCTCTACTTGTGAACAGTTGGTTGTTGGATTAAAGTTGAATGTTTCCAAAACACAGGTTATGTTTTTAGCTGCTCATCATATAGATGATATATCTATATCGTTTTGTTTTTTTGGATGGGGTAACCATTGAGTTGACTAAGACAATTAGCTCTCTTGGTGTGATTTTTGATCAATGAGAGATCAAGTACACAAGATGGTTGTTTTTTTGAAGCTGAAACTAATAAGATCGTTGAAAGATTATCTCAGTGTTGAGAATTTTAGATTGGTTGTACAGAATGCAACAGGTCCATGTTTTTACTATTGTAACAGTTTGTTACTTGGTTTACCTAAAAAAGCTTTATGATGTCTACAGGGAACACAAAATGCAAACTAGGTTATCTAGGTTTGAGCATATATCACCAGTCCTTATGAAACTTCACTGGTTGCATTTTGAATTTCATATTCAATATAAAACACTGTTGTTGGCTTTTAAAGTATTAACCAGTCAAGTTTCTGTAGTGATTGCATCAGCTTTACATGTTCATCACCCTACTTGATCCTTACAGTCAGGTGCAATGAACCTGTTGGATGTTCTATCTTTTCAGTCTGTGTACTTAAACGAATATAGGTCCTCAGTCTTTTACATAGCTGGATCTATACTGTGGAATGCTTTGCCATTGCAACTTAGAGTACTGAGAAAGGTAGAAGAATTTAAAAAGGGTTTGAAGACCTTCTGGTTTCAGCGCACCTCTGGAAAGGAACAGTGAGTTTTAGAGCTTTGTGCTATGATTTGATAGTTTTGTATCGTAAGATTATGAATGTTGTTTTATTTCTTAGTGTATTTTAAATGATTGTTTTTTTTGTTCTCTGCCTAGAATTGTAGGTAGATAAATAAAAATTTTCGGCTGGTGGCTGTCAGCGTTTTTTAAACGCCAACCGTGGCTGTCTAAATTAGCCCTGGAAAATCAGTGCTGGGCCATGTGCAGACCCCAGCACTGAATATCCAAGGCTCAATGGAGTTGCCCTGGTCATTGCAGCTTATGCAGGTTCCAGCCAATATTCATCCAGGGCCTGCATAACCTTTCTTTAAAATTCTCCCCTCCCAAGCTTCTCGAAGCAGCCTGCCTACTTCTCCCCCCTCCTGCCTCCCCCATCCCACCTCCATTCTTAATTCCACTCCCCTGCGGTCTAGGTAGCCGGGAGGCCTTCCTATATCCCTGGTGATCCAGTGGGGAGCAGAGGGGACAGGAGTAAAACCCACTTTCCCCTGCCCCTTGTGGCTGTCTTCTGCAAATGGCTGCCACAACTTCTTGAGACAACTCGCGGTACTTGAGCTTTTGAGATGTCCTAACTTGGCCAGGTTAGATATGCGGGTCCTGGCACTGAATATTGCCGGCACCCACATAACCCCCGGCTCCTCCTCAGTGATGCCTCTTGTACCTGCCTGCTTTTAATATGGGTAGTCAGAGATGATACTCAGTGGCACTGCCTGGTTTAGTGCTGCTGAATACCGGTGGTTGGGAGGCTCACTGCAACTTAAGCTTGCCAGAGCCTTTCCTGCCAGCTTAAATTGCTCTGAATATCAACTGGATAGAAACATGACCTCAGATAAAGGTCAAATGGCCCAGCAAGTCTATCCTTCCACACTGACCACTATCTCCTCCTCTACCTAACAGATCCTACATGCCTGTCCCACGCTTTCTTGAATTTAGATACAGTCTTCCGCCACGGACACTAGAAGGCCGTTCCATGTATCTACCACTGCTTCTGTAAAAAAGTATTTCCTTGGATTATCACTGAGTCTAAAATATATATGTTAGCATGCTGCTAAACACTATATTTGCAAGGGGAATATACACAAGGGTGGGACACAGGGGGGGCTCCCACTTTGTCCCTGCCATTTTTAGGTGCCTAAATGTAAGGTGTACCAATACTGGATTACGCTATTTTTTTTTAATAATGGAACTTATAATAGAATCTAGGTACCTAAATTCTATTATAGAATAGGTTCCCACCACCTAGCCAGGAGGCTCCCATTTATAGAATTACTTCTACTGTGACTACAAGGGCAATTTTCAAAGTGACTTAGATGTCTGAGGTGGATAAATGCACCCAGATTGCCCTTTGGCCAGCTAAAATGATGGATGGATTCCATTAGTCCAATGAGGAAGCATTCCTGAATATATGACATTTTCAAAGGTATATGAACTATTGTACCCTTTCATTTTGCTTGCACAAAAAAGGAGCTGCAAAGTACATTTTCAATTAAATACTATCTATTTTGAAAATTGTCCCCTACATAGAGAAGCTTTATAATCAAGGGGGAAGGTTGAAATGTACTGGACAGTGGATTTAGACCATTATCTGTTATGAAAAAATGCTTTAATTAAGGAGGCACATTGAAATGTAAAGGATTATATTTAGTTTGAAAAAATATTAAAACGGTTTAACTGACAGAATTGGATGGAGAAATGAGATGGTGTGAGGGTGAACTGTTTATTGCATTGTATGTAAGTAATTTGTAAATTGTGTTATTCAGTTGTGGAAATTGAGGACAAGATTTTACTAAATAGCATTACCTGCTGTGGTATTTACATGCTAGTATATTGTTTTAGTTGGGATGGGAAAATTAAACTAAATTATATTGTCACACATTGTAGTAAAGGATGATGGAATTGCTTATGGATCTTCTTTATTCTGCCTTCAAGAAATGCATGTCTTCTGTTTTGCTACATTACAGAAATATACAGGAGAATTTTACAAGGACCAACACCATGGTAAAGGAATTTACACCTGGCCAGATGGTTCCAAATTTACAGGTTCATTTTATCTTAATCGAAAAGAAGGTTATGGAACTATGGAAATCAATGACAGAATGTATTTTCAGGTATATAAAATCCATACTACTTTTTTTTACATAAATGTGCTTATAGCTTATGGATGATAATGCAGCATCATACAATAAGAGGCCCTTGTTTAAAAGCCTGCTGACAACCCCCCCCCCCCCCCCCTGTTTAGTAAGCCGTGCAGCAATGCCGACACAGCCCACCAAAGTGCAGCTTAGTAAACAGGGGTGTAAGATAAACAGATAACTTTAACTTTATCGGATTATCTAGAAATTGAGCAGCACTCAAGTTAACTGAACAAAATTGTCTGGCCTTCTCTTTAGTTGAAGTAAATACTCATAAAGGTACTCTCATTTGATATGACAGTTGTAATAGCGATAAACCTGCCAACAAATTGTGATGAGGAAAAGGCCTCGAGAAACCCCGTGACACTATAAAACATAAAGGTCACTCGGGGTTGGGCTTTCTCATCATGGGCCAGAAAAACCTCATCGAACCAATTTCAATAAGCTTTAAACATACTTAGCTTGGTTGAAAGTGAATCTCTGTGCTCTCATCTGTCTCTTAGTCCGTGATCAACGATAGCCAGCGTTTCGAATTTTGCTTCAGGATCACTAGACAATCTATAAATACAGAGAGAACCAGTAGGTGAAAACGATCCTTCTCATCGTTAAACCATCCTGCCATATACTCACTCACACTTCTTTCTGTTGGCGAGTGACACAGAGACAACCCCACGGAAACATGGCGCTGCTTTTAGAACAGTGATGATGTCAGATGCTGAAATCGCTGATTGGTTAAATCTTTGTTATCAGTTTCCCTGTTAAAACTTATCAAACAAACCGGGCAAGGTGTAATTTGAACCCTTAATACAAATAATCCGGAAAAAACAGTGTTGAACCTGCTGAAATCTCGAGGCCTTTTCCTCATCACAATTTGTTGGTAGGTTTATCGCTATTACAACTGTCATATCAAATGAGAGTACCTTTATGAGTATTTACTTTAATCTGAATGTTTAAGCTTCTCTTTGGTTGATCAGAGTTAGCCAGCTAATTTTAACTGACCACTGCTGAATATCAGTGCTAACAAGCTAAAGTTAAATCATGCCTCTTAAATGCTGTCTCTTTTCATCTGGCTAAATTGTTTATGTGCATCAGTATACCCAGATAAAATGTAGCCATTCATTAGGGTGTTAAATTTAACCCTGGCTAACTCCCTTTTGAACATGGACCTCTAAGCAGTGTTCTCTCCAGCTATTTTTGCCATTTAGGTGGCATAAAGGAGTAACTGGGTGAGGGGGGGGGGGGGGGGAGTACTGTGTATTATTATAAAATGCTCTGTTAAATTAGCTGTGTAGTCAGTAAAATCAGCTGTGTAGTACACCCATTCTGAAGGTCCCTGGCAATATATTGTCTAAGGACATATGTAGTTTACAATGGTATGGCCTAATCACGTGATAGTAACACAACTTAAAAATGTATGTAATTGTAAAAGCAATAATGTTTTTAACAATTTAACCTAGGTTAGAATCTTAATTGGGTCTTAATAGGCTTTATTCAAATTTTGAGGGGCTCTGAAGTGCAATCAGTGATATTGACATATAGGAACTGAAAGAAAAGGAATGTTTTGTCAATATATAGTTTTAAAATGTATCATGAACTGAAAAAGATATTGGGGCTATGTAGGAAGGGGGCCACTTAAGGTGCTGCACCCATTCTTTGTATGCAACTTGACCTATTAGTACTGATTTACCCACATATATGGATTCACCATTTATTTATCACCAAGAGCTCTTAGATCCAAATTTATTTTGTACAGTGAGGTGCAGTTCTAAATCTAGCTTGAAAGTCTGCTGTTCCCTTTTTATGTCAATGGGTTCTGTTTTAACAGTTTTACAAAGGTTCCAAAAAAAATTAAATCTTGGATAATTTTGAAGAGGCTACCTAACTTATATGTTGTATGTGCATAACCTATACCAAAATTCCAAGGGAATGTATACGTATACTTTTCTCTTTGAAAATGTACACTTTCTAATTAACATGCACAAAAGTTTCAGTAAAATGTACACATATTCATGCATAATTTTAGATTTTCAAAGGTTGAAACACCATCAAGCTCCACATCTGTGCAGTTGCAGGTAATATAGTATGTGCAAAATGACAATATGCACGTATCTGTTCCCCCACAGAGAACAATTCTATCAAGGGCCAACGTTTAGCCTTTTCTACAAATTAAAATATGCTTGTACTTTTTCTTTATAGAACAGCAACATGTTGTATACCTGCTTGTTGTTTCAAGAGATCTTGTGTTTATTAATGATGCTGAGAGCTATGCCATTGGTAGGTTAACTACTGGTAGTGTGTCCCAAGGTAGACAGGTCTTAGCTGAAGTGCCAGACTAAGATAAACTACCTAACTAGGCAGCAGCAATATGGGACTGTGTCTGCGGTGGAGGATCACATTTGTGTGACAATGGCAAGAACACTGGAATTACCTATATGGAAGAAAGGTCACGCAATTTAGTTCCATATCTTGTCACAAAAATTCAAGGAATAGTTACAACGAAATAAATTGCATTATAATGCTGGAAGATGAGTCCCTCAGATTGGAAGGTTATGGGGGAAGAGCTGAATACTCTGAAGAGTAAAAACAGCATATGTGACGTGGTCCCAAGCCCTTGGAACATCTGACTTCTGATGTAGCTGTGCATGAAATGAGAGTCAGAAGCTGGAAAGATCTTACATATTGGGACATGAACCAAGGAAAGCTGGATGTGGTCAAGAATGAAATGGAACACACACAACTTGATCTGTTAGGTGTCTGTGAACTCAAATGGACTGGCATTGGGCATTTTGAATCTGATGATCTATGCTGGAAATGTAAAACAAGGAAGACATGGGGGTTTGCATTTATAAAAAGAAGAAGCTTGCAAGAACTGTAATGGAATTCAAATCAGGCAGTGAACATTTAATTTCTATTTGTCTTTGAGGATTGCTCATCAATACAACTGTTATTGTGGTACATGAGGCAACAACAGATGCAGAAGAGGACAAAGGTGATCAGTTGCATGAAAAAGTACAATCTGAAACTGACAGAGCCTGCAAAGAAGGTATACAGATAATCATGGGCAAATGGAGCACAAAAATTGGGAACAAAGAAGAAGGCCTGGTGGTTGGAAAATATATGCTCAGCAACAAGAATTAAGCTGGAGAACATTTGATAAAATTTTGTAAGACCAATCTATTCATTTCAGATACCATTTTCCAGCAACACAAGTGGCAATTGTACACATGTACTTTGCCCAATGAATTGTATAACAATCAAGCTGACTACATCTGTAGAAGTCAGTGATGGAAGAACTCATTGATATCCATAAAGACAAAACTTGTGGTATAGAGTACCAGCTACTAATATGCAAACTTAGGTTAAAGCTGAAAAAGAGCAAGCCTGTAAAGAACATAGCAATATGTGATCTTGAAAATATACCATTGGAATTTAAAGACCACCTGCAAAATCGTTTTGAGACATTGGATACTAATAATAGAGTACTAGAAAAGTTAGGGAAAGACATCAAGAAAATTGTACTAGAAGAAAGTGAAAAAGTTAAAGGCAAAAATGACCAAAATGAATGACAAACTCTCAGAAATGTAGACAAGCTAAAGCCAGAGGAGAAAGAAAGACATAGGACTTAGCTGGAGTTTTCAACATGCTGCAAGATGAACAGTTAATGCAAGGAAATAGAATCAGAAAATATAAGAGGAAGATCAGTTTTCTAAAGTTACAAGAATAAGAGAAAATTCTAGCTTTGAATTGGCACACTATAAGATGCTCATGGATCCATGTTAAACATCACTGAGAAGATCAAGAATACACTGAGTTAGTATAATATAAAGGTCAAGTGGATCAATAGTCATTTCAACCTTAAAATCAGAACTTTCAGTGAAGAAAGAAGTTGAAGCAGCATTATAAGCTTTAGCAAAGAACAAAACATCTGGTATTGATGACATTTGCCATTGAAGTATTACAGCAATCAGATGCAATTGTTACAGTACTTAAAAGGGTCTGCCAAGAAACTTGGAAGACAGCGTCATGACCAACTGACTGGAAAAGGTCTGTTCATACCAATGCTGAAGAAAGGAGATATGACTGGAGATTATCACTCAGTCACTCTGATCCCAAATGCCAGCAAGATTCTAATCAAGATATTCATACCTGGAAAAGAACTGCCTGAAGTTCAAGCAGGGATAAGTACATAAGTATTGCCATACTGGGAAAGACCAAAGGTCCATCGAGCCCAGCATCGAGAGGAGAGGTCCCCCTCTGTAGTAGAGATACCGCCACGTCAGGGTGCCAGCACTTCGGTGCAGTCTCCTGGACCCGAACAGCTTCCGGCACCGACGCCTCTACCGGCCCCCTCGCCTTTCCCGACAGTGGGCCTGGACGAGTGCCTCCGAGCCATCCTTCCGGGGATCCTGGAAGGGCTGATGCACCAGACTGTGCCGTGCCGGGGGTGCTTGCGCCCTCGGCGCCGTTGACTGTGACGTGCTCTAGCCGCTTGCAGGTGGAGTCCCCGTCGACGTCGATGGAGGGAGCTTCATCCCCGCCGGCGCGGGAGTCCACCGCTCGACGACACCACCGAGGCCTCGGTGCCTCGACGTCGAGCCGGGCCCGGTTGAGGACTGAGCTGCACGAGCTCATATCCGACACAGAGGAAGAGGCCTCGTGGGGGGAGGAGGAGGACCCCAGATATTTCTCCTCAGAGGAGTCTGTGGGCCTTCCCTCCGACCCCACTCCTTCACCTGAGAGAAAGCTCTCACCACCTGAGAGCCTCTCCTTTGCCTCCTTCGTCAGGGATATGTCTATTTGCATTCCCTTCCCCGTGGTCTCTGTGGATGAGCCAAGGGCTGAGATGCTTGAAGTCCTCGACTATCCATCACCACCTAGAGAGTCCTCCACAGTACCATTGCACAATGTCCTCAAAGAGACACTGCTTCGGAACTGGTTGAGACCACTATCTAATCCCACCATTCCCAAGAAAGCAGAGTCCCAATACAGAATCCACTCGGACCCAGAGTTAATGCGACCCCAATTGCCTCATGACTCGGCGGTCGTGGACTCTGCTCTCAAGAGGGCACGGAGTTCGAGGGATACCGCCTCGGCGCCCCCGGGGCGGGAGTCTCGCACTCTGGACTCGTTTGGGAGAAGGCCTACCAATCTTCCATGCTCGTGACCCGCATCCAGTCTTACCAGCTCTACACGAGCATACACATGCGGAATAATGTGAAGCAACTGGCGGACCTGGTTGACAAGCTCCCGCCGGAGCAGTCCAGGCCTTTTCAGGAGGTGGTCAGGCAGCTGAAGGCGTGCAGAAAGTTCCTGTCCAGGGGTATATATGACACCTGTGACGTGGCATCTCGTGCTGCGGCCCAAGGTATAGTGATGCGCAGGCTCTCATGGCTGCGTGCCTCTGACCTGGACAACCGCACCCAGCAGAGACTGGCCGACGTCCCTTGCCGGGGGGATAATATTTTTGGCGAGAAGGTCGAGCAGCTGGTGGACCAACTGCATCAGCGGGAAACCGCCCTCGACAAGCTCTCCCACCGGGTGCCTTCAGCATCCACCTCAGCAGGTGGACGTTTTTCCCCGGGCCCGGCAGGCTGCGCCCTATGCCTTACCAAGCGTAGGTACACCCAGCCGGCCCGAAGGCCTCGTCAGGCACAGGGACAGTCCCAGCGCGCTCGTTCTCGTCAACAGCGTGCGCCTAAGCAGCCCCCTGCGCCTCCACAGCAAAAGCCGGGGACGGGCTTTTGACTGGATCCATGGGAACATAGCCGCCCTCAAAGTGTCCGTACCGGACGATCTGCCGGTCGGAGGGAGGTTAAAACTTTTTCACCAAAGGTGGCCTCTCATAACCTCCGACAGTGGGTTCTCCAAATAGTGCGGTGCGGATACGCCCTGAATTTGGCCTCCCTGCCACCAAATTGTCCTCCGGGAGCTCAGTCCTTCAGCTCCCATCACAAGCAGGTACTTGCAGAGGAACTCTCCGCCCTTCTCAGTGCCAATGCGGTCGAGCCCGTACCACCCGGGCAGGAAGGGCAGGGATTCTATTCCAGGTACTTCCTTGTGGAAAAGAAAACAGGGGGGATGCGTCCCATCCTAGACCTGAGAGGCCTGAACAAATTCCTGGTCAAAGAAAAGTTCAGGATGCTTTCCTTGGGCACCCTTCTGCCAATGATTCAGAAAAACGATTGGCTATGTTCCCTGGATTTAAAGGACGCATACACTCACATCCCGATACTGCCAGCTCACAGACAGTATCTCAGATTCCGCCTGGGCACACGGCACTTTCAGTATTGTGTGCTGCCCTTTGGGCTCGCCTCTGCCCCACGGGTGTTTACAAAGTACCTCGTGGTGGTAGCGGCGTATCTACGCAAGCTGGGAGTGCACGTGTTCCCATATCTCAACGATTGGCTGGTCAAGAACACCTCGGAGGCAGGAGCTCTCCGGTCAATGCAGTGCACTATTCACCTTCTGGAGCTGCTGGGGTTTGTGATAAATTACCCAAAGTTCCATCTCCAGCCAGCCCAGTCTCTGGAATTCATAGGAGCTCTGCTGAATACTCAGATGGCTCAGGCCTTCCTTCCCGAAGCGAGGGCCAACAACCTCCTGTCCCTGGCTTCCCAGACCAGAGCGTCTCAGCAGATCACAGCTCGGCAGATGTTGAGACTTCTGGGTCATATGGCCTCCACAGTTCATGTGACTCCCATGGCTCGTCTTCACATGAGATCTGCTCAATGGACCCTAGCTTCCCAGTGGTTTCAAGCCATCGGGAATCTAGAAGATGTCATCCGCCTCTCCACCAGTTGCCGCACTTCACTGCACTGGTGGACCATTCGGACCAATTTGACCCTGGGACGTCCATTCCAAATTCCACAGCCCACGAAAGTGTTGACGACGGATGCATCTCGCCTGGGGTGGGGAGCTCATGTCGATGGGCTTCATACCCAGGGACTGTGGTCCCTCCAGGAAAAGGATCTTCAGATCAACCTCCTGGAGCTCAGAGCGATCTGGAACGCACTGAAGGCTTTCAGAGATCGGCTGTCCTGTCAAATTATCCAAATTTGGACAGACAATCAGGTTGCAATGTATTACATCAACAAACAGGGGGGCACCGGATCTCGCCCCCTATGTCAGGAAGCCGTCGGGATGTGGCGTTGGGCTTGCCAGTTCGGCATGCTCCTCCAAGCCACATACCTGGCAGGCGTAAACAACAGTCTGGCCGACAGACTGAGCAGAGTCATGCAACTGCACGAGTGGTCGCTCCATTCCAGAGTGGTACGCAAGATCTTCCGAGAGTGGGGCACCCCCTCGGTGGACCTTTTCGCCTCTCGGACCAACCACAAGCTGCCTCTGTTCTGTTCCAGACTTCAGACACATGGCAGGCTAGCGTCGGATGCCTTCCTCCTTCATTGGGGGACCGGCCTCCTGTATGCTTATCCTCCCATACCTTTGGTGGGGAAGACCTTACTGAAGCTCAAGCAAGACCGCGGCACCATGATTCTGATCGCACCCTTTTGGCCCCGTCAGATCTGGTTCCCTCTTCTTCTGGAGTTGTCCTCCGAAGAACCGTGGAGATTGGAGTGTTTTCCGACTCTCATTTCGCAGAACGACGGAGCGTTGCTGCACCCCAACCTTCAGTCTCTGGCTCTCACGGCCTGGATGTTGAGGGCGTAGATTTCACTGCGTTGGGTCTGTCTGAGGGTGTCTTCCGTGTCTTGCTTGCCTCTAGGAAGGATTCCACTAAAAGAGTTACTTTTTCAAGTGGAGGAGGTTTGTCGTTTGGTGTGAGAGCAAGGCCCTAGAACCTCGTTCTTGCCCTGCACAGAACCTGCTTGAATACCTTCTGCACTTATCAGAGTCAGGCCTCAAGACCAACTCAGTAAGGAATCACCTTAGCGCGATTAGTGCTTACCATTATCGTGTGGAAGGTAAAGCCATCTCTGGAGAGCCTTTAGTCGTTCGATTCATGAGAGGCTTGCTTTTGTCAAAGCCCCCTATCAAGCCTCCTGCAGTGTCATGGGATCTCAACGTCATCCTCACCCAGCTGATGAAACCTCCTTTTGAGCCACTGAATACCTGCCATCTGAAGTACTTGACCTGGAAGGTCATTTGCTTGGTGGCAGTTACTTCAGCTCGTAGGGTCAGTGAGCTTCAAGCCCTGGTAGCTCATGCTCCGTATACCAAATTTCATCACAACAGAGTAGTGCTCCGCACTCACCCAAAGTTTCTGCCGAAGGTGGTGTCGGAGTTCCATCTTAACCAGTCAATTGTCTTGCCAACATTCTTTCCCAGACCGCATACCTGCCCTGCTGAATGTCAGTTGCACACATTGGACTGCAAGAGAGCATTGGCCTTCTACTTGGAGCGGACATAGCCCCACAGACAGTCCGCCCAATTGTTTGTTTCTTTCGACCCTAACAGGATAGGGGTCGCTGTCGGGAAACGCACCATCTCCAATTGGCTAGTAGATTGCATTTCCTTCACTTATGCCCAGGCTGGGCTGACTCTGGAGGGCCATGTCAGGGCTCACAGTGTCAGAGCCATGGCAGCGTCGGTGGCTCACTTGAAGTCAGCCACTATTGAAGAGATCTGCAAGGCTGCGACGTGGTCATCTGTCCACACATTCACATCACATTACTGCCTCCAGCAGGATACCCGACGCGACAGTCGGTTAGGGCAGTCGGTGCTGCAGAATCTGTTTGGGGTGTAAATCCAACTCCACCCTCCAGGACCCAAATTCATTCTGGTCAGGCTGCACTCTCAGTTAGTTGTTCTTCGTAGGTCAATTTCTGTTATGCCCTCGTCGTTGCGAGGTTAAATTGACCTGGGTTCTTGTTTTGAGTGAGCCTGAGAGCTAGGGATACCCCAGTCGTGAGAACAAGCAGCCTGCTTGTCCTCGGAGAAAGTGAATGATACATACCTGTAGCAGGTGTTCTCCGAGGACAGCAGGCTGATTGTTCTCACCTACCCTTCCTCCTCCCCTTTGGAGTTGCGTTCTGATCATCTTTGCTTGTCATTCAACTGAGCGGGAACGGTCACGCACGGGCGGGAAGACGGCCACGCATGCGCGGTGGGCGTGCCCTGCGTGCGGGACCGCCCGCGAAGTTTTGTTCCGGTTGGTGGGGGCTGCCGTGGACGTCAACCCAGTCATGAGAACAATCAGCCTGCTGTCCTCGGAGAACACCTGCTACAGGTATGTATCATTCACTCTACTGGACGATAGTTGGTTAGGTCCATTGAGCTTTTCTTAGTATCTTTTGGTAGCGGCGTAAGAAGGATGTTTCCTTTATCCGTGGGGAAGAGCCCGTTTTGAAGTCTGTGGTTTATGTGGTTCATGAGTTCTATTTTGAAGTGTTTGGGTGCTAATCTTATTAGATTATTAAGGCAAATGTCTAGTTTGCATTGTGATTTGGCGTATTTTCCAAGCCAATGTGAGAGTTCAGTTAGTGAGATCGTGTCAAACTTGGTCCATGATCGGTCTGCTGGGCAATCCTCGGGTTTTGGGTCTAGACATTCAAGGATATTTGTGTAATCCGTGTATTTATAGGTATCGTGAGTCGGAGCTTTATGATTTTTTCTTTGAAGTGATTAACAAGATTGGTTGCTGATGGGGAATCTGAGTTGTTGGATGTGACCGTGGTAGTATTTAGAAGATTGTTTATGAGTGTGAAGAGTTTGTGTGTGTCCTTGTAGTTTGGTCCTATTTTGGTTTTGTAATATGTCCTTTTTGTTTGTCTTATCATCAATGACGACACCTACATCCCTTTCTTAGTCTGTGACTCCTAACGTGGAACCTTGCATTACGTAGCTATAATTCGGGGTTCCTCTTTCCCACATGCATCTCTTTGCACTTGCTCACATTAAACGTCATCTGCCATTTAGACGCCCAGTCTCATAAGGTCCTCTTGTAATTTTTCACAATCCTCCCGCGATTTAACGACTTTGAATAACTTTGTGTCATCAGCAAATTTAATTACCTCACTAGTTACTCCCATCTCTAGGTCATTTATAAATATGTTAAAAAGCAGTGGTCCCAGCACAGAGCCCTGGGGAGCCCACTAACTACCCTTCTCCATTGAGAATACTGACCATTTAACCCTACTCTCTGTTTTCTCTTTTAACCAGTTTTTAAACCACAGTAGAACACTACCTCCTATCCCATGACTCTCCAATTTCCCCTGGAGTCTTTCATGAGGTACTTTGTCAAACACCTTCTGAAAATCTAGATACACAATATCGGCTCCCCTTTATCCACATGTTTGTTCACCCCTTCAAAGAAATGTAGTAGATTGGTGAGGTAAGATTTCCCTTCACTAAATCCATGTTGACTTTGTCTCATTAATCCATGCTTTTGAATATTCTCTGTAATTTTGCCCGGCATCGACGTCAGACTCACCGGTCTATAATTTCCCAGATCTCCTTTGGAACCTTTTTTAAAAATCGGTGTTACATTGGCCTCCCCCCAATCTTCTGATACCACGCTCAATTTTAAGGGTAAATTACATATTTCTAACAGTAGCTCCGCAAGCTCATTTTTCAGTTTTATCAGTACTCTGGGTTGAATATCATCCAGTCCAGGAGATTTGCTACTCTTCAGTTTGTAAAACTGCCCCATTACATCCTCCAGGTTTACAGAGAATTCATTAAGTTTCTCATTTTTTTCACAGTGCTGTTATGTGCAGGACACACGCAGATGGCATATTTAACACACTTGCTAGTAATAATAAAATATGACAGCAAACTGCTCAGGTGAGAAGTTGCCGTCATGCTTTGATTGCTTCTGAACTCCCATAAAATTTTACACATTAAAGGTAGGCACTCCTTTCTGTGCATCACCTGGAAACGGCTGTGCATCGCTCGGAATGCTCATTTTAATACTAATCAGCTCATTGTAATACATTTGCATATGATTATCATTGGCTGCCATTGTGAACATTGAGATTGACGCAGAACCCCTTTGTGAATTAGACGCTGAATAACATGAATGCTAAAATGGCTAGAGCCAGTCTAAATCGGGCTTTGCTAGCATGGTAAGCTTTTTGCATCAGCCTCTCAGATTTTAGATGTCCTCTGTGAGAGTGCACCTTAAGCTCTTAATCTTCCTTTCAGAAATATTCTGAATTGAGTATAAATTTAACATTTTCAAGAGGTAATATATATGATACAATGTCAGTCAATTAACTGTCTAAAAGACAATGAACTTATTGAGTCAACTAATGGGTTTAAGCATTAAAATAACACTTTCATTCTCTCCTAAGGGTCTCTATAAGGCTGATGAACGATTTGGACCGGGAGTCGAGACCCATGAAGATGGCTCTAACGATGTTGGCCTTTGGTTTGGTGACCATCTTATTAAATTGTGCACAGAAATTCCAGGAGCCATTTCTCTTGTAGATTACCCAGAATATCTTCAGTATTTGGATAATAATGCAAATATGATGCCACCTGATGATCACATAACATCTGATACTACAGATAAGACTGATCCTTTTAAGTACAATTATAAAGAACTTTTGTTACATGACAGTTACACATTGCCTGACAATATATACGTATATACATCTAATGTTGAACACCTTCCACTTACATCTTCTTTGCGCAAAGAATTTGACTCCCATTTTTTTCAGGATTATGACAAGCTAGAAGATGCAGAGGATGTTCAATATGTAATTAAGAATCATACCCCCAATAATGGTTGAAATGCAGCAACACATTCTCAAACACAGGTAGATGCTCATTTTTGTTTTCAATTAAAGACATATGTCTTACAGAAAGAGGGAAAATCAACTTAGTTCTTCTCAAGATATAGAAAAACCTAATGCGAAAAAGGAAACAAAAAATAACCTATTATAACCAACATTCTCTGAAGACAAGCAGGCTTATAATTTTCACAAGTGAGTGACGCCGACCCACGTCGCCTGGTTCAAAATTTACCAAAGTCTAATGAGAGCGTTGTGGAGTGTGAGACATGCTCCACTGCGTATGCACAAGTGCCTTCCCACCCGCTGTGAGAATGCAGTCTCCTCAGTTCTTTTTTTACTGCGGTGATGAGAGGGCATGTGTTTTTTTACCATCTCCTCACATTGCTTGGTCAAGAGAGCTTTTTTTGTGCCTTTTGGCTATTTTTTCGTTTATTTTTTTCTTCCTTAATTGTGTTTCTATTGTTGAACTTCCATCCTTTTATTTTTCCTTTACGTTTTAGTGATTGTGCCCAAGTTTAAGTTTCCTTTATTTTCCATTGTCATTAGGCCACTTTTAGGTCTTGACTTCAGCCGAGAACTTAATTTCTCTTTTTTGCCATGCCTTGCCGCTTTTTCAGTCACCATTGTTTCTTTTAATTTAGCCGAGGAAGTTTTTCCTTCCATGTCTATGAAGGTTCCCAGTGGCTTCAAGCGTTGTACCTGGTGCAATCGGACAATCCCCTGGGAAAGACACCCATTCTTGATGTCTACAGTGTTCTAAGCCCGACCATAGCTCCACAAACTGTGTTCTCTGTCTTTGCATGGAAGACCCAGATTTCCAGAGAGGCTCAACGAGAGAAGAATTTTGAAGTTAAGTCTGGTTCCTCAACGTCAAGCATCGCACCTGCATCAGGAGCGTTGATAAGCATGGCTGCTGTAAGACCCTTAGACACTGGGAGCAGTGAAGCTTTGAGTGGGTCTCCACATGCCTCAAGGCCTCCTGCTGTGCTGGGCCCCCAGGACCGTCCATCGTCGGACCCGACCCTGAGGCGACGTGTGGATTAGATGTCATCCTTGGCACCGAGGAGCCTCGGTGACACGCTTCAGGCGAAGGCCAAGAAGCATTGTCATTAGTTGCCGTTGATGCGTGATGCCAGGATTTCCAGGGCATCGAAGGATTCAGCGACTGAGAAATGTCTGCGCCGGGAGAACCATTGCTGCTCTGTACAGGAGGTGTCAGTGTGTCGGTCTCCCAGAAGCCAAGAACCTGCTCCTGTATCAACCCCAGCAGTTTTGCAACCTGCAATTTAGCTGGCATCCCAGCTTTTCCCAGTGTCGGCCCTCAATGAGCGCATCCAGGCCTTGTTCCCTGAGCTGCTGGATGGCCTCATGCAATGGTGTGCATTGGCATTGGGGGTTTTTGCGCCTACCCTGCCTCCCGTTATGGCCCCGCTTGGCTTCAGCCTGTGGTGCGTCCTCTGACACCGATGCCGCATGCGGCCCCGGTGTTGTCTATCATCCACGTTGGCACTCCCTCAGTGTGGATGGAGGAAGCTTTGCTGGAGTTGAGGCAGGAGCCGTCTTCTTAAAGCCACTCTCGAGGATGTGGTTTCTCAACATCGAGGCAGGCTCGGTCTCAAAACTCCCATCAGGAGGTATTGTCTGACACTGAAGAGGAGTGCTCATGGGATTCAGAGGAGAATCCAAGGTACTTTTCCTCTGATGAATCCTATGGAATTCCCTCTGAACCCTCCCCTCCACCTGAAAGGAGAAAGTCTCTGGAGAGCCTTTCATTTCAATCTTTTGTTAAGGAAATGATTGATGCCATTCCGTTTCCTTTGAAAGTGGAGGATGAGCCCAGGGCCAAGATGCTCCTAAGGAGGCTTTGAGTGTCCATCTCCACGAGGTACTCAGGGAAGTCCTCATCAGGAAATGGGAGTCTCCTCTGTTTGTCCTTGTTATGCCAAAGAAGATTGACACCCAGTATAGGATCCACAGTGCACCTGGGTTTGATAGGCCTCAGTTGCTTCACAGTTTCATGGTGGTGGCATCCACTCTCAAAAGAACCAGGAGGTCCAGGGACTATGCCTCGACACCCCCAGGCAGAGAAACTAGAACCCTGGATTCTTTTGGGAGGAAGATGTACCAGGTGTCTGCTTATTTCCCGATTAAAATCATAACAGTTCTTCACGAGCGTCCACTTGCAAAAACTTGGTACACAAGTGTATGACCTGGCTGAGATGCTTCCTCTGAAGCAGGCCAAGTCAGTTCGCCAGTTGGTCAAGCAGCAGAAGGCGTGTCAAACTTTCTTGGCCAGGGGCTCTTATGACACTTTTGATGTGGCATCCAGGATTTCTGTTCAAAGTATAGCAATGCGCAGGCTCTCATGGCTGCATGTTTCTGACTTGGAACATTCTGTTCAGCAGAGGTTGGAGGATGCTTCTTGCCGGGGGGATAACCTTTTTGCAGAGAAGATTATGGAGGTCGCAGACCAAATCAAAAAACACACTGATACCATCTCTCTCTTGCTGGCACTTTCTGCATCAGCCTCCTCGGCTAGGAGGAATTTGGCAAGCCAAGGAGGAGTTCCTATTACTATCCCAGGTACAACCCTTCGGCTCGCCAGCCTACTCAGGCTCAACCCCAACACGCTTGTTCATCTCAACAAAGTTCACCTAAGACTCCTGCTGCTCCCCAAGCAAAGCAAGGGACGAGCTTTTGAATGGCTCCAGCAGAGCATAGCCAGAGTAAAAGTGTCCATCTTAGATGACTTGCCACTCAGGGGAGAGGTGGAAATATATTTTCACCAAAGGTGGTCTCTTATAACCTTCGACCGGTGGGTTCTTCAAATAGTCTTTCTCAGATATGCCCTCAATTGGTATCTCAAACCTCCAAATTGATCACCAATTGCTCATTCGTTCAGCTCTCAGCACAGGCAGGTACTGCAGAGGGAATTCTCCACCTTTCTGAAGGCTTGTGTGGTTGAACCCCTTCCACCAGGGTATAAGGGCAGGGATTCTATTCCAGGTACTTCCTTGTGCAAAAGAAAACAGGGCGGATGGATCCCATGCTAGACCTAAAGGCCCTGAACAAATTCCTAGTCTGAGAAAAGTTGAGGATGATTTCCCTGAACACCCATCTCCCTATGATTCTGGAAAATGATTGGCTATGCTCTGGACTTAATGGATTCTTATACTCACATCCAATACTTCCAGCCCACCAGAAGTAGCTTCGATTTTGGCTGGGAACACATCACTTTCTGTACCGCTTGCGTCAGCTCCCAGGTCTTCACAAATGTCTTGTGGTAGTTGCAGCCTCGCTACGCAAGATTAGGAGTCCATGTGTTCCTGTATCTCAACAATTGTCTGGTGAAGAGCATTTGAGAAGTGGGTGCTCAGGAGTCCATGCAGATGACTGTTCGGGTGCTCAAGCTACTAGGGTTCGTTTTAAACTGCTCCAAGTCCCATCTCCCATCTCCACCCTGTCCAGTGATTGGAGTTCATAGGAGCCTTGCTTGATACTCGGATTGTATGAGCCTGCCTCCTGGACATGACAGTGGACAATCTTCTCGCACTCGCGTCCAAGGTTCGTACTTCTTCGCAGTTCACAGCTTGGCAGATGTTGAGATTGTTGGGCCACATGGCTTCCACAGTGTATGTTACACCCATGACATGCCTTAACATGATATCTGTTCAATGGACCCTGGCTTCTCAGTGGTATCAAGCCACGGGGAGTCTGGAAGATGTCATCCATGTATCCCCAGAGCTTATACGCTTCCTTCTGTAGTAAACCATTCGCTTCAATTTGACTCTGGACTTCCATTCCAAATTCCTCAGGCCACAAAATGTGCTGAAGATGGATGCATCTCTCCAGGGATGGGGGAGCTCATGTAGATGGGCTTCATACTCAAGGAGCTTGGTCCTCCCAGTAATGAATTTTCAGATCAATCTCCTGGAGCTCCGGATGATCTGGAAAGCTCTAAAGGCTTTCAGAGATAGGCTATCTCACCAAATTGTTCTTATCCAAACAGACAATCATGTTGTAATGTATTACACCATCAAGCAGGGGTGCACTGGATCATGCCCTCTGTGTCAGGAGGCTGTCCGGATGTGGCATTGGGCATTGGATGTGTTCCATTGAGCCACTTATCTGACGGGCAAAAACAATACCCTGGCCCACAGACTGAGCAGGAATAATGCAACTGCACGAGTAGTTTCTCAATATGAGCGTAGCCCGCAAGATCTTCCAAGCACGATGCACCCCATTGGTGGACCTTTTTGCACCTCAGATCAACCACAAGTTCCCTCAGTTCTGTTCCAGGCTTCAGGCCCACGACAGACTTGTGTCAGATGCCTTCCTTCTCAATTAGGAGACAGGTGTTCTAATTCTTATCCTCCCATGCCTCTAGTAGGAAAGACTTTGTTGAAACTCAATCAAGACCATGGCCAAGGCAGATATGGTTCTCTCTACTTCTGGAGTTATCCGTCAAAGAACCATGGAGAGTGGAGTGTTTTCCGACCTTCATCATGCAGAACGAGGGATCCCTTCTTCATCCCAACCGCCAGTCTCTGATTATCACATCTTGGAACTTGATAGCTTAGAATTCGCTTCCTTGAGTCTTTCGGAGGGTACCTCCTTGGGTCTTTCGTAGGGTGCCTCCTTGGTTTTGCTGGCTTCCAGGAAAGATTCCACTAGAGGTGCTATTCTTTCAAATGGAGGAGGTTTGCCGTCTGGTGTGAGAGCAAGGCCCTAGATCCGCTTGCTTGCCCTACACAGATCCTACTTGAATACCTTCTACGTTTATCAGAGTCTGGTCTCAAAACCAACTCCATAAGGGTTCACCAATTAGTATTTATCATCAGTGTGTAGAAGGTAAGCCCATCTCTGGGCAGCCTCTAGTTCGCTTCATGTGAGGTTGGCTGCTTTTGTCAAAACCACCTGCCAAACCTCCACCAGTGTCATGGGATCTCAACATTGTTCTCACCCAGCTGATGAAAGCTCCTTTTGAGCCACTGAATTCCTTCCATCTGAAGTACTTGACTTGGAAGGTCATTTTCTTGGTGGCTGTTACTTCAGCTTGTAGAGTCAGTGAGCTTCAGACCTTAGTAGTGGATGCACCTTATATTGCGTTTCATCACAACAACGTAGTTCTCCACACTCACCCTAAGTTCCTGCCGAAAGTGGTATGGACTTCCATATGAACCAGTTGATTGTCTTGCTAGCATTCTTTCCCTGACCTCATGCCCATCCTGGCGAAAGTAGCTTTCTCACCTTGGATTGCAAGAGAGCATTGGCCTACTACATGGAGAAGACAAGGGCCTACAGATAGTCTGCTCAGCTTTTTTGTTTGTTTTGATCCCAACAGGATGGGGTTCACCATAGGGAAACGCATCATTTTTAATTGGCTGGCAGATTGCATTTCCTTCACTTACGCCCAGGTTGGGCTGGCTCTGGAGGGTCATTTCACGTCTCATAATGTCAGAGCCATGGCTGCGTCGGTAGCTCACTTGAGGGCAGCTTCCATTGAAGAAATTTGCAAGGCTGCGATGTGGTCTTCAGTCCACACATTCACATCACACTACTGCCTTAAGCAAGATACCCAACGCGACAGTCAGTTCGGGTAGACAGTGTTGCAGAATCCAACTCCACCCTCCTAGGCCCGTTTTATTCTGATCCAGGCTGCATTCTCATTCAGATTGTATATAGTTTCAGGTTAATCTGTGTTATGCTGTCGCTGTTGTGGCCTGATTGACTAACGTTTGTTGTTTTTGGTGAGCTTGGATGCTAGGGATTCCCCACTTGTGAGAATTATAAGCCTGCTTGTCCTTGGAGAACACAGGTACTTACCTGTAGCAGATGTTCTCCGAGGACAGCAGGCTTTATATGCTCACAATCCCTTGGAGTTGTCTCCTTCGTAGTTTTTTACTTTATTTTTTTGCTATAGTATTAAACTGTGGAGACCACGTTCTCGCAGCGGGCGGGAAGGCACCTGCTTAGTAGAGCATGTCTCACACTCCACAAAGCTCGTTAGACTTTGGTAAATTCCAGACCGGGGGATGCGGGTCGGTGTCACCCACTTGTGAGAATATAAAGCCTGCTGTCCTCGGAGAACACCTGCTCCAGGTAAGTACCTGCACTTTATAGGGGAGAAGAAGCAAAACAAACAAAATACAATAAATTTAAAGCAAACAGAATAAATTTATCCAATTTATTGATGCTGACTATTTATGTAGCTTTATAGCCACCCAATCGTTAAATGACATATCACAATAAAATGACAAACAACTTATGTTCCCCTTATTGGAAATAAGTCCTTCAAGTTGAGGTGGTTCAAAGCAAATAGTGATTCCCCTCGTAAGAAATCTAAGATGAAAGACAGTTCCTGAAACTTCAGATCTTAAAAAGCCTTCCCTATCAGTTGAGCAGAATGGGTAACATCTGAGAAAAGCTGAGTTCTTTTACCACAAAATGGAACCTCCTTATGCTGAAAATAAGCTTTCATAATTACACTCTTATCCTTTTCTTAGAAACTTAACTGGATAAGCCGATATTCAGCACTAACTGATTAAGTACGTAGCAGTTAAAGTTAAACAGGCTATCTCCCACTGACGATCTGTGGTTAGGTGGTAAAATGCTATATATCCAGTCAGGAGCCGTTGCTGGCTGGTTAAATAGTTTGGAATATTGGGCCCTATGAACGTAGATCTTTCAGATTTTCTAGAAACTTCTCAATATTCTTTTCCTAATAGAGCAATTCTCTTGGTTTCACCTGTGTCTAAACAAGTGAAACCAAGGGGGTTGCTCTATTAGAAAAATAATATTCTGTTCAAAATTCTGCCGCATGACTTATATTCCGCCAGTGTCACTATGCTCATATTAGCCCTCTCCTCAAGTCACTTCACTGGCTCCCTATCTGTTTCCGCATACAGTTCAAACTCCTCTTATTGACTTATAAGTGCATTCACTCTGTAGCTCCTCAGTACCTCTTCACTTTCATCTCTCCCTACACTCCTTCCCAGGAACTCGTTCACTGAGTAAATCTCTCTTATCTGCACCCTTCTCCTCCACTGCTAACTCCAGGACTCCGTTACTTTATCTTGCTGCATCATATGCCTGGAATAAACCTTCCTGAGCCGGTCCGTCAAACTCCATCTCTGGCCATCTTCAAATCTATTATTTATTTATTTTATTTCTTATCATTTGTATCCCACGTTTTCCCACCTTTTTTCAGGCTCAATGTGGCTTACATTGTACCGTAAACGGCATTAGCCGATTCCGGTCTGAACAAATACAAGATATGAACGAATAGAAGGTGATATTGTGGTAGAATGAGGTACATGTATGGTTGGTAGAATTGGGAGAACTTAGAGAGGGAGAGGAAGAGTTAGGATATGTCCATTATGGTCTTTGGTTACGTTATGTCACAGGTATCCAGGTGATTTTATGTTGGGTCGGTGGGATATGCTTTTCTGAAGAGGTCTGTTTTTAGTGCTTTTTGGAAATTTAGGGTGGTCGAGCGTAGTTTTTACTGCTTTTGGCAATGCGTTCCATAGTTGTGCGCTTAAGTAGGAATAGCTGGATGCATAGTTGGATTTGTATTCGAGTCCTTGCTGCTTGGGTAGTTCAGGCTTAAGTATGATCATGCTGATTTTGTGCTGTTTCTGGTTGGCAGGTCGATGAGGTCTGTCCTGTATCCCGGTGCCTCGCTGTAGATAATTTTATGAACAGTCGTGCAGATTTTGAAAGTGATACGTTCTTTGATTGGTAGCCAGTGCAGTTTTTCTCGGAGTGGGTTGGTGCTGTCAAAACGCATTTTTCCAAATATAAGCCTAGCTGCTGTGTTTTGGGCCGTCTGAAGTTTCTTTATGATTTGATCCTTGTATCCCGCATAGATTCCATTGCAGTAGTCTGCATGGCCTAGTACCATTGACTGTATTTTGATGCTGCTTTTAACTCCTAACCCTTACTCACTTGTTCAGTACCCTTATTTTATCATCCCCACCTTAGTAATTCCCTTATCTCTTATTTGTCCTGTTTGTCTGTCCTAATTAGATTGTAAGCTCTGTCGAGCAGGGACTGCCTCTTCATGTTCAAATGTACAGTGCTGCATACGTCAAGTAGTGCTATAGAAATGATAAGTAGTAGTAAGTAGTATTGAGAAGCTTCTAGAAAATCTCTCAGGCCTGATATTCAAAACTATTTAACTAGCCAGTAAGGGCTCCTGGCTGGTTAAATTGCATTTACAACCTAAACACAGATATTCAGTGGGAGATGGCCTGTCTTTAACCGATAAGCACTGAACATTGGCAAAATTGAAACCGGATATTCAGGTTTGGTTGCTGGAAACTGCCCGGCATTGAACATCTGGGTTTAATGCTGGTGGCGGGCCTCAAAAGCACTGCCGGCTTTTAACACATTTTTATTTTAGCAACAAACAGAACACAAGCATCCACTTGTTAAAGTAAAACAGAAAAGGAAAACGTAAAGAATAATTAACAATTAGCATCTAACACATAATAATTGTCTAACTCCCAGCCTTCTCAATACCATCGAGGCCACCATCTGCTTCCCCTGTGCGAACCACATTGGCATCTCTAAATTATATTACCTTTCTTTGAATTTCATTTGAATTTGGAAGCTTTAGTGCCTCTGAAAAATACTGTCTGTCTAATGTGTCAGGGGATAAGAGATGAGTAACAGAATAAAATTAGAAACCTCAGATTTTTAAATCAAGATATATTTTCCAAAGATTTCAATCTAAAGTGAAGCACTTGCCTATCCTTAATAGCAGATACCCGAATCACATTCAGAGTCTTGGGACTCTGAAACTGCAAAAAATTCCAGCATGCAATGTTTTCACGTTTAGTTTTTCTAATTTGTCCATTGTAGCCTTAGACAATGAGTACAGCTGAGATACTCTCCTTTTCAAAAAGCCATTTGTCCATGAGACCACTATCCATATGTCCTTTAAAGATATATCCAAATCAGGACCAGTCCCTGGAGGGGACACTTCCACATTAGCAAGAAAAGAAACTAGAGTTGACAAAGGCACAGTGTCAACTTAGGAAATATGGAACTTTGTACATCTTGTCGTCTCTCAAAGTCTATGAAGTTCCTCCACCAAACAAAGATACCCTGGCTCTGTGTGTGTGGGGTGCCCTGGTTTCCCCCTTTCCTTCCATTCTGTTTAATATAATGATGGTCCCACTAGGTAGAATATTGGAATCAAATGGCTGTAATACCTTTTTCTCCGAGGACAAGCAGGCTGCTTGTTCTCACATATGGGTGACGTCCCAGGTCCGGAAAATCTTCCTAGCAACAAAGTTGCTATAGCCTTCTAGCACGCAGGTGCGTGCACCGCGCATGCGCAGCCATCTTCCCGCCCATTGCGCGAGAGTCCCGCTTCAGTCCTTCTTTTTTCCACGGTCAAGAGCGGCTGTTTACAGCGGTTCTGTTGCCCCAGAAAAGAAGAGCCTTCAATTTAGCCGGCGTTCGCTGATTTTTTTTTTCTTCGATTTGTGCTTGCGTTCGAGCTGTTCTGTTTTTTCTTTTCCTTTTAAAAAAAAGTGTCCTTATTGCTACTTAGTTTAGGCCTCAAGTAAGTTTTCTTTCGTCGTCGTGTGCGGCCAGTTTGGCCGCCCGTATGGGTTTTCTTCCCTTTTTGTGCCCTTCCTTTGGCACCATTGCGAATTTTGATTTTGCCACCGCTATTTTTTCGTTGATGGACATTGAGGTCGCCAGCGGCTTCAAGAAGTGCACTAGGTGCAACCGGGCAATCTCAGGCACCAACCCTCACGCATGGTGTATCCAGTGCCTTGGCCCAGGCATGTAAGTTGTGTCTTAACCTAAAAAGCAGACACAAGCGTCGAGACAAGCTCAACGGGAACGTCTGTTTGGAGCTTTGCCCCGTACTTCGACGGTTGGCAGCGGTACCGAGGTCGGCGGCAGCGGTGTTGATGTTGGCACTGGAGAGCAGGTAATGCTGTCCAGAGACCCATCACATGCTGGCAGCAGTAAACATCGAGTGGGTCTCCACCTGCCTTGAGGGCTCTGCGGTACAGGCCATCGGGACCGACCCCTTTCGGAACCCGACCCCGAGGAGGCGTGTGGATTCCACATCCTCATCGGTACCGAGGAGGTACCGGTGACGTGCCTCGAGCGAAGGCAAAGAAGCACCGTCATCGGTCCCCTTCTCGTCATGGTACCGAGAGCTCCGGGGCGTCGAGGGAATCGGCACCCATGAAGCGTCGATGCCGGGAGGACCGCACACCCTCCATACAAGAGGTGTCGATGCGCCAGTCTCCGGACAGCCTGGTACCACCACCTCCTCCTCGGCAGATTCTGGCCTCGACTCCTGCATCGACTCCACAGCTTTTCTCGACAGACACTCTTGATGAGCGCCTCTGAGCCATTCTTCCAGGGATCCTGGAAGGGCTGCTGCGACCGTCTGTTCCAGTACCGGGGGTGCATGTGCCGACGGTACCGTCGATATATGCGGCGGCTGGCTCTCCACCTATGATGAGGCCTTCAACATCGGTGCCGCTTGCCTTCAACGTCGGCCTCGGCTGCCACCCGAGTTGACTCTCCGTCAACATCGATTGGAGGGAGCTTCATCGCTGCTGGCACGGGAGTCAACTTCTCGGCATTGAAGACATAGCTCCTTGGCGTCGAGACGGGCTCAGCTTTGGACTGCAGTCAGAGAACTCCTGTCCGATACTGAAGGAGAGGCCTCGTGGCCAGAGCGTCTCAGCAGATCACAGCTTGGCAGATGTTGAGACTTCTGGGCCATATGGCCTCCACAGTTCATGTGACTCCCATGGCCCGTCTTCACATGCGATCAGTTCAATGGACCCTGGCTTCCCAGTGGTATCAAGCTGCTGGGGATCTAGAGGATGCAGTCCAGTTGTCCACCGTTTTTCACAATTCCCTGCTATGGTGGACATAGCAAATTCCAAATCCCTTCCAAATTCCTCAGCCTCAAAAAGTGCTGGCTACGGATGCATCTCTCCTAGGGTGGGGAGCTCATGTAGATTGGCTGCACACTCAGGGAGCTTGGTCCCTTCAGGAATCAGGTCTTCAGATCAATCTCCTGGAGTAGCGAGCAATCTGGAACGCTCTAAAGGCATTCAGAGATCGGCTGTCCAATCAAATTATCCAAATTCAGACAGACAACCAGGTTGCCATGTACTATGTCAACAAGCAGGGGGGCACCGGATCTCGCCCCCTATGTCGTGAAGCCATCCAGATGTGGTTTTGGGCCCGCCGTCATGGCATGTTTCTCCAAGCCACGTATCTGGCAGGCGTAAACAACAGTCTGGCAGACAGGTTGAGCAGGATAATGCAACCTCACGAGTGGTCTCTCAACAGGGCAGTTGTCCGCAAGAACTTCCGAGCATGGGGCACCCCCTCAGTGGATCTTTTTGCCACTCAGATCGATCACAATGTCCCTGAGTTCTGTTCCAGACTTCAGACCTACGTCAGGCTAACCCTCAGATGCCTTTCTCCTACATTGGGGGTCAGGCCTTCTGTATGCGTATCCTCCCATACCTCTGGTGGGGAAGACTTTGCCGAAACTCCATCAGGATCGCGGAACCATGATTCTGATTGCGACCTTTTGGCCATGTCAGATTGGTTCCCCCTTCTTCTGGAGGTGTCCTCCGAAGAACCGTGGAGATTGGGAGTGTTTTCCAACCCTCATCACTCAGGAACGAAGGGGCGCTCCTGCATCCCAACCTCCAGTCTCTGGCTCTCACGGCCTGGATGTTGATGGCAATAGATTTTGCCTCCTTGGGTCTTTCTGAGGGTCTCTCCTGAGTCTTGCTTGCTTCCAGGAAAGATTCCACGAAGAGGTGTTACTCTTTTAAATAGAGGAGGTTTGCAGTCTGGTGTGACAGCAAAGCCCTAGATCCTTGCTCTTGCTTGAATACCTTCTACACTTGTCAGAGTCCGGTCTTAAGATCAGCTCCGTAAGAGTTCATCTTAGTGCTATTAGTGCTTATCATTTCGTGTGGAGGGTAAGCCTATCTCTGGACAGCCTTTAGTTGTACGATTCATGAGAGGTTTGCTTTTGTCAAAGCCCCCTGTCAAACCTCCTACGGTGTCATGGGATCTCAACTTCGTCCTCACCCAGCTGATGAAACCTCCTTTTGAGCCACTGGATTCCTGCCATCCAGTGGCATTCCTAGGGGGGCTGACACCTGGGGCGGATCGCCGATGCGCCCCGCCCCCCGGGTGCACGCCGCTGGGGGGGTGGGGGGGTGCCGTGCGCCAGCCGGCTATTCGTTTTCATGCTCCCTCTGCCCCAGAACAGGAAGTAACCTGTTCCGGGGCAAGGGGAGCATGAAAACGAAGAGCCAACTGGCGCGTGGCACCCCCCCAGCGGCGTGCACCTGGGGCGGACCGCCCCCACCGCTCCCCCCTTGGTACGCCACTGCTGCCATCTGAAGTATTTGACCTGGAAGGTCATTTCTTGGTGGCTGTTACTTCAGCTCGTAGAGTCAGTGAGCTTCAAGCCTTGGTAGCCCATGCTCCCTATACTAAATTTCATCATAACAGAGTAGTCCTCCGCACTCACCCTAAGTTCTTGCCGAAGGTGGTGTCGGAGTTCCATCTGAACCAGTCAATTGTCTTGCCAACATTCTTTCCCCGTCCTCATACCCGCCCTGCTGAACATCAGTTGCATACATTGAACTGCAAGCGAGCATTGGCCTTCTATGTGGAGCGGACAAGCCCCTTCAGATAGTCCGCCTAAATGTTTGTTTCTTTCAACTCCAACAGAAAGGGAGTGGCTGTCAGGAAATGCACCATTTCTAACTGGCTAGCAGATTGCATTTCCTTCACTTACGCCCAAGCTGGGCTGACTCTTGAGGGTCATGTCACGGCTCATAGTGTTAGAGCCATGGCAACGTCAGTGGCCCACTTGAAGTCAGCCACTTTTGAAGAGATTTGTAAGGCTGCGACGTGGTCATCAGTCCACACATTCACATCTCATCACCTGCCTTCAGCAGGATAGCCGACGCGACAGTCGGTTTGGGCAGTCGGTGCTGCAGAATCTGTTGGGGTTTAGAATCCAACTCCACCCCCCTAGGCCCATTTTTATTCTGTTCCAGGCTGCACTCTCAGTTAGATGTTTCGTCGTAGGTCAATTTTTGTTATGTCCTCGCCGTTGCGAGGCCCAATTGACCCTGTTTGTTGTTTTGAGTGAGCCTGGGGGCTAGGTATACCCATATGTGAGAACAAGCAGCCTGCTTGTCCTCAGAGAAAGCGAAGCTACTTACCTGTAGCAGGTATTCTCCGAGGACAGCAGGCTGATTGTTCTCACAAACCCGCCCGCCTCCCCTTTGGAGTTGTTCCTTTCATTGTTTTTGCTTCATAAGTTGACTAATGCGGGACTATTGCGCGATGGGCGGGAAGATGGCCACGCATGCACGCGCTCAAAGGCTTTAGCAACTTTTGTTGCTAGGAAGATTTTCCGGACCTTGGCTGCTGCTGTGGACGTCACCCATATGTGAGAACAATCAGCCTGCTGTCCTCGGAGAATACCTGCTACAGGTAAGTAACTTCGCTACGCTGATGATGTCACTATTTTACATACCATTTACTACTACTACTACTAACATTTCTAAAGTGCTACCAGGGTTACGCAGCACTGTACAATCTAACAAGGAAGGACAGTCCCTGCTCAAAGGAGCTTACAATCTAAGGACAAAAAAAGTGCAGTCAATCAAATTGGGGGCAGTCTAGATTTCCTGGATAGAGGTACAATGGTTAGGTGCCGAAAGCGACATTGAAGAGGTGGGCTTTGAGCAAGGATTTGAAGATGGGCAGGGAGGGGGCTTGGCGTATGGGCTCAGGGAGTTTATTCCAAGCATAGGGTGAGGCGAGGCAGAAAGGGCGGAGCCTGGAGTTGGCGGTGGTGGAGAAGGGTACTGAGAGGAGGGATTTGTCCTGTGAGCGGAGGTTACAGGTAGGAGCGTAAGGGGCAATGAGGGTAGAGAGGTAATGAGGGGCTGCAAATTGAGTGCATTTGTAGGTTAGTAGGAGAAGCTTGAACTGTATGTGGTACCTGATCGGAAGCCAGTGAAGTGACTTGAGGAGAGGGGTGATATGAGCATATCGGTCTAGGCAGAAGATAAGACGTGCAGCAGAGTTCTGAACGGATTGAAGGGGGGATAGATGGTTAAGTGGGAGGCCAATGAGGAGTAGGTTGCAGTAGTCAACTTGGATGAAATCTTGCCTAGAATTAAATCCGACTTGGATCTGATGGAATCTTGGGCTGCCAGTTTTAAATTAAAACTGAATAAAGATAAAACCTAGTTCCTAATCCTAATAAAACTTCATTATTGATAATGTGCCCTACCCTTTTTCTACCACCATGAAAATCTTGGGAATAACTATTGGCCAATACCTATCATTTGAATCTCAGGTTTCTGTGGTGATTTCTAGTGTCGTTAATTCTCTGTGAAGATTAAAAAGACTGAGACCTTTCTTTTCAAATTCACTTTTTTGCTCTTTAGTTCAGTCTTTAGTGCTATTTGAATTTGATTACTATAATGCTGTTTACTTAGACCTAAAAGTCTCTCATCAAAAAACTTCAAGTAACTCAGAATACTACATAAGTACATAAGTAATGCCACACTGGGAAAAGACCAAAGGTCCATCGAGCCCAGCATCCTGTCCACGACAGCGGCCAATCCAGGTCAAGGGCACCTGGCAAGCTTCCCAAACATACAAACATTCTATACATGTTATTCCTGGAATTGTTTTTTCCCCAAGTCCATTTAGTAGTGGTTTATGGACTTGTCCTTTAAGAAACCATCTAACCCCTTTTTAAACTCTGCTAAGCTAACCGCCTTCACCACGTTCTCAGGCAATGAATTCCAGAGTTTAATTATGCATTGGGTAAAGAAAATCTTTCTCCGATTTGTTTTAAATTTACTACACTGTAGTTTCATCGCATGCCCCCTAGTCCTAGTATTTTTGGAAAGCGTGAACAGACGCTTCACATCCACCTGTTCCACTCCACTCATTATTTTATATACCTCTATCATGTCTCCCCTCAACCATCTCTTCTCCAAGCTGAAAAGCCCTAGCCTCCTTAGTCTTTCTTCATAGGGAAGTCGTCCCATCCCCGCTATCATTTTAGTCGCCCTTCGCTGCACCTTTTCCAATTCTACTATATCTTTCTTGAGATGTGGCGACCAGAATTGAATACAATACTCAAGGTGCGGTTGCAACATGGAGCGATACAACGGCATTATAACATCCTCACACCTGTTTTCCATACCTTTCTTAATAATACCCAACATTCTATTCGCTTTCCTAGCCGCAGCAGCACACTGAGCAGAAGGTTTCAGTGTATTATCGGCGACGACACCCAGATCCCTTTCTTGGTCCGTAACTCCTAACGTGGAACCTTGCATGACGTAGCTAAAATTCGGGTTCTTTTTTTCCCACATGCACCACCTTGCACTTGCTCACATTAAATGTCATCTACCATTTAGCCGCCCAGTCTCCCAGTCTCGTAAGGTCCTTCGGTAATGTTTGTAAAGCCCCTTGATTCACCAAGTCAGCTCCTCTTTTAATCAAACTGCATTGGCTTCCAACAAATATAAGAGTTACCTTTATAAGTACATAAGTATTGCCATACTGGGACAGACTGAAGGTCCATCAAGTCCAGCATCCTGTTTCCAACAGTGGCCAATCCAGGTTACTAGTACCTGGCAAGATCCCAAAACAGTACAATACATTTTTATCCTAGAAATAAGCAGCAGATTTTCCCCAAGTCCATTTTAAATATGGCTTATGGACTTTTCTTTTAGGAATCTATCCAAACCTTTTTTTAAACCCCACTAAGCTAACTGCTTTTACTACATTCTCTGGCAAAGAATTTAAGAGTTTAATTACATGTTAAATGAAGAAATATTTTCTCAGATTTGTTTTAAATTTACTACTTTGAAGCTTCATTGCGTGCCTCCTAGTCCTAGTATTTTTGGAAAGAGTAAACAAGCGATTCACAGCTACCCGTTTCACGCCACTCATTATTTTATAAACCTCTATCATGTGTCCCCTCAACCATCTCTTTTCCAAGCTGAAGAGCCCTAGACGCTTCAGTCTTTCCTCATAGGGAAGTCGTCTCATCTCCTTTATCATTTTGTCGCCCTTCTCTGTATCTTTTCTAATTCCACTATATCTTTTTTGAGATGCGGTGACTAGAATTGCATACAATATTCGAGGTGTGGTTGCACCATGGAGCGATACAAAGGCATTATAACGTTCTATAAGTACATAAGTATTGCCACACTGGGAGAGACCAAAGGTCTGTGAAGCCCAGCATCCTGTTTCCAACAGTGGCAAATCCAGGTCACAAATACCTGGCAAGGTCCTGAAAAAGTTCAATACATTTTATACCAGAAATAGCAGTGGATTTTTCCCAAGTTGATTTAATAATGGTCTATGGACTTTTCCTGTAGGATGGCATCCAGACCTTTTAAAATCCCCCACTAAGCTAACCGCCTTTACCACATTGTCTGGCAATGAATTCCAGAGTTTAATTACACGTTGAGTGAAGAAAAATTTTCTCTGATTCTTATTAAATTTACTACTTTGTAGCTTCATCGCATAGCCCTAGTCCTAGTACTTTGGAAAGAGTAAACAAATGATTACGTCTACCCATTCCACTCCACTTATAATTTTATAAACCTCTATCATATCTTCCCTCAGCCGTCTTTTCTCCAAGCTGAAGAGCCCTAGACGCTTCTGCCTTTCCTCATAGGGAAGTCATCCCATCCCCTTTATCATTTTTGTCGCCCTTCTCTGTACCTTTTCTAATTCCACTATATGTTTTTTGAGATGTGGTGACCAGAATTGAACACAATATTCGAGGAGCGGTCACACCATGGTACGATACAAAGGCATTATAATGTCCTTATTTGTTTTCCATTCCTTTCGTAATAATACCTAACATTCTATTTGCTTTCTTAGCTGCCGCAGCACACTGAGCAGAGGGTTTCAATGTATCTTCAGCAATGACACTGAGATCCCTTTCTTGGTCAGTGACTCCTAACGTGAAACCTTGCATTACATAGCTATAGTTCAGATTCCTCTTTCCCACATGAATCACTTTATACTTGCTCACATTAAGTGTCACCTGCCATTTAGATGCCCAGTCTCGTAAGGTCCTCTTGTAATTTTTCACAATCCTCTTGTGATTTAACAACTTTGAATAACTTTGTGTCGTCAGCAAATTTAGTTACCTCACTAGCTACTCTCATCTCTAGGTCATTTATAAATATGTTAAAAAGCAGCGGTCCCAGCACAGACCCCTGGGGAGCCCCACTATCTATCCTTCTCCATTGAGAATACTGACCATTTAACCCTATTCTTTGTTTTCTATCCCTTAACCAGTTTTTAATCCACAAAAGGACACTACCTCCTATCTTATGACTCTCCAATTTCCTCTGGAGTCTTTCATGAGGTACTTTGTCAAAACGCCTTTTGAAAATCCATATTCACAATATTAACCGGCTCGCCTTTATCCATTTGTTTGTTCACCCCTTCAAAGAAATGTAATAGATTGGTGAGGCAAGATTTCCCTTCACTAAATCCATGTTGCCTTTTGTCTCATTAATCCATGCTTTGAATATGCTCTGTGATTTTGTACTTTATAATAGTCTGTACCATTTTGCTCGGCACTGACTTCAGGCTCACCGGTCTATAATTTCCCGGAACCCCTCTGGAACCTTTTTTAAATATCGGCATTACATGGGCTACCCTCCAATCTTCCGGTACCACATTTGATTTTAAAGATAAATTACATATTGCTAACAATACTTTTGCTGGTTCATTTTTCAGTTCTGTCAGTACTCGGATAAATACCATCTGGTCCAGGAGATTTGCTACTCTTCAATTTGTCAAATTGCCCCATTACATCCTCCAGGTTTATAGAGATTTCATTCAGTTTCTCCGACTTGTCAGCTTTGAATACCATTTCTGGCACTGGTATCTCTCCCAAATCTTCCACGGTGAAGACTGAAGTAAAGAATTCCTTTAATCTCTCTGCTATGGCTTTGTCTTTCCTGATTGCCACTTTTACCCCTTAGTTATCTAGCGGTCTGACTGATTCTTTTGCCTGCTTCTTGCTTTTAATATACCTTAAAAAATTTATACTATGTGTTTTTGCCTCCAACGCAATCTTTTTTTTCAAAGTCCCTCTTCGCCTTTCTTATCAGCGCTGTGCATTTGACTTGACATTCCTTATGCTGCTTCTTATTATTTTCAGTCAGTTCCTTCTTCCATTTTCTGAAAGATTTTCTTTTAGCTCTATTTCTATTTCTTTCCTAATAATACTTAGCATTCTATTTGCTTTCTTAGCCACCGCCACACACTGAACAGAGGGTTTCAACATATTATCAACAATGACACATAGGTCCCTTTCCTGGTCGGTGACTCCTAAAATGTAACCTTGCATTAAGTAGTTATAGTTCGGGCTCCTCTTTCCCACATGTATCACTTTGCACTTGCTCACATTAATGTCATCTGCCATTTAGATGCCCAGTCTCCCAGTCTCGTAAGGTCATCCTGTAGGTTTTCATAATCCTCTCGCAATTTAAAACTTTGAATAACTTTGTGTCGTCAGCAAATTTAATGACCTCACTAGTTACTCTCATCTCTAGTTCATTTATAAATATGTTAAAAAGCAGCGGTCCCAGCACAGACCCCTGGGGAACCCTGCTATCTACTTCTCCATTGAGAATACTGACCATTTAACCCTACTCTCTATTTTTTATCTATTACCTAGTTTTTAATCCACAATAAACACTACCTCTTATCCCTTTATTCTCCAATTCCCTCTGGAGTCCTTCATAAGGTACTTTGTCAAATGCCTTTTGAAAATCCAGATACAGAATATCTTTAAACTATGTGTACTTGTTTATTATATTTTGTTTGGTCTTTTATCCGATATGCAATATTTGTTTAACTTACCTTTATATAATGCACATCTGATGTTGAGATACTATCTTCTCTATTTTCTGTGTTGTATAAATCTTCGTTACAGATCTATTCATGAGGCAAGCTTGACATTCCAATCTTCTAGGAAATGGGATTCCCTACCAAAGCATTCAGATATGTTACTGACTACTTGAAATTTCATAAATTGTTGAAAGCATTCTTATTTAGTGAATTCATCACCACTGATTGTGTGATTGTTATTCTTTTAGTTAATTTCTTACTTCAAAATGTCATCTTAATGGTTGGATTTTTTTTTACCTATTATTTTGTATTTTCGTTATAGTTCACTTATTGTAATTTGCTTTAAAAGTTTGATGTAAACCACATTGAACCCAAACTTGTTTGAGATAATGCGGGGTACAAATACCATAAATAAATACATTAAACCTAAACTTTGAAACTGGTTTTGATGGCGTATCATTACCTCTGGGACTTAGGGAAGGGCCAAGTTAAGAGGAAAAGGAATAATCTAAACCACCAAATACTACAGTCACATGTTTATCGGTGCTGGGCAAAATGGTAGAGACTATTATAAAGAACAAAGTTACAGAGCATATTCAAAAGCATGGATTAACGAGACAAAGCCAACATGGATATAGTGAAGGAAAATCTTGCCTCACCAATCTACTACTTTTCTTTGAAGGGTGAAAAACATATGGATAAAGGTGAGCTGATTGATATTGTGTACCTAGATTTTCAAAAGGCATTAGACAAAGTGCCTCATGAAATATTCCAGATGACATTGTCATGAGTTAGGAGGTAGTGTTCTATTGTGGATTAAAAACTGGTTAAAAGATAGATAAGAGAGTAGGGTTAAATGGTATGTATTCCTGATGGAGAAGGGTAGATAGTGGGGTTCCCCAGGGGTCTGTGCTGGGACCGCTTCTTTTTAACATATTTATAAATGATCTAGAGATGGGAGTAACTTGAGGTAATTAAATTTGATGATGTCACAAAGTTATTCAAAGTTGTTAAATCACAAGAGGATTGTGAAAAATTACAAGAGGACCTGTCGAGACTGGGATACTGGGCATCCAAATGGCAGATGATGTAATGTGAGCAAGTACAAAGTGATGCATGTGGGAAGGAGGAACTTGAACTATAGTTACGCGATGCAAAGTTCCATATTAGGAGTCACCGACCAGGAAAGGGATCTATGTGTTGTCATTGATGATACGTTGAAACCCTCTGCTCAGTGTGTGGCAGTGGCTAAGAAAGCAAATAGAATATTAGGTATTATTAGGAAAGGAATGGAAAAACAAAATTGAGGATGTTATAATGCCGTTGTGTCACTCCATGGTGCGACTGCACTTTGAATACTGTGTGCAGTTCTGGTCACCTCATCTCTAAAAAGATATAGTGGAATTAGAAAAGGTATAGAGAAGGGTGACGAAAATGATAAAGGAGATGGTACGACTTCCCTATGAGGAAAGTTTAAAGCAGCTAGGGCTCTTCAGCTTGGAGAAAAGATGGCTGAGGGGTGATATGTTAGAGGTTTATAAAATAATGAGTGGAGTTGAATGGGTAGACATGAATCATTTCTTTACTCTTTCCAAAAATACTAGGACTAGTGGGCACACAATGAAGCTACAAAGTAGTAAATTTAAAACAAATCGGAGAAAATATTTCTGCACTCAACGTGTAATTAAACTCTGGAATTCGTTGCCAGAGAATGTGGTAAAAGCAGGTAGTTTAGCAGGGTTTTTAAAAGTTTTGGATAGTTTCCTAAAGAAAAGTCCATAAGCCATTATTAAGATGGACTTAGGGAAAATTCACTGCTTATTTCTAGGTTAAACAGCATAAAATGTATTGTACTGTTTTGGGATCTTGCCAAGTATTTGTGACCTGGATTGGCCACTGTTGGAAACAGCTGCTTGTTGGACCTTCGGTCTGTCCCAGTATTGCAGTGCTTATGTTCTTATATATGTTTTATGCATACAATGGTTTGTTTTTTTCTCCAGAATTTATCAAGTTGGTCAAAAAACTATATGCTAAACCCTAATACTAGAATCCAGTAAAATTACATTGTCCCAGACCCCTTTTACCCTACTAGGGGCACTCACCATGGCTGCTCATTATTGTCTTTATTATTTAATTTTGCTCTGGAACCTTTTTTTAATTGCTGTTCGTTAATCTCCTAATGTCCAGGATGTTCCTTTTTGTCAGCATATGGCCAAAGTATCTGTTTATGCAGAAGGTGTGTTACTTTACCCTGCCTTTGTTTTTGGATATAATTTCCGAATACTCTACTTTTTCTGGTTATAAATTGAATGCCACTAAGACTGAACTGATGCCCATTAATTGCCCAACTATCAACCATGAGATAACTCCTGTGATAAGGATGTGACATGCCCTACCCTGAAGAGGCCACCAGGGGAGTCCACATGGTAAAATGGTTGATATAATATCCAGAATGGCTCACTAGAGGGAGCCCTTGTACTGACAGCCCAGTTCCAGATAGAAATGGTGGAGAGAGTTCTGGTCCTGGAACTTGGAGGAGAAGGGGTGGGGTTAGCAATAGGCAGCCCTTTTAAAAAGTTCTCCCTGAAAGTGAGTCAGAAAAGGGAAGGGAGCCTGACGGAGAAGGATGGAGGCCTACAGTGAACCAGAGAAGCTTGATTGAAGATCCTTGAAGCGGGCAATACATCAAGAAACCAAAACTCTAAAATCTGGAATAAGGTACTTACCTGAATATTATGATGACTCTTCCTGTTTTGAATACAGAGTGGATCATGGTGTGGAGTCAACACTGTATCCTTAGAGCTAAGACTTAAATTAATATCTATGGAGTGAAGGACAGGACCGTAAGGTGATTGTTAGAAAAAGTCAGGGAGCAGGCTGTTAGACTGAGACCCCCATGTTCTATGTAGAGGGGCTCAGTCCAACCAGTGACCAGGAGTGAGAGAGGGGATGGAAGACACTACATTTGTGTTTAGCCAAAGCTGTTTGTAAGGGATTTGCATAAGGCTGAGACTGGTAAGGTGCCTAATTTACATATGCCCTAGAACATTCTGTATAATTATAGTACAGCAAGAGACCCTCACTGGATGCCCACCGGAAGGGTGGGAAGGCCAGATTTTAGGACCCAGGCTGTAAAAATACCAGCCAGGTTTAAAAATCTATGACTGGCTGCGCAAGGACTTGCTTTTCCTGTAAGTTAATATGTGTCCCCGCTTGGGATCCATCCACTGGAATAGTGATGGGTCAATTTACATACCTTTAACAGCTAAAATAACTAAAGAAGTACTGACTAGGCCAAATAACAAGTACATGATTTAATATTTGAGAATCTGTAAAAAGCGGTTCTGAATAATGAGTCCTGCTACAAATTGGTACAATTTTTAATTCAAATTCAGCTCCTGTACTGGGGAAAACAAAAACAAAAGGGATGGCTCAGATGAACAAAATGGAGCCTATTACATAGTTCTTAAGATGAACAAAATGGAGCCTATTACAGAGTTCTTAAGATGGTGTGAAAAGTATGTGAAAACTATTGCAACAGGGAACAGGTGTCTCAGAAATGAGATGTGAAAAAAGAACTTGTTCCCAAAACATACTGATAAGCCCGCGTGGGAACGTATCATCTCAGAAATTGAGAGCTAGGTTTCCCACCATTGACTTCTATGGAGAGGTTGTGTATAAAAGAGGGGAAAATGTGCCTTAACTGGGAGTTTTCTCAGAGGGCGAAGCTCTGTCCGGTTGTACTCAGAATCTCTCTGCTGAATGTACCTGATTAAAGTCTGATGTCTGTACTTGTACCAACTTGAAGACTTGTCTTTGGGTAAGAAATAAAATGTATCTATTTATTCAAATCTATCTCTGTCTTTATTCTATCTTCTCTTTACCTTACATTTAGTTTACAAGGCAGATTACATACACTCAGTCTCTGGAGAAACTTAGACAGATTTTTATTAGGCATTATCTGGGAACATAAATGGCCCAGAGTATACCTAGATCCAGGAAGACAGAAAGCAGTAGTTATGGGAATTAGAATTCGATTACAGCCCCTAATGCAAACCCAGAGCAGACCTCCTTGTGATTGGGTGACAATGGAGGTTGGAGAAACCATACAGAACCTGTTAGGTAAAATAGGTATCTTTAGTCCCCCGTGTGATCTGGAGTCAGAAAGAGGTCCAAGAGGGGGAAATTAAAACAATTCTAAATCAGAATGTTTTCTACCCAAATATGCCTGAATGATGACAGAAACACAGAGGCATTGATTACCGGATGGAAAAGAAGGATCTTTTCCAAAGAAGCGACCAGAAAGAGGGTGTTGAGCAAAATCACCCTAAGTTTTAAAAGGAGCTCAAACCTTGACATTGAGCATACTAGATGCTATAACTAAGAGTTGTCTTTGAGCTCTTTCTTAGAGGCAAAGCTGTGGTTAGTACTGGTGGAGAGCTGGTGGTTTAAGCTTTTGCCCACAGATGGGACCTATGTAAACAGGCTACAACCAAGTTTATGGTGAACCAGAGACTCACACCAAGGCCTCAACAGTCTGAAGGGATCAGAGTCCCCAGTGAAAAAATAGAGGGCCACAAGGTGCCCATCACACTCCCTATAAGTTAATTTGGGCCCCAGAGTCTATGAATTATTTAGGCATACGCTTTGGTCCATCTATTGAAGACACCATACGACTGAACACTGCTTACATTTTAAAGATCACTAAAGATCTGACACAGAAATGGTCTCTACGTTTAACCTTGCGGGGGCACTTGGACACAATAAAAATGATGATAGTTCCAAAGATAAACTGCATACTCTGTATGCTATCTTTCCTTCTACAGCATAACACATATAAAGCCATTGAGACTATTTTGTCTAAATTCCTATGGGCGAATAAACCTCCTTGCATTGCCTTAAAAAGATTGAAAGCCACTAAAAATAGAGGCATGATAAATTTCCTCAGTTTTTATGTTCATGTGGCTTTCTTACTGTGCCAACATGCATCCTGGATAACTGCTATTGATATATCTAGTTCTCCTATCTGGATGCAAATTGAAGCAGGTAGATTCTCTCATACTCTTATTAAGATTTTTAACCTTGGAGATATATATAAAAATTTAAATCCAACCCTATAATTTTGACCACTCGGGCAATTTTTGCAGAGATTGATAAGTATGCTTAGTATCCACTCTTAAATACTACTTACATCCCCATATAGAATAATTCTTTCTTTAAAATTAATAATGTGTGTACTAATTGGTCTACATAGCCAGCTGCTGGGATTTGGTCTTTCAACCAACTCTTGAATAATGCTAACTGGCTTCCTTTTAAGACTTCGTGCATACAGTTTAACCTGAATCCCAATTATTAGTTTCAATGGTTAAAGCTTAAATGTAAGCATACTTACTTTGGATACACCTAGTTACTGGCAGCTATGCTCACTGCTTGCCAACACTTCTGGTGCTCAGACGATCCTTGGTTGGCTGCCACCCAGGGCGGTTTGCCACTGTGCAGCGGCGTCTGTCCCCCCCCCCCCTCCCCGGGTACAGCATGACCCCCCCCCCCCCCCGAGTGCATTCTTACCTGCTGGGAGCAGCCGCGCAGCTGTCGGTTCCGCTGGTTCCCTGCTCCCTCTGCCCTGGAACAGGAAGTAACCTGTTCCGGGGCAGAGGGAGCAGGGAACCAGTGGAGCCGACAGCCACGTGGCTGCTCTCTGCACCCCTCTAGCAGCGTGCACCCGGGGCGGACTGCCCCCACTGCCCCGCCCTCGGTATGCCACTGCTGGTGCTTCATCTAAATGGTATAAACTTATAGAGCAATGGAAATTCCCCAGCTCCACTGGTTCTGAATAAGTATGGGAAAAAGATCTGAATACTAAGCTATCTACCACATAATGGCAGGACTTTTAGATTGCATTAACTATAGCTACCCGCTCTGCTGCTATATCTCAGTCTATTGTTTTCCTGATACACAGGGCTTTATGGACAACATACAAAGTATCCAGAGTGTCAGATAATGGAGACGACAAATGTTGGTCCTGCAAAAACAGCATTGGTACTCTTGAGCACATTATATATGCTTGTCCTCACTTAAAGTTTTACTGGATGTCTATGTGGAAAACAGTATCCCAACTTCTTGTTTGTCATGAACCTTTCTTGTTTAAAATTTTAATTCTTGGCTCTGATGGCTTGTCTCGGCCTATCAACAGATACAAAGCCAAACTGCTGAGGATCCTTTTACACATTGCTATTAAGGCAGTGTGCCATTGTTGGAGAGACTTGTCCAAGATTGATTTAGCTTATACTCCTTGTGCTTAACAGCTAAATATGAAAGAGTGGAGGCGGACTGCTCAAGAGCATTACAATCATATGAAAGGGTCTGGGCTCCTTTAGCTGTATTTTCACATTACTCGTAACATTACTTGACCTTTTTCTACTAAATATTTTCTAAAATGTGTTAGTTTCTTGATGCCTGCCTACGCATCGTGAGTTTTATATAGGTTACACCTCACATTCCCATGTGAGGTGTAACCTATATAAAACTCACGATTCGTAGGCATTTGTTTTATTATGCATGTTTTATGTTACAGCTGTTCGCTTATTAATTGCTTTTATACTTCATCCCTTGAATAAAAATATTGAAAAGAAAATATTGAGTGCTTGCATGCAGTCTTGAAAAACAAGTGGACATTCTTTGTGAAGAGTGCACAATATTTATAACATTGTCTCCAAAACAAAAAATATTGAAAAAAAACCAAAACAAGTAAATTCCTGTAAACACCACTAAGGAAAGTGGGAACTTTAGGGCCACATGCCTATAAAATGCATATGGATGCTAAATACTTGCTGTTACCAGCCAAATTTTCAAGCGGAAACCCTATGTGAAGTTTCCTTTTGACAATGTGGCTGCAGGCTCCTCAGGTACTTTAAAACTTGCCCCAGGTATGCTATTTTGGACTACTGAAAATTGTTGGAGACCTTGCCAGTATGCTATATTGTTGAAATTTGATATGAAAGATATACTTTGATTACTTAACAAGATACTGTAAACACCATACAGATTCTATTTGTCAGTGAGTTCAAAATTTTCTCCAACAGCAAGCAGGATGAAACAGCCATATATGTGGATGATATTTCTGACAGTGCCAAGCACAGAGTAGCTCTCTACAGCATAGAAATAATTAGAAAAATTCCTCTTCCCATTCTTTGTACCCCTGTGGAACTACTTTAGATGTTTGGTTTTCCCACTGCTGAACTGCTGCATTGTTGATAATTCAATCCTATGAAATCTTAAATTCCTTTTGTTTGTTTTCATTTTGCTTAGTCCCATGGTGAACATAAAACGTAAGAGTAAACAATGGTTCATCTAGCCCAGTATCTTGTTTTCAAACAGTGGCCAAGCCAGGTCACAAGTACATGGTAGAAACCTAATTAGCAGCAACATTCCATGCTACCAATCCCGGGGCAAGCAGTTGCTTCCCTGTGTCTGTCTCAATAGCAGACTATGGACTTTTACTCCAGGAATTTGTCCAAACTTTTAAAAAACCCAGATACACTATCCACTGTTACTGTATCCTCCGGCAAAGAGTTCTAGAGCTTAACTATTCATTGAGTGAAAAAATATTTCCTCCTATTTGTTTTAAAAGAATTTCCATGTAACTTCATCGAGTGTCCCCTAGTCTTTGTACTTTTGGAATGAGTAAAAAATTGATTTACTTCTACACCACTCAGGATTTTGTAGACCTCAATCATATCTCCCCTCATCTGTCTCTTTTCCAAGCTTAAGAGCCCTAACCTCTTTAGCCTTTCCTCATATGGGAGGAGTTCCATCCCCTTATCATTTTGGTAGCTCTTCTTTGAACATTTTCTAATTCTGTTATATCTTTTTTGAGATACGGCAACCAGAATTGAACGTGCAGTACTCAAGGTGCGGTCGCACTGTGGAGCGATACAAAGGCATTATAGTATTTCGGTCTTATTCACCATCCATTTCTTAATAATTCCTAACATCCTGTTTGCTTTTTTTTCCCCTAGCATCCTGTGCTTTTTGGGGTTTTTTTTTTTGCCTTTAAAGTTCAACTTCACTTCTCAACTTTTCAAACAGTGTAAATTAGGATTCAAAGGATTTCTGACTTACAGGAAGAAGTTGTCCAGTAAGCATAGTCATGACATCAACCTCTGCTGCCTGGGACCAAGATTTATCAGGAATAATTTTTCTACAATTAACATCTTTTACACACTGTATTTGGCTTTTATAAAATCGGGCATCCAAATATACACATACATATAAGTGTGTACACACACAAAAAAATCATTTGTACTTATATATGCACTATACATGGGCTTTTCTGTGGGCAGAGGGTGGAGTTTGGGTAAAGCATGAGATAAAATACTAAATTACCTGCATATAATACATGCACAGCTTTGGAGCACATACATGTTGGTGTGCTATACATTTACACTTAGGTACAACTCCTTGTATATGTATGACTTGCAAGTTATTTATGTTAAAGTCCTGGGTGGAGAGCTATGCTTTCACCTGCTTCCTGAGTAGAGATAGTCTTGTGGTAAGCAAAGCCTTTCAGAGAGTGCACTCCAGAGTGTGGGGGCTACTCCAGAGAAGGCTCACTAGTGGGTATCACATTGTGTGATGTCCTTTGTAGAGTGTGTTAGGGATTACTCCTTGGGAGGACCTTAGTGACCGTGGAGGTGTTTAAAAGGAGATCCTGTCCTTTAAGAGCCTTGAAGATCATAAGAATAGCCATGCTGGGTCAGACCAGTGGTCCCTCTAGCCCTGTATCCTGCTTCCAACAGTGGCCAAGCCAGGTCACAAGTACCTGACAGAATCACAAATAGTAGCAAGTTTCATGCTACTGATCCCAGGGACACACATTGGCTTTTCCCATGTCCATTCTCAATAGCAAATTATGGACTTTTCTTCCAGGAACTTCTCCAAACCTTTTAAAACTCGGATACATTAACCGCTGATACCACATACTCTGGCATTTTGAATCAGTTGGAGCTAGTGCAGACGCTTTGTAGTCAGACCAGTGTAGAGTGCATTACAGTAATCCAGTGTTGATTATTGTCATGGCATGCACAACTGTGACAAGACTTGCCTTCTCAATGTAAAGACAGAGGCAGCGTGGTTGTAACAAATGATAGAAGCAGCTCTTGAAGGTAGCATGGATTTGGGGGATCAGTGTAAATGTTGAGTCTACCTGTATTCCAAGGTTCCCAACTAGTGATTTGAGCTGGAGTTCATATTTCCCATAAGAGATTTTGATGTTGGGTATGTGCCCATGTGTTGGGGACCCATACTCAGTTTTACTTGGGTTCAGGCAGTTTGTTTTTAGCCCATTCTTGAATTGATGTTAAACATGTAGTCAGTTTATTCAGGGCTGTGAGTAAATCAAGTTCAGTGGGTTTGACTAGCTGCACATCATCCACATTGATGGAGAACTGAGTGTCCATCAAACAAATCTGCTCCTACACTTACATTATAGAATTATCCCACAAGTCCTTGTGTCTTATCCATTATATATATACAGCTCTTCCTAATAAAATGTTTCTGAGAGTTTACCCAAAGTTTCTTCCAAAGATTGGTTCACGTTTTCATGTAAATGAATGTTTAACCTTTCTTTCCCAGACCATACTCTTTTCAGTGAGACAAGGTACTTCATACAAGGGACTGCAAAAGGGCTCCCTCCTTTATTATCTCAGTTGTACAGAAGCTCACTGAAAGTCCACACAACTTTTATTTATTTATTTATTTGTTTGTTTGTTGCATTTGTATCCCTCATTTTCCCACCTATTTGCAGGCTCAATGTGGCTTACATTGTTCCGTCATGGCGTTCACCATTTCTGGAGTGAGAGATACAAGTGATACTACATTACAGATCATGGTTGGCGTGAGTAGGTTAAACAGTCAAGTATAAAGAGTTCATATTCAGAATTAGAGATAGAGTCATTGGTCATTTCATTCTATTCATTTATTACTATCAGCAAGCTGGACTAACTCTCAAAAGTTGTAGTAAAAGCACATCAAATAAGAACAAACAATATTGCTAGCTATAACCCATTTTTAAGAGAATTCTATGCACAATATCTGCAAAGCAATTACCTGGTTCTCTGTCTATACATGCACTGCTTATTACTGTCTACACCAAGAGTCTAGAAAGGAGAGTGTAGTAGAACAAGTATTGTTAAAGAAAACCCTCTGTATAACATGTTCAACTCTCCTATTAGTAAGCAAACCAAATTGCTCAACCTTGGAATAAGTACACATACAATATTCAGAGAAATTAGTCTAAATATTGTTTTCTTTTTCTACCATAGTCATCAGCTTGGGAGTACCTACTCTTATGGCTGATTCATCCAGCTTGTCAACAAGAAAGCATAACAGCTTATGTGTAAAGACAAAGAAACTGAAAAGACCAAAGGGCCAATCAAGTCTGCCACCATACCAATTAGTTTAGTTTAGTTTATTTGTTTACTAGTAAAAAAGGCCCGTTTCTGAAAGAAATGAAACGGGCGCTAGCAAGGTTGTCCTCTAATGGCAATTATGTTTTTAAGGGACCTGTTGTGAGAGAGTGAATGAGTATTTGTCAGAGAGTGACTATGTGTGAGAGAGAGTGAGTGTGTGAGTGAGAGAGTGTAGTGTAGTGTAGTGTGTGTCCCATGTGCACCAATTATGCTCTGTCCCCTCCATTCATCCATGTGCAGCATCTCTCTCCTGCCCCCTCCATCCATTGTTGTGCAGCAATCCTCCTCTTTCCTTTGCCCTCCCTCCTCCACCTCCCTCCTAGTTCCAGGCCCACCTCCCTCCCTCCCAGTTCCAGACCCCCCTCCCTCCCTTTGAGTTCCAGGCCCTCCTCCCTCCCTCCCCTCTCTCTCTCCTTTCCATCCCCCCTCCCTCTGAGTTCCAGGGTCCCCCCTCCCTCTGAGTTCCAGGGCCGTTCCCCCCCCCCTCCTGAGTTCCAGGACTGTCCCCCTCCCACCCAGTTCCAGGGTCCTCCCTCCCACCTTCCGTTCCTCCCAGTTCCAGGGTCCACCCTCTGTTCCTCCCAGTTCCAGGGTCCCCCCGCCCTCACTCCCAGTTCCAGGGTCCACCCTCCCTCCGAGTTCCAGGATCGTCGTCCCTCCCTTCCTGGTGTAGGCCCCCTCCCTCCGTTTTTGAAAGTCATCTTCACTTACCCCGTCGGGTTACCGCGGCCAGCAGCAGCGGTACAACGCATGCAGGCTCGGCTCTTCTGTCTCTCTCAGCTGTGGTCCCGCCCTCATTTCCTGTTTCCGCAAGGGCGGGACCAGAGCTGAGAGACACAGAATTTAAAAAAGAATCTTCCAACATAGAATCTTTTCTAAAATACATGCAGAATGGATGTGTATGTGTCAGCTATGTGTAGTGGGCACATCTATTTTACAATTATCAATTTCTAAAACCACAACAGCAGCAATTTGTAGCATACACATCGTAAGTGTCAGCACCTGCACGTGTATGCTGGTAATTTCAGAATCTAGATGTGTTAACATTATAGACATGTATGTTTGCCATTTTGCTGAAACTAAACACTTGGAGAGCAGTTTGTAAATTATAGTGTTGATCTTTGTTCAGATAGACATGCATTCATTTCTGAAATGGGGAATGCATGTGTATATTTTGACTCCACCCTAGTTTTGCCCTGACCACTCCAGGCAGTGCCCCTTAGCCAGATGCACATATTAATGATTTGCCTTGTAATTCCGACTATCTAAAATTGGGTTTTCTCTATGTTAATTTGATATGCATGGTACATGCCAGTGTTTACCCATGCAGATTGTGAATAGGGCTTCTAAAATAACCATCTTAATATTTTGAGAAAATATTGTAGGACAATTAGTGGTTGACTCTCTAATTGCTCTTTGACCCCTTCATCCATCACAGAACAAAGCACTGAGCGTATGCTCTATGTCAGAATCTATGTAATTAGAGTGCAACTCAGAATGAAATATGGAAGAAATACAACTTTTATTTAGGTTTTTTTTCATATTATCCCCCTCCCCCCGTTTACAAAGTCGCATGGCAATACTGCACCAGCAGCCGCTAGCACGGCTTTGTAAAACAGGGGACTTAATTTTTTTAATATTTTACCTGCTCTGAAAAGTATCTTGGATGTGTAAACTGTGGTGTTAAAGTTTTCTAAAGCTTATAATTTATATCTTGCTAATTACTTGTGATACTATTTATACCATCATCTGCTCTGTTTATATGTTATTTATTTGCTAAAACTACACTGCCCTTCTCTTCTGTTTTTTTTTTTCTTAGGTACAGCCAAACTGTGTAATTGGGATGTTACTTCTATTGTAAGTGGACAGCGAGAGGTCTTTGGACATAAAGGCCCTAACGAACTATTCTCAGAACTATTGATTAAGAAAGCTGGAGAAGGAGACTACAGTTGTGTTTATGAGATTCTGAGAGACAACCTTGCACATCCAGATGTGGCTGATGCACATGGGCATACTGCACTCATAGCTGCCACTGTAAGAGAATCACTGTCATAATCATTTAATAGTAATATTTTTCCTTTATTGAACTATTTACATTTCAAAAGGACATCCTACATCTGTCATTACTAAAAACCATATTTAATTGAGTTGTAAAACCAAATTGGCATCACTGCTAATAACTAAGACATCTATGCATGTATCCCACTCTCACTAGGTTCTAGGGAGCATGAGAAGGCTGCAGTCCAAATCCCACCCTCCCCGGAAGTGACATAACTGGTACCAGTCCTCATAACTCAGTCTGTTAGCAGTGTATGCCAAGGAGCGTGCATAGAAACATGGCGTGCTTAGAGTGCACACCTAACTATGCCCATTAAACCCTCAGAATCAGCATTACCATGGTCAGCAGTTTTGCTTCTTCCCTTAGTTCTCACTAGGTGCTTCTCTTTTAGTATTCCAGTTTGCTGGGGCCACCGCCCTCCTTCCTTTCGCACAACTTCCTCCAGAGCGCAGGTAAGATAGCTAACTCCTATTCCCATCTCCAACCTAGCCCACTCTCTACACCCACACTCTAGATCTTGTCCTATATCCATGGGACTCCTTAAGTGCCACTTCTTCGAGGAAAATATTTCCTTGTACGTGACCTCATATTTTCGTACAATTTGGAAATTCTCTGCTTAACCAAAACTTGGTTATCAGATTCTGATGCTTCATATCTCAACCAGGCTACCACTACCATTTCATAACCACACCCACCACAGCTGTGGAGGAGTTGCATTCATTTATGCGGATAACTTCTGTGTTTCACGTACTTCTCCATACTTCCCCTCCCATAGATCTTCTGTACCACCCTCCTCCCTCTACTGCTGCATAATTTTGTCAACTACAACTTTAATAAGTGATCTCTGCCTTTCCTCTCAAAACCCTATTATCCTAGACAATTTCAATATACATTTTATGACGATCCCTCATCCCCTTTTACTGATGAACTAATCTCTCTTTTCCTCAGATCTTAATCTTATCCAGCATGTTTGGTCCCTCACACATACTGGAGGTCACACACTGAACCTTCTCCTAACCTTACCAGCTAATTCTTACACTGTACAACTACTAATCTCTGTACCTTACCTTGGACAGACCACTGTCATCTTATTTTGTTGTCAGCTGTCTAAAACCCAGAGCAACACCACCAGTAAAACCATTTATTCCTGTGACTTACATAACATACTTCAGTTACTCTTTTTCAACACTCCTCCCTCAATTTTGACTTTTTCTATACTAGCGCTTGAAGATCAGATAGCCAATGGAAACACATCTTTAGAAACGGCTTATAATCAAATTGCCCCCCTCACTTCCTGTTCTGTTCCCCCTCTCCCGCACCAATGTAGATCCATTGTATACTCAGGAACTACGCCTCTACAAATGACAGCTCCGTGAAGCTGAACATCAGTGGCATCGCTGTCCCTCCTCCTACACATTAGGAGTCTGTTGCCTTTTCCTATAAAAGAGCAATTCTAACAGCCAAGAAAGTACTATACCAGGAAAATCTTCAAGGCACCCAATATAGCAATCTTGTACAAAACCTTAAAACCCTTACTACCTTTCAGGAATCTTTAACCACTTTTGAATCATCACTAGTAAACCCTTCTCAGACTTCTTCTCTAATAAAGTAGCTAATCTGAGACATAATAAATCAGACTCCTGCTTCACTCAATAGTACTGCTAGTAGTATGCTTTCTATCATATTAAATTCCACAGCAATTTCTTCTCTTCATAGTGCTATGGCAACCTTTTAACATCCCTACCCAGAAGGAACTAGACCAGACCATTAAATCCATGAATACAACCACAGCCCCATCCGTCTTTCTTCTAGCACCTATTCAATAAGAAGGTTTTGACTACTTTTCTACCCTTTATCCACATCATGACCCAGCTCAGTCTTCAGACAGGGAAGGTTTCCTACTCCTGGAAATCAACAGCAGTTTTTCCTAAACCTAATTCCATGTCTGTCCCCAGTAACTTTCGCTCAATAGCCACCTGGCATTCTTAGCAAAAGTAGTTGAGACTACAGTCCATACACAGCATACGGACTTTGTCACTAAAACTAACATCCTTCATCCAGAGCAACAGGTTCTGCCGCTGTTATAACATGGAAACAACCTTATTAGGCATTATCACCCAATTATGTAGAACAGGTAGAAGTGAATCGATTTTCATTCTTTCAGAAAGTACAAAGACCAGGGGACATTAATGAAATAACATGGAAATACTTTTAAAAACAAATAGGAGGAAACATTTTTTTACTCAAAGAATAGTTAAGCTCTGGAATTGCTTCTGGAGGATGTGGTAACAGCGGTTAGCGTATCTGGGTTTTAAAAAAGTTTGGATAAGTTCCTGGAGGAAAAGTCCATAGCCTGGTATTAAGATGAAGATGGGGGATTCCACTGCTTGCCCCAGGATTGGTAGCATAGAATGTTGGTACTAATTGGGTTTCTGCCAGGTACTTGTGACCTGGATTGGCCACTGTTAGAAGCAGGATACTGAGCTAGATGGACCATTGGTCTAACTCAGTATGGCTATTCTTATGTTACCACCTTTATTTACACTCATCCAGATCATTTGTAAAGTGTTCTACTTTAGATCTCACAGCCGCTTTTGATCTTTTCAGTCACACCCTGTTGCTCCAGCACCTCCAAGACATTGGTGTCTGTGGCACAGTTTATAGCTGGTTCCAATCTTATCTAGCAGAATATAGCATACATTACAGAAACACATTTTCCACTCCTTATGCCCCAGAATCAGGAGTACTGTAAGGACTCCATTCTACCTCCCACTCTGTTTAATTATCTTCCTTTCCTCATTATTCACCCTAGCACAATGTATTGGTTTTACTTTGTTTGTTTATGAGGATGGCATCCAGCTTCTTTGTCCTGTAGATCGTGATCTTTCCGCAATTAATTAACAAGTTGGTTAATAGATAGTCTGATCGATCCGGACAAATCTAAACTGTTCCTCTTCACCAGTCATACAGTCAACACTTTCAGCCAATCATCTATCTGTGTAATCGTCCAGTCCCACAGCTAACCTCCACTCGCAACTTAGGTGACCTTACATTTTGACAGCAGATAGGACAAGTGGTTCAACATACTTTTTATAGGCTTCATCTTATCAGATCAATTCAATCTCTACTATAGCCCTCGGCCCTAAATATACTTATTCACTCATTCGTAATTTCCCAACTAGACTACTGTATTTCACTATACAAGGGAATTAAGATAAAAGATTTGTGCAGACTTCAATTGGTGCAGAATACAGCTCTCCATATTATCAACAAAGCAGGCAAATTTGACCACATCACATCCTCTTAAAATCAGGATCATTGGCTTCCCGCTACCACAGGATCACTTATAAATTGTTCCTCTTAGTATTCAAAATGTTATCTTCAGGTGAACCCACGTACCTCTCTTATCACCTCATCCATAACTTACCCCATGTGCTCTTAGATTCCCTTAATCAAAACCAGCTCATAGTATCCACCTATAAGGAACTAGTCCCATGAACACACCAGAGCCGCAATTGTTTTCCATACAAGGGCCCCATCTCTGGACTTCACTACCCTTACACCTGAAACTACAAAACATCTTTATCTCAAGTTAAAGCAGATCTTAAAAACTTTTCTACTTGATGATTCTTTCTGCTAATCCCACTCCATTCTTATGCAAGCCACCACGAGCCATGCCTCGGGGTGATATGAGAACTCACCTAATGGTTGTTTCCCCCCCTTTTTTTCTGTGACTCAGTGGAGTTCTAACCCCATCTCCCTTACTCACTGTCTTGTATTTATACTCACCTTATTTTTATTTTTAACATAAATATTTTAAGCCGCCTAGATGGCATATCTGTATGGCGGGATGGTAAATATTAATAAACTTGGTCACGATCAGTGCGGTACACAGCCATGTGGCCAGAAAGGCTGCTTCCAGGTTCCCAGGCCCAGACTCCTTCTCCCTGCAACCACTGGCTGAGTTTGTCCCCCTCCCCCCCAGGAAGCATAAATGTATTGTACTGTTTTGGGGATCTTGCCAGGTACTTGTGACCTGGATTGGCCACTGTTGGAACATGATGCTGGGCTTGATGGACCTTTGGTCTGTCCCAGTATGGCAACACTTATGTTCTTATGTAAGCCTGCCTTACCGAGTGGGAACCATGACTGGCCCACAGGAATGCATGAGCCTGCCATGTTTTATTTTTTTGGGGGTGGGGCAGTGTAAGAGGATAAGGGAGAGGGGGGCAATCAGTACTTTGACCTTCTCAAGCTTCCATTTTTCTGCCATAGTTGCAGTGAACAGCCAGGTTCTTAGAAGCTGTGCTACTATTGTTCTTAGCCTGGGGAATGGTGGATTGGGCCATGGCCTGGGCCATACATAATTATCTGCTGCTGTAGAAGTTCCTGGCACAGAAGTGAGAAGGATCCATCACAGCTGGTCCAGGATGTAGATGACCCCAGACATGAGGAGAGAAATGTCTGCTGGGGCCAATTGGTTCCAAGTGAATACTGGAGGCAGTAAACGTAGACAAGAGACTCTCTCGAATGCCATTGAAATCACAAAACGATCTGAAGAAGGCAACACATCGTTCATGAGTAGCTGAAGATCTGCTGTGCAACTGTCCCCGCTGCAGGAAAGATAACTGTGGTCTCTACACACGAGGTACAATACAATTCAACGTCCACACGCTGACCTTATTTCCCTACCCGTTAGACACCAAAGTATAACACTCGACAGGCCCTCCCTGCACAAGCTTTACGAGGAGCCAACCGCCGGTGCTCACGTTCACAGAGTACCCTCACCATCATTTGACTAACTAGGAGAGAGTCAGTTGGCCGAAAATTCCCAGGGCAAATTACCACGAGGAGAGGAGCCAGTTGCAGGCGTTCAAATTCCAGATTGCCCTGCCGTTGCTCATCCACCCATGTGTGAGGTAATCAGCGACCCTCTCACAGTAAACCACCGTGACGAGTTCGCTTGCCATTGATCAGTTCTCCTGCTATCTGTTAGCCACCCAGTAGCGAGACAGTTGGCCTGCCGTTGATCAGCCACCCAGGAACGAGGCAATCGATGACCCTCCCAGAATAAACCGCCGTGAGGAGTTCACTACTAGCGATCAAGCTTCCGAAGCTGCACACAGGAGCGAGGCAGTCGGCTGACCCTGGATAGACCATCACGAGGAGCGTACTCTGGTCAATCCCGCTCCTGGAGTTCCACCGCCGCTAGCCGTGCTGAACCCAGAACGAAATGGCACAAAGATTACCATTAAGAGCTAAGTTTATTTGAATTGACTTTGTAATCACTCCTCGGACTGCTATTCTTCTCCAGTTGAACTTTGAAGTTGAACTTTCAATTTGAACCTAAATTGAAAATCGTTCTCTCCCATTACCAAACTTGGTATACCCACTACACTCGGCATCATCTGTTCCTGCCTGCATCCTCAACCCCAGCCGTCGGTCCATCTGCTCCAGTCCTGCTCGTTGTCACCCTCATCTGCTTCAGCCTTCGGTCCTTCTGTTCCAGCCTTTGATTCTTCTGCTCCAGCCTGTTCCAGTCCTGCTCGTCTTCAGCCTCATCTGCTCCAGCCTGTTCCAGTCCTACTCGTCTTCAGCCTCATCTGTTCCAGTCCTGCTCGTCTTCAGCCTCATCTGCTCCAGCCTGTTCCAGTCCTGCTTGTCCTTCAGCCTCATCTGCCCCAGCCTGTTCCAGTCCTGCTCGTCTTCAGCCTCATCTGCTCCAGCCTTCTGTCCTCCTGTTCCAGCCTTCGGTCCTTCTGCTCCAGCTTGTTCCAGTCCTGCTCATCTTCAGTCTCACCTGCTCCAGCCTTCGGTCCTACTGTACCAGCCTGTTCGAGTCCTGCTTGTCTTCAGCCTCCTCTGCTTCAGCCTTCGGTCCTTCTGTTCCAGCCTTTGGTCCTACTGTGCCAGCCTGTTCCAGTCCTGCTTGTCTTCAGCCTTGACTCCATCCTTCCAGCCCTCGGTCCTTCTACTCCAGCTAGTTCCAGCCCTACTTGTCTCAGCCTCGACTCCATCCCTCCTTCCATCAGCTATTGTCCTGATGTTTCAATTGCTGTTTCTACCTGAAAGTTCAACTACTGTTCCCACCTAGCACCTGAAAGTACCTCAGACTTTATTATGGCCCCTATACACATTCTCTTCCTAGCCCTATCCCTTCCCAATCTTTTCCTTCACCCCCACCACTGTCCATCCATTGATTTCATCACCTCACCTTCTCTTTTATCCCCTTCCTTCTTCTCAGCTTTAATCTTCATCTCCTTCTTCCCTCCATTATACCTTCCCCATTCTACCTGTGTACCTCTCGCCTTTGACGCCTTCGTGGCCACACCTCTCCTACTCTCCTTCGCTCTCTTTTACTCCTCTTACTCTCAGCTGGTGACATCAATCCCAATCCTGGTCCTCCTCTTCTGCCTTCTTCCTACTTATGTAGGCCACATCGTGACATCTCTAATCTCATCTCTATTCCTCTTCTTCCCCCTTACTCCTTACCCTTCTCTTGCGCCCTATGGAATGCCCGCTCCATCTGCAATAAACTTCCCTACATTCACGACCTCTTCATTTCTCGTTCCCTCCATCTACTTGCCTTAACTGAAACTTGGCTCTCCCCTGATGACTCTACTTCTGTTGCAGCTCTTTGCCATGGTGGTTATCTTTTTTCTCATACCCCTCACCCTGCTGGCCACGATGGTGGCGTTGGATTACTACTCTCTCCCTCCTGCAAATTCCAACCTCTTCTTCCACCCCAATCTCACTGCTTTTTGTCCTTTGAAGTCCACTCCATTCGCCTTTTCACTCCTCTGCCTCTCCGATTGGCAGTCATTTATCGACTCCCTGATAAGTCTCTTTCATCCTTTCTCACTGAGTTTGACGCCTGGCTTTCCTTCTTTTTGAACCTACACCCCCCTCCATCATCCTAGGTGACTTTAACATCCACGCTGATGATTCCCCTGACTCTTGTGCTTCCCAATTTCTTGCCTTAACGTCCTCATTCAATCTTCAGCTGCGCTGCTCTGCACCTACCCACCAAAATGGTCACTGTCTTGACCTTATCCTCTCCTCTAACTGCTTCCCCTCCAGCTTCTGTTCCTCAGCTCTCCCCATTTCTGACCATCACCTATTAACCTTCACACAAGCACCCTCCTCCCCAGTCCCACCCAATCTCAACCCCCACATCTAGGCATCTATTGACCCCCTTACTCTGTCCTCTTCTGTCTCTAACCTTTTCTCTTCCACCACTCTGTCTAAGTCTGTCAATGAAGCCGTTTCTTCCTATGATACTATTCTCTCCTCTGCTCTGGACACTCTTGCCTCTCCCATACCCAGTCCTACTAGGTGTACCAAACCCTAGCCTTAGCTGACCTCTAAAATCCGCTACTTTTGTTCCTGTTCCCGCTCTGCTGAATGTTCTTGGCTTAAATCCCGCTCCCTTGCCGAACTCATTCATTTCAAATTCATGCTTAACTCCTTCCAGTCTGCCCTTTCATGGGCCAAACAGGATTACTTCACCTAATTGACAAATTCCCTTGGGTCTAACCCTCAACTTCTCCACCACACTGAACTCTCTTCTCAAAGTGCTTCCGTCCCCAATTCCCCATTCTCTTTCTCCTCAGACCCTAGCTGAGCACTTCCATGATAAAATCCGTAAGATTAACCTTGAATTTTCATCGAAACCCTCCCCACCTCTCTCTTCATTAGTTCACACCCCTTACTCTCCTTCCTCTCCTTTTTTTCCCCCTTCTCTGAAGTTTCTACTGAAGAAACTGCCCTTCTTCTTTCATCCTCCAAATGTACTACCTGTTCATCTGATCCCATCCCCACTTATCTACTTAACACTATCTCTCCTACTATCATCCCTGTCATCTGTCACATCCTTAATCTCTCACTCTCCACTGCAACTCTTCCTACGGCCTTCAAACATGCTGTTGTCGCTCCACTCCTTAAAAAAACCCTCACTTGACCCTACCTGTCCCTCCAACTATCGCCCCATCTCCCTTCTTCCTTTCCTCTCCAAATTACTTGAACGCGTCATGCACCGCGGTTGTCTTGACTTCCTTTCTTCTCAACCTATTCTTGACCAATCTGGTTTCCACCCTCTTCACTCTACTGAAACTGCACTTACCAAAGTCTCTAATGACCTGCTGCTGGCTAAATCCAGAGGCCTCTACTCTATCCTTATTCTTCTTGACCTATCTGCTGCTTTCGACACTGTTGACCACACCATACTCCTAGATACGCTATCCTCGATTGGATTCCAGGGCTCTGTTCTTTCCTGGTTCTCCTCCTACCTTTCACTTCACACTTTCAGTGTTCACTCTGGCGGTTCCTCTTCAACTTCAATCCCACTTACAGTTGGTGTCCCCCAGGGTTCTGTCCTTGGACCCCTCCTTTTTTCCATCTATACCTCTTCTCTTGGTACCCTGATTTCATCCCATGGCTTTCAATAGCATCTTTATGCTGATGACTCTCAGATTTACATCTCCACCCCTGAAATCTCAACCATAATCCAGGACAAAATTTCATCCTGCTTGTCTGACATTGCTGCTTGGATGTCTCAACGCCATCTGAAGCTAAACATGACTAAACCCACTTCCCCTCTTCCCCCATTCTCTATCTCCGTTAATGGCTCTCACATCCTCCCTGTCTCCTCGGCTCGTAACCTTGGAGTCATCTTTGATTCCTCTCTCTTCTTCTCTGCGCATATTCAACAGATCGCCAAAACCTGTCGTTTCTTTATCTACAACATTAGCAAAATTCGCCCCTTCCTTTCTGAATATGCTACCAGAACCCTTATCCAAACCCTTGTCACCTCTCGCTTGGATTATTGCAATTTGCTTCTCACTGGTCTTCCACTCAGCCATCTCTCTCCTCTCCAGTCTGTCCAAAATTCTGCAGCACGACTTATTTTCCGCCAAAATCGTTATACCCACACTAGCCCTCTCCTCAAGTCACTTCACTGGCTCCCTGTCCACTTCCGCATACAATTCAAACTTCTCTTACTGACCTTTAAATGCATCCATTCTGCAGCCCCCCATTACCTCTCCACTCTCATCTCTCCCTACATTCCTACCCGTGAACTTCGGTCACTGGACAAATCTCTCTTGTCGTCCCCCTTCTCCTCTACTGCTAACTCCAGACTTCGTTCCTTTCCCCTCGTGGCACCTTATGCCTGGAATAGACTTCCTGACCTGTACGGCTAGCTCCATCTCTACCTGTTTTCAAATCTATGCTGAAAACCCACCTTTTCACCACTGCTTTTGGCTCCTAGCCACTACTCAATTGCCCTCCCCTTGTTCCTTCTCACCCAGTACTTCCCTCACCCTTAATTGTCTTGTCTGTCTGTATTTTTAGATTGTAAGCTCTATTGAGCAGGGACTGTCTCTCTGTGTCAGGTGTTCAGCGCTGCATGCATCTGGTAGCGCTATACAAATGCTAATAATAATTAGTGAGGGTGCCCTGCAAATGTGATTCTTAACATAGTGTCTCCTCTGAGCACTTGCACCTCCTGCCTGTGATTGGAGCAGCATGGCCTTCAATGCCCATCCCAGGATGGACCTTCTCCTGCCATGCCTGCTGTTTCTAGAATTTGCAGCTTTCTTTTACTCTGCCTAACATCTAGGTCTGTGATTATTAAAAGCTATGTAACCTAACTAAAAAAGAGGTAATTAATGCCTGAGTTTCCTCTTCATTTACCAATTAAGCTTTTACCAGCAGTTAGGGCCTACTTCCATAGCTATTTGGTGGGAAACCAAGATACCACCAGACTGGCATTCAGATGTCCCCTAGGGCACAAGTGCCAGATGGGGCTTATCCCAGTTACTGAGGTTTGGGCTCCTTAGCCCCACTCCAGGGGGCAAACTGCGGTATGCATAGTAAGGATATACCCCTGGATTCTACATACAGCACCTAGATTTGCATGCACTCCTAAGATGCATGCGCTAATTGATTGGTTTTAATTAATTTGGCATTAAAATTAATTGGCATTCATTAAAATTTGTGCACACATTTAGCTGCGCTCTATTCTATAAGGCATGGCACCTAACTCAGCGCATGACTTTAAAGGGGGCATGTCCATGGAAGGGACATGGGTGTGTCAAGGATATTCCAAAAGGTTACACGCATAGTTACAAAATACTGCCTCGGCATGCCTAACTGAGGCTCCAGCATTTACACCAGGTTTCAGCAGTTGTAACTCTGGAGCTCAAAGTTTGGGTGTGGGAACTGGCGCTAAGTGTGAGTCTATAAAGGGCATGCATGCTTTATAGAATCGCAGTTAGCACAGATTTTTTTTGGGCGATGAATTTTGAGCACTATTTACAGAATTTCCCCTATAGTGGTCAGTTTCATAGTAAAGATTTGATTGGTAACATCTCTGAGCTCTCTGCCTTCTTCTGACCACTTTTGCTTCCTTGATGTGTTATACATATTGTGGAGGTTTTTTTCTTCTTGTTTCTGAAGCTATAATGTCCCAGTCACACCCTCAAGAAGAACAAGAGGTTTGCAAGTACTCCATCTTGCCATTACGACTTGGTTGTTTCAGGGTCAGGCTTGGCTGTTGGTGGGTCTTACCATCAGGGGCTGAATAGGAGTACTAGCTACCATGCTTGGTTCACCCATACCTCATATCAGTGTTGCTTAGGGATGCAATTCATAACTGGTGGGGCTGTTGCTCAGGCTTTTGTCTGCCATCTCTCTTGTGGCTTCTTGGACAGTGCAAGTGGTCATCAACCTGCTGGTGTTGCCCCAGATGGTTTTGGGAGAACTGTGAATGGCAATTTTTCACCCAGCTACCACTTGGCCTGTAGTATCATTAGTTCATGCTTCCATTTCTGGAACAAAGCTGAATACCTTATTGTTACCAGAGTGAAATACTATGCTATGGGTTCTATGTCAGGATATATATTTTTTAAAGTTTTATTTTCAGATTATCAAATAACAATACAAGTATAACACTTGATACAGAAAACTTGAAAGAAATTATTCAAGAGCCATATACAAGAAAATAAGCATCCTTATTAGACCACAATAAATTGAGGAGAGTAGCAAAAAGACAACTAGGTCAATAAAAAATAAATAAATTAGGAAAGGCTATTAATGTGGTATTACCTCATTAATACAACTTTAACACTTGCTCAAGGATTCCCATGAGTGATTTTCTTAACATTCAAGAAGGCTTTTAAGTTCTCAGGTTGAAAAAAAAAGTATATTTCATCCCCAGATATTTTACTGTACATTTACAAGGGTAGGCCAGAAGAAAAGATGCACCCAAAGATAGTATGATAGTATATCCTGATAAAACCCTAAAAAGGCTTTTCTGTGATCCTGGGTTTGTACTATAACATCTGAAAAAAATCCAGACTTTTCTTTCCACAAAAAGGTATCTGAGAATTAGGAAAAATAAGCTCATGACAGCATTTAGATCTTAAACACAAATGAGGCAATCAGTGTAGAATGTTCAGAGTTTTCATCTAGAGAAGTCTAAAATAAAGCTGACACATTCAAGTTTTCTAATTGCCCTTCTTGCAACATAGGTCCACCAGGTTCACCCATAAATTTAGAGGGAATTTAATAAAGTCTGTGCAACGGAGGAATGGTATCTCAGGATATTTTTTGACATGTACATGACTCCAAAATTTAGTAGATGAGGAGAAACTATGGAAGGTAAAGATTCTTGTGTGTTACTAATCAATACTGTTGTTTTCATTTCAGGCCAATTGCCATTATAATATCATCAATCTTCTTCTTGATAATGGAGCTAATGTGAACAAGTTGAATGATGAAGGACTGTCGGCCCTATCTATTTCCTTATTGCGTTATTACCCATCAAAATCGTTTCAGTCAAATATTGCTGAGAAAAACATTACTAAGGTTAGTGGTTACATTGATTTGTGGAGTAACTGTCCTTTCAATGCTGCTTTGAGGCAACAACCTGAATTCAGTGATTATTACATTTGTTGTCATTTTGTTAGGCTCTCCTTAACAGATGTATTTCCATTTCTCCAAGGACAAGCAGGCTGCTTGTTCTCACATGTGGGTCGGCGTCCACGGCGGCCCCAGGAGTGGAGATTTTCCCAGTAAAATCCAGAAAAACATTCAACAGCCAGCAGAGCGCAGGACGGACGCACTATGCCTGCGCGGCCATCTTCCTGCCTGCGCACATCTGTTCCACCTCAGTTTTTTCTTTTTCCACGGTGGAGAGTGGCTGCATATCGGTCTCTCTCCCCTCAGGCCCTAGGAAAGACTTAGGCGTTGTTCTTAGCGTTTTCTTTTTGTTTTACATCGCCTGTTTTTTGTCTTTTTCTTTTTTTCAATATTAAAAAAAAAAAGGAAACCCTCTTTTCTCTTAGTTTTTTCCCCTGCTAAGTTTCCTTTCGCTTCCGTTGCGACTTTCTTAGGCCGAACGTCCGTGGTGCTCCCTTTTTGTGCCCTCGGTCGGCACAATCGAGCCTTTTGATTTCGCCGCCGCAAATTTTCCTCTAATGTCATCAAAGCCTCCCAGCGGCTTCAAGAAGTGTGCTCGATGCCAGCGGTCGATCTCGGGCACTGACCCACACTCCTGGTGCATCCAGTGCCTTGGGCCCAAGCATCGCCCAGACGCTTGCAAGTTGTGTCTGAGTTTGAAAAAGCGGACACAGGCGTCGAGAAGAGCTCTTCGGGACCGTCTTTTCGGAGCTCCAACTGATTCCTCGGCGTCGACATTGGTACCGAGGTTGGTGGCGTCGATATCGGCACCGGGGATGGCGGCATCGATATCGGCACCCGGGATGGCTTTGACATCAGGAGCGCAGGTAATGGCTGTCCGGACATCACCACTAGCTCGGAGTAACGAGCAGTTGAGTGGGTCTTCACCTGTCTCGAAGGCTCCTGCTGTGTAGGCCCACCGGAACCGACCTCTGTTGGATCCGACCCCGGGGAGGCGTGTGGATTCCACGTCCTCCTTGTCGGTACCGAGGAGTACCGGTGACATGCTTCGAGTGAAGGCGAAGAAGCATCGACACCAGTCTCCTTCGAGGCACGGTACTGGGAGCTCTTGGGCGTCGAAGGATTCGGCACCCGGAAAGCATCGACGACGGGAGGAGCGCTCACCCTCCATACAAGAGGTGTCGGTGCGTTGATCTTCGGCTAGCCCGGTACCGCCTCCCAGGCCTCCACAGATTCTGACATTGACTTCTGTACCGGCCCCACAGCCTTTCCTCGACAGCGACTCTGGAGGAGAGCATCCGAGCCATTCTTACAGGTCTTTTGGAAGGGCTGCTGCGTCAGTCTGCCTCGGTACCAGGGGTGCTTGCACCCTCGATACCGTCGATGGAAGCGGCAGCTGTCTCTGTGCCTGTGGTGAGGTCCCTGATGCCGGTACCCGCTTGCACCATCGGCCTCGGCTGCTACCCAAGTCGACTCCCCATCAACATCATTGGAGGGAGCTTCATCGCCGTTGGCATGGGAGTCGACTTCTCGGCATTGCCATCGAGGACATGGTTCCTCGGCGTTGAGACGGGCCCGGTTTCGGACTGCAGTTCGAGAACTCTTGTCCGATACCGAGGAGGATGCCTCCTGGGATGAAGGGAAGATCCCAGATATTTCTCTTCTGAGGAGTCTTGTGGTCTACCTTCTGATCCCACTCCTTCACCTAAGAGGAAGCTTTCTCCGCCGGAGAGTCTCTCCTTCTCGTCATTTGTCCGGGAAATGTCTGTGGGCATTACCTTCCCTGTGGTAACTGAGGATGAGCCCAGGACTGAGGTGCTCGAGGTCCTTGACTATCCTTCACACCTAAGGAGTCATCCACTGTCCCTCTGCATAATGTCCTTAAGGAGCCATTGCTGAGGAACTGGATGAAACCGCTAACTAATCCCACCATTCCCAAGAAAACGGAGTCCCAGTATCGAATCCACGGAGAACCCGAGTTGATGAAGTTGCAGTTACCTCACGACTCTATGGTTGTGGATTCTGCTCCCAAGAGAGCCAGGAGTTATAGAGATTTCGCCTCGGCGCCCCGGGGCGAGAAGCTCGGACTTTAGGACTCTTTGGGGAGGAAGGCCTATCAGTCCTCTATGCTCATGTCCAAAATTCAGTCTTACCAGATCTACACGAGCATCCACATGTGGAACAATGTAAAGCAACTGGTGGACTTGGTGGACAAGCTCCTGCCGGAGCACGCCAGGCCTTTTCAGGAGGTGGTCAGGCAGCTGAAGGCGTGTCGTAAATTCCTGTTTGGGGGTGCTTATGACACTTTTGATGTTGCATCCAGATCCACTGCTCAAGGTATAGTGATGCGCAGACTCTCGTGGCTGCGTGCCTCTGACCTGGACAATCGAATCCAGCAGCGGCTTGCGAATGTTCCTTGCCGGGGGGATAATATTTTTGATGAGAAGGTCGAGCAGGTGGTAGAGCAGCTCCACCAACGGGAAACCGCCCTCCACAGACTCTCCCACCGGGCGCCTTCAGCATCTGCCTCAACAGGTAGACGTTTTTTCAGTGGAAGGAAGAATGCTCCCTATGCTTACAATAAGCGTAGGTACAATCCACCTTCCCGACAGCCTTCCCAGGCTCAGCCCAGCGCGCTCGTTCGCGTCACAGCATGTGCCCAGACAGGCCCCTGCAGCTCCCCAGCAAAAGCAAGGGAGTGGCTTTTGAATGGCTCCAGTTGAGCATAACCGCCATAAAAGTACCTGTGCCGGACGATCTGCTGGTCGGGGGGAGGTTAAAATTTTTTCAACAAAGGTGGCCTCTCATAACCTCCGACCGGTGGGTTCTTCAAATAGTCCAGTTAGGGTACTCCCTCAATTTGATCTCCAGACCTCCAAATTGTCCACAGGGAGCTCAGTCCTTCAGCTTCCAGCACAGGCAGGTACTTGCAGAGGAACTCTCCGCCCTTCTCAGCGCCAATGCGGTCAAGCCCGTTTCACCAGGGCAAAAAGGGCTGGGATTCTATTCCTGGTACTTCCTTGTGCAAAAGAAAACAGGGGGAATGCGTCCCATCCTAGACCTAAGGGCCCTGAACAAATATCTGGTCCGAGAAAAGTTCAGGATGGTTTCCCTGGGCACCCTTCTTCCCATGATTCAGGAAAACTATTGGCTATGTTCTCTGGACTTAAAGGATGCTTACACTCACATTCCAATACTTCCAGCTCACAGAAGTATCTTCAATTCCGTCTGGGAACACAGCACTTCCAGTATTGTGTGCTACCCTTGGTCTTACGTCTGCGCCCAGGGTTTTTACAAAATGCCTAGCAGTAGTTGGCAGCGTCGTTACGCAGACTGGGAGTACATGTGTTCCCTTATCTCGATGCCTTTCGTCAGATGCCTTTCTCCTACATTGGGGGAAGGGCCTTCTGTATGCGTATCCTCCCATACCTCTAGTAGGGAAGACTTTGCTGATACTCCAGCAAGACCGTGGAACCATGATTCTGATTGTGCCCTTTTGGCGATGTCAGATTTGGTTCCCTCTTCTTCTGGAGTTGTGGTCCGAAGAACCGTGGAGATTGGAGTGTTTTCCAACCCTCATCACTCAGAACGAAGGGGCACTTCTGCATCCCAACCTCTAGTCTCTGGCTCTCACGGCCTGGATGTTGAGAGCGTAAACTTCGCCTCCTTAGGTCTTTCTGAGGGTGTCTCCCGAGTCTTGCTTGCTTCCAGGAAAGTTTCACGAAGAGATGTTACTCTTTTCAAATGGAGGAGGTTTGCTGTCTGGTGTGACAGCAAGGCCCTAGATCCTCGCTCTTGTCCTACACAGACCCTGCTTGAATACCTTCTACACTTGTCAGAGTCTGGTCTCAAGACTAACTCTGTAAGAGTTCATCTTAGTGTGATTAGTGCTTTTCATTATCGTGTAGAGGGTAAGCCTATCTCTGGACAGCCCTTTAGTTGTTCGCTTCATGAGAGGTTTGCTTTTGTCAAAGCCCCCTTCAAACCTCCACCAGTGTCATGGGATCTCAACGTCGTCCTCACCCAGCTGATGAAACCTCCTTTTGAGCCACTGGATTCCTGCCATCTGAAGTATTTGACTTGGAAGGTCATTTCTTTGTGGCTGTTACTTCAGCTCGTAGAGTCAGTGAGCTTCAAGCCTTAGTAGCCCATGCTTCCTATACTAAATTCCATCATAACAGAGTAGTCCTCTGTACGCACCCTAAGTTCTTGCCGAAGGTGGTGTCAGAGTTCCATCTGAACCAGTCAATTCTCTTGCCAACATTCTTTCCCCGTCCTCATACCCGCCCTGATGAACGTCAGTTGCATACATTGAACTGCAAGAGAGCATTGGCCTTCTATGTGGAGCGAACAAGCCCCTTCAGACAGTTCGCTCAAATGTTTGTTTCTTTTGATCCAACAGAAGGGGGGTTCCTGTCGGGAAATGCACCATTTCCAATTGGCTAGCAGATTGCATTTCCTTCACTTACACCCAGGCTGGGCTGACTCTTGAGGGTCATGTCATGGCTCATAGTGTTCGAGCCACGGCAGCGTCAGTGGCCCACTTGAAGTCAGACACTATAGAAGAGATTTGCAAGGCTGCAACGTGGTCCTCAGTCCACACATTCACATCTCATTACTGCCTTCAGCAGGATTCCCAATGCAAGAGTCGGTTTGGGCAGTTGGTGCTGCAGAATCTGTTCAGGTCTAGAATCCAACTCCACCCCCCTAGGCCCATTTTTTGTTCTGTTCCAGGCTGCACTCTCAGTTACTGTTTCTTCGTAGGTCAATCTTTGTTATGTCCTCGCCGTTGCGAGACCCAAGTACATAAGTACATAAGTAATGCCATACTGGGAAAAGACCAAGGGTCCATCGAGCCCAGCATCCTGTCCACGACAGCGGCCAATCCAGGCCAAGGGCACCTGGCAAGCTTCCCAAACGTACAAACATTCTATACATGTTATTTCTGGAATTTTGGATTTTTCCAAGTCCGTTAGTAGCGGTTTATGGACTTGTCCTTTAGGAAACCGTCCAACCCCTTTTAAACTCTGCTAAGCTAACCGCCTTCACCACTTTCTCCGGCAACAAATTCCAGAGTTTAATTACACGTTGGGTGAAGAAACATTTTCTCCGATTTGTTTTAAATTTACTACACTGTAGTTTCATCGAATGCCCCCTAGTCCTAGTATTTTTGGAAAGCGTGAACAGAAGCTTCACATCCACCTGTTCCACTCCACTCATTATTTTATATACCTCTATCATGTCTCCCCTCAGCCGTCTCTTCTCCAAGCTGTATAGCCCTAGCCTCCTTAGTCTTTCTTCATAGGGAAGTCGTCCCATCCCCGCTATCATTTTAGTCGCCCTTCGCTGCACCTTTTCCAATTCTACTATATCTTTCTTGAGATGCGGCGACCAGAATTGAACACAATACTCAAGGTGCGGTCGCACCATGGAGCGATACAACGGCACTATAACATCCTCACACCTGTTTTCCATACCTTTCCTAATAATACCCAGCATTCTATTCGCTTTCTTAGCCGCAGCAGCACACTGAGCAGAAGGTTTCAGTGTGATATCGATGACGACACCCAGATCCCTTTCTTGGTCCGTACTCCTAACGTGGAACCTTGCATGACGTAGCTATAATTCGGGTTCTTTTTTCCCACATGCATCACCTTGCACTTGCTCACATTAAAACATCATCTGCCATTTAGCCGCCCAGTCTCCCAGTCTCGTAAGGTCCTCTTGTAATTTTTCACAATCCTGTCGTGATTTAACGACTTTGAATAACTGTGTGTCATCAGCAAATTTAATTACCTCGCTAGTTACTCCCATCTCTAAATCATTTATAATATATTAAACAGCAGCGGTCCTAGCACAGACCCCTGAGGAACCCCACTAACTACCCTTCTCCATTGTGAATACTGCCCATTTAACCCCACTCTCTGTTTCCTATCCTTCAACCAGTTTTTTAATCCACAATAGGACATTTCCTCCTATCCCATGACCCTCCAATTTCCTCTGTAGCCTTTCATGAGGTACCTTGTCAAACGCCTTTTGAAAATCCAGATACACAATATCAACCGACTCCCCTTTGTCCACATGTTTGTTCACGTCCTTCAAAGAATTGAAGGTAAATGGTCAGGCAAGATTTCCCCACACAAAAGCCATGCTGACTTGGTCTCAGTAATCCATGTCCTTGGATGTGCTCTGTAATTTTGTTTTTAATAATAGCCTCTACCATTTTCCCAGGCACCGACGTCAGACTCACCGGTCTATAATTTCCCGGATCTCCCTGGAGCCTTTTTTAAAATGGGCGTTACATTGGCCACCCTCCAATCTTCCGGTACCACGCTCGATTTTAAGGATAAGTTGCATATCACTAGCAGTAGCTCCGCAAGCTCGTTTTTCAGTTCTATCAGTACTCTAGGATGAATACCATCCGGTCCAGGAGATTTGCTACTCTTCAGTTTGCCGAACTGCCCCATTACGTCCTCCAGGTTTACCGTGAAGTCAGTAAGTTTTCTCCGACTCGTCCGCTTGAAATACCATTTCAGACACCGGTATCCCACCCAAATCTTCCTCGTGAAGACTGAAGCAAAGAATGCATTCAGTCTCTCCGCTACGTCTTTGTCTTCCTTGATCGCCCCTTTTACCCCTCGGTCATCCAGCGGCCCAACCGATTCTTTTGGCCGGCTTCCTGCTTTTAATATACCGAAAAAAATTTTTACTATGTTTTTTTTGCCTCTAATGCTATCTTTTTTTCATTCTCCCTCTTGGCCTTCTTAATCTGCGCCTTGCATTTGCTTTGACACTCCTTATGCTGTTTCTTGTTATTTTCAGACGGTTCCTTCTTCCATTTTCTGAAGGCGTTTCTTTTAGCCCTAATAGCTTCCTTCACCTCACTTTTCAACCAGGCTGGGTGTCTTTTGGACTTCCGTCTTTCTTTTCTAATTTGCGGAATATGTATGGCCTGGGCCTCCAGGATGGTATTTTTGAACAGCGTCCACACCTGTTGTACAGTTTTTACTCTCTCAGTTGCCCCCCTAAGTTTTTTTTTTACCGTTCTTCTCATTTTATCATAGTCTCCTTTTTTAAAGTTAAACGCTAACGTATTTGACTTTCTGTGTACAGTTACTCAAAGTTGATGTCAAAACTGATCATATTATGGTCACTGTTATCAAGCGGCCCCAGTACCATAACGTCCCTCACCAGATCATGCGCTCCACTAAGGACCAAGTCTAGAATTTTTTCCTTCTCTCGTCGGCTCCTGCACCAGTTGCTCCATAAAGCTGTCCTTGATTTCATCAAGGAATTGTATCTCTGTAGCGTGTCCCGATGTTACATTTACCCAGTCTATATTTGGATAATTGAAGTCACCCATTATTATCACATTGCCCATTTTGTTCGCGTCTCTGATTTCTTTTATCATTTCTGTGTCTACCTGCTCATCCTGGCGAGGCGGACGGTAGTACACTCCTATCACCATTTTTTTCCCTTTTATACATGGAATTTCAACCCACAGTGATTCAAAGGTGTGATTTGTGTCCTGCTGAATTTGTAATCTATCTGAGTCAGGCTCTCGTTAATATACAATGCTACCCCTCCACCAGTCCATTGTTCATTGTTTTGAGTGAGCCTGGGGGCTAGGGATACCCCACATGTCATAACAAGCAGCCTGCTTGTCCTCGGAGAAAGTGAGATACTTACCTGTAGCAGGTATTCTCCAAGGACAGCAGGCTGATTGTTCTCACCACCTCCCCTTTGGAGGTTGTTGTTTTTATTCTTTATTGATATAACTGAGGCGGGAATGGATGCGCGCGGGCAGGAAGATGGCGGCGCATGCGCAGTGCGTCCCTCCCGTGCTCTGCTGGCTGTCGCAAAGTTTTTCTGGATTTTACTGGGAAAATCTCCATTCCTGGGGCAGCCGTGGACGCTGACCCACATGTGAGAACAATCAGCCTGCTGTCCTCGGAGAATACCTGCTACAGTACTAGTACTACTACTTATCATTTCTGTAGCGCTACAAGGCAGTATCTTTGCTTTAGAGAACTCCTAGGCACTGGACCATGGATTATATTAATTCATTATAGCTATCAACTGCATATTTATTTTGAAGCGTAGCTTTGTTGTGTGCCACAAGGCTGCAAGTGAAACCTTTATACATGTAAAACAGTGGAAGAGGCACATACATTACTGTGTTTTTCCACGGGAGAAGCCTTGTTCTCCACAAAGTTCTCTCTATTATAGATACAGGAGTTTAACTAGTTTGAAGGGTAGTAGTTATGATAGCTTGAACTGACAGTATTTACTTTAAGGAGAAGAGTGATAACTTATTTTCAGTGTGTGGAGTGGCATCAGCAGCAAAAAGATTTAGAAGAAGGAAACATGTATTGCTCTGCTGTGTGTATATAATCTAAATTGTTGCTGACAATAATATTGTCAATTATCATTTATATAATGCATATCAGATATTTGCAGTGATGTACAAAGACACATAGAAAAAGTATCCTCTTTGGAGCTTATAATCTAGTCAGGGGACTCGGACAAAAAGCAAACTTTTTAAATTATCAGTGAGGCCAAGACTGAGAAAAGCTAAACTGGGTGAACTGCTGGTGGGAATTACTGAGGTGGAGTAATCTTATGGTGCATATAGTATTTATGGAAAGTGTGCCAGAGAGCATTGTTGTAGCACATATTTCAGAAATTGGCAGTATCCAAATAAATTTCTTGAGGTAGAATGTTCTGCACCCAGGTAAGTGGGAGCTGGGGCCTCAGATTGATTGCATCCAACAACAGCTCCAAAGCAAGAAAGTTCTTCCAGTTATAGAAAAAAAGCTGGGTATGCAGCATATAGCTGTACTGCTACAATTATGGTCTTGGGATGAGCTCTGTACATGCTGCCCCCATAGCCATTAATCAACCAGGTGCTGCATAGGATTGCCAGATGTCCATGGAACGCTGACCTAGTGAGATTGCTAGAGGGAGAGCCTCTTCATTTTCCTTGGTTGGCAGGACTTCTGTATCACGGGCCAATTCTAATCGAGAATGCAGACCCCTTCTGGGTTACAGTTTGTCCCTGAAAGGCAATGCTTAATGCAAAAAAGGTTACTTGGTAGCAGTGGAGGAGTGGCCTAGTGGTTAGGGTGGTGGACTTTGATCCTGGGGAACTGAGGAACTGAGTTTGATTCCCACTTCAGGCACAGGCAGCTCCTTGTGACTCTGGGCAAGTCACTTAACCCTCCATTGCCCCATGTAAGCCGCATTGAGCCTGCCATGAGTGGGAAAGTGCAGGGTACAAATGTAACAAAAAAATAAATAAATAAAAACTAGAAAGCCTTCTACTTCTCTGGAGTGTGTTTGCTTGGCATGATGGGCAGATTGGCAGATATCCTGCAAGTCCTGGCCTTCCTACAAGGAGGTTTTGTGTTTTTTAATTTAAAACTTATTACAAGCATAAATCTTGTTTAGGTAATTCAGAACAATATCAGGAAATTAACAGTCTTTGAAACTATTCTTGATTAAGAAAACTTATTACATTCTTCTAAATTTAAAGTCCAAAACTTTGGGAGTGGAGCATAATGCAGGATAGAGAAAAAAAGAGAAAGCACTTTTCTATTAAGAAAAGATATCTGAAGGAAGAGGCTTTAGGTAACACAACAACAACAACAACAGGTGAATACTTATCAATAAGGCTTCAAGACATTAAGAGGATCCTTTACCAGCAATACTTCCCTCCACTCTGTCCCCCAGGTTTATGTATCTGACAGAAAAAAAAGGTAATTGAGGTGGATTAAAAAAAATGTCATATTCTCATAGTAAATTATACATCTACAAGGGTATTTTAACAAAAAGCATGCTCCAATCTGTTGTACTCTAAGCCGCAAAAGTAAAAATTGCTGCCTTCTCTGGGTAACCTTAGCTAGATCCACAAATACCCAAATCTGATAGCCATAAAATCTAGATGCGCTAAAATTTAAAGAACTGGATCAAAATCAGATCTTGGTCTGATTCTAATAGAAATGAAACAAAGTTCTTAAATTTTCAGTTGATTTAGAAGAAGAACATTCTAGTCTATTCGCTGATACCAGTGAGTATTCTAAAGCTTCTGAAATTTGAGATGAAGTCAATGGAATATAAAAGCACTTAGAGACTTAAGGAAAGTCTTCTTCAGTTAATTTCAGCACGTCTATTGCATATTTGTCAAATGTAGCCTTAGGCTGCTTACCAACCACCCTTGAGAGTGGTTTTCCATATTCTCCAGCTTCCTTGCCATATCCCCCCCCCCCCCCCCCCCAATATTTAGCGCTATTTAACCGGCCAGAACAGCTGCTGACCAGTTAAATAACACTTAACCGGCTATCTGCCAATAATCAGCAGTGAATAACCAGTTATACCATGCTGAATATCCCCGGCAAGTGGATAGCTGGTTATATTGCGCAATATAACAGACTAGCTGCTAATTTTTAAAGTGAGTTTAGCAGCCATATTTGTGTGAAACCATAGAATATCTTTGGCCAGTTTCAAGATAACTGGCTAAGTCTGCTTAGCCGGTTATCTTGAAACCAGCCAAAAAGAAACCAGATATTTAATGCCGAACACCGGAAATAGCCCGGCATGGAATATCAAGTTCGTCAGAGTTTTTCAGTGGTTAATGAGGAAGGGCAGACTGGATGGGCCATTCAGCCCTTATCTTCCATCATGATTTTATGTTTCTGACCATCACCTTTTTTCTTCCAAAGTAGATATTCTATTACTCCAATCTTTTATAGAATTTGTTAAAGAATTAATCTGGGTCTCAGAGGCTTTAAACTGATAAGACAGTACTTTACCCAAGGAGTCAGTTGCTGTCCATAGAGAATCCAGTGTAACAACAGATGGTTTCTTAAAAAAAAAATCTCGACAATCTTGATATAAAGTTCCATGCTGACTCTGTTCCAGAATAGAAGGAGTAACAGTTTTAAGCATTGAAGCAGACTCCACCTCAATGAGAGAAGCCATTCCAACACACTCTTGTGCTGTAGGTGGAGGGACACCTTACTGAGTGGTGTCCTCAATCTTGCAGGCTCTCAGCTTGACAAATACCTCTGCTGGAGGCAAGAGTTGCCTTCTCTTCTCAGGGCTTAAAGTTGTTTCGGATACCCAGGAGGGGAAGCTCTAAAGCAGTTGCATCTCTGGAGGACACATTGTGCCCAGGCCTCAGGTCATAAATCTTGTTATAGAACCCAACACAGGTCAAGTCAGGGCAGACCATGAAGATACACAGGATTGCCACTTGCTCTTGCTCATCTCATCAAAATGAAGGCAAAAATGTGTTAGGAAATAAGAGCCGATACTAACAGTAGTGTTTTGTCTGCCACCATCTTGCTCTACCCCCAGCTTTCAAGGAGATTTTGAGCAAGGATTGTTGCTTAACTCCCTGAAGGTGCAAGTGGCACCAATGGCCTGTTTTTGTGGCCTGACAGGATATGTTTTCCTGGCATTTCATCAGAAAATTGTGCAAATTTTGAAGAGTGAAACAAATTCATCCTCTATTGTGGGCATGGTACCATCCTAGTGGGATTTGCTGCTAGACCTGAAAGCATTGTCTTATCTGCAGTTTGAACCTCTCAAGGGGGCAAACATAGGAGGTAAAAGGAAGTGATCACATAGGAACTGGCAGGAAATGAGCTGATATTGAGATAAGCAGTTTGGGGAATATAGTGAAAAAGCAACAGGGGCTCAGTCCACAGAGTAAGGTAATTGAGCAACTGAAACCAATTAGCAGCCTGCTGGTGGAAAAAAAAAAGTCCAGATTGTATGCAGAGAGGAAGAATGGTGCAGCAATATGGTTCAGGAGGGACACACAGAGGTAGAATGGTAGACTTAGTTCTAGGACTAAGTGAGGTAGGAGAAATGGAGAGATTGCTGCTACAGATATGTTAGGGAATTAAGGAGCTGCCAGGATTTTGGGCCACTGATAGAAAGGCAATGTGTTTTGCTGTTAACAGGCCTGAGTAGAAGCCATAGAAAAGCATTTGTCTAGAAAATCTGAATACCTGGACAAGAGGTAATGAAATTTTAATTGTTCATTGTATTTTTAACTTGAACAGGTGACGAATGGTGAAGATTCTGCTTTAACAGATAAACAAATTGAAATGGAAGCTATCCCACAAGATAACATAATTAAAACAGAAGAGCAGTTAATTCAAGATACTGATCTCCGTTCTGACCTGGCCTTATCTCCAAAGAATTTTAAAATAAATGTTAACCTCAGTTTGCTTAGTCCTGCAGTTCCAGAGAGTTCAGCTGAAATAAAACTTACTCCTAAATCTGAGTATGACATTGATTATGTGAGCTTAGGAGAGAAGTCCAGGATCTGTTTCAGGACTAATTCAGACCACAGTATTTTTGACTTTGATGCGAAAATGTGTGCAGTTGGGTTGCAAAAGAGTGCAGATCTTTTCAGTGATATACCAAAAACAGAGCAGCAATCTGATGCTAGCACAGATGAAGAAACAGTGAAAAACATGGCACAATTAAAAGAAGAGTAAGTAATACTATCTATCACAACTGTGAAAGCTGGAGTTTCATTATGCAGATAAACCTGAGCAAAGTTTTTTTTTTTTTTTTTTTTTTCCTAAACACAGATCAGGTACCTCTTTGTTAAGGAAATTGACTGATTCTGTAGCCATACTTGTCCTCTCTTCTGCCAATGTATTCTATAAAGAGATGATGAATGTATTCATGTTGTGTTTAAGGAATACATGCTTACTTTTTGACCTGCAGAATAACTGAATGTGTAAACAAGTCAATGACAGTAGATGGAGAATACAAGAAGCCGTAAGTCATAAAAGGAGTCCTTTTAATAAGCTACGCTAAAAATTGACTTAGCACGTCCTTATACAGACCTTTCCCGTTCTCTAAGCTCATTTCTTGCACAACCATCAAAAAGGACAGTTTCTATTTCTTTCATTAATGGCTATGTTCTAATATTAGCATTAGTATGCAGCCATTTAAAAAAATTACTGCAGCAGTGCTTATTGCCTCCTATTTAGGAGGTATTAAGGGCTTCTGTGTTATGGATGAGCTAACCAGTTAGCGGGATGGTCATATGCATTCACCCCTCCAAAAATAATAATAGTAATTACTGCCTGCTTATGGTGTGCAGATGCCAAAACTAACGCGGAACACTTTATCATATTAGGTTATTTTTTGCTGTGTTAGCATTTAGCACAACTTAGTAAAGGACCCAAAGTGACCACAGTGCAGATGCCGGGGGGGGAGGGGGAGGAATTATACTAGTGGGCACCTAGGGAGGAAAGGCCCACAGGAGCATATTTTATAAAGGCAACATATGTGCCTTTATAAAATTGCCCAAGGGTTAATATATTTATACCTGTTCCGAGGTAAGTGTGATTGTGTGCATGCATGTGCTGGTAAGAATAGGCATATATCACCCATTCTACTTATTCCCCATGTGCATTTAGAGGTCAATTCTATAACAGTGCACCTTTATTTAGGCACATTTAGGGCACCTATGTAGTGCCTTTTCTATAAAGTGAAGTAGGTGCCTACTTTCCTTTACAGAAGGCTAGTATAACAGGTAAAATATGCACCTGTAATTGAGGCACAAGCACTTTTGCTGGTGTAAGTGCTCATACCTAAATGCCAGAGATACACCTATCTCTCTATATAAAACGCACCTCCAACGTTCTAATGAAGCCTCCAAAAGTCCCAACATTCTAAATCCGTGGTTTTGTAGATCAAAGTTTGCCCATGAGTGTTTGCCCCGCCCTCGCGTCAAAAGTGATGACGTACCAGCAGCTGACAATTTGCAGCGCAACGCAACTGGGAGAGGGGAGGAGAGACAGGCACTGGAGGGCTGCAGGGCCGTCAGGGAAGAGGGAGTCAGCTGTTCGGCGGGAAGGGGGTTGGCGTTGCTGTTGCGGGGCCCAGCGAGACCGGAGCGGTGATTTCAACAGCCGCGTTGGGGAGGCGGTTTGGAGGGAGAGAGGAGGCGGAGGGAATCAGCTGTTCGCTGAGCCTGGCCCTGAGCGGGGAAGAAGCAGGGTAAAGGGTGAAGCCCTGGAAGAGTCTGAGCTCCGATTGGCTCACTACCACACAAACTAGGGGGGGGGGGGGGAGGCGGACAGGGAACGGGAGAGGACGGATGGGAAGAGGTGGCGGGGGGGGGGGGTCCAGGAACTAAGATGTGAAGAAGTGGGAGAGGGGAGGACAGACAGGCGCATGAGGGTTGCAAGGCCCTCAGGGAAGAGGGAGTCAGCTGTTCGGCGGGAAGGGGGTTGGCGACGCTGTTGCGGGGCCCAGCGACACCGGTGCGGCGATTTTAACAGCCACGTTAGGGAGGCAGTTTGGAGGGAGAGAGGAGGGGGAGGGAATCAGCGGTTCATTGATGCTGGCCCCGAGCATGGAAGGAGCAGAGCCAGGGTAAAGGGTGAAGCCCTGGAAGAGTCTGTGCTCCGATTGGCTCACTACCACACAAATGGGGGGAGAGGCGGACTGGGAACGAGAGAGGATGGATGGGAAGAGGTGGCGGGGGGGGGGGGGGTCCAGGAACTAAGATGGGAAAAAGTGGGAGGGGTTTCCGGAACTAAGACACGGGTGGAAGGGGGAAAGGGAGAAGGGGGGGAAGGGGATAGGAGGGAGGAAGAGTATGGGGGCAAAGGGGAAGGGTAGGAGAGGGGGGAAGGAAGAAGGGGGGGAAACACACTCTCTCTCTGTCAAACACACTGTATCTGTGTGAAACACACTCTCTCTCTCACATACTCACTGTGTCTCACATACGCACTCGCAGTCATTCTGAAACACACACACTCACAGATACACAAGCACCCAATCTCAATCTCTCTCTCACACAGTCACTATCACACACACGCTCACTCAAACATACACACTACGAGGAAAACCTGGCTAGCGCCCCTTTCATTTGTTTCGGAAACGGGCCTATTTTACTAGTAACTTATATAAGTTAGATGCGTGCTTGTTCTTTCCAGACTCTGCCCATGTGTATGCCTACCTGTAAAATACGTGCTGTTCAAAATATGCATGTATTTACAGAATCAACTGTCAAAAGGGAGGAATTCCCAGATTACCTCTGGTAAAAATCTCAACTATAATTATACAAACCAGGGTATAATAAGATGGAGACAATCCTAGTGAGAGGATTGACCCAAGAGTCTGCTGGAATATAGTGCTATGTATAAATATATAAATATATTAGGGAAGTTCTCAGAGTATAAACTCACCCAAGCGAGATTACACCAAAGTCTTTTACGTCTCTAAGGGTGGACAAGCTTCTCGATCATAGAACTTCACCTTAAATCTTTTTAAATTTTTATGCATGCAAATGCACACCCGTGCTATAATTTAAGATAATATCAAATAATTAAATAAATATGCACCTTCCTCAAAACTTAAGCAACTCGTGAGTCAATACTATCACTTGTTCCAACAACCTCATGCACACAATAAAGCACACTTACAAAAAACTTTATTGTGTGCATGAGGTTGTTGGAGCAAGTGGTAGTATTGACTCACGAGTTGCTTAAGTTTTGAGGAAGGTGCATATTTATTTCATGATTTGATATCTTAAATTATAGCAAGGGTGTGCATTTGCATGTATAAAAATTAAAAAAATATTTAAGGTGAAGTTCTATGATTGAGAAGCTTTTCCACCCTTAGAGACGTAAAACACTTTTGTGTAGTCTCGCTTGGGTGAGTTTATACTCTGAGAACTTCCCTAATATATTTATATATTTATACATAGCACTATATTCCAGCAGACTCTTGGGTCAATCCTCTCACTAGGATTGTCTCCATCTTATTATACCCTGGTTTGTATAATTATAGTTGAGATTTTTACCAGAGGTAATCTGGGAATTCCTCCCTTTTGACAGTTGATTCTGTAAATACATGCCCTGTGAGACTGATGTTCCATCCTGGAGTATTAGGCAGAGTGGAAACAAGCTCTCAAATGGTTGAGTCTTTGTTCTCCTGATGACGCATTTGCGCGAAACATAGCTTGTGTTGAGGACAACAGAATGAAAGAACAACAGGATCAGTTGAGAGAGGACATGAGTGTGGACTAAGGATTTTATAAAAAAAACTTTTTAAACACTGTTTAGGACACGTGATAGAACAATTGAGAATACTAATTCCGGTGGACGGAAAAAGAAAAGAAAAAGATAAGTACTGTGTTTAACCTGTCTTCACATCAAAGGGTTTTTTTTGTGATTGAAGATATATTTTTGTTATAGGTAGGAAGTGTTTTAAATTTAGGGTTCAGAGACCCCCAAGAAGGCTGGAGTGACCTTAAATGACTCCATCTCTAAATAGCACTAGTACTGGGGTAATCAAGGAGTTGTGAAGTTCTAAAACGAATTGCCACTGAGAGAGACATCAAGTCTAAGGAAAAGATACCAGCCTTATGACAAACTGGATTTATGTCACAGGTTATACAATGCAGCGAAAGATAGCCTGATACAGCAAAAGCATTTATACTTACAGCCTTTCATCATTAAGTGAAGCCCACAGAACATCATTTGGGATGAGTAGTTTATTTGCCAAGATACAAGTCAAATCAGTGATTGACAACAGGCACGTACAATCAATTAATTATAGGAATATAATAATCCAGCTGCAAACAGGTGTTAATTAGTTCCTAATCTTTTATAATTTCTTTTACCAATTAGAGGTTTTACAAGGGAAAGCAATTAGGTAATTTGTTAATTCTGCTGGACACATTGGTTTCCCTTGGAGAGAGAGAGAGGCAACCCTTCTCTCTAACTTAAACCAGGAAATACCCTGATTTTTATAGGTGCCCTCAGGATATGGATAATATGACAGTAGATATACCTGATTGGATCTATGCTAATGTCATGGTTGTCACTGATTGGCTCATGCTAATGAGTAGCTTCTATCTTGCTAACATGGTTTTGTCTTTAGCTCGCTTGACCACAAATCTTAAGCAAGACCCTGCATCCAGCTACACCTTTCCTTTCTCACACCATGGCTGACCACAATCCTGCTCACAGGAAAGTCTCCCTCCCCTCTTGGACAGCTAGTTCCCTATTTTCTTTGCACCTGGCGTGACTCACTCATTTCTCAACTTGTTTTCCTAACTTACATTAGAGAAAATTCCACTTTGTAACAGAAACGGCTTCCATTTTGTGCTGAAATCCTCCATTTTGTTTCCATATCTATTGACCTAACTTTTCCTAATTTAGCTTATTTAGGCCTCAATCCGGGCTACAAACTAGGCCATACTTTTCCAGTAAGCTCCCAGTTATGTCAGCCATCAGATTTCTGACTCAGCCAAGGTCTGTAATGGCCTGAGCTCTATGACTGAGCCCACCACCATTCCAGTGGGGGGGGGGGGGGGGGGTCTCTGGCTGTACCATAATTATACAGAAGGCAGATTCATAGTGCTATGATGTTGTAATGACCGATCATTACTATTGGCGATCTAGCCGGAGTAGTACGGTATCACTGAGCACTATCATTTAAATATAAGTGGATGTTTGTGAACAAAGTTTTTGGGTGAAGATAATAGCAAATTAAAAATTTAAAAAACGGTTTCAAAAGGGTTGTGGCTTAAAGTAAGTGAAACCAGAATGTGAAGGTACCCCATTTAGACTATTTCTTGAATGTAAGCCACATTGAACCTGAGCTTGTTCGGGATAATGTGGGATACAAATGTCATAAATAAAGTGGGTTTTAATACGCAAGCTAAAACGTAAAACTTTTCCATAAAAGTATTATTGGGTATTCTTCAATGATCTGTGCTATTACCACTCGGGTTCAGAAGATGTCTATAGAATTTTATAGTTACTACCAGTGTAATTTTGATTGCTGTTATTTGCAAAGGTTTAGGTACCTCTGTTCAAATTGTATGCTTCAGTGAATCCATAAATAGAAGCCAAAAGAATCTCTAGGCATAGAACAAAGTTCAACATGATCTGTTGCTGCAGATTTTAATACATTATTTCTATTTGCTTTTTTTCTTTTTTTACAGAATTGAAAACAAGTGGGGAAAACAAGCAGAGCATGGCTCATGGAATTCTTTCCATCCCCTCTGCTGTGTGTATGTGTGTGGGGGGGGGGGGGGGGGGGGGGTGCATGTTTGTGTGTGTCTATGTATGTGTTTGTGTGTTGATGTGTGTCTGTGATCAGGAGAAGGCAAGTTGAAAGGTGCTGTTCCTGAATCACTATGTTACAGCGAATCTGGGTGTGTATATTGCAGCTGGATCTGCTTCTCTCATAGAAATATACTGTGGCATTTTTGCAGGAGTTTAATTTCTGTTCTCCCACCACATGCAGAAACTTCATTTCTACTGCACAGAAACTTCCTCCACATCACTTCTTCGTCTTTTGGAGGAGGTAGTGGGTGGGAACACTTTTGGGGCAGCACTTTTTAGGGGTGGGGCAATTTAGACCATGTAGGGATATTTATGGGAAATTAGTTTGAGGGTGGGTCCATTAGAGAGGTAGTGGGGCAGTTGCAGGAGGGTAGTTTTGGAGGTTGGAGCAGCTTGTGTGGTTTTGCTTGTGTGGTTTTATGGTAAATGTGAGTAGGATAGTTTTTTGGGATAGAGTAGATTGTGGGATGATGGAGCAGTTACAGTGGGGGTTGGTTTGTGGGGGTGGGACAATTTTTAGTTTGATGGGGACAGCATGCAGGGTGGTGATTAGTTGCAGGGGTAACTTTTTGAAGTGGGGCAGTTTGCAGGGGGTAGTTTTATGGGGCAGGGGAAGTTTGAGGATGTAATTACAGGAGATATTTTTGGGTGTTGGGCAGTATGTGGGGTGGTCTGACAATTGCAGTGGATAGGTTTTGGGTGTGGGGCAGTTGAAGGGGGTAGTTTTTGGGGTTAATGCAGTCTACAGGGTGGTAGGATAGTTACAGGGGTAGATTTTGAGGATAGTTTGTGGGGTGATGTGACAGTTGTAGAGGGGTAGTGTTTTTAGATAGGGCATTATGTAGGGTGATGTGGAGGGACATAATCGAACAGGGCGCCCAAGTTTTCCTGAGGGCGTCCTCTCAGGACATCCCCTTGAAGGGGCAGGGAAACCCGTGTTATCGAAACAAGATGGGCAGCCATCTTTCATTTCGATAATACAGTCGGAAATCTCCACATTTAGGTTGACCTTAGAGATGGTCGTCCCTAGAGATGGTTGTCCCTGATTTTCGGGGATAATGGAAACCAAGGACGCCCATCTCAGAAACGACCAAATCCAAGCCCTTTGGTCGTGGGAGGAGCCAGCATTCGTAGTGCACTGGTCCCCCTGACATTCCAGGACACCAACCGGGCACCCTAGGGGGCACTGCAGTAGACTTCAGAAAAGCTCCCAGGTGCATAGCTCCCTTACCTTGTGTGCTGAGCCCCCCCCCCCAAAAAAAAACAAACAAAAAAAAAAAAACCAAAACCCACTCCTCACAACTGTACACCACTACCATAGCCCTTAGGGATGAAGAGGGGCACCTAGATGTGGGTACAGTGGGTTTGTGGTGGGTTTTGAAGGGCTCACATTTACTACCACAAGTGTAACATGTAGAGGGGGTATGGGCCTGGGTCCACCTGCCTGAAGTGCACTGCAGTACCCACTAAAACTGCTCTAGGGACCTGCATAGTGCTGTCATGGAGCTGGGTATATTTGTGGCTGAAAAAAATATTTTTTTAAGTTTTTGTTTAGGGTGGGAGGGGTTAGTGACCACTAGGGGAGTAGGGGGAGGTCATACCTGATTCCCTCCGGTGGTCATCTGGTCATTTAGGGCACATTTTTGTGGCTTAGTCATAAAAAAGAAAGGACCAAGTAAAGTCGGCCAAGTGTTCATCAGGGATGCCCTTCTTTTTTCCATTATCGGTCGAGGACACCCATGTGTTAAGCAAGCCCAAGCCCCGCCTTCGCTATGCTTCCGACATGCCCCCGTGAACTTTCTGCGTCCCCACGACGGAAAGCAGTTGAGGGCGCCCAAAATCGGCTTTTGATTATGCCGATTTGGGCGACCCTGGGAGAAGGACGCCCATCTCCCGATTTGTGTCGAAAAATGGGCGCCCTTCTCTTTCGAAAATAAGCCCAATAGTGCTTGAGGCTATATGCAGGGTAATAGGGTAGTTGCAGGTGGGTAATTTTTGGGGCTAGAGTGGTATACAAGTTTTGGGGGATAGGGAAGCTTGTGAGGTGGGGGCAATTGCAGGGGCTAGGTTTGGGGATGGGATAGCTTGTAGTGGGTAGTGTTTAATGGTATGTGATATACCACCTTTCAATGTGAACAAGTAAAGCAGAAGAGGAAAATAACTACAAATTGAGGCTAGGAAAGAGAAGAGAAACAGACGGGATAAGCAAAACTGCAGCCAGAGCATGCACCTACTGTCTAATGGTGCTCTGAAAAGCTTGGGAGAAGAGATGCGTTTTCAGGACTGACCTAAATTTTGAATAGAAGGGTTTCATTCGAGCAGAAGGAAGGGAATTCCACAGCGAAGGAGTAACATAAAAAATGCATATTGTCCTCTTGAGTTAGACGTGAATGAAATACTGATGGGGATGGAAGCTGTGTTTGGATGTGGAGCAAAGGGCTCTCAAGGTGGTGTAGGGAGTTATCAACAAAAACAAAATATTGTGTTACCTTGCTGTGAAGAGCTTTATGGGTGTCAGGATTTTGTGCTGAATTCTATTGGATACCGGCAAACAGTGGTGGTGTAACAAAAGAAGGATAACATGATCAAAACTTTGTACCACAGCATTAACAGCCTCTAACAGGCACAGAAGAACCTAGTTCAGTCGTTATTCTCACCCACCCCTAGCACAACTCTTCATTTATAGTCATTATTCTAATTAGGATAACAAGAGGAGTGTTTTCATTAGAGTTTTAATTACATTTAATTAGTTTCTGGGAAGCAAACATAAATAAATTAAACATTATACCATATAATCTTAAGATGCAGGAAGCATTCCAGCAGCGAGAGGGGTGCTATCCAGTCTTTTGCACTGAGTGTCACATGCATGATTATCTCCCAGTTGGTGAGAGGTTATATGTGTGTGCTCGATGCAAACAGCTCCTAGCTCTCAGAGAACGAGTCCGTTCTCTTGAGGCTAGAGTAGCAGACTTGGAGGAGCTGAGGGAGACCGAGAGGTGCATAAAGGAGGCCTTCAGGAACGTTGTAGAAAAGTCCCACCTCCAGTCTGGCAGCCCCTGTGCTGTCTTGGAGGAGGGAGGCCTTCTATCACCCTGGTTAAGTTGGATATAATCCTGTAGTCAGGAGAAGCCCACCAGGGGATGCAATATCTTCTCATACCAAGGATGTGTTTCCAGGAGCTTCTGCCCAGGAGGGAAGGGTTAGGACGGCTGTTGTAATTGGTGATTCAATTATTAGGCATGTAGATAGCTGGGTGGCTGGTGGACGTGAGGATCGCCTGGTGACTTGCCTGCCTGGTGTGAAGGTGGTGGACCTCACTCATCAACTAGATAGGATTTTAGATAGTGTTGGGTAGGAGCTGGCTATCTTGGAAGATTGTTACCAGTGACATAGGAAAATGTGGGAGGGAGGTTCTGGAAGCCAAATTTAGGCTTCTAGGTAGAAAGCTGAAATCCAGATCCTCCAGGGTAGCATTTTCAGAAATGTTCCACGTGCTGGGCCCAAGAGACAGGCAGAGCTCCAGAGTCTCAATGCATGGATGAGATGATGGTTCAGGGAGGAGGGTTTTAGATTTGTTAAGTACTGGGCAACATTCAGGGGAAGGGGGAGCCTATTGCAAAAGGATGAGCTCCACCTTAACCAGGGAGTGACCAGGCTGCTGGCATCGGCATTTAAAAAAGAGATAGAGCAGCTTTTAAACTAGAAACGGGGGAAGGCCAACAGTCACTCAAAAGCACATGATTCAGAATAAGGTATCTTTCAAAGATATCACCAAAACAGGGAATAGGACATCCCGATAGCGAAGTTGCAATAGAGAGCATAGTAGACCAGCAGGCTCATTTTCGAAAGAGGACGTCCATCTTTCAACATAAAACGGAAGATGGATGTCCTTCTCACAGACGTCCAAATTGGTATAATCGAAATCCGATTTTGGACGTCTCCAACTGCAGTCTGTCACAAGGACGTCCAAATTTCAAGGGGGCGTATCGGAGTCGTAGCGAAGGTGGGACTTGGGCGTGCCTAAAACTTGGACGTGTTTGACCCATAATTGAAAAAGTAAGCACGTCCATGACGAACACTTGGACGTTTTCTCCCGGACGTGTTTTTTGGTTTTTTTTTACAAATAAGGCACAAAAAGGTGCCCGAAATGACCAGATGACCACCGGATGGAATCAGGGATGACCTCCCATTACTCCCCCAGTGGTCACCAACTCCCTCCCACCCTCAAAAAACATCTTTAAAATATTTTGTGCCAGCCTCAGATGTCATACTCAGGTCCATGAGAGCGCATGCAAGTCCCTGGAGCAGTTTTAGTGGGTACTGCAGTGCACTTCAGACAGGCGGACCCAGGCCCATACCCCCCCTACCTGTTACATTTGTGGAGGAAACAGAGAGCACTTCAAAACCACCACAAACCCACTGTACCCATATATAGGTGCTCCCCTTCACCTATAAGGGCTATGGTAGTGATGTACAGTTGTGGGTAGTGGGTTTTGGGGTGCTCAGCACACAAGGTAAGGGAACAATTTATGAAGTCCACTGCAGTGCCCCCTAGGGTGCCCGGTTGGTGTCCTGGCACGTCAGGGGGACCAGTGCACTACAAATGCTGGCTCCTCCCACGTCCAAATGGCTTGCATTTGAACATTTTTGACATGGACGTCTTTGGTTTCGAAAATCGCCAAAAGTCAGAAACGTCCAGATCTAAGGATGTCCAAATCTAGGGACATCCAAATTTAAGGATTTGAACGTCTCTGACGGTATTTTCAAAATGAAAGATGGACGTCTATCTTTTTTTGAAAATACGGGTTTCCCTGCCCCTGGATTTCGACATTTTGCAAAGACGTCCAAATCGCAACTTGGACGTTTCTTTCGAAAATGCCCCTCCAGGTGTCTTTAAATAAAAAGCAGACAGATTTTCAAGATTGCACATTATCACTGTCAACTACTGAGCAAGATGTAAATAGGAACAACAAACATAGTCTGAAATGTCTATATGTGAATACCAGAAGCCTAATAAATAAAATGGAAGAGTTAGAATATGTGGACGAAATGAAATAATAGATACAATAGGTATTTCTGAGACCTTGTGGAAGGAGGATAACCAGTGGTACACTGTCATACCAGGATACAAATTATATTGCAGCGATATGGTTGATCAGATTGGTGGAGGAGTAGGATTGTATGTTAGGGCCTTGAATCGAATAGACTAAAAAATCTACAGGACACAAAACGTATCTTGGAATCCCTATGGATTGAAATTCCATGTGTAAAGGGATAAGGATAGTGATAGGAGTGTACTACCGTCCACCTGGCCAGGGTGAAGAGACAGATGTAGAAATGTTATCAGAAATTAGGGAGGCTAACAAACTGGGGAACACAATAATAATGAGTGATTTTAATTACCCCGATATTGACTGGATGAATGTAACATCAGTGCACTCTAGAGAGGTGAAGTTCTTTGATGGAATCAAGGATTGCTTTATGGAGCAGCTGGCTCAGGAACTAACAAGAGGAGGAACAATTCTAGACCTAGTACTTAGTGGAGCAAATGATCTGGTAGAAGAGGTAATGGTGCTGGGGCCTCTTGATAACAGTGATTATAGCATAATCAGATTTGATATAAGCTCTGGAGTAAGTACATAGAGGAAATCTAATATGTTAGCACTTAACTTTCAAAAAGGAGACTATGATAAAATGAGAAGAATGGCAGATGATGTTTAATGTGAGCAATTGCAAAGTGATGCATGTGGGAAAGAGGAACCCAAGCTATAGTTATGTGTGATGCAAGGTTCCACATTAGGAGTCACCAACTAGGAAAAGGATCTAGGAGTCATCGTTGATGATACTTTGAAAACCTCTGCTCAGTGTGCTGTGGCAGCAAAGAAATCAAATAGAATGTTAGTATTATTAGGAAAGGAATGGAAAATAAAAACGAGGATGTTATAATGCCTTTGTATCGCTCCATGGTGCGACTGCACCTTGAATACTGTGTGCAATTCTGATCAAAAAAGATATAGTGGAATTTGAAAAAGTACAGAGAATGTGGATGAAAATGATAAAGAGGATGGGACGACTTCCCTATGAGGAAAGGTTATAATGGCTTGGGCCTTTCAGCTTGGAGAAAAGATGACTGATGGAAGATATGATAGAGGTATATAAAATACTGAGTGGAGTGGAACGGGTAGATGTGAATCACTTGTTTACTCTTTCTAAAATACTAGGACTAGGGGGCACACAGTGAAGCTGCAAAGAGTAAATTTAAAACAAATTGGAGAAAATATTTCTTCACTCAACGTGGAATTAAATTCTGGAATTTATTGCCAAAGAATGTGGTAAAAGCAGTTAGCTTAGTGGGGTTTAAAAAAGGTTTGGATAGCTTCCTAAAAGAAAAATTCATAAGCCATTATTAAAATGAACTTGGGAAAATTCACTGCTTGTTTCTGGGATACGCAGCATAAAATATACTGTTTTGGGGATCTTGATTGGCCACTGTTGGAAACAGGATACTGGGCTCGATGGACTTTTGGTCTGTCCCAGTATGGCAACACTTTATGTATTTATGGGGATGAAGAGCCGCATTGAGAAGGTTTGCTCAGATTGTAAACTTTTATGAAGGGTAGTGCTGAGGCCAGCATACATAATTTTGCAGTAATCCAGGCAATTGGCGACCATGTGGACTCATCAAGATAGTTATGAACAGTGTGAATATGAGACAGCAAAACAGGGTTTAACAACAGAAGCAATTTGAATGTCAAGGGGTAGTTTATAGGTGTGGGGACAGCATGTAAGGTGGTGGTGCAGTTTCAGGTGGGAAGGTTTTGGGGGTGGTTTTTATTAGGGTAGTTTGAGGGTTTATAAAAATAAGGACTGCCACTGTATAAACTACCTTCCCTTATTATTAATTACTATATTTCACTCTTTCTATGCTGCAGAAACAGGAACTCCTTTTTCCACAGAAATGTATTGTGCCATGGGGAGAAGGGAGCTTATTTCTCTGAAATCTCCAGTATAGTTTGGCCTATTTTTTATCTCAGTGTGCGGCCATCTTTCGTTTCGATAATACGGTCGGGAATGTCCAAATCTCAACATTTAGGTCGACCTTAGAGATGGTCATCCCTGGTTTTCGGCGATAATGGAAACCGAGGACACCCATCTCAAAAACGACCAAATCCAACTCATTTGGTAATGGGAGGAGCCAGCATTCATAGTGCACTGGTCCCCCTGACATGCCAGGACACCAACCGGGCACCCTAGGGGGGCACTGCAGTGGACTAACTGAACGGAAAAAGCCCTTCCCTTACCGATCCCTTAGCGATTCAGAAAGGAACAGGCATGCATGAAGGAAATTGCATGCAAATGAGCTGCTCACTGTTAGCTCATTTGCACACAATTTCCTTCCTAAGGAGGGGAAGCCAGTGCAGAACAGCCAAGCATTATGTGTGGCTGCTCTGCGCATGCCAAAGATGGCTTCATAAATGCAGACAAGCTGCGTGTATAATAGCTGTCTACAACCTTAAATAAAGTGCCATCTACTACCTTAGAAAAATACAAGACCAGGTGAAAACATCCAAGTGCTCGTCAGGGACGTCTTTTTTTTTATTTTTTATTTTTTTTAGAGTATGGGTGAAGATCGTCCTTTGCTATGCCTCCGTCCCTGCGACAGCAGTTGAAGACGTCCAAAATGTGGATGTTTCTGTGAGAAGGATGTCCATGCCTGGATATTTCTGTGAGAAGGACGTCCATGCCTTTGCTATGCCTCTGACACCCCCTTTATTTATTTGGATTACAAGTAGCAGCAATGGGATTTGAACCGGCCACCTCTGGATTGCAAGACCAGTGCTCTAACTACTAGGCCACTCCTCCACGCCTTTGAAATTTGGCCGTCCCTGTGGGGGGGGGGGGGGAAGTTCAGGATGTCCAAAATGTTTGAAAGAAGGATGTCCACGCCTTCGCTATGCCTCCGCTGACACACACATATCTCTCTCCCCCCAGGGACCTGCATTCTGCTGCGATGGACCTGAGTATGACATTTCATGGCTGGCAAAAAAAGTTTTTAAAGTTGATTTTTTGGGGGTGGATGGGAGGTGGTTAGTGACCACTGGGGGAGTCAGGGGAGGTCATCCCCGATTCCCTCCGGTGGTCATCAGGTCAGTTCAGGCACCTTTTTGAGGCTTGGTTGTAATTAAAAATGGACCAAGTAAAGTCGGCCAAGTGCTCGTCAGGGACGCCCTTCTTTTTTCCATTATCGCTCGAGGACGCCCATCTGTTAGGCACGCCCAAGTCCCGCCTTCACCACGCCTCCGACACACCCCCTGGAACTTTGGTCATCCCCGCGACGGAAAGCAGTTGGGGGCGCCCAAAATCGGCTTTCGATTATGCCGATTTGGGCGACCCTGAGAGAAGGACGCCCATCTCCCGATTTGTGTCTAAAGATGGTCGCCCTTCTCTTTCGAAAATAAGCCTGTATGTGGACTTATTGTTTTGCTTTGCTTAGATGCTGCTTTTTGCTGCCTCCTCCCCCCACCCAGAAGATGCCAGCCTATGTGACTGCCTAGTCCTGCCTAATGGCCCTGTTATCCAGATAGTGAAGCTGAAGATTCAGATCTAATTCTGCCAGGGCAGTCAAGTTTTAAAAAATTGCTGTCCACTGTAGCTGAATATTGACCCAGTTATGTTTAACTGTGTACCAGTGAAAATATACAGTTTGACAATGGTGCCTAAACTTTTGTATATAATATAAACAAAACTATAGAGAGTAATTTATACATATGATATTGAGTTTAGACAGAGACAGAAGTGGTCTACAATCAAATTACTTCTACGTCGAGGTGCAGACCCTAACATCTCAAGTATACCCATGCATCCTCTCTTCTTTGCTGTTAAAACTGGAGATGTGGAAGCAGTTAGACTGCTGCTAGAAAAAGGTGCAGCAAGTTCCTTACACTATTCATCAAAGGTAGGCTTTATATTAGGCTTGCTTTTCTGAAGTAGTCTGTAAAAACTGTAAGGTTGTTTCTCCGAGGACAAGCAGGCTGATTGTTCTCACGAATGGGTGATATCCACGGCAGCCCCTTCAATCGGAAATCTTCACTAGCAATGACGTTTGCTAGCCCTCGCGTGCGCACGCACACTGCGCATGCATGACCGTCTTCCCACCCGAACGCGCTCGTGTTCGTCAGTCTTCTTTTTTCTGCGGCTCCGGACGGCTGTTTTTTTGGTCGGTCTATGCCCTGAGGAGACCCTCGCGCCTTTCGCCGCATTCTTCCGTTCGGAAGTCTTTTCTTTTCAAAGTATAATCGCGTGTTCTATTGTTTAAAAAAAGCCTTATTTTTGAGTTTTTTTCTGTTAAGTTTCCTTTCGTTTTCGAAAGCGGCCCTTTTGGCCGCCGGTATGGGTTTTTCCTTGATTTTTTGGTGCCATTGCCATCATCGCGGATTTTGACTTCGCCGGCGTGATTTTTCCACCCATGTCATCGAAGCCTCCCAGTGGCTTCAAAAAGTGCACCCAGTGCAGCCAGGTTATTTCGCTCGCTGATAGGCATGCTTCGTGCCTTCAGTGTCTGGGGGCTGGGCACCGTCCTCAGGCCTGTAATCTCTGTTTTCTGTTGAAGAAGAGAACTCAGGTAGCGAGATTGGCCCAGTGGAACGTCTTGTTCGGGGCATGGCCTGGTGTTTCGACAGTTACAGTATCGAGGTCACCAGGCCGGTGCCTCCACGTCTGCGGTACGGAAGTCATCAACTGGTGCTTCAAGCGTCTACGGTACCGGGAACATCGTGTACTGATGTCGTCGGAGGGTGCCTCTTCTTCAGAGCACAGGGTGAGGGCTGTCCATCTCCCTGCTGGTGGCGGTTAGAGCCCTCGAGTAGGTCTCCTCTGCCTCGAGGGCTCTTGCGGTACAGCTCCCCCCCCCCCCCCCCCCCGATCGACTTTCTTCTCGGACCCGGCCCCGAGGAAGAGACGATTTGGATTCAACGTCCTCCTCTTCGGTACTGGGAGGTTCTGGTGACATGCGTCGTGTGAAGGCAAAGAAGCATCGTCCCGTCACCTTCCACACGTGGTACCGAGCAGCTCTGGGTCGCTGAGGGATTCGGCACCCACTAGGCATCGACGCCAGGAGGACCCGCTTACCCTCCATTCATGAGGTGTCGATGCGCTCTACCACCCTGGACGCCCGGTACAGCCTGCCTCCGCGCTCCAGACAGATTCTGAGTTTGTCGCCTGTGCCGGACTCCCTGCCTTCCTCGACAGCCGCTCTAAACAAGAGTCTCCGGGCCATTCTTCCATGGATCCTGGAGGAGCAGTTGCGCCCTTCTCCTCTGGCACCGGGGGTGCTTGCGCCGCCGGTGCCGTTGAGTGAGGCGATGGCTGGCCCTTTGCCTGTCGTGAGGTCTCCGATACCGGTACCGCTTGCGGTGCCTGTGTCGGGTGCCTCCCAGGCAGACTCCCCAACGACATCGATGGAGGGAGCTTCATCGCCACCGGTGCGGGAATCTTCTTCTCGACGTTCCCACCATGTGTCCACGGAGTCGAGGCGGGCACGGCTTCGGACTGAAGTTCATGAACTGGTGTCCGACACCAATGGTGAGGCCTCGTGGGAGGCAGAGGAAGACATCAGATATTTCTCAGATGAGAAGTCTGACGGTCTTCCTTCTGATCCCACTCCCTGCCCTGAAAGACAGCTTTCTCCTCCCGAGAGTTTATCTTTCACGGCCTTTATCCGGGAAATGTCTACGGCCATTCCCTTCCCTATGGTTACGGAGGATGAGCCAAGGGCTGAAATGTTTGAGCTTTTGGACTATCCTTCGCCTCCTAAGGAATCGTCCACAGTACCCATGCATCATGTCTTCAAGAAGACGCTGCTGGAGAACTGGGCGAAACCGCTAACTAATCCCCACATTCCCAAGAAGATCGAATCCCAGTATCGGATCCATGGAGACCCGGAGTTGAGGCGGACTCAGTTGCCTCACAACTCTGGGGTTGTGGATCTGGCCCTTAAGAAGGTCAAGAGTTCTAGGGAGTATGCTTCGGCGCCCCCGGGCAGAGACTTTAAAACCTTGGATTCTTTTGGGAGGAAGGCCTACCATGCCTCAATGCTCATCGCCAAAATCCAATCTTACCAGCTCTACACGAGCATTCATATGCGGAACAATGTGTGGCAGTTGGCAGACTTGGTGGATAAGTTCCCTTCTGAGCAAGCCAAGCCTTTTCAGCAGGTGATCAGGCAGCTGAAGGCGTGTCGTAAATTCCTGGCCAGGGGTGTTTATGATACTTTGATGTCGCGTCCAGGGCCACTGCTCAAGGTGTGGTGATGCGCAGACTCTCATGGCTGCGTGCCTCCGACCTGGAGAATAGGATTCAGCAGCAGATTGCGAAATCTCCTTGCTGGGGGGATAATATTTTTGGAGAAAAGGTCGAACAGGTGGTAGAGCAGCTCCACCAGTGGGACACCGCTTTCGACAAATTCTCCCGCTGGGCGCCTTCAGCATCTACCTCAACAGGCAGACGTTTTTATGGGGGACAGAGGACTGTTCCCTATTCGGGTAAGAGTAGGTACAATCCTCCCTCTCGCCAGCCTGTTGCCCAGGCAAAACCCCAGCAGGCTCGTTCTCGTCAACAATGTGCGAATCAGCAGGCCCCTGTGGCTCCCCAGCAAAAGCAAGGGACGGGCTTTTGACTGGCTCCAGCAGAGCATAGCCGACATCAAAGTGTCCGTGCCAGACAATCTACCGGTCAGAGGGAGGTTAAGATTTTTTCACCAAAGGTAGCCTCTCATAACCTCCGACCAGTGGGTTCTTCAAATAGTCCGGTTAGGATACGCCCCCAATTTGGCCTCCAAACCTCCAAATTGCCCACTGGGAGCTCAATCCTTCAGCTTCCAGCATAAGCAGGTACTTGCAGAGGAACTCTCCGCCCTTTTCAGCGCCAATGCGGTCGAGCCCGTGCCACCGGGGAAGGAAGGGCTGGGATTCTATTCCAGGTACTTCCTTGTGGAAAAGAAAACAGGGGGGATGCATCCCATCCTAGACCTAAGGGCCCTGAACAAATATCTGGTCCGAGAAAAGTTCAGGATGGTTTCCCTGGGCACCCTTCTTCCCATGATTCAGGCAAACGATTGGCTATGCTCTCTGGACTTAAAGGATGCTTATACTCGCATCTTGATACTACAAGCTCACAGACAGTATCTTCGATTCCGTCTGGGAACACGGTACTTTCAGTACTGTGTGCTAGCCTTTGGTCTCGCCTCCGCACCCAGGGTGTTCACAAAATGCCTGGCTGTCATAGCGGCGTCTCTACGCAGACTGGGAGTGCACGTGTTCCCTTATCTCGACGATTGGCTGGTGAAGAACACCTCCGAGGCAGGAGCTCTACAGTCCATGCAGATAACTATTCGACTCCTGGAGCTGCTAGGGTTTGTGATAAATTATCCAAAGTCCCACCTTCTTCCAGTACAGAAACTCAAATTCATAAGAGCTCTGCTGAACTCTTAGACGGCTCGTGCCTACCTTCCGGAAGCGAGGGCCGACAATCTTCTGTCTCTCATTTCCTGGGTGCGGGCGTCTCAGCAGATCACAGCTCGGCAGATGTTGAGATTGCTCGGCCATATGGCCTCCACAGTGCATGTGATTCCCATGGCTTGCCTTCACATGAGATCAGCTCAATGGACCCTAGCTTCCCAGTGGTACCAAGCTGCTGGGGATCTAGAGGATGTAGTCAGACTGTCCACGAGTTTTCTTCAATCCCTGCATTGGTGGACAATTTGGTCCAATCTGACTCTGGGACGCCCCTTCCAAATTCCTCAGCCACAAAAAGTGCTGACCACGGATGATGCATCTCTCCTGGGGTGGGGAGCTCATGTCGATGGGCTTCTCACCCAAGGGACTTGGTCCCTCCTGGAACAAGGTCTACAGATAAATCTCCTGGACTTACGAGCGGTCTGGAACACTCTAAGGGCTTTCAGGGATCGGCTGTCCCACCAAATTATTCAAATTCAGATAGACAACCAGGTTGCCATGTATTACATCAACAAGCAGGGGGCACCGGATCTCGCCCTCTGTGTCAGGAGGCCATCAGAATGTGGCTTTGGGCTCGCAGATACGGCATGTGGCTTCAGGCCACATATCTGGCAGGCATAAAGAACAGTCTGGGTGACAGGTTGAGCAGGATCATGCAACTTCATGAGTGGTCGCTCAATTCCAAGGTAATCCACGATATCTTCAGAGTGTGGGGCACCCCCTCGGTGGATCTCTTTGCTACTCGAGCCAACCACAAGGTCCCTCAGTTCTGTTCCAGACTTCAGGCCCACAGCAGACTAGCATCGGATGCCTTTCTCCTGGATTGGGGGGAAGGCCTCCTGTATGCTTATCCTCCCATACCTTTGGTGGGGAAGACTTTACTGAAACTCAGGCAAGACTGAGGCACAAGGATTCTGATCGCTCCTTTTTGGCCGCGTCAGATCTGGTTCCCTCTCCTTCTGGACTTGTCCTCCGAAGAACCTTGGAGACTGGAGTGTTTTCCGACCCTCATTACTCAGAACGAGGGGGCGCTTCTGCATCCCAACCTCCAGTCCCTGGCTCTCACAGCCTGGATGTTGAGAGTGTAGATTTTGCCTCCTTGGGTCTCTCCGAGGGTGTCTCCCGGGTCTTACTTGCTTCCAGGAAAGATTCCACTAAAAAGAGTTACTTCTTTCTATGGCGGAGGTTTGCCGTCTGGTGTGACAGCAAGGCCCTAGATCCTCGCTCTTGTCCTACATAGACCCTGCTTGAGTACCTTCTTCACTTGTCTGAGTCTGGTCTTAAATCCAACTCTGTAAGAGTTCATCTCAGTGCGATTAGTGCATACCATTACCGTGTGGAAGGTAAGCCGATCTCGGGACAGCCTTTAGTTGTTCGTTTCATGAGAGGTTTGCTTTTGTCAAAGCCCCCTATCAAACCTCCTACAGTGTCATGGGATCTCAATGTCGTTCTCACCCAGCTGATGAAACCTCCTTTCGAGCCACTGAATTCATGCCATCTGAAGTACTTGACCTGGAAGGTCATTTTCTTGGTGGCAGTTACTTTAGCTCGCAGAGTCAGTGAGCTTCAAGCCTTGGTAGCTCATGCTCCTTATACTAAATTTCATCATAACAGAGTAGTCCTTCACACTCACCCTAAGTTCTTGCCGAAGGTGGTGTCGGAGTTCCATCTGAACCAGTCAATTGTCTTGCCAACATTTTTTCCCCGTCCGCATACCCGCCCTGCTGAACGTCAACTGCACACATTGGACTGCAAGTGAGCATTGGCTTTCTATCTGGAGCGGACGCAGCCCCACAGACAGTCAGCCCAAATGTTTGTTTCTTTTGATCCCAACAGAAGGGGAGTGGCTGTCGGGAAACGCACCATCTCAAATTGGCTAGCAGATTGCATCGCATTCGCTTATGCCCAAGCTGGGCTGACTCTTGAGGGTCATGTCACAGCTCATAGTGTCAGAGCCATGGCAGCGTCAGTGGCCCACTTGAAGTCAGCCACTATCGAAGAGATTTGCAAGGCTGCGACGTGGTCATCTGTCCACACATTCACATTGCATTACTGCCTTCAGCAGGATACTCGAAGCGACAGTCGGTTCGGGCAATCGGTGCTGCAGAATCTGTTCGGGGTTTAGAATCCAACTCCACCCCCCTAGGCCCATTTTTATTCTGTTCCAGGCTGCACTCTCAGTTAGTTGAATACATTTACGTCAATCTCAGTTATGTCCTCGCCGTTGCGAGGCCCAATTGACCATTGTTGTTTTGAGTGAGCGTGGGGGCTAGGGATACCCCATTCATGAGAACAAGCAGCCTGCTTGTCCTCGGAGAAAGCGAATGCTACATACCTGTAGAAGGTATTCTCCGAGAACAGCAGGCTGATTGTTCTCACCAACCCGCCCGCCTCCCCTTTGGAGTTGTGTCTTCCCTTGTCTTTGCTCTATACTGGACTGACGAACACGAGCGCATTCGGGCGGGAAGACGGTCGCCAATGCGCAGTGTGTGTGTGCATGCGAGGGCTAGCAAACGTCTTTGGTAGTGAAGATCTCCGATTGAAGGGGCTGCCGTGGACGTCACCCATTCGTGAGAACAATCAGCTTGCTGTCCTTGGAGAATACCTTCTACAGGTATGTAGCATTCGCTTTATAGTTATTATGTATGTTGTTTTAGATTATTTAATTTATAATTTTTCAATTAGTATTTGCATTTCTTATCCTTTCATTACTTTTTATTCTTTAACTTTTTAGAGCTGTTTTACAATTAAAATTTATAGTCACGATTGATTTCATTTTTTCTTCCTGCATCTCTTTGTGACTCAGGGCAGTGGAGGGTTAAGTGGCTTTTACAGAGTCACAAGGAGCTGTGGGGGGAGGGGGGAATAGCACACCCTTTAATTGCATGATTAATCGCAATTAACATTTAATCGAAGTGCAGCCCTGCTTTATATAGTTAATGCTCTTGTAAAATGTAATTTTAAAGATGCATTGCTTTTTTTTTTTTTTTTTAAATAACTTCTTTACCCTAATTTAAGCTTTTTAAGTGTCATGCAACATTTTAAACATTACTAAAATTGCTATACATAAATGCATAAAATAATGAATATGACAATATATCAAAGATATAGAATCATTCATTCAGTAATAAAGATTTTGCAGTTAATTTTATAACTGAGCTTATAGGTAACTTAAATTCTCAAAATAAGTTTTTCATCCTGTCATGGAAGCCAAATATGCTGGAATATGCTTTATATCCTTTGGAATTGAATTCCAATGGATTATTCTTTCTACACGTATGTGTAGGTATTTTTAGAGGACATATGCACAATTTACATGTGTAGGTAATGGACTTTAACATTAAGTATTGATTCTAGAAGTGGTGCCAGGTTTGGATTGGGTCCAAGGCATTCCCTATGATTATACAATGTTCGCATACACATACAAGGCACTACATTTAAATGTCATTTACACCTACCATAAATCACACTGAAACCACCAGAAGACTTTTTCTTTAAGTAAAAGCAGGACTGATAAATCCTCACATATGGGTGATGCTATGAATGGAGCCTGGCATGGGAAGCACTATCACAACAACTTTTCTAGAAGCCTTTGAGTAGGCTCATCATGCATGAATGCCTGTTCCTGCTTGCCACTATCATGCAGGAATTCCTGATTCTTAATTTTCTGTGGCACTGATCAGACTTTTCTGTGACACGGTCACTTCAGCACCAAATACACAGTAACATGATTTTTACCTTTTTCTACCTATAAGTCCTGTTGCTGTTGGATGGTTTACTTTTGTGAGTTCTCTGCTAGCTCATTAGTCAGGAGGATTTAATCAGAGTTAACATTTTATTTCTTTTATTCCATGTTAGCTCAGTGCAGGCTGCCTATGGGCGTTGAGCAAGCGGCTGGAGAATTTTTGTCACTTTCTAGTCATTTTATTTCACTGTAGCTATTTCTCTGGATGAATTATCCCAAAAGAATACCCCCAACGGCTTCAAGAGGTGTTCCTGGTGCAACAGGAGCATATCCAGTAGGGATACCCATTCTTGGTACCTGTATGCCTGGGATTCAACCATGATTCCTCTCATTGTATTCTCTGTTCACAGATGTCAAAGAGAGGGATTTGTGGCAGAGAAATGCAGCTTGAAAAGCTTTTTGATGGTAAGACTAGTTCATTGACATCAGCATGGGAAACATTAATTTCCATCTGGATGATATTCAGCGCTGTTTAACCAGCCAGAAATGGCCGCTGATTGGTTAATAATGTTTTGGTGCCTAACTGCTAATATTCAGCATGAGATAACTGGTTATCTCTGCTGCATATTCACAGTCAGCACTGAAAAGATAACCGGCTGTATCACGTGATAACTGGCACTGTTCAGTACTGACCGGGTAAGTTTAGTGGCCAAATCGGACCGCATAAATAGCAGCCGTTTTTTTTGGCCGCTATAAACTTAACCAGCTAGCACTGAATATTCACTTAGCCCAGGGATTTTCAGCCCAGTCCTTGGGGCACACTCAGTCTATCGGGGTTTTAAATCAATGGGGATATCCTGAAAACCCCGTCTGGCTGAGTGTGCCCTGAGAACTGGGTTTTGAAAACCTCTGACTTGTCTGGTTTAGTTTGAACCAGATAAAAAAAAAACCTGAATATCCAGGGTCAGCACCAATCATGGCACTTATGTGATCTGCCTTCCATGGTATGAATATCGGGCCCCATCTGTTCAGGAGCTGCATTGGACACTGGGGGTGCATCAGCATGAGAAGTATCTTAATCACTTGAGTATTGGTAGAGCCCATCATTATCCATAATCTGATTCCTGTTCAAGGAAGAGGAAAGATTCATCCTCATCTTTGTTGGTGCTGAAGGAATGCGATGCAGTAATTTGGGTGGAGGTTCAGATGTCTTGGCATTGCTCCCCATTGAAGAGTGGCACCAAAGCACTATGGTCAACTATGTCCTTGAAGTGCCCTCAATTCAAGGACCACTCATCCGTGCTATTGAAGAGGGTGTGACAGCCTCCATGGACCTGAAAGCCTCCAGTTCCAATAAACCCCAATTGACTCAGGATGACATGGTTACTCGTTCTATCCTGCTTATGACTTTATCAATGGCAGTCTTCAAGGAGCAGCTCAGACAAAAATTAAGAGTGAATGGACTGCTTCTTTGCTCAACATGATGCTGCAACTTTGACATTGTCGACATAGAGGGAAGATGCATTCCAGCCAATATTCGAATTCCATGCTCTGCCTGAAAGATATGCCTTGATACTGAGGCCTGGAGGAGTCTTGGAGTTGAGGTTGGCTGCGCCAGTGTCCATTTCCTGGGCTTCAGAGGAGGAACCTTCACTGATGCATGAGGAATCCTTGGGATTTCAATGATGAAGGTGGCCTAATAAAGCAGTCGGTGCGAGACAGGCAAAGACTCAAACTAAACAGACTTCTGTAATGCTGTTGGGATTCTGTGAACAACCTTGGAATTTCTCAGAGAAGAGGTCCACAAGTCTCTTTTTAGATCTCTCCTCCCCCACCAAGAGAGAGATGCAAACCCCAAACAGAGGAGCTCTGTTTGATTGATTTCGTTCAGAAGATGGCTCAAGCCATCTCATTTCAGTTAGAGACAGAAGAGGAGTCCACTATAGAAGCATTGGATATTCTCTAGTTCCTCAACCCCTCCTAAGAACACTGTGACATTTGTTTTTTTCACAGAATCCTGAAGGATATTCAGGTGAGAATGTGGGAGACTCCCTTCTCTGTACAGAGCCCAGAAAGTTTTTAGATTCAGGAAGCAACATCTTCCTATCATTTCATGGTGGTTGAATCTGCTGTCAAAAGAGGCAAGAGTTCCAGGATTCACTGGGAGGGAGACTCAAACATTGAAATCTTTTGGGAAAAGGCTGTTTCAAAATGCTATGTTTTTTTCCTGCATAGTGTTGAGGAGTTTGTGGACATTCTTTCTAGAGGGAAGACTGAAGAACTCCACTCACTACTAATCAAAGGGAAGGAGTGCAGAAAATGCAGATCCATGCAACCTAAGATATTTTCGATATGGCATCAAGAGCTTGTGCCATGGATATTGATGCCTGCAGACTCACTTGGCTGAGAGCCAAATATTGAATGCTGGGAGACGAATAAGCTGTAAAGCTTATTCGTTATACTAAATGATTTGATCATGTCTCTCCCTTACTTATGGGAAATCACTTACTTTGATTAGGTAACAGAATCAAATTCGAACATCATTTTTTAAAATAATTCTTGATCAACTTGTTTTTATAAAGGCAATAAATAGAAATAAAACAAAGAAAAGAAAATAAGAAGATACCTTTTTATTGGAATAATTTGATACATTTTTGATTAGCTTTTGAAGGTAATATTGCCTTTGAAAGCTAATTAAAAATGTATTATTAGTCCAATAAGAAGGTATTATCTTATTTCTTCGAGGACAAGCAGACCAAACATATTCTCACATGTCGGTGATGTCATCCGATGGAACTCGATGTGGACACTACATAGCTCGTATAACTTAAGAAAGTTCCTTCAGGGCCCATCTCAGTCTCTTTTTTTTCCCATGGTGCTGGGAGGACATGTCTGTGTGTTCTCCTCCTCTCAGTGCACTTTTTAGTCAAATTTTTTTCAGTGCCTTCCCTTGCGGTTCCCTCATGGTTTTTTTCTTTCTTTTCCCTTAGAATTTCTTTTTGATGCTTCTCCTGTTATTATTTGTTTCTTTTCTTATATTTTACATGGCTCTTTAACTCTTAGCTTAAGCTCTTACTTCAGGCTGAGACTGTTTCCCCTTTTTGTGGTCAAAATTAAGGAGTTTAATTTGGCTGCCTTTCTTTTTTCAATATCTAAGAAAATTCCAGTGGTTTCAAGAGGTGCACCCAATGTAATCACATGATTTCTGTCATGGACCCGCACAATTGGTGCATCGGATATCTGGGGCTTAACCACCATGCTAACTCTTTTTCTCTGTACATACAGATGCAGTTGAGGACATAGAAGGCACCTGAAACAAACCTAAGGAACATAAGCACTGGTCTTCTTTGAAGCATGATGCAGGAAGCACTGGGGCATCAGCATCACTGGGCTAGTGTGCCAATCTCAGGGTGCCCAGATTCCCACTTGCAGGTCAGCTTAGAGAAATCCTCAGGCTGTTACTGAATCAGCTCCCCAGCCTTTGCCGATGTCTGCCCCTGACGAATGGTACTGAGCCATGCTCAGGGAGGAGCAGGCACAGACGTTTCAGTTGCACGCCACTCAGGCATCAAAGGCGCTTGTGCCTATTACAGCTCAGCTGCAACAACTTCCTGAGACCCATGCTCTATCTGTAGAACACTTTTTGATGCCAGTGACTTGCCAACCATTGATGTTGACATCGACCTATGCTGTTGTGCCTTCAATATCTGATGAGGAAGTTTCCACGCAATCTGCATGTGGGAACATGCATCTGTGTCCCTCAGGGCATGGATGTGGGTCTTCTGTGCACATGCAGGTGCAGATTCCCTGTGTCCAGCCAGAGTACTCTGGGGAGTCTCACTTGGACCATTCATGGGAGTTGGATGAGGGTCCACTTACTTCTTGAAGAAAGAGTCTTTGGCATCCAGTCGGACCCCTCCCCGCCTCAAGAAAGGCATAAATCTTCACCCGAGAGTTTACTGGGTTTGTGAAAGAGGGCTTTGGCTATCCCGTTTAAGTTGGAAACAGAAGAAGAACCCAGGGCTGAGATGTTATCTATCCTATACTATGAATCTCCATCCAAGGAAGGAGTCACATTTCTATTATATACCCTATCCTGATGCACTGATGAAGAGCTGGGATTCTCCCCTCTCAGTCCAGGTCATGCCGAAGAAGATGAATACTCAATACCGTATTTAAAAGGCTCCAGGATTTGGAAGGACACAACTGCTTCACCACTCACCGGTCGTTGAATCGGCCCTTGAATGGGTTAGAAGTTCCCAGACTCATGCCTCAACTTCCCCAGGTAGAGATGCTTTGACCCTGGATTCATGTGGAAGAAAGCTATACTAAGCTTCAATGCTTATGCCCGCATCCAGACCTATCAACCCCAAATGAGCACATACTTGAAATCTCTACTGCATAGTGCACTTAGTCTAGTGGATGCTCTCCTTCAGGAGCAAACTGCTAAGATTCTCCAGTTGGCAAATAAGCAGCTGAAGTGCAGATCATATCTGGCCAGGGGAACTTACATACATTGCATCCAGATGCTCTGCCATGGCTGTGGGGATACATAGACTCTCATGGCTACGAGTCTCTGGCCTAGGATCAATTGTTCCGGAGGAGTTAGCGGATGTCCTTTGCTGAGGTGACAAACGTTTTGGGGGACAGGGTGGAGGAGGTTGTTGATGTTAAGAAGCATGCTGACACCAGTCCCTCTCTTGGCAATCTTCATTTTCATCTGTGAGGAGGTTCTGTGCTGGGCCAAAGTGGCATCCCTATTACTGTCAAAGACATAGGTTTCTGCTGCCTTCCCACTCTACTCAGCAGTCCCAGCCCCAGCATTCCTGGCCACATCAGTCATAACCTTAGAAACCCCAGCCAGCTCCCCAGTCAAAGGGAAAGGGGCAATAAAAAACAAAAACAAACAAAAAGCTATTATATATCAAAAAAGGAAACACAATAGAAAAATGGACACTTACAAAATTAATGAATAAGATTAAAAGAAAATGCAGCATAATGAGGATGAAATCATATTGAACAGGAATAACTACTTAAAAGAAAATCTCAAATCCAATACTGAATTCAGACCATTGGAGACAACTGTATTCAGTTCAAAAATAAAGTTTCTCTTCTCTCAAGAGAATCAAATCAATGTCGCCTCCATGCCATTTCTTCTGAACAATCTTAATAAGAAAGAAACACAAATCAGCTAATGAATGATTGGCAGAGTACCAATGTTGGAACAATAGGTGCAGACTGGACATTTCCTGATAATGCAACTCCTATTCTCAATGATCCTAGTTTTAATGTTACATTTAGTCTTGCCTACATACAATAAATTACATGGGTATATAATAACATACACAACCTGAGCCAAATTACAATTAATGGAATGAGTCAATTTGTACACTCGTTTAGTAACTGGATTGTAGTTCTCAGAGGACAAGCAGGCCATTTGTATTCTCATAGTTGGGTGACGTCATCCAACAGAACCTGGTGTGGATGCAGATTAGTGAGAAGATTATACAGGTTTCTAGCAGCGTCCCATCGCGCATTTGCTGGTGTCTTCCCGCCTGATGTGCGAGGGTGGGTCCCTCAGTCTTCCCTCGTGCGTGTTCGACGTTGTCCTCGTCGGCACTGATCGACCGCAATGCTGAGCATTGGGGGGGATTCCAAGACGCATAAGCATTAGTCCTCTTCAATGCACGGTGCTGGGAGCTCCGTGGCATTGGCCTTGCCAGTACCCAAGAAGCACCGGCACTGGGAGCAGTGCTCCACCCCCTGTTTGGTAGAGGTGACAGTGCACAAGTGCCCGAGCAGCAAGGTTCCCGTTTCCAGTTCGGCATGGACATCTTCTCAGGCTGCCTCTGTCCCTGCCTTTGCCAATGCTTTCCTTTGATGAGTCAGGAAGAAGCTGGTGTAGATACTGCAATTGCAATCCTCTCAGACATCATGGGCGTGTGCTCCAGCTGAAAATCAACCCCACATTTTTCCTGAGGCTCCATCCATGCCTGTGGAGAGATTCTCGATGTTGGCTCAGAGGGTATTGATGTTGACATTAACCCATGCAGTACCACTCTACGTCGGGGGAATGAAGCGTCCCAGGTGTCTGAGGGTAGGACTGCACCTTGGCGCTTTTCAGAGCATGGTCATGATTCCACTGAGCCAGGGCAGGCGCAGACTCACTCAGCCAAGTCTGAGTACAAAGAGGAGTCTGGGACTGCTCATGGGACTCAGAAGACACTCTTCTCAGAGGAAGAATCTTATGGTGTCCCTTTTGATCCCTCCTCACCTCAAGAGAGAAGTAAATCTCTACCTGAGGGTCTTTTTTTTTTTTCAAGGAGATAGCTTCAGCCATCTTATTTAAGTTGGAGACTTATTTAAGTTGGAGCCCAGGACAGAGATATTAACTGTTCTGGACTGTGAGTCATCTCCTAGGGAAGGGGTCACAGTACCATTGTACCCTATCCTTAAAGACACACTGACAAAGAACTCTGAATTTCCCCTCTCAGTGCAGGGTCGCACCAAAGAAGTACACAATATCTTATCCACAAGGCTCCCGAATTTGAGAGGGCCCAGCTGTCTCATCACTTAGTTTTTTTCCATCAAAGGTGGTCCCTTATAACCTCTCTGTGGTTTCTTCAACTAGTCCTTACATCAGCTCTCAGCACAAGCAAGTACTTATAAAAGAAATCTCTGCCCTTCTACAGACCAATGAGGTTGAACCCATGCCACCAGGGGAAGAAGGGAAGGGATTCTATTCCAGGTACTTCCTTGTGCTCAAGAAATTGGGAGAACCTAAGGCCCCTGAACAAATTCCTGGACAAAGAAAAGTTCAGGATGATTTCCGGGCACCTTTCTCCCCATGTTTCAGGAAAAAGATTGGCTATGCTCCCTGGACTTAAAGGATGCCTTTACCCACATTTTGATACTTCCCAGTCACAGAAAGTATCTCAGATTTCAAATAGGGAAGTACCACTAACAGTACTGCATTCTGCCATTTGGCCTCATGTCAGTTCCCAGGGTGTTCAACAAGTTTCTAGTGGTAGTAGCAGCATATTTACACAGACTGGGAGTCTACATATTTCCTTATCTGGACGACTAGCTGGTCAAGAGCACATCGCAGGAGGGAGTGACAGTCAATGCGTCTTAACTATTTGGGTGTTAGAGCTGCTAAGGTTTATGGTAAACTACCCCAAGTCCCACCTACTCCCAGTTCAGTGATTGGAGTACATAGAAGCCCTACTACATACATTGCAGGCTCTGGCTTTTTGTCCTCAACTAAGAATAGAGACCTTGATAACTCTTACCTCGCAGGTGTGAAGCAGCAAGCAGGTCACAGATCGGTAAATGTTGAGATTAATGGGCCACATGATCTCAACAGTGAGTGCATGTCACTCCTATGGCGTGTCTCCATGTCAGAGAGACCCAGTGAACTCTAGCTTTCTAGTGGTCTCAGACAGCTGAGAATCCTAGTGGATGTCATCCATATTCTTCCAGAGTTGACTCATGCTCTTCTCTGGTGGACAATTGGGACGAATTTGACTGTTGGACTACCATTCCAAATTCCACCGCCTCAGAAGGTGTTAACAACAGATGCATCCAACTTAGTATGAGGAGCTCATTTAGATGGGCTTCACACCCAGAATGGTTCAAAGAGAGGATGAGAAAATCTAGACCTCATGAATGTTCTAATTTGCCACCAGATTTCTCCCGCAGTAACAACTTTAAAAAAGGAGACTATGATAAAATGAGAATAACGGTGAAAAAAAACTTAGCGGAGCAGCTTCGAGGGTCATGGATGCTGTTCAAAAACACCATCCTGGAAGCCCAGGCCAAATATATTCCGCATATTAAAAAAGGACGGAAGATCAAACGACAGCCGGCCTGGTTAAAAAGTAAGGTGAAGGAAGCTATTAGAGCTAAAAGAAAATCCTTCATAAAATGGAAGAAGGAACCGACTGAAAATAATAAGAAACAGCATAAGGAATTGCCAGGTATTTGTGATCTGGATTGGCCACTGTTGGAAACAGGATGCTGGGCTTGATGGACCTTTGGTCTTTCCCAGTATGGCAATACTTATGTCAAGTCAAATGCAAAGTGCTGATAAGGAAGGCAAAGAGGGACTTTGAAAAAAAGATTGCATTGGAGGCAAAAAAATATAGTAAAACTTTTTTTTAGGTATATTAAAAGCAGGAAGCCAGCAAAAGAATTGGTTGGATCGCTAGATGACCAAGGGATAAAAGGGGTGATCAGGGAAGACAAAGCCATAGCGGAGAGATTAAATTAATTCTTTGCTTCGGTCTTCACTGAGGAGGACTTGGGAGAGATACCAGTGCCAGAAATGGTATTCAAAGCTGACGAGTCGGAGAAACTGATTGAAATCTCTATAGATCTAGAGGATGTAATGGGGCAATTTGACAAATTGAAGAGTAGCAAATCTCCTGAACCGGATGGTATTCATCCCAGAGTACTGATAGAATTGAAAAATGAACTTGCGGAACTATTGTTAGTAATATGTCGTTTATTCTTAAAATCGAGCATGGTACTGGAAGATTGGAGGGTGGCCAATGTAACACCAATTTTTAAAAAACGTTCCAGAGGAGATCCGGGAAATTATAGTGAGTCTTACATCGGTGAGTCTTACATCGGTGCCAGGCAAAATGATAGAGGCTATTATTAAGAACAAAATTACAGAGCATATTCAAAAGCATGGATTAATGAGACAAAGTCAACATGGATTTAGTGAAGGGAAATCTTGCCTCACCAATCTACTACATTTCTTTGAAGGGGTGAACAAACATGTGGCTAAAGGTGAGGCAGTTGATATTGTGTATCTGGATTTTCAGAAGGTGTTTGACAAAGTACCTCATGAAAGACTCCAGAGGAAATTGGAGAGTCATGGGATAGGAGGTAGTGTTCTATTGTGGATTAAAAACTGGTTAAAAGATAGAAAACAGAGAGTAGGGTTAAATGGTCAGTATTCTCAATGGAGAAGGGTACTTAGTGGGGTTCCCCAGGGGTCTGTACTGGGACCACTGCTTTTAAACATATTTATAAATGGCCTAGAGATGGGAGTAACTACTGAGGTAATTAAATTTGCTGATGACACAAAGTTATTCAAAGTCGTTAAATCGCGGGAGGATTGTTTAAAATTACAAGATGGCCTTACGAGACTGGGAGACTGGGCGTCTAAATGACAGATGACGTTTAATGTGAGCAAGTGTAAAGTGATGCATGTGGGAAAGAGGAACCCGAATTATAGCTACGTCATGCAAAGTTCCACGTTAGGAGTCACCGACCAAGAAAGGGATCTAAGTGTCGTCGTTGATGATACATTGAAACCTTCTGCTCAGTATGCTGCTGCGGCTAAGAAAGCAAATAGAATGTTAGGTATTATTAGGAAAGGAATGGAAAACAAAAATGAGGATGTTATAATGCCTTTGTATTGCTCCATTGTGCGACCGCACCTCGAATATTGTGTTCAATTCTGGTTGCTGCATCTCAATAAAGATATAGTGGAATTAGAAAAGGTGCAGAGAAGGGCGACGAAAATGATAAAGGGGATGGGATGACTTTCCTATGAGGAAAGGCAAAAGTGGCTGGGGCTCTTCAGCTTGGAGAAAAGGAGGCTGAGGGGAGATGTTATTCCAATTATAGAATTTTTCAGTATTAAGTTATTCCAATTATAGAATTTCTCAATTATTGTTCACTTTTCAATTTTAGGCCTTTTTTGGGCCTCTGAGCCCTTTTTTTGCCTGGGCAGTATCAACCATTTTCAGATAGTGTTTTTATCATGTGCATTAAATATATGTGTGCTGAACGCTGGAGATGCCCATAAACTCCTATGGGCATCTCTAGTGTTTAGCATGCTGTAATCATTAGGGCGCGTTAAAAATTCTAGCACACCTTTGTAAAAGACCCCATAAGGAAGTTATTCTCCGTATTCTCTTATTGTTTATTTCATCCTCCAGAATGAAACCAAATTAAATTTGTGGACTTATTACATAATTGACAGCACTTACATGTGCAGGTTTATAAAATTGGGCAGTGACATGTGGAAGCAGCACCACTTACTCATGGAAGTTGTGAAGTAGCTACTTCCATGTGCCATTCATTTTATTTAGAAAATGCATGTTCGAATCTGAATGGCTCAATTTTGATCTCTCTGTACAGTAGGCCTTCACATATAGTAAGCTTTATTTTGTAGAACTTTAATGCTATAAACATGTTATTTTCGATCTTAGCTTGAAGGATTATCGCCTCTTCATATTGCTGTAGCCCTCCCTGGTGAAGAAGGAGTCAAGATAACAGAAATGTTACTTCATTCAGCTATGAATCCTAATGAAAGAGCAGTAGATGATGAGTCTACATATCCACTGGAAGAGGTACAGTACATATCTATTGCAATGTATACAGTAAAATTGAAAATGTGTCAACATTGTCCAGTTCAGCACACTATTAGCTGCCAAGTTCATACAAAGTTAATTATGTTCAATGGAAAATAAATCTGTTTGCTCAGACTGCTTGCTATGTGAATATTCCACCACTTTTTCACTATTCATACCAACTATTACATATTAAGGGCATTAGCTGTAAACTTTGTTGTAATTTGTTTATCCAGCCTTACATGCACATAGTTTTGCTTTTTAAACCCAAAGGTGAATCCTAAGGGTTTGTTTCAGACATATATCCATTCACTTTGTCCCATGATATAACTGAATTCTATTATTTCTTTATTTTCCACCTTTTAAGACACTGCCTATCCAAATTTGGTTCAGTGAAGACTTAACTCAAAATAACCTGTTCCTTAGTTGGGCCCTAGTATTACAATATTGAAAATGCAACCATACCATACCTTTGTGGTTTTGTTCCACTAATAAGTTAATTAATTGGCTATCTTAAAAAGATTATATAACCTTTGGATGCATGACTAGGGACACAAACATATACTTATTTATTCGATATCACAATCCTCATGTACAGCCAGGAAAACAACCTTTCGGGGTGGATAGTGTCACAATGAGCTCCTTTTATTATCAATCATTTAGAAGAGAGAAGAATCTTCAGTTTTGGCATAGTATAAGTCAGCACAAGAACAAAATATAAGAAAACCAATGGACAGCATTTTGAGTTATGAAACCATTTGTCCCTGAAATATGCTCAAAACTGAATAATCCATTTGTGTATCTAAAATGTAAACTTCTACAAAACAGATGCAGATGTGATTCTATGTGCCCCAATGAAAGGAGAGTTTAATTTTACTTACATTTAATTTCAGTAACATAGTAGATGACGGCAGAAAAAGACCTGCACGGTCCAGCCAGTCTGCCCAACACGATAACTCATATGTGCTACTTTTTGTGTATACCTTACCTTTGATTTGTATCTGTCTTTTTCAGGGCACAGACCGTATAAGTCTGCCCAACACTAGCCCTGCCTCCCAACCACCAGCCCCGCCTCCCACCACTGGCTCTGCCATCCAATCTCCGCTAAGCTCCTGAGGATCCCTTCCTTCCGAGCAAGATTCCTTTATGTTTTATACCCTGCATGTTTGAATTCCATTACCGTTTTCATCTCTCCACCACCTCCATGGGAGGGCATTCCCAAACATCCACTACTCTCTCCGTTGAAAAAATACTTCCTGACATTTTTCTTGAGTCTGCCCCCCTTCAATTTCATTTCATGTCCTCTAGTTCTACCGCCTTCCCATCTCCGGAAAAGGTTCGTTTGCGGATTAATACCTTTCAAAATTTGAACGTCTGTATCATATCACCCCTGTTTCTCTTCTTCCCAGGGTATACATGTTCAGGTCAGCAAGTCTCTCCTCATACGGTCTTGTAACGCAAATCCCATACCATTCTTGCAGCTTTTCTTTGCACCGCTTCAATTCTTTTTACATCCTAGCAAGATGCGGCCTCCACAACTGAACACAATACTCCAGGTGGGGCCTCACCAACAACTTATACCAGGCATTAAAACTTCTTTTCTTCTGCTGGTCACACCTCTCTCTATACAGCCCTAGCAACCTTTCTAGTTACGGCCACCGCCTTGTCACACTGTTTCGTATATTCATCTTTATAACATCAGGCTTCCTAAAGCAGACTACAAACAGTTAAGAAAACCCATCAAGAAACAGAATATCCTCACTGAAATCCCTCCAGAAAATGTACAAAAAAACACAATTAAGAAAAGTTAAAATAAATGTAAAACAGCAAAGGTTTATTTTATGACAAATGTTTTATTTCTTATATATACATTTTCCTTGCAGAACGAACATAAATCAAAGACAAAACAGACTGACAAATAAAGTTGTGTTAAAAATAAATACCTCTCACATTTAGGTGTGAGCATTACCTAGCTCTACAGTTCCCGTAAGTTCCTCACGCCTAATACATACCCAGATATATGCCTGATTATGGTACCCATCAGATTCCAAATTCACTTGTATAATGCAATATAATGAGTTTTCACATGGTACAAATTGTTAGAAAGTACTGGTATGTTTTTTTCAATTCATCCAATTTTGGTACAGCGAGAATTGAGAATAGCCTATTCCTGGGCAAAAAAAAATCTAAAAGAAAGATTGCATCCGTCTGTACTCCATAGCATAAACCTTTTAGAGATTTAAGCCTCATGGAAATGAAATTAAAGTATGGCTTTTATAGGATAGGAATTAAAGAAGTTTGCAATCCAATGGATGAAGTTGTTTACAGTTTTAATTTTATATTACATGTACTACTAATTCTGTGCCATTTGTGCACTAAGGGCCAAATTCTATAAGCAGCACCTAAAAATCGGCACTGAAATTTAATGAGCTTAGAGAGATTCTATATGAGGAATGTGTCCTTTATAGAATTGCTCTTAGTGCATATCTGCGACTAACTGTAGGTGCGTACAATTAGGCATGTTTCAATATCTACGCACATAAAATTTAGCCTAGCTACGCCCCCAAATAGTACACGTTAGGATTTGCCCACAGAATGTTATAGAATATGATGTGTGTAAATCCTAATTAGGCCAATTGTGCTGATAATTGGTTATCACCAATTTCTAGGTATGTGAGCATACAGGGCACATAGCATCTAACTTCAAGGGGGTGTAAACTGGGGAGGCACATGGACAGGTCCCACACTTGGGCAGTGCTTCTTCAGCTATTTTTTTTTTTTCATTTTCTACAGTTAATAGTTTTGCTAGAACTAGGGATCCATTTCACTAGTTTCTGCCTTCCTTCTTAGGAGCCAGATACAAGCGTTGTCTTGAGGCTTCCTTTATTTATCAAGCTCCTCATTTTTGGTCATTTCTTCCATTAGTACTACACTTTTTGGGTTCTAATTATTCTTTTTGCAAAAATCTGATAACTTTTTTGTTTAAGAAATTTTTGGGTTCATTTTGTTATACCATTCTTCAATTGTTACCCACTTTGATCCACTTTTTGTGGGAGTTAGTGAGATATGTTACACTTATGTGCATAACTTAGAATACAATGTTAGACACTAAAATTTACATTCTCAGATTTATGCCTGCCTTTTATGTGGTGTGAGTTATAATGCCTAAATGTTAGTGCACAAATGCCAACTTGAACTCTGTTGTATAACAGAATCTGTGCACCCAGATGCCATTATAGAATTGCGCTCAATGCTCAACTTTGGGCGCCCAAATTTGGGTGACTTGTATAAAATTGCACCCAAAATGTCCATAAATTTGATACGGGAAAAACCACTTACCCTTTTAGAATTAGAATGTTAGAACAAAAAAGTTATTTATGGATCAACACATGAGGGATTCCGCTATCTACACACTGTCACTCTTTCTCCCACAATTTCAGTTAACTTGTTTTATGATGAATCATATATCTAAACATGTTAGGTGAGGAGAGCGAACAAAGCTTCTATTTCAGCAGGAACGGGAGTGGATCTATTGTTTCAGACTTGGCGCCTCCGGGGGGGGGGGGGGGGGGTCTTGGCTTGCTGAAAGGGGTCATTATGTGCTTTTGGTTGTCGGGTGTCATGAAGGAAGGGTTTGTGTGTTCTTGGGGGTTGGGTGTCATATCGGGAGGGTTGTGTACTGTCAAGGGCATGGGTGCCATATTGGAAACTTTGGGAAAGCTAGCATCAGAGTGGGTTCATGATCCAGGGTGTACAGATGCTGGGATCGGAGAACAGTAGAAGGCTTCTTCCACATCTGTGTGTGTGTGGTGGTAGGGGGTACTTTTGTTTTCCTCACAGTGCTTTTTTTGCAGGAAAAAAAGATACTGGTACTCATACAGTGGCAACCTTAAGGGCCGGGGCCACTATGGCTCCACCCCTATAGTAGCCACACACCCCACAGTAGCCACACCCATTTTACCAGCCATAGATCATATAAAAAGGCATCATTGAAAATAGTACACAAATCCCTAGGCCCAACGAAAGAACACCTAAGATTGACCATAAACTAATAAAATACGTAGGCAAGAAAATCAGCTGAAACCTCCAAAAACCTGACTCTGGCATGCAGGATAACACCAGAAAAAAAAATATTTTCCCCTTGCTATAAAAATAGCAGACTTAAATTTCATATATTCCATTCCCTACATTACAAACTGACAACTACAAATAAAACACAAAAATTAGCACAGCTACCAAACTACTTTATCTTAAAATAAAAGTATTTTTTTCTACCTTTGTTGTCTGGCCATGTACTTCTTTTCATTTGTATTGGTCCCAGTCTCTGGTTTCTACTTTCCTTGTCTTCTCTTAACTCTATTGCCATGCCAGGATTTTCTGTTTGTCATTTTTCTCTCCTCCTTTTCCTTTCAGCTTTCTTCAATTTTATTTTCAGCCTTTATCCACATCTTACTATCCAGTCTTCAATTTCCCTGTTTTCACTGTGTCTATCTACAGCTTGCCCCTCTTTCTCCTCCCCGTATCCATCCAGCATTCGCCCCTCTCTCTTCTCCACACATCCATCCAGAATTTGCCCCTCCCTCCTCCCCGTATCCATCCAGAATTTGCCCCTCCCTCCTCCCCACTTTCATCCAGAAGTTGCCCCCTCTCCTCCCCACTCCCAACCAGCATTTCCCCCTCACACTTCTCCCCACTTGCATCCAGCAATTGCCCCTCTCTCCTCCCCACTTCCATTTAGCATTTCTCTGTTTCCCCTCTCTACCTATCTAGCATCTCTCCCCATCCAGCATTTCTCCCCTTGACCCTTCTTTCCCCATCCAGTATCTCTCCCCTTGTCCCCTCTCTCCCCATCCAGTATCTCCCCCCTTGTCCCCTCTCTCCCCATCCAGTATTTCTCCCCTGTCCTCTCTCTCCCCATACAGTATTTCTCCCCTTCCTCCTCTCTCCCCATCCAGTATTTCTCCCCTTCCTCCTCTCTCCCCATCCAGTATTTCTCCCCTTCCTCCTCTCTCCCCATCCAATATTTCTCCCCTTCCTCATCCAGTATTTCTCCCCTTCCTCCTCCCTCCCCATCTAATATTTCTCCCCTTCCTCCTCTTTCCCCATCCAATATTTCTCCCCTTCCTCCTCTCTCCACATCCAGTATTTCTCTCCTTGCCCCCTCACTCCTCATCCAGTATTTCTCTCCTTGCCCCCTCACTCCTCATCCAGTATTTCTCTCCTTGCCCCCTCACTCCTCATCCAGTATTTCTCCCTTTGCCCCCTTTCTCCCCATCCAGCATTTCTCCCCTTGCCTCCTCTCTCCCCATCCAATATTTCTCCCCTTCCTCCTCTCTCTCTCCCCTTGCCCCCTCACTCATCCAGTATTTTTCCCCTTCTTCCTCTATCCTCATCCAGCATTTCTCCCCTTGCCTCCTCTCTCTCCATCCAGCAACTCTCCAAGGGCCGCCGCTGCTTCTCCCAATGAGCTGCAGCGTCGTCAGGTAAATTGAAGAGTAAAAGGTGCAAAACCACAGTGCTCAGATGCGCACTGTTGGCTCTGCTGATTCCCTGCCCTTCTGATGTCAACTTCCCGTTCCGGGGCAGAGGATTGGCAGAGCCAACACAGTGCATGCAGCACTGTGCCTGTTACTCCTTTCTGTGCTCAAGGTGCTGCTGTTGCTCATTGAGAAAAGCAGCTGTGGCTGCGGGAGAGAGGCGGGAGATGGGTGAGATTAGTGGGGCAGTGAAAATAAGGTGCCGGTACACTGTACTAGCGTGTACTGGCACAAAAAAAAGTCCTGCATACAGCTTTCTCAAATCATTGTTGCCTCTGGATATGGAGGGGCTTGAACATGCAGCCCTCCTCTTATTTTAAAAGAGGCTTTACATTGTAAAGTAGTATGGGAATTCCACATATCCTGACTCAGATGTTTGAATTTCCTTCTACATGTCCTTTCTAAAATGCTGCTCATAACAAATAATGAATGGGTATAGTACTAGAGACTTGCTTAGGGTTCCAGATATAAAATCTGTAAATCAGCAAGAGAGGCTATCAGCTATGGTGTATGAACATTTCATCTCTGACACTTCATCACCGAGCCAGTTCATCATGCAACACTTCATTAAGTACTCAAGCTAAATGTGTTCAAATTATATGCATGGAAAACTTGGAACAAATGGAGGAGGGCATGATAGCGTACATCCACACTGTTCTTTCATGCCTCCCTATCTCAGACAGCCTAAAAATACTCGGAGTCACACTCGACTGCAACCTTACTCTTGAGAGCCAAGTAAACTCTGTAATAAAAAAATGTTCTATTCAATGTGGAAACTCAAATGAGTAAAACTTTTCTTCCCAAGGGAAACTTTTTGAAACCTAATACAATCAATGGTCCTAAGACATGCAGACTATTGCAACGGTATCTATGCGGGATGCAGAGAACAACTCATGAAAAAACTCCAGACCGCCCAAAACACAGCAGCCAGACTAATATATAGTAAAACCTGATTCGAAAGTGCCAAACCCCTCCAAGAAAAGCTGCATTGGCTCCCAATCAAAGAATGGATCGTCTTCAAAATCTGCACTTTGGTCCACAAAATTATATATGGCGTAGCCCCAGGATACATGATAGACCTTATAGATCTACCATTAAAAACAGTATTGGATCATCACGATCCTACCTAAACCTACATTACCCAAACGGCAAAGGACTTAAATACAAAACAACTTACGCATCCGGCTTCTCCTACATAAGCACACAACTATGGAACGGACTCCCTAAAGCTGTGAAAACAATCCATGACCACCTGAACTTCAGGAAATCACTAAAAACCAACCTCTTCAAAAAGGCCTACCCCAATGATCCAACATAACCCCTTCACCCAGTAACACAGGATGACCAATGATCGTACCGGACAATATACAATCTTCATTACCTTCGACCCACTACAACTATCTCATTCAATCACTATATAACCATGTATTTGTTATCAACCGACCTGGCAAACGCCTTGACAGTACTATGTAAGCCACATTGGGCCTGCAAATAGGTGAGAAATGTGGGGTACAAATGTAAAAAATAAATAAAATAAATATGAGTCTCACTAAAACTTCTTACATATAAAGTTTTCACAGGGCTCATATTTAGGCATAGAAGAACATCATTTTCATTACCTTAACCTGCCATTTCATCATGCAACACCTCATTGCTGCAGACATTTCATCATATGACACTTCATCACATATTCATGTTAAATGCCTTAAAATTATATGCGTGGGAAACATGCAGCAAATGGGGGAGGGAGTATGCAGATAATCACATTTTTGTGCGCATGTCCAAAGGAAACTAGAAGTGTCAGTCTTGCTGTTCTGCACATAAATATGAGCCTTGGTATCAGCTAATGTTATGACCTATTACTATATATTGCACTGTATCACTTCAGTAACTTTTTAATTATTGTGATCCCTCGATGGAGGAAATTTTATAAGGAATATAAGCATGTAGTACAGCATTTTGTGTGCTCAAGTAGGTTTCTATAAAATTGCCTGAGCAATATGCACACAGAAATTAAGATGCCAACTTTATGTGACATATAGATGGGCATTCCTGAGGACAGAGAGTAGGCAAAATAGTGGTGAGATTGGCACTTATGTAAAATATGCACATATACATCAGTTGTTTTTTTTTTTACTACCACACTTATGCACATAGTTGCACCTGCTATAAACAGATGTAAATATGGGTGCTTAGTTTTCAGTGGTGCAGTTTTATAAAGCTACATAGGCAGATATATTGTCTTCATAAAATAAGTCCAACATGTGCACCTTTGTGCCTTTTTTTCTTAGGTACTCTGTTATAAAATTACCCTGTTACCAGGGGTGTAGCTACCATTGAGCAAGCCCAGCAAAATGCCCAGGGCTGCTCAATGGTAGGGGCCACCTGAAACTGCTGCCCACAGATCCATCCTTCCTACCCTCCTGTCTTCCTCTCCCCCTCCCTGCATCTGGCCTGACATCACTCCATCCTGCTTCTGTTTCTGTGGCTTCTCCCTAGTGCTGTGGTGGGTGGCCTGCAGAAGCAGCCCTATAAACTGGCTGTCTCCAGCTAGCGGGGCCTTTCCTCTGCTGCATCCCACCTCTGATGCAACTTCCTGTGGGCAGGATGTGGCAAAAGAAAGGCCCCGCTGGCTGGAGATAGACAATTTTCAGGGCTTGCTCTTCTGCTGTCAGTCACTCACTGCAGCACTGGGGAGAAGCCAGAGAGACAGAGGGAGGAATGGAGTGCAGGAGAGATGCCTGGTAAGCCTTTCCTCAGCTGAGAGGTGCCCAGCTCTACCACCGGCTGCCTTTCAGGTGCTGTGGAGGACTTGCAGCTCATCTGCATATCCTTACAGCTTTCTCCGGGGTGACACCCAGGTCCACTCAGATCCACTCAGGGCCTCCGCTCTAGGTGCCCAGCGCTCCCACCAGGTGCTGTGGAGGACTTGCAGCCCTTCTGCATTTCCTCACAGCAATATCTGGGGTGACTCCAGGTCCACCCCGATCTTCCCAGGGCCCTCGCTCCAAGTGCACAGAGTTTCCAGGTGCTTTTTGGCTAGGATCAGGCGACCCTCAGGGGGAGGAATGCTGGCTTCGGCCTAAGCCCTGGTAAGCCTTTCCTCAGCTGAGAGGTGCCCAGCTCTACCACCGGCTGCCTTTCAGGTGCTGTGAAGGACTTGCAGCTCATCTGCATATCCTTACAGCCTTTTCCGGGGTGACACCCAGGTCCACTCAGATCCACTCAGGGCCTCTGCTCTAGGTGCCACGCTCCTAACGGCGCGTGGGGCATTTTTCTCTTTACATCTATTCTTTCCGGTTGCTAAAGTACCTCAGTCGTTTATGGCCCCTATTCACATTCTCTTCCTAGCCCTGTCCCTTCCTAATCTTTTCCCTCACCCCCTACCTCTCCGCTACAGGAACTCACTGCCCATCCATCGACTTCATCACCTCACCTTCTCTCCTACCCTCTTCCTCCCTCTTGGCTTTTAATCTCCGTCTCTTTCTTCCCTCCATTTTGCCTTCCCCATTCCACCTAAATACCTCTCGCCTTCGATGCCTTCGTGGCCACACCTCTCCTACTCTCCTCCGCTCTCTTTTACTCCTTCTCTTACACTCAGCCGGTGAAATCAATCCCAATCCTGGCCCTCCTCACCAACTATTTTCCCAATTCTACAGATCTCACCGCGACCTCTCTAACCTCATCTCTATTCCTCTACTCCCCTCCTCTTCTCTGCCCTTCTCTTGCACTCTATGGAATGCCCACTCTATCTGTAACAAACTCCCCTATATCCAGGACCTCTTTATCTCACGTCACCTCCATCTGCTCGCCATAACAGAAACCTGGCTCTGCCCTGATGACTCTGCTTCAGTCGCAGCTCTCTACCATGGCGGTTATCTTTTTTCACATACTCCTCGCCCTGCTGGTCGCGGGGGCAGTGTTGGACTACTTCTCTCTCCCTCCTCCAGATTTCAACCCCTTCTTCCACCTCAATCTCACTGTTTTTCCTCCTTTGAAGTCCACTCTATCCGCCTTTTCTCTCCTCTGCCTCTTCGAATAGCGGTCATTTATCGTCCCCCTGATAAGTCCCTTTCATCCTTTCTCAGTGACTTTGATGCCTGGCTTGCCTTCTTCCATGATCCTTCCTCCCCCTCTCTCATCCTTGGTGACTTTAATATTCCTGCTAATGATCCTTCCAACTCTTATATTTCCAAGTTACTCGCTTTAACATCCTCCTTTAATCTCCAACTATGCTCCACCTCCCCCATTCATCAAAATGGTCACTGTCTTGATCTCATCTTCTCCTCAAACTGTTCACCCTCTAGTTTCCTTGCCTCTGATCTTCCCCTCTCTGATCACCATCTTATAACTTTCACACTTAAATCTCCTCCTTCCCAGTCCCGTCCTATCTTATCTAATTTATCTAGGAATTTTCACAATATTGACCCTTCATCTCTATCCTCCCATGTTTCAAACCTCCTCTCTGCTGTGGCACCATCCACGTCTGTCAACGAGGCTGTTTCTTCTTACAACAATACTCTATCCTCTGCCTTAGACACTCTTGCACCTTTGATGATCCGCCCTATAAGGCGTACAAAACCCCAACCTTGGCTGACTTCTAATATCTGCTACCTACGTTCCTGTACCCGCTCCGCCGAACGCCTCTGGCGGAAATCTCGGGCCCTTGCTGATTTCTTACTCTTTAAGTTCATGCTGACCTCCTTCCAATCTGCTCTTTTACGCGCCAAACAGGATTATTATATCCAACTGACCAACTCTCTTGGCTCTAACGCTCGACTTCTCTTTACCACATTGAACTCTCTCCTCAAGGTGCCCCCCCCCAACTCCCTCTTCATTATCTCCTCAGACCCTTGCTGAATTCTTTCACGACAAGGTTCAAAAGATAAACCTTGAATTCTCTACCTCGCCACCTCTCCCTCCACTAGTCCGCTCCCCTCTCTCTCCTTCCCCTCATTCCTTTTCCTCCTTTCCTGAAGTTACTATTGAGGAAACTACACTTCTCCTTTCTTCCTCAAAATGTACCACCTGCTCCTCTGATCCCATTCCCACCCACCTTCTTAATGCCATCTCTCCTGCTCTTATTCCTTTTATCTGTCACATTCTCAACCTCTCACTTTCCACTGCTTCTGTCCCTACTGCCTTTAAACATGCTGTGGTCACATCTCTCCTTAAGAAGCCTTCACTCGACCCTACTTGTCCCTCTAATTACCGACCCATCTCCCTCCTCCCTTTTCTCTCCAAATTACTTGAGCGTACTGTTCACCGCCGCTGCCTTGATATTTTCTCCTCACATGCTATTCTTGACCCACTACAATCTGGTTTTCGCCCTCTCCACTCAACCGAAACTGCGCTTACTAAAGTCTCCAATGACCTATTACTGGCTAAATCCAGAGGTCTCTATTCCATCCTCATTCTTCTTGATCTTTCCGCTGCTTTTGACACTGTCAATCACAGCATACTCCTCGATACCCTGTCCTCACTAGGATTCCAGGGCTCTGTCCTTTCCTGGTTCTCTTCCTACCTCTGCCTCCGCACCTTTAGTGTTCACTCTGGTGGATCCTCTTCTACTTCTATCCCTCTGCCTGTCGGCATACCTCAGGGTTCTGTTCTTGGTCCCCTCCTCTTTTCTATCTACACTTCTTCCCTTGGTTCATTAATCTCATTCCCATGGCTTTTCCTACCATCTCTATGCTGATGACTCCCAAATCTACCTTTCTACCTCTGATATCTCACCTTGCATCCAAACCAAAGTTTCAGCATGCTTGTCTGACATTGCTGTCTGGATGTCTCAATGCCACCTGAAATTAAACATGACCAAAACCGAGCTTCTGATTTTTCCCCCCAAACCCACCTCCCCACTCCCCCCGTTTTCTATTTCTGTTGATGGCTCTCTCATTCTCCCTGTCTCCTCAGCTCGAAACCTTGGGGTCATCTTTGACTCTTCTCTCTCCTTCTCTGCTCATATCCAGCAGATCGCCAAGACCTGTTGTTTCTTTCTTTACAACATCCGTAAAATCCGCCCCTTTCTTTCTGAGCACTCTACCAAAACCTTCATCCACACCCTTGTCACCTCTCGTTTAGCCTACTGCAATGTGCTTCTTGCTGGCCTCCCACTTAGTCACCTCTCCCCTCTCCAATCGGTTCAAAACTCTGCTGCCCGTCTTGTCTACCACCAGGGTCGCTTTACTCATACTACCCCTCTCCTCAAGTTGCTTCACTGGCTCCCTATCCGTTTTCGTATCCTGTTCAAACTTCTTCTACTAACCTATAAATGTATTCACTCTGCTGCTCCCCAGTATCTCTCCACACTCGTCCTTCCCTACACCCCTTCCCGTGCACTCCGTTCTCTGGATAAATCCTTCTTATCTGTTCCCTTTTCCACTACTGCCAACTCCAGACTTCGCGCCTTCTGTCTCGCTGCACCCTACGCCTGGAATAAACTTCCTGAGCCCCTACGTTTTGCCCCATCCTTGGCCACCTTTAAATCTAGACTGAAAGCCCACCTCTTTAACATTGCTTTTGACTCGTAACCACTTGTAACCACTCGCCTCCACCTACCCTCCTCTCCTCCTTCCTGTACACATTAATTGATTTGTTTGCTTTATTTTTTGTCTATTAGATTGTAAGCTTTTTGAGCAGGGACTGTCTTTCTTCTATGTTTGTGCAGCGCTGCGTACGCCTTGTAGCGCTATAGAAATGCTAAATAGTAGTAGTAGTAGTAATGCTCAGGGAGTGGGGGGGGGGGGGAGAGTGCATAAGGGAGAGAGAGGGTGTAATGCTGGATCTTGGGTTGGAGGACAGATGGAAGAGTAAGAGAGAGACGTGAACCAAAGGGCTAGAGAAGAGATGAAGCAGATGCTGGACTGGGAGAAGGAGGAGAACAAATGGAAGAGAGAGAATGCATAGGGGAATGGAGAGGAATTAATGCTGGACCTTGGGGGTGGGGAACAGATGGAAGAGTAAGAGAGAAACCTGGACCAAAGGGGACAGAGAAGAGAGGAGCAGGTGCTGGACTTGGGGGGGGAAAGGGAAAAGAGAAAGAGAGAATCTGGAGTAGGGGAGAGAGGGGTAGAGATGGTGGGCCAATGGAGGGAGGTAGAGATAGATGCCACATCACAGAGGGTAGGGGGTACAGGAGGAAGGGAAGAGAGAGGAGAGAAGCAGGGACACAGAAGAGATGCTGGCCATGGAAGAAACATAGGGACAGGCAGACAGAGGGGAGTACTAGACAGAAGGGGAAGGGTAGGGATACAGAGGAGAGATGCTGAACATGGGGGGAGGATAGGGACAGGGACCCAGAGGAAAGATGTTCAGGATGGATAGGAACATACAGAAAAGGTGAATAGTGGACTTAGAGAGAGACCCTGGAGAGAGTTAAGAGAAAAAAAATAGAAAAAAGCAGAATCGAGACACTAGGACCAAAGCGTTGCTCAGACAAGAAAGGTAGAAAAAAGTATTTTCTTCTTAATTTATTAACTGTAATATGTCAGCTTTGGGAAATGTGCATACTCCCCCACCCCCAATACCCACCACTTAGGGAACGATGGTGTTATAGGGGGTCCATCTCAATGTTTCTGCCTGGGGCCTATTCAGTCCTAGCTATGCCACTGCCTGTTACAATATGGGAATATTACAAAGTTCAATTGCAAATAGCTTTGACATGAACTTTTATCAATATAGTACAGCACAATACCATGTGCAATACCATGTACAGCACAATACCATGTATAGGTGGTTGTAGAGCCAGAAAAAAATGCAAAAATTCTTAATATATGAGTTATAATACGGATAACTGTAGTTATATATATATATATATATATATATACATTATTTTCAGTTGACATTTCATTTCAGTTGACAAAATGAAATAAAATTACAAAATCAGATTCAGTCATATTTTACTTTTGCTGGACTTTTGCACGACTGTAGAGTGCAGCATTCTGCAGCCATGCAGAATTTCACATTTTTGCGCAGAATCTGCACTCCAAGAGTAGTTAAGCAACTATTTGAGTGGGAACCTGCCTTTATTTATGGCAGCCAGCATTGCCTTCCTAATGTATCTGAGGGGCCCTTTTACAAAGTGGTGGTAAGCCAAACACGGGCTTATCGTATGCTATCCAAGAAACTACCTCTGGCCCAACGTGGCTGCCGGCAGTAGTTCTGGCTCAAGAGTGTACCATTTCCAGCTCGATGGGAAATGTTTTTTTATAGCATGGCACTAACCCAGTGATAATTGGGCATTGCTCAGTTACTGCTGGGTTACCATGGGAGCCCTTACTTCCACCTCAATGGGTGGCGGTAAGTTCTCCCCACTGCTTGGCCATGTGGTAAGAATTAGCTTACCGCATGGCCATATTTTGGGGACCATTTTACCCACTGTGGTAAAATGGGCCCTGGCACGTGGGAAAAATGGCACCTACCGCGGGGCCCTTTTTCCCACAGCTGAATAAAAGGACCCCTTAGTTTGCAACTAGCTGATATTCAGCTGGTGGCAGTCAGCGTTTTTGTTAAACGCTGTTGTCGACGGCTAGATTAGCCCATGTCTGGGCATCAACATTGAATATAAGAGGCTTATTTGGATAGTACTATGAGCTGCCATGAGGGGTTGCTGCAGCCAGTTTCTTAGGGGCAGGATTGAGTGGCCTGTGTATTGTGTCAGCAACTTGATTGTAGAAATCTCATGACCTTACAGTACTACTACTACTACTACTTAACATTTCTAGAGCGCTACTAGTGTTACGCAGCGCTGTACAGTTTAACAAAGAAGGACAGTCCCTGCTCAAAGGAGCTTACAAGTTCATTCATTAAGTGCTGTGCAAAGGTCTGGAATAAGCAGCAATTAATGCTGTTTTGAAGCTTCAGTAAGCAATTTTTCACATAACTGTAGATGTTATGGTGGAACACTATACATTATGTGTTTCAGAGGTCGCTTTTCTTTCAAAGTCAACAAATTATGGGTCCTGTTTAAAAAGGCGCATTAGCATTTATTAGCGTATGCTTAAAATTAGTGCACGCTGTATAGGCACTCATAGGAATATTGTGGATGTCTGCACAGCACAAATTTTTAGCGCGCAGTGACGAATGCTACTGCAGATTTGTAAACAGTGCCCTTGGTATGTTAGATATTCATTTATATTGTCTGCTGCTTATCAAATAATAAAGTTAATCAGAATTGGATCCTACAGCAAAAGTGGATCAAGCTTCAGAAATCACATAATTCCGACTGCAAGCTTACCTCATCTCAGATACTCAGAAAGTAGCTTGACTTCTGTTGAGTGGCAGTTTCTTCATCTACAATGGGTAGAAGTCTAGAATGTGAATTGAGGGGGATGCAAAGCAAGAAGAAGCTGTTTACAGAGGAAGTACAGAGTCAAGTGAGATGTGGGAAAAGATACTTTTCAGTGACAAAAGCACTTTCTGTTTCTTGAAGACTAAGCTTACACATACTGTATGTAAGATGATTTCCATGTCAAGAATGTAAACCAGAGTGTTTGAATGTGTGCCAAACACCCATTGAAATGACCACATTAACATGTATTTTAATGCAGTCCAATGCAGTCTGTAGTAGGGATTCTGTGTGAGTTAACACCCATGCTGAAACCCTTTCTGCATTGCTATTCCATGGTAAATCTGTGTTAAACCCATGGTAAAGGCAACATAGCCACCAAAGTGGAAAGAACAACAGAGTCTCACGAATAATCTCAGGAGCAGGAGAAGGGTGGGAACTGAATCAGGCTCTTCAAAGGACAGACCGAGGACATCCAATATTGAAAACAAGCTTATTGAGAGAAGACTCTACATGGTACTATGTTTCAGCACAGGGAGTGCCTTCTTCAGGAGTCTTAAAAAACTTGTCTGAACTTGTGGACAAAGTATTCAGGTATACGGTTCTGGTTGGAAGGGAGTTGTGGTCTTTAAAAAGACCTTTGTGGAACGTAATGTAGAAAATGACTACTAGACCAGACAAGTTATCGCCATTACTATTTGACCTTTCCCTGGAGCCATTGATATGAAGAGGCGCAGGGAGGTGAGGCTGCAGAACCAGACTATTAAAATGTTAGCCTACGCAGATGATTTATTACTGGTTCTCACTGCACCAAAAACCTTGCTGCCTCCCATGTTGTCAATATTGGAGCAGTTTGGCACTCTTTTGGTGTTCACTCTTAATTTTGATAAGTCTAAATTGCTGACGTTAGACCCAAACATAAAACAGGGATGGCAGGGGGATTTTCCTTTTCAATGGGAGTACTCTGCACTGAGATATCTAGGGGTGCTATTACCTGCTGATCTTGCCACTTTATACAGAATCAACGTCATTCCCCTATGAGAAGAAACTAGGCAAAAAACTTGCTGTGTCTGGCAGGTTTATCCTCTCTCCTTGTGGGAGCGGATTGCTTTGTTTAACATGATACTTGCACCTAAATGGCTTTACTTATTTCAGCAGCTCCCTTTACATTTATGGGTTAGGGAGGAATGAAAGTTAGGGAAGTTCCTGCAATCTTATCTATGGAAAGGTAAAAAACCGAGATTACCATTGTCTTTGATGTTTATTCCCTAAACTCATGGTGGGATGGGATTCCTGAACATACGATACCTGACAGTGGCCTGTGGCATGCGCCATATTAACGATTGGTTCAGGGGCACTGAAGAGTTTTCTATAACTTCCATTGAAACAACTGTAATCCCTGAGATTAATTTTAGACAAATTTTACACACCTTGAATAAGTTGCCTCCCAATGTTTTTCAAAATTACCCTATGCTTAAAACCCTAAGGGAAGTATGGCAGTGGATGTGTAGGAGATACTATTTCTCATCTAAGGTAACCCCATATTTGTCTATCTGTAACAACTCAGCCTTTCCCCCAGGACAGGGGAATAGCGTGTTTGGTCAATGGGCTTTGAGGGGTCTTAAATACTTAGCTCAAATTGTGACAGAGGAAGGGGGCATCAGGCATCAGGGGGCATGAGTATCTCCAACGCACTTACAGAATACCCCCAGGGCATTACTTTGCATACCTGCAGATAAGACATTATCCTGCATATAATCGAAATAGAAAAACGCCTATATTGTGACCCAAATCGGGAGATAGACGTTTATCTCACAAAAACGAATAAAGCGGTATAATCGAAAGCCGAATTTGGACATTTTCAACTGCACTTCGTCGCGGATGCGGACAAAGTTGATGGGGGCGTGTCGAAGGCATGGTGAAGCCGGAACTGGGGCGTGGTTATCGGCCGATCAGAGATGGGCGCCTTTCGCCGATAATGGAAAAAAAATATGCGTTTGTAGCGAGAATTTAGGGCACTTTTCCTGGACCCTGTTTTTCCATGAATAAGGCCCCAATAAGTGCCCTAAATGACCAAATGACCACTGGAGGGAATCGGGGATGACCTCCCCTGACTCCCCCAGTGGTCACAAACCCCCTCCCACCACAAAATATGCCGTTTCACAACTTTTTATTTTCACCCTCAAATGTCATACCCACCTCCCTGGCAGCAGTATGCAGGTCACTGGAGCAGTTATTAGGGGGTGCAGTGGACTTCAGGCAGGTGGACCCAGGCCCACCCCCCCCCCCCCCACCTGTTACACTTGTGCTGGTAAATGGGAACCCTCCAAACCGCCCCCCCAAACCCACTGTACCCACATGTAGGTGCCCCCCTTCACCCCTTAGGGCTATAGTAATGGTGTAGACTTGTGGGCAGTGGGTTTTGAGGGGGATTTGGGGGGCTCAACACACAAGGGAAGGGTGCTATGCACCTGGGAGCTCTTTTACCTTTTTTTTGGTTTTTGTAGAAGTGCCCCCTAGGGTGCCCGGTTGGTGTCCTGGCATGTGAGGGGGACCAGTGCACTACGAATCCTGGCCCCTCCCACGAATAAATGTCTTGGAGTTATTCGTTTTTGAGCTGGGTGCTTTCATTTTCCGTTATCGCTGAAAAACAAAAACGCCCACCTCACAAATTGTCGAATAAAACATGGATGTCTATTTTTTGCGAAAATACAGTTCGGTCTGCCCCTTCACGGACCCGTTCTCGGAGATAAACGCCCATGGAGATAGACGTTTCCATTCGATTATGCCCCTTCACGTATCCTCTCTGGTTTGGACTGATCTAACGGAGGATGTGACAGACACGTTGTCAGAGGCTTATACCTTGGGATTGCAACAATCCATGCCTCTAAAATATCAGCAGCAGCATTTGAAAGACACAATGCCCGAATTAGATTATCAACTCTCGGCGTCCTACTGGTCCAAGACCTGTAGTGCACTGTAACAGCAGAGCATTGCAAAAACTACATAAAACAACTTCATTCGCAAAGATTATCTGTTCCACAAAGGGAAATACTTTACAAATTTCTATTAAGACTCCATTTTTCACCACAATGTGCATTCAAAGCAGCCCTGATTCAGAGTATGAACTGTGGTAAATGTGGGGCTACTTCAGCCATGTTGGGACATATGTTTTGGTCTTGCCTAGTAATAAGTAACTTTTGGAGATGTATGCTGCAGGCTTAGACTCGTATTGGAGCTGCACACTTGCTTATGATCCACTGATCCTCTTTATTAGTTATACGAATTCCCCTCCAGTAGGATTCAACAGTTTTACTCAGTTAGCCATCTTTGGTATCAAAGTAATTCTGTTAACCTGGTTGACGGATGTAGGACCATCGTTATCAAGGTGGAGATCGCTCTTATTGTTCCAGATGTGATTGTACAGACAAGGGATTACAACTTTGGACAAAGGACCGGGGCTCTGGTTCCACGAGACCTGGGAACCCTTTTGGCTCACTCTTCCTTCGAAAGCCAGGAGTTATTTGTTGAACATTTAACCTTGAATTTCAATTTATGAGGTGGGGGTGGGGGGGTAGAGGGATAGTGGGGGAAGGGGAAGAATTAGAGGGGTGGATAATAAAAATGTTGTCATTGTGGCTTTTGATCATTGCTTTGTGTGATGGAGGAATTATTTGTGTATCTTGGTTCTCTGTGGTTTGAAGCTTTGGTAGGTAAAAGGGTCCCATAGATAACTACCTACGGTGCCAAATTTGGAAGGCATCAACCCCGGATTCTATATAGTGCGCCTAGAGATCTACACTGAAATCCAAACAGATTCTGTAACAATACATGTAACTTAACAAGCTAATGAGCTTAACAGGCAATAATTGGAATTTATGCGCACAACTCACTAAGCGTATTCTGTAACAAAGTGCACCAAACTTCTAATGTGTGCAGGTAAAAAGGGTTGTGGTTATAGGCAGTGAAATGGGAATTTCATGGGTGTTCCAAAATTGATGCATGTAGTTATAGAATATGGCCCAGTGCGTGCAAATATACATGCCGGGATTTACACCACATTTTCATTGATGTAAACGGATGTGCATAGTTTTAGGCATTGAGGTATCAACTACAGTGGGGGAAATAAGTATTTGATCCCTTGCTGATTTTGTAAGTTTGCCCACTGACAAAGACATGAGCAGCCCATAATTGAAGGGTAGGTTATTGGTAACAGTGAGAGATAGCACATCACAAATTAAATCCGGAAAATCACATTGTGGAAAGTATATGAATTTATTTGCATTCTGCAGAGGGAAATAAGTATTTGATCCCCCACCAACCAGTAAGAGATCTGGCCCCTACAGACCAGGTAGATGCTCCAAATCAACTCGTTACCTGCATGACAGACAGCTGTCGGCAATGGTCACCTGTATGAAAGACACCTGTCCACAGACTCAGTGAATCAGTCAGACTCTAACCTCTACAAAATGGCCAAGAGCAAGGAGCTGTCTAAGGATGTCAGGGACAAGATCATACACCTGCACAAGGCTGGAATGGGCTACAAAACCATCAGTAAGACGCTGGGCGAGAAGGAGACAACTGTTGGTGCCATAGTAAGAAAATGGAAGAAGTACAAAATGACTGTCAATCGACAAAGATCTGGGGCTCCACGCAAAATCTCACCTCGTGGGGTATCCTCGATCATGAGGAAGGTTAGAAATCAGCCTACACCTACAAGGGGGGAACTTGTCAATGATCTCAAGGCAGCTGGGACCACTGTCACCACGAAAACCATTGGTAACACATTACGACATAACGGATTGCAATCCTGCAGTGCCCGCAAGGTCCCCCTGCTCCGGAAGGCACATGTGACGGCCCGTCTGAAGTTTGCCAGTGAACACCTGGATGATGCCGAGAGTGATTGGGAGAAGGTGCTGTGGTCAGATGAGACAAAAATTGAGCTCTTTGGCATGAACTCAACTCGCCGTGTTTGGAGGAAGAGAAATGCTGCCTATGACCCAAAGAACACCGTCCCCACTGTCAAGCATGGAGGTGGAAATGTTATGTTTTGGGGGTGTTTCTCTGCTAAGGGCACAGGACTACTTCACCGCATCAATGGGAGAATGGATGGGGCCATGTACCGTACAATTCTGAGTGACAACCTCCTTCCCTCCGCCAGGGCCTTAAAAATGGGTCGTGGCTGGGTCTTCCAGCACGACAATGACCCAAAACATACAGCCAAGGCAACAAAGGAGTGGCTCAGGAAGAAGCACATTAGGGTCATGGAGTGGCCTAGCCAGTCACCAGACCTTAATCCCATTGAAAACTTATCGAGGGAGCTGAAGCTGCGAGTTGCCAAGCGACAGCCCAGAACTCTTAATGATTTAGAGATGATCTGCAAAGAGGAGTGGACCAAAATTCCTCCTGACATGTGTGCAAACCTCATCATCAACTACAGAAGACGTCTGACCGCTGTGCTTGCCAACAAGGGTTTTGCCACCAAGTATTAGGTCTTGTTTGCCAGAGGGATTAAATACTTATTTCCCTCTGCAGAATGCAAATAAATTCATATACTTTCCACAATGTGATTTTCCGGATTTAATTTGTGATGTGCTATCTCTCACTGTTACCAATAACCTACCCTTCAATTATGGGCTGCTCATGTCTTTGTCAGTGGGCAAACTTACAAAATCAGCAAGGGATCAAATACTTATTTCCCCCACTGTAAGTGTGTTCTATATACCGTGTCTAAATCTAGGCACCACTTATAGAATATGGTTAGCTTGCACTGATTTCCGTTCTGATTTTTTAGGCGCCATATGTTGAATCTCCCCCTAAATACCCAAACCAAACAGAAGCCTGATTCTGTTTTTTTTTGTTTTAAGATCGTCCTGTATGATCTTTGAGGGAAAAAATCTCCCCACTTTTCTCTGTTTATGCTTATGGCACCAACATTTTAAATTCATCCCTTGTATTAACTGTATAATGGTGTTTAGCAATGAAGTGGTTAAGGAAGTTATATACTTATTTTATTGGAAATAATCATGAGCATTTAGCTTAGAGGTCTATAGTAATAGAGATTTGATCTTTTATATACTCAGGAAGACATTCCAAATGTGGTACCTGGATTTTCCTTGAAAGGTTGCAACGCATCAGGGGAAGTCCTCTACAATTACTTTGAGAAATCAGAAATTTCTCCAGAGGAGGGTGGAAGAACTCCTTTGCATATTGCATGTCAGAGAACAGATAATTACCAGGTGAGGTAAAAATGTAAAGCTTTATACAGCAGTGGTGTTGGAGGCAAACACTCCTGGACAAAGCACCTGTGGTATTTTTGTCTAGTCTTTAAATACATGCTTTTGTAAATCATGCAGCTTATATTTTATGTATTATTTTCTTTTTCTTTTTGCTCATATAAATTTTCTTTGGAATACTTTTCCTTGCTGAAGTTGTAGTAAGTTAGAGTCTTGGGCAAAAGATGCCCTATTTCAAATGATACAAATAGATTGAACCTTTTTACACAAGATAGGAAAACAAAATGAAATAAAATTACAAAATCAGATTCAGACATATTTTACTTTTGCTGGATTTCTGCACATTTTTGCAGAATCTGCGCTCCAAGAGTTGGCTGGCTGGCTGGCTGGCTTCCCCAGCCAAGTGGTAAGGGTTTGCTGGCTCCCTCACTCCCCCAAGCCTTAGTCCCCCCCTCTGCTGCTGCCCCCCCCCCCCCAGTCTTGGTCCCACCACCAGAATTAGGTATCTGTAACACTGCAGCCCCCTGCCCCCCCCCCCCCCCCCCCCGGTGACACCCACAAAACCACACATTCTTCAAGGGCGAGGTTCGTGAATGGTCTGGAGAGAAAGTAAATTATCAGGTAGAATCTAATTTCTCCTTCATTATCATCTACTCCAGACCATTCCCAACGAGTGGGAAGTACCAAAGCCGTACTCACCGTGGATGGGAAAGTTCGCGGAGCAACACAATGGCACCAAAAGAAACATCCTGCCTTGGTCCCACCACCCCCCTGAGCCTTGGTGGGCCCTCCCTAGGCCTACATGAGTATGCCCTAGTGGTCTAGAGGCCTCATCTGAGGCAGAAAAGAACTTCACTCTTTCCTACCTGCTACCACTGCTCTGGGCTGCTGGGTAAATTTTAGTAATTTGATTGTAGCACTTATGTTTATTTTAGCTTTTATGAGTTTTTATATCGATTGTTTAGATTTGTTTTAGTAAATAGATGTATTACATTCATTAGGGAATATTGTTTGTATTATTTTATTTTGGATATTGTACTTCCTGGTGATTGTCCAGTTTCTTGATTCTGTAATCCACGTAGAACCGCGAGGTTGACTGCGGAATATAAATTGTATTGTTATGGTTAGGTTCAACCAGAATTCCTAAAGATAACTGGTTAAAATTAGCTGGTTATCTTACCTGCTTATTGGGTCTTCAAATTATGACAAGTTAATACGTAAATAAGACAGCTCCATACAAACTTGCAAAGACTTACAACATCCATAAATTATAAAACTATTATGTAATCACTGTGTTTTTTGTTTACTCAGCATGCAAGAGATATCGTTCGGCTTCTTTTAATGCATAAAGCAAATCCTAATTTGCTTTGGCTTGGTCATTCACCACTCTCATTAGCAATTGCCAGTGGAAACGATCTGGTAAGCAATGGCAATGCCTCTTTAATTTTTTACTATTCTAAACTGAGATTTTTATGAATAAACAGGCAATTGTTAACTAATGATCAATAAGGTTCAGAAATTATACATAGGCCCCATTTACAAAGGCGTGCTAGCGTTTTTAGCACGTGGTAAAAATTAACATGTGCTAACCGTGTAGTCGCCTATAGGAATATTATGGGCATCTATATGGTTAGCATGCCTTTGTAAACAGAGCCCATAGAGATTTATTCTATAGACAAGCATGTACAATGGTATTAGTCATTAATTTAATTAATTTTTTAAAAGGGGGCCTTTTTAACAACTGTGGTAAAAAGTAGCCTTAGCATGTCCTAACACGGATCATTCCCGCATGCTAAGACCATTTTTACAGCTGGGGTAAAATGGCTGATTTTTCTATTTTCCCCATTAATTGTTGTTGTTGTTACATTTGTACCCCGCGCTTTCCCACTCAGGGCAGGCTCAATGCGGCTTACATGTGGCAATGGAGGGTTAAGTGACTTGCCCAGAGTCACAAGGAGCTGCCTGTGCCTGAAGTGGGAATCGAACTCAGATCCTCAGTTCCCCAGGACCAAAGTCCCCCACCCTAACCACTAGGCCACTCCTCCACTCAAGCTGTCAAGCCCCCAAATGTCAGCAATCATTGTCTAGGGTTGGTCCCGGGTCCAGTTCACAGAGGCAGTGGGTTCTCAAAGAATACACAGTCCACAAGGGTTTGGATATATATATAAAGAAAGTATATTGTATGTTTGCATATGTGTATAGGCTCACAAAGGGTGCAAGACTGTCTCTGTGAGTGTGTTTAGAGAAAGAGAAAGAACAGTTAAGCCAGCAGAGCCATGTGCTCTGGTGGCTAAAGATGGAGGTGTGCAGAGAAAGAAAAAGAAGAAACAAAGGCAGCCCAGCAGAGTCCTGTGCACTCTGCTGCAGGGAGAAAGAAAGAGAGAAAGAAATGCCAGCAGAGCTCTATGCTCTGCTGCCCAGAGAAAGACAGAGAGAGACGTAGTGCCCTGGACAGAGAGCAGTCCCCCCCCCCCCCCCCCCCCCCCCCCGAGCACCATGTGCTCTCCTTTATACCTCCAGAACAGAAAGAGATCAAAAACTTATCTTCCTTCCCAGCAGGGTTGCCAGCTGGGAAAAATTTTCCCAGCCCCAAACGAGCTATAAACCCGCCCAAAACCCGCCCGTAGCCGAACCCCGCCTCCCAAGTCATTAACCCCGCCTCCCACGTCACTAGCCCCGCCCCCTACATCATCCATGACGTCAACCCCGCCCCTGAAAGGCTTCTATTGGTCCAATTTGGACCAATAGAAGCCCCGGAAAAGCTTCTATTGGACCAAATTGGACCAATAGAAGCCCTGGAAAAGCTTCTATTGGACCGAATTGGACCAATAGAAGCCCCGGAAAAAACTGCCGAACTCGCACAGCGGTGACGGGAAAACCGCCCAAAAAACCGCATCCCACGGCTGGCAAAACTTTCCTGCCGCCGCTGGCGAAAACCCACCCAATTGGGCGGTAAAACCGCCCACCTGGCAACTTTGCTTCCCAGCCAAACTCCAGTTTGCTTTCTGAAGTTAGGAAGGTGACCAATTTCACAGGTTCTCCTGTTTGAAGTCCCTATTGATGGAGCCTCTATGTCTGGCTTCCTTTGTTCTTAGCTAGCCCTGCTCCCAGATATGACAAAAGGTATGTTAATCAGGAGCAATTGAGAAACAAAAGGGCTATTAGGCCTCTGAGCACCATTTGGTCTATTTTGCCATCCTCTGATTCCTGAGGGAGGGGGTGGTTCTCAGAGGTCAGAAGCTGGTTTAATATTACTCTAAGTATGTGAAGCTGGTTTCATATTAATATAAGTATGTCCAGCAATAATTTTGACTTCCAGCAATCCTGACATTGGCCATGCGCTAATTTTCCCATTAGCGCTTGAGTCCCTACCGCCTCCCATTATGTAGGTGGTAAGGACTCACTTGCTAAGTGCACGCTAATCATTTAGAGTGTAGCAGCATAGCACAGAATATACCCACTCTCTGCCCCAGACCTTCCCCAGCATTAAAAAACATCGCTCACTCAGGCAGCCTGTGGTAAGGCATTTTTTGCCACATCCCTTCATCCCTGGAGTCTAGCATCCCTCTTTCCCTTCCCTGCGCCCCCCCCCCCCCCCCAACACACACACACATGTCCAGCATCTCTGCATCTTCCTGTCTCATGGTCGCAACTCATATAGGCTGGCTTTGGGGGCCTTTCCTCTGCTACATCCTATCTCCTCAGATGCAACATCCTGTTTACACATGTGTGGGATGCGGCAGAGGAAATACCCTGGAGCTGGCCTGTATGAGTCACTGCCTGCACCAATAAAGTAAGTTCAAAGGACTGTAGGAAGGAGGAAAACACAGAGATGCTGGACCTGTAGGAGAAGGGAAGGGAGAGCATTGCCCATCCATAGGTGGCTGGGGTGGACACGAAGTGAAAGTGGGTGGGCCCATGCCCAACTGTGGCCATGCCCGTTACCTACATATGTAAATGCTGCCACTTGCAGGTATAAGTACCAAATGTTGTAAAACTGTAGGTCCAAGAGGAGCTAATTTTGGCATCAGACACTATTGATTTTTAGTGTTTTTCTTTTTCTTTTTAAGGTGGTTTTTAACACGGAGATGTGAGCATCATCTTGAGATGACCAGGCACTCTGCATTCTTTTGCATAGCGCCTTTTCACTGGAATGCCCAGTCCTTATATCTTAGATCTGAAATTTCATATAAGAAATTCAGGTTTTACAAATCCCACCTATTTTCCCAGGCTTTTCCAGGGGCCCCAGCCGTCTAATCAGCCAGCGTGCGGCACCCTACTCCTCCTCCTTTCCTGTCCACCATTCCTCAACTGTTTCCTCTCCATCCCAACCCTGATAATCTTCCTACTATGATAGGATTTCCTTTATTTAATGCTTTCCACTTTTATTCTTTAATTGTTGTATACTGCTTTCTGCTTTGATTTGCTATGAAAAGTGGTATATTAAGTACCAAATGAACAATAAGCATAATTCTCCCTTCAAGCAACTGAGGTCCAAACAATTAATTAGCTGAGAGCTATGCATGACTCTGAACAGGTGAAATGCTGCAGGGGAAATATTTCTGAAGTATTATTGAATTGCCTTTGCAAAAAGATAAATTTTGAAAGGCCTTCTCAAACCATGATCGGAACATGCTCCCTTCAAATCTGTGCATGCTGCCTCTGTACACATAGTAATGCCTCTTCTAAAATCAGCTTTGTAATGTAATGTATTGTAGTTCAAGGTAGGCCATGTAACTGTATTTTTGATCTGGTTTTTATTATTATTATGGAAACCTATTACAATATTTATTTATTTATTTATTTATTTTAAACCATATTCTGCAAATTGTACAATATACGTTGATCTTTTCTTTCTATTCTCCCACTATATATGTATATATTAGGGCTGTATTTTGCTTAAAAAATTTTAATTGTGATTAATCACATAATTAAAGCTATTTTTATTTCCCACTGCAGCTCCTTGTGACTCTGGGTACAAAATAAACACCTGTATATAAAATGTAAATAGCTTTGATTGTAACCACAGAAAGGCAGTATATTAAATCCCATCCCCCTTCCCTTCCCTAAAGGACTGATAATCTTTCTTCTGCTCCTTCCCACCCCCAGATTCAGCATATCACCCTTTCTCAATCTTCCTTCCCTCTCCTCTTCCCCCAGGTCCATTATCACTCTTTCTTTTCTGTGGTCCATTCCTTTGTTTCTTTCTCTCTCTTCTCCTCCTTTCCTCCCTCCCATTGTTCAGCACCTCTTCCTCCTTCCTCTCTACCCCCATGAGCAACGACAAAAACTTGGTGGTGAGCAGCACTAAGCTCTTCTTATTGCTTCTGGAGCTCAAAGCCTAGGTCATAGCTTCCATCAGTGACCCCTCCAGTTCTGCTTGTGGGTCTGCAGCTCACACTTCTCCCCCAACCTAGGATTCAACATCTGTCCCCTTCCACTCAATACCCCACTGGTCTACCTTAAACATGGTCTTCTTCTGGTCCTAGAAGTGGCAGCATTGCATGTATGCTGCATGTGTCCTATTCCAAAGCTTTCCCTATGGCCTGTCCCGCCTCCTCTGATATCGCTTCCTGTTTTTGCCTGGGTGGGCAGGTCAGAGGAAAAGCTTCAGACCAGGCAGCATATGTACAACTTTGCTGTTGACGAGGATCAACAGAAGACCACCTTTAAAGTAGACTGATGGTGGGGGGGGTGATGTTGAATAGCAGATGGGGGGGGGGGGGGAGATGTTGGATTGCACTGAGGACAGGGGGCGGGAATGAAAGAGAGTAGAAGAGATGTTTGGAGGAGGCAGGAGACCCTATAAGATTAGTTTTTAAAATTTGTATAGATGATTTAGGTGCACATTTTACAAATGCACACTAGTGTTTTTAGTGTACGCTAATGATTAGCACATTCGCTAAACGCTAGAGTTACCCAAAGGAATGATGTGATGTGAACAGAAGGAACCCACAGAGACTTTTTTCCATAAGAGAATTTGTGAGAATGTTAAAATATTTATTACACTAGCCACATATTTATTTATTTATTTTTAGTACACTTATACCCCGACATTTTCCCACAAAAGCGGGCACAATGCGGCTTACAAAAATTACAAAAGGTACATATCAATAAGGGTAATAACTGTTTGATCTGAGGAAAGGGGGAGTAGGAGGAGTAGGCTCTTGAACAACACTAGTAGGCGACATAGGTTAGGAACAATCTCTTTATTTAAATATACACTCGACTCGAGTGTATATTTAAATAAAGAGATTGTTCCTAACCTACGTCGCCTACTAGTGTTGTTCAAGAGCCTACTCCTCCTACTCCCCCTTTCCTCAGATTATACTTTTCGTGGAGGAAGGAATCTATGGCAGTGTAGTTAAATGGTATACTATTTCTCAGCAATTGGATTTTAACCTTGAAGTAGCTGGCCAGATCATCAGCAGAAAGGGGAGCAGATTGTGAGGAAGCTACCTTACTGGTATCCAGGAAGGTATTCAAAAATAGATAAAGTTTTCTTAAGTCTCTACCTGCTGACTTTATTTTGGATGAAAAGTGGGAACGTTTGGCTTGCTTGATTGCATACTTATATTTACGATGACTTGCTTTCCATGCAGTTAGCGCACCTTCAGTTCTTTGTTTACGCCAGGCTCTTTCTAGTTGTCTAGTTCTTAGTTTTAGTATTTTCAGCTCTGGAGAGAACCAAGGGGTAGAGGTCCGGTTAAATATAGTTTTAATTTGCAGTGGTGCAATATCGTCTAGAACTCGCCTACATCTATCATCCCAGATTGAGAGAAACTGGGAGGAATCTGGTTGCGATATCCAGTCTTCGCTATATAATGAGCGCCAAAATAACAGAGGGTCGACTACACCTCTTGTATGGAAAGTTAGTGGATCTCGTGCATGGGGGATTCCCAATTTCAACCAATGAAGAGTGAAATGCAATTTGTGATGATCCGACCATGGAGTGGCAATCCACCTGATGTCTGAAATTAGAAAATTCGAATTGGTCAGGAGCCTATAACAGATGAAGTCCAATGAATGACCTTTCGTATGTGTGGGCTCTAAGCTCGGGCAAGCAAGGTCCCATAGTCAAAGGAAATCCAAGAATTGGTGTGCATGCAGAGAGTGTGGGTCATTGAAATGGAGATTTAAATCGCCCAGAACTAAAATATTAGAGTGAGACACAGGAATTGGAAATAAAGTCCATGAGGTCAGTTTGACAATTACACCAATTAGAAGGTGCTCTGTAGAATAGGACACAAAGTAAATAATCATGAAGGGTAGGGTGATAGATTTTGATCTCTGCAATTTCCAGGGGTGAAAAAATCAGTGCAGGATTCAACAGTGAGAACGGTAAATTAACGGTAATTTACCGGTAAATTACTCTCCTTATTTATGTAAGGAGAGTAAATAAAAGCAAGAGAAAAAGGAAACCGATATGGTTCTCAAAGCAAGTGGCTGAGAAAATAAGGATTAAAGAGTTAGCGTTCCAGAAATATAGAAAATCTCAAGAGGAGGAACACGGGGAGGAATACCGGATGAAACTGAGAGAAGCCAAGAGAGAGGTACGTCTGGCGAAGGCGCAAGCGGAAGAACAAATGGCTAGAAATGTAAGGAGGGGAGACAAAAACTTCTTCAGGTATATTAGTGAAAGGAGAAAGACTATAAAGGGAATTGTGAGACTAAAAGATACAACAAAACGCTATGTAGAAAATGATGAAGAAAAACCCAATTTGCTAAATAGATACTTTTGTTCTGTTTTCACTGAAGAAAACCCTGGGGAAGGACCGAGAGGGACTGGCAAAAGTACACCTGAAAATGAGGTGGATAGAGCGCCGTTCACGGAAGAGAGTGTGTATCATCAACTTGGAAAGCTAAAGGTGGACAAAGCCATGGGGCCGGACGGGATCCACCCCAGAATACTGAGGGAGCTCAGAGAGGTTCTGGCGGGTCCTCTTAAAGACTTGTTTAATAAATCCTTGGAGACGGGACAGGTTCCAAGGGATTGGAGAACGGCGGAGGTGGTCCCTCTTCACAAAAGTGGGGATAGGGAAGAAGCTGGAAACTACAGGCAGGTAAGCCTCACTTCGGTTATTGGAAAAGTAATGGAAGCCATGCTGAAGGAAAGGATAGTGAATTTCCTGGAAGCCAATAAGTTGCAAGATCCGAGACAACATGGTTTCACCAAAGGGAAATCGTGCCAAACGAATCTCATTGAATTCTTTGACTGGGTGACGGGAGAATTAAATCAAGGACGTGCTATGGACGTCATCTACTTAGATTTCAGCAAGGCTTTCGACACGGTTCCCCACAGGAGGCTCTTAAATAAACTGGACGGCCTGAAGATAGGACCCAAAGTGGTGAACTGGATTAGGAACTGGTTGATGGACAGACGCCAGAGGGTGGTGGTGAATGGAGTTCGCTCGGAGGAAGGAAAGGTGAGTAGTGGAGTGCCTCAGGGATCGGTGCTGGGGCCGATTCTGTTCAATATATTTGTGAGTGACATTGCCGAAGGGTTAGAAGGTAAAGTTTGCCTTTTTGCGGATGACACCAAGATTTCCAACAGAGTGGACACCCCGGAGGGTGTGGAAAACATGAAAAAAGATCTGAAGAAGCTAGAAGAATGGTCTAACGTTTGGCAATTAAAATTCAATGCGAAGAAATGCAAAGTGATGCACTTAGGGAGTAGAAATCCAAGGGAGACGTATGTGTTAGGCGGGGAGAGTCTGATAGGCACGGACGGGGAGAGGGATCTTGGGGTGATAGTATCTGAGGACCTGAAGGCGACGAAACAGTGCGACAAGGCGGTGGCAGTAGCTAGAAGATTGCTAGGCTGTATAGAGAGAGGAGTGACCAGCAGAAGAAAGGAGGTTTTAATGCCCCTGTATAAGACTTTGGTGAGGCCCCACCTGGAGTATTGTGTTCAGTTTTGGAGGCCGTATCTTGCGAAGGATGTTAAAAAAATGGAAGCGGTGCAAAGAAAAGCTACGAGGATGGTATGGGATTTACATTCCAAGACGTATGAAGAGAGGCTTGCTGACTTGAACATGTACACCCTGGAGGAAAGGAGGAACAGGGGTGATATGATACAGACATTCAAATATTTGAAAGGTATTAATCCGCAAACGAATCTTTTCCGGAGAGGGGAAGGCGGTAGAACGAGAGGACATGAAATGAGATTGAAGGGGGGCAGACTCAGGAAAGATGTCAGGAAGTATTTCTTCACGGAGAGGGTGGTGGACGCTTGGAATGCCCTCCCACGGGAGGTGGTGGAGATGAAAACGGTTACGGAGTTCAAACATGCGTGGATATGCATAGAGGAATCCTGTGCAGAAGGAATGGATCCTCAGAAGCTTAGCTGAAATTGGGTGGCAGAGCAGTTGGGGGGAAGAGGGGGTGGTGGTTGGGAGGCGAGGATAGGGGAGGGCAGACTTATACGGTCTGTACCAGAGCCGGTGATGGGAGGCGGGACTGGTGGTTGGGAGGCGGGAAATACTGCTGGGCAGACTTATATGGTCTGTGCCCTGAAAAGGACAGGTACAAATTCAAGGTAAGGTATACACATATGAGTTTGTCTTGGGCAGACTGGATGGACCATGCAGGTCTTTTTCTGCCGTCATCTACTATGTTACTATGTAACGCTATACCACCACCTCTTTTGTCCTTCCTATCCCAATGCAGTATTTTGTATCCCGACGGACAAAGGTCCAATAATACAGGGTCCTGAGGCACATGGACCCAAGTTTCAGTGATGAAGAAGATCTAGACCCTCCGTTAAAATCCAGTCCGAGATAATTTCAGACTTGTTCACAACTGATCTTGCGATCTTGCATTGATGTAGCCCACCCGAAAATGACAATGTTGCTCATCCCCTTCTGTCAGAAGAGAGACTCTTCTAAGGCAACGTGCTCTGGAAGGGAGCGGTTTTTTCAAAGAGGTTGGTGGTAAAGGATCCTGCTGATTGACATGATGGAACAATTGATTCCCAGATATTCTTCTGTTGATGTTGACTAGCGGGATTAAGGAGAGGCCAGGGGCAATTGCAGTCAGCGTTGAGTAGATTAATAGGGTTGAATAGAAAAGCAGGAGAAGAGCTTTGAAGAACATATTGAAAGAAATAATGAAGTAAGACCGGCGAGGTGGAGGCAGGAAAAGCAGGTAGATGCCCAGGGAGACCAAAGTCGCTGCTTGGATTTCCAGAGACTTACTGGTGAATGAACCGCTTCCCACACAGGCAGCGCACCACTCTTTCCAACCGCTCCCTAGCCACCATTAGTGTAGACCAGTTAACCCCCCCAAAAAATATATATATAGAAAGATGCTGCTTCAAACATTCAAAAAATGCCAGGATTCCAAACAGGTGCTGGAGGATGCAGCGCTGAGAAAATCATAGCTGAAACCAAATGCGGGGAGCATAAAGCCAAGATTGTTCACTCAGCGTGGACTGTGACTTATTCTGGAAGATGACCTTCCCCTTCCTAGTTTTGGTTTGTTTGAAATTGTATTCCACACTAGGCAACGCTCCTCCCACTTGCAGCTCTCTAAGGGAAACACAGGCTGATTGCGATCATAACCATTCAGAAGTTTTGGTGGAATTGGCAGCACTGACTGCACAGGAGGAGTTGATAGTCAGGTGAAAATACCAGTTGGGAGGCAGGCTGGTTCGGGGCCAATCCACAACTCAGAAGGATCACGCAAGGCTGGTGGTCACAGCCAATGGATACACCACAATTCTCCTGTAAGCCAGTCCTCTCGACTCCGAAGGCAGGCATACGCGGGGCGACGAATAGCAGTCTGGGATCAGCAAAGCGAGCCAGAGGGAAACTCCAAAGAGAAACTCCGCACACCCAACCCGGACGGGGTGGACCGTGGCTAGATGACGGTTGGGCACGGAGACACTGGTAAAGCGCAAGTCTGTCGAAAACTGCAGGGAAATCAGGCCTGCAGGTTTCCCACGACCCCACAACCAAGACAGTTCAGTGGAAACCGGTCTGAGCATGGATGAATGCCGGATAAACCCGTAAGTGACCCCAGAGCTAACAGTGAACCATCCTACTCAGTGGCAGCCATTTTCGAATATATATACTATATGAGTATAGTATTTTGGTTTTGATTGTCCAATATTTGGGAATAAAAATATTTTTGCTTCAAACCAAAGCAAGACATGAACTTCCACTAAATTATCTATCACAGATGCCTTACGTGAAAGTTAAAAAGACAGGCTTAATACACTCAAAGTGTACTTACTGGAGAAAAGGAGGGAAATGGAATTCATAGAGTAAGAGTGAGATGGCAAGTTCTCAAGCATCGGTGACATAACCTGACAGAGCCTAGGCCTGTGGGGCTCATTTCAAAGCTCTCAGATATTCAAAAAACCTTTCCACAGTTGTTTTTTTAGCCATGTGAATGGACTGGTGTATGGGCCTATCTCAATTTTACTTTTTCTATAGGGCCCAGAGGATATTTTTCTATAGTATTTCTATGCTGAAGTAAAATTAAAAGTTCATATTTAGGTTGCCACTTATAGGACATTTACCCTTCCCTCATAAAACCTCCTAGTTACAGTTTTCCATTTTGGTTTATGTTTTCTCATCTTTTATCACATTGTTCTTACCCTGTTGATGAAAGCTCTTTTGAAATACCTGAACTGGAAGGTCTTATTTTAAGTGGCAGTTACTTTAGCTAGCAGGGTTAGTGATCTCCTAGCCCTAATGGCTCATCATCTTACACTAAGGGCCCGATATTCAGTCAGCAGCAGTCAGTGTTTTGCTGACCACCACTGACGTTAAACCTGGAATTTCAATGCTGGGCTATGTCTGGGCACTGACATTGAATTTCCAGGTTTGCAGAGCCAGCTAACATAGCTGGTTAAGTGCAAAATTCAATGCTTGTCTGGCTATGGGACACCACATAAAGTGTCCCTTTTACTAAGCCGAGGTAAAAAGTAGCCTTTGCTAGTTTGAATGCGTGAAATTTATGCATGCTGGGCCATGTTTTACCAGAGTGGCTAAAAAGGCCATTTTTAAATGGGACAGTAAATGACTGTGCGCCAATATTAAAAGTAGTGCACGGCAATTTACTACCTGAGCCCTTAATGCCACCTATTTACTTGGCGGTAAGGGCTCACATGCTACTTCTGCGATAACCAGATGGCACACATTAATGTGTCTGCGCTGCCGATTACTGCCGGGAATGCCCCCACGGAAAAAAATTATTTTCTAGTGCGGGAAACAGCGTGCACTAACTTTGAAACTACCGCCTGGTGCCTGCGCTATCCCGTCAGTAGTGTTGATGTAGCATGCACTACCCACACGTTAGCCCTACTGCAGCTTAGTAAAAGGGCCCCAAAGATAGGACTGACTTTTATGCAGACATATTTATGCAATTACCCTGGCCTGGCACTTAACCGGCCAACTGCCAACTCCACTCCCAGAACACCCACAAAATAGCCAGTTTTCAGTTCGGCACTAACCGGTTAAGTGCTGTTGAAACCCATAAGTTCCATGCACCCATCTAAAGTTCCTTTCCAAGGTTGTGTTAAAGTTCCATCTTAACCAGTCAATAGTCCTTCTAACATATTTTTCCAAAACCTCCAGCCTACAAAGGTGAAAATGCACTGCACACTTTTGACTGCAAGATAACCTTGGCTTTCTGTCTTAGACACTCTTGCACCTTTGATGACCCGCCCTGTAAGGCGTACAAAACCCCAACCTTGGCTGACTTTTAATATCCACTACCTACGTTCCTGTACCCGCTCCGCCGAACGCCTCTGGCGGAAATCTCGGGCCCTTGCTGATTTCTTACACTTTAAGTTCATGCTGACCTCCTTCCAATCTGCTCTTTCACGTGCCAAACAGGATTATTATATCCAACTGACCAACTCTCTTGGCTCTAATCCTCGACTTCTCTTCACCACATTGAACTCTCTCCTCAAGGTGCCCCCTCCCCCAACTCCCCCTTCATTATCTCCTCAGACCCTTGCTGAATTCTTTCACAACAAGGTTCAAAAGATAAACCTTGCTTTCTCTACCTCACCACCTCTCCCTCCACTAGTCCGTTCCTCTCTCTCTCCTTCCCCTCATTCCCTTTCCTCCTTTCCTGAAGTTACTATTGAGGAAACTACACTTCTCCTTTCTTCCTCAAAATGTACCACCTGTTCCTCTGATCCCATTCCCACCCACCTTCTTAATGCCATCTCTCCTGCTCTTATTCCTTTTATCTGTCACATTCTCAACCTCTCAATTTCCACTGCGACTGTCCCTGCTGCCTTTAAACATGCTGTGGTCACACCTCTCCTTAAAAAGCCTTCACTCGACCCTACTTGTCCCTCTAATTACCGACCCATCTCCCTCCTTCCTTTTCTCTCCAAATTACTTGAGCGTGCTGTTCACCACCGCTGCCTTGATTTTCTCTCCTCACATGCTATTCTTGACCCACTACAATCTGGTTTTCGCCCTCTCCACTCAACCGAAACTGCGCTTACTAAAGTCTCCAATGACCTATTACTGGCTAAATCCAGAGGTCTCTATTCCATCCTCATTCTTCTTGATCTTTCCGCTGCTTTTGACACTGTCAATCACAGCATACTCCTCGATACCCTGTCCTCACTAGGATTCCAGGGCTCTGTCCTTTCCTGGTTCTCTTCCTACCTCTGCCTCCGCACCTTTAGTGTTCACTCTGGTGGATCCTCTTCTACTTCTATCCCTCTGCCTGTCGGCGTACCTCAGGGTTCTGTTCTTGGTCCCCTCCTCTTTTCTATCTACACTTCTTCCCTTGGTTCATTAATCTCATCCCATGGCTTTTCCTACCATCTCTATGCTGATGACTCCCAAATCTACCTTTCTACCCCTGATATCTCACCTTGCATCCAAACCAAAGTTTCAGCGTGCTTGTCTGACATTGCTGTCTGGATGTCTCAACACCACCTGAAATTAAATATGACCAAAACCGAGCTTCTCATTTCCCCCCCCCCAAACCCACCTCCCCTCTCCCACCGTTTTCTATTTCTGTTGATGGCTCTCTCATTCTCCCCGTCTCCTCAGCTTGAAACCTTGGGGTCATCTTTGACTCTTCTCTCTCCTTCTCTGCTCATATCCAGCAGATTGCCAAGACCTGTCATTTCTTTCTTTACAACATCCGTAAAATCTGCCCCTTTCTTTCCGAGCACTCTACCAAAACCCTCATCCACACCCTTGTCACCTCTCGTTTAGACTACTGCAATCTGCTTCTAGCTGGCCTCCCACTTAAGTCACCTCTCCCCTCTCCAGTCAGTTCAAAACTCTGCTGCCCGTCTCATCTTCCGCCAGGGTCGCTTTACTCATGCTACCCCTCTCCTCAAGACCCTTCACTGGCTCCCTATCCGTTTTCGCATCCTGTTCAAACTTCTTCTACTAACCTATAAATGTACTCACTCTGCTGCTCCCCAGTATCTCTCCACACTCGTCCTTCCCTACACCCCTTCCCGTGCACTCCGCTCCATGGATAAATCCTTCTTATCTGTTCCCTTCTCCACTACTGCCAACTCCAGACTTCGCGCCTTCTGTCTCGCTGCACCCTACGCCTGGAATAAACTTCCTGAGCCCCTACGTCTTGCCCCATCCTTGGCCACCTTTAAATCTAGACTGAAAGCCCACCTCTTTAACATTGCTTTTGACTCGTAACCACTTGTAACCACTCGCCTCCACCCACCCTCCTCTCTTCCTTCCCGTTCGCATTAATTGATTTGATTTGCTTACTTTATTTATTTTTTGTCTATTAGATTGTAAGCTCTTTGAGCAGGGACTGTCTTTCTTCTATGTTTGTGCAGCGCTGCGTATGCCTTGTAGCGCTATAGAAATGCTAAATAGTAGTAGTAGTAGAGTGGACAAAAATCCACAAAAACCCCATCTAGCATTTTGTTTCTTTTGACCTGAACAGGATAGGTACTGCCATCAGCAAACACATACACTTTCCAACTGGATAGCAGACTGCATTTCCATCACATGCTCAGGCTGAGCTGAATCTAGAGGTTTAAGTCACAGCTCATGTCAGTGCTTTGGCTATATTAGTAGCCCACTTGAGGTCAGCCTCCAGAGAAGAAATGTGCATGACTGTGACATGAACGTTTCCATACATTCACATCACACTAATGCTTACAGAAGGACTCTTGACACGGCAGTGGGTTTGGCCAGACAGTCCTCCAGAATCTATTTGGGTTTTAGAATCCAACTCCATTCCCTCTACACCCTTTTCTTTCAGTTCCAAGGTGCCTTCTAAAAAAATAAACAAACTGGAAACAATTATAGCTATGTGTTGCTGCCACCAAAACATTTTTGGTGTCTGCCTGTTGCAGTGCCACTTCTTGCATAGTTTCCCCTTTTTTCTGTTGAAAGCAGCCTGTAGCTTCGGAGTCCCATCTGTGAGGATTTAGCAGTCCATGGAGAAAATGAAGTTACTTACCTATACTGGATGTTCTCTGAAGACAGCAGGATTTAAATCCTCACAACCCCTCCCACCACCTCTCCTCTAGCTTGTAATGGACTGAGGAGGTCCCATACAACAGCAGGAACAGGCACACATTGTCCAGATTGTGACCTTTTCTTGGTTTGTGCTCCTCTCTCCCTCTGGTGGCGAGAACCGGTGGCTGCCATAGACTTTCCAGACTCTCTTTTCGGTCCGGTCCTGATATTTTAGCCCTCCAACTTGGTTTGAAGTTTGGCAGCTAGCCTCACCTGTAGCTGCCTCGTGATTCCTGCAGCTGAGCTTTAGCTGCTGATGGGCTTATTAACCACCTGGAAACCTTCTGAGCTTGCCTTTGCATTGCCTAAGGTCTCTGGGTATGTTGGTGTGCTCTGTTGCACTTTTGCCTAGTCTGTTTATTGTCTGTAATCTTTGCCTGGTTCTAGTCTAGTCTTTGTGTAGTTTAGCTTGTACTTTATTGCTTGTTTCCTAATCTTGTTTCTTGTTTGCATTTCTTTGTCTGGTCCTTGGTTAGTCTGTGTGTAGGTGCTGTTAGCATTTTCTGCCAGTTCCCTTCCTAGTGGCTTCTTGGCAGCTGTCAGTCCTTGCTGTTACCTGTCTTTGTACCCTTCTCAGTGGCTGCTTGCAGCTTTCAGTCCTGGTCCTTTAGCCTGTCCACTTTGTCTTGTGGTGTATTGTTTGTGAGTTCTAGCCCAGTTTCCTGCCTTGTCTCCCATGTTTGTTTCTTTTCCCTCTGACCCTCAGTGTCTGTTCGGCCTAGCTTGTTTTCACCCACTGTGTTCTGTAAGTCCTGCCGGTCACCTGCACCTGGGGGCTCAACCCCTGGGGAATGGTGGTCAAGCGCAGGTGAAGTCTATCTGTTCCTGCCCTGCCTGTTCCAGCTTGTTTCGCTCAGCTGCAACTCCAGTCCAGCAGTTCCAGTCCTGTTTCTTCCAGTCCGTCAGAGTTTTGCCTTGTCTCAGGTTTGGGGGTGGTTTTGCCTGCCACTGCCGCTCTTTGGCAGTGGTCCAAGGGCTCACGAGTCCGGATTCTCCTTGAAAGCCTGACATACATTCACAGTGGGCCTATTCAAAGATTTCTGAAAAAGTTTCTAGTATAGTACTTTTTTCTAGTATAGTACTTCCCATGCTGTGCTCTGTCACTTGTATGTAAGGATTTAAGTATTGCTGTCCTCAGAGAGCACCTGCTACATATAAGTAACTTCTTTTTCTAAAATCTGCCTGTATGTCTTTTATTTATATCCCCCTATGTTACTCAACATAGCCTACTTTTATAAAGATTTTCAAATCTTTTCGTTTTGTTTGCAGGTTATAAAGGAACTTTTAGGAAATGGGGCTGATCCAAATTTACCACTGGGCAAAGGTATAGAAAGTGCACTCTGCTCTGCTGTCAGTACTGCCTATGAGCAAAACAAAAATCTTCATTCTAACATCTTTCTGGTAAGGAGCAAAATAATGACATATAATTGGGGCTGCTGGAGAATAGTAATCACAATGTGATCAAATTTGTCAACACTGGAAGGAAGACACTAAAAAAAGCTATTGCTTTAGTGTTTAATTATTAAAAAAAAAAAAGAAACTATGATAAAATGTTGAAGTTACAAAATAACTAAAAGGAGTGGTTGCAAGGATCAAATATTTGCATGAGGCATGGACATTATCCAAAAGGACATCTTGGAGTTAGATAAATGTAGGGCTTCCAATTTTAGGCTTTAACTGATAAAAAAAAAACAATATCCTTGATGCAAAAACTTTTAAGTAAGTGTTAGTTGGATAAACACAAAAAAAACACTACTAGTACTTCACTCATTCCCTGTATCCTCCACTCAGTTTTCATGCCTTTCCTGTGTTGATGACTCCTAAGTGACACAAAGATTAACAGTTGATTCTGTCAGAAAGGATACTCAACAGTGTAAAACCATCAATAAGCATTCTTCCATAGCATCCCTCTAGACCGGCACAGATGGGTTATGCACTCCTTCCAGCATAGAGAGAATGAGAGCACACTGAGTTTCAAATAACCCTATAAGTTCAGTCCCCTGAAAGTCGTCTATTCGCAGTCTCAGCAGATGGTAGCAGTGGTAAGCTTGTGCAGTCCAAGTCTGTAGGCTGTAGGGGGATCTGTGTGCTTTCAGGTTACTTGAGGGTTCTTGTAGAATTTAAAAAAAAAAAAGGAGCTTGACTAGACAAAGAAAAGTAAAGCTTACTCTGTGTGCTTCCTGCTTGCTGGACTGGGGTTGAGGTCTGTGTGGTCTCATCAGCCATGGAGGTGTTACACCTGGGTGACCAGGTCCCTCCCCACCTTCCCACTCACTGGGGTTCCCTAATGGGTTGCCTTTTAGTCTTGTGCCTCGGCTTGTCTTCTCTACCGCAGGGAAGACAGGCCCCCTTGAATGCCTAAGGGATATGCCTGCAACATTTAGTTAAATTACTTAAAAAAAAACAGTTTGGCTCCAGTGTTTGTCTCCAGTTTGCTCATCGCAGTCCTATGGGGTTTCCATCTTATTTTTCTTCTGTCGGATGCTTTGTGTGGGTCTCATGTTTTCTCCGAGGACAAGCAGGCTGCTTGTTCTCACGACTGGGGTTGACGTCCACGGCAGCCCCCACGAACCGGAACAAAACTTTGCGGGCGGTCCCGCACGCAGAGCACGCCCACCGCGCATGCGCGGCCGTCTTCCCGCCCGTGCGCGACCGTTCCCGCTCAGTCTTTTCTTTTCCGCGCTGGAGAGAGCCGCGTTCGTCTCTCTCTCTGTCAGCCCCGGAAACCGGATCGCGCTTTCGCCGCAAAGTTTTTTCTCTTTCGTTGTCTCCGTTTTTCTGTTTTAGTTTGTTTAAAAAAAAAAAATGCAGAACTTTGTTTTTCCCTCGTCTTTTAGCGGGGGCATCGCGTTGCGGCCTTGTGGCCGCGCGGTCGATTTATTTTCGAGGTGTGATTTTTACCGCCACCATCGACGACTTTGACTTCGCCTACGCAATTTTTCCGTCGATGTCCTCGAAGATCACGAGTGGATTTAAAAAGTGTGGTCGGTGTGGCCGGCATATCTCGCAGACTGACACTCACACTTGTGCTCCGGCCCGAGGCACTGGAGGCACCGATACCAAGACGTGCACCTTGTGTCTCGGTCTCCGGAAACGGACACAGGTAGTGAGGCAAGTTCTTCGGGACCGTCTTTTTGGAACTTGCGCCGGCCCCTCGACGTCGACTTCGACGACATCGGTATTGACGGCCGGATCTTCGGTACCGGTACCGATGTCCACGAAATTGGCACCGACCCCAGGAGCACAGGTTCCGTTGGCCCGCCGGTCCTCCGGAGACGGCAGGGGTGAGAGGCCGCGTGGGCAATCGGCCCCGGTCACTCCCTCTACCCAGGGCCCTCGGGACCGAACCCTGTTGGATCCGATCCCTTGAGGCCGAGGGGGATCTACGTCCTCCTCTTCTGTTCCACCAAGCGCCAAATGACGGGCACCGTAAAAAGGCGAAGAAGCAACGTCATCGGTCGCCCACGGCGCATCCGGCTCCCGGCGCCAGGGATGATTCGACGCCGAGGAAGCGGCAGCGCTGAGAGGAGAGGTCCCCCTCGGTGGTAGAGGTATCGTCACGCCAGGGTGCCAGCACTTCGGTGCCGTCTCCTGGACCCGACCAGCTTCCGGCACCGACACCTCTACCGGCCCCCTCGCCTTTCCCGACTGCGGGCCTAGATGAGTGCCTCCGAGCCATCCTTCCGGGGATCCTGGAAGGGCTGATGCGCCAGACTGTGCCGGCGCCGGGGGTGCTTGCGCCCTCGGCGCCGTTGATGGAGGCGCCGACGTGCTCTAGCCCGGTGCCGAGGCCTTCGACGCCGACGCCACTTGCGGCGCCAGTCTCAACCGCCACGCAGGTGGAGTCCCCGTCGACATCGATGGAGGGAGCTTCATCCCCGCCGGCGCGGGAGTCCACCGCTCGACGACGCCACCGAGGCCTCGGTGCCTCGACGTCGAGCCGGGCCCGGTTGAGGACTGAGCTGCAGGAGCTCATGTCCGACACCGAGGAAGAGGCCTCGTTGGGAGAGGAGGAGGACCCCAGATATTTCTCCTCAGAGGAGTCTGTGGGCCTTCCCTCCGACCCCACTCCTTCACCAGAGAGAAAGCTCTCGCCACCTGAGAGCCTCTCCTTTGCCTCCTTCGTCAGGGATATGTCTATTTGCATTCCCTTTCCTGTGGTCTCTGTGGATGAGCCGAGGGCTGAGATGCTCGAGGTCCTCGACTATCCATCACCACCTAGAGAGTCCTCCACGGTGCCGTTGCACAATGTCCTCAAAGAGACACTGCTTCGGAACTGGTTGAGACCATTATCTAATCCCACCATCCCCAAGAAAGCGGAGTCCCAATACAGGATCCACTCGGACCCAGAGTTAATGCGGCCTCAATTGCCTCATGACTCGGCGGTCGTGGACTCTGCTCTCAAGAGGGCACGGAGTGCGAGGGATACCGCTTCGGCGCCCCCGGGGCGGGAGTCTCGCACTCTGGACTCGTTTGGGAGGAAGGCCTACCAATCTTCCATGCTCATGACCCGCATCCAGTCTTACCAGCTCTACACGAGCATCCACATGCGGAATAATGTGAAGCAACTGGCAGACCTGGTCGACAAGCTCCCGCCGGAGCAGTCCAGGCCTTTTCAGGAGGTGGTCAGGCAGCTGAAGGCGTGCAGAAAGTTCCTGTCCAGGGGTATATATGACACCTGTGACGTGGCATCTCGTGCTGCGGCCCAAGGTATAGTGATGCACAGGCTCTCATGGCTGCGTGCCTCTGACCTGGACAACCGCACCCAGCAGAGACTGGCCGACGTCCCTTGCCGGGGGGATAATATTTTTGGTGAGAAGGTCGAGCAGCTGGTGGACCAACTGCATCAGCGGGAAACCGCCCTCGACAAACTCTCCCACCGGTCGCCTTCAGCATCCACCTCAGCAGGTGGACGTTTTTCCCGGGCCAGGCAGGCTGCGCCCTACCCCTATAACAAGCGTAGGTACACCCAGCCGGCCCGAAGGCCTCATCAGGCACAGGGACAGTCCCAGCGCGCTCGTTCCCGTCAACAGCATGCGCCTAAGCAGCCCCCTGCGCCTCCACAGCAAAAGCCGGGGACGGGCTTTTGACTGGATCCATGGGAACATAGCTGCCATCAAAGTGTCCGTACCGGACGATCTGCCAGTCGGGGGGAGGTTAAAATTTTTTCACCAAAGGTGGCCTCTTATAACCTCCGACCAGTGGGTTCTCCAAATAGTGCGGTGTGGATACGCCCTGAATTTGGCCTCCCTTCCACCAAATCAATCCTTCAGCTCCCATCACAAGCAGGTACTTGCAGAGGAACTCTCCGCCCTTCTCAGCGCCAATGCGGTCGAGCCCGTACCACCCGGGCAGGAAGGGCAGGGATTCTATTCCAGGTACTTCCTTGTGGAAAAGAAAACAGGGGGGATGCGCCCCATCCTAGACCTGAGAGGCCTGAACAAATACCTGGTCAAAGAAAAGTTCAGGATGCTTTCCTTGGGCACCCTTCTGCCAATGATTCAGAAAAACGATTGGCTATGTTCCCTGGATTTAAAGGACGCATACACTCACATCCCGATACTGCCAGCCCACAGGCAGTATCTCAGATTCCGCCTGGGCACACGGCACTTTCAGTATTGTGTGCTGCCCTTTGGGCTCGCCTCTGCCCCACGGGTGTTCACGAAGTGCCTCGTGGTGGTCGAGGCGTATCTTCGCAAGCTGGGAGTGCACGTGTTCCCATATCTCGACGATTGGCTGGTCAAGAACACCTCGGAGGCAGGAGCTCTCCGGTCCATGCAGTGCACTATTCACCTCCTGGAGCTGCTGGGGTTTGTGATAAATTACCCAAAGTCCCATCTCCAGCCAACTCAATCTCTGGAACTCATAGGAGCTCTGCTGAATACTCAGACGGCTCAGGCCTTCCTTCCCGAAGCGAGGGCCAACAACCTCCTGTCCCTGGCTTCCCAGACCAGAGCGTCTCAGCAGATCACAGCTCGGCAGATGTTGAGACTCCAGGGTCATATGGCCTCTACAGTTCATGTGACTCCCATGGCTCGTCTTCACATGAGATCTGCTCAATGGACCCTAGCTTCCCAGTGGTACCAAGCCACCGGGAATCTAGAAGATGTCATCCGCCTCTCCACCAGCTGCCGCACTTCACTGCACTGGTGGACCATTAGGACCAATCTGACCTTGGGACGCCCATTCCAAATTCCACAGCCCACGAAAGTGCTAATGACGGATGCGTCTCTCCTGGGGTGGGGAGCTCATGTCGATGGGCTTCACACCCAAGGACTGTGGTCCCTCCAGGAAAAGGATCTTCAGATCAACCTCCTGGAGCTCCGAGCAGTCTGGAACGCACTGAAGGCTTTCAAAGATCGGCTGTCCTATCAAATTATCCAAATTCGGACAGACAATCAGGTTGCAATGTATTACATCAACAAGCAGGGGGGCACCGGATCCCGCCCCCTGTGTCAGGAAGCCGTCGGGATGTGGTGTTGGGCTTGCCAGTTCGGCATGCTTCTCCAAGCCACATACCTTGCAGGTGTAAACAACAGTCTGGCCGACAGACTGAGCAGAGTCATGCAACCGCACGAGTGGTCGCTCCATTCCAGAGTGGTACGCAAAATCTTCCGAGAGTGGGGCAGCCCCTCGGTGGACCTTTTCACCTCTCAGACCAACCACAAGCTGCCTCTGTTCTGTTCCAGACTACAGGCACACGGCAGACTAGCGTCGGATGCCTTTCTCCTCCATTGGGGGACCGGCCTCCTGTATGCTTATCCTCCCATACCTTTGGTGGGGAAGACCTTACTGAAGCTCAAGCAAGACCACGGCACCATGATTCTGATAGCGCCCTTTTGGCCCCGTCAGATCTGGTTCCCTCTACTTCTGGAGTTGTCCTCCGAAGAACCGTGGAGATTGGAGTGTTTTCCGACCCTCATTTCGCAGAACGACGGAGCGCTTCTGCACCCCAACCTTCAGTCTCTGGCTCTCAAGGCCTGGATGTTGAGGGCGTAGACTTCGCTTCGTTGGGTTTGTCTGAGGGTGTCTCCCGTGTCTTGCTTGCCTCTAGGAAGGATTCCACTAAAAAGAGTTACTTTTTCAAGTGGAGGAGGTTTGTCGTTTGGTGTGAGAGCAAGGCCCTAGAACCTCGTTCTTGTCCTGCACAGAACCTGCTTGAATACCTTCTGCACTTATCAAGACCAACTCAGTAAGGAATCACCTTAGTGCAATTAGTGCTTACCATTATCGTGTGGAAGGTAAAGCCATCTCTGGAGAGCCTTTAGTCGTTCGATTCATGAGAGGCTTGCTTTTGTCAAAGCCCCCTGTCATGGGATCTCAACGTCGTCCTCACCCAGCTGATGAAACCTCCTTTTGAGCCACTGTATTCATGCCATCTTAAGTACTTGACCTGGAAGGTCATTTTCTTGGTGGCAGTTACTTCAGCTCGTAGGGTCAGTGAGCTTCAAGCCCTGGTAGCTCATGCTCCGTATACTAAATTTCATCATAACAGAGTAGTGCTCCGTACTCACTCTAAGTTCCTGCCAAAGGTGGTGTCGGAGTTCCATCTTAACCAGTCAATTGTCTTGCCAACATTCTTTCCCAGACTGCATACCTGCCCTGCTGAGCGTCAGTTGCACACATTGGACTGCAAAAGAGCATTGGCCTTCTACTTGGAGCGGAAACAGCCCCACAGACAGTCCGCCCAATTGTTTGTTTCTTTCGACCCCAATAGGAAAGGGGTCGCTTTCGGGAAACGCACCATCTCCAATTGGCTAGCAGATTGCATTTCCTTCACTTACGCCGAGGCTGGGCTGACTCTTGAGGGTCATGTCACGGCTCATAGTGTCAGAGCCATGGCAGTGTCGGTGGCCCACTTGAAGTCAGCCACTATTAAAGAGATTTGCAAGGCTGCGACGTGGTCTTCTGTCCACACATTCACATCACATTACTGCCTCCAGCAGGATACCCGATGCGACAGTCGGTTCGGGCAGTCGGTGCTGCAGAATCTGTTTGGGATTTAAATCCAACTCCACCCTCCAGGACCCGAATTTATTCTGGTCAGGCTGCACTCTCAGTTAGTTGTTCTTCGTAGATCAATTTCTGTTATGCCCTCGCCGTAGCGAGGTTCAATTGACCTGGGTTCTTGTTTTGAGTGAGCCTGAGAGCTAGGGATACCCCAGTCGTGAGAACAAGCAGCCTGCTTGTCCTCGGAGAAAGCAAATGATACATACCTGTAGCAGGTGTTCTCCGAGGACAGCAGGCTGATTGTTCTCACCTTCCCTCCCTCCTCCCCTTTGGAGTTGCGTTTTACTCATTTTTGCTTGTCATTCAACTGAGCGGGAACAGTCGCGCACGGGCGGGAAGACAGCCGCGCATGCGGGGTGGGCATACCCTGCGTGCGGGACCGCCCGCAAAGTTTTGTTCCGGTTGGTGGGGGCTGCCATGGACGTCAACCCCAGTCGTGAGAACAATCAGCCTGCTGTCCTCGGAGAACACCTGCTACAGGTATGTATCATTTGCTGTGCAGAATGAAATGGCATCTCAGCATCTGAAACTCTTTGCAGTCTGTCAGCAGCCTGCTTAGATTCCATGGGACACTGCTTTTATTGTGCCGGCCAGGGGGAAGTTCAAGCACCAATTCCGGTGGTGCTGGCTGCTCCTGCACTGAACCCTTCTCATGGGGACCCAGCCGCAGTCAACAACGCAGAGGGGCAGTCACTGACAGTGGCTCTGATTTCAGCTGGAACTGCCATAATCTTAGATTCATCGCCAGTACCGGAGCTCCCACCGTGTCTTCAGCTTATGCCTTCAGCTGTGCCTCCTGCTAATGCCTCACCACTTACCAGGTTCTTCTGGAGCGGAGTTTCCTCCAGATTTTGTTTTAACTATGTAGAGGGCATTTTGCCTACACAGAGAGGGCACTGGTGAGAGACAGCAGCCACGAAGGGGGTGGGGGGGGGGGGTGCAGTGTGATTCAGGGGCCTTCTAATTCTTTTTTTTGTTTTTGTTTTTAAATTTCAAAAAAGATCTTTTTTGGTATCAAATGGCCGAAATAAGTACAGTGCAACTAGCAGTAAACAAGCATAAGTCATCTATACAATGAAATGTGTACCAACAAACAATAAGTACCATTGCAGTCAATAGATTCTATACAACAAGTAATGTAACCTCTATACATTTTCTAGTTTTAAAGATATTATATAGATTCTCCCCACTCACCCATCCTCCCTTATCCCAGCAATCTGAAGTCCAGGATGGTAGGAACAACTAATTAACTACAAAAAACAATAGGAACCTCACCCCCAGTTAAACTGAACAATATTGCAGGAATGGATCCCAAATGGCTTCCCACTTATGCAAAGAATGGTGACATACTTCCAAAAGGCGTTCCATGTCACAAACGTACCACAGCTTATTCAATCATTTAATCAAGGAGGGAACAGTCTGCTGCTTGTAATAAGTGGCTAACGTAACACAAGCAGCACACATAGCATGTCTCACCAAAAAAGCCTGAGGTCCTTTAAGTCCTGGTACTTTCTTAGGAAACAAAAAGTATATCGGGGACCATTGGATTGGGCAACAAGCCAGTGCTGAAGTGCTTTCCATTAAGCCTGAACTTTGACACAGGACCACCAGATGTGGCCCATAATGCACAATTCTCCATAACCCCTCCAGCATATAGCAGAGGAGCCAGGAAAGATGTGCCCAAGCCGAGCAGGCATAAGTATCATCTAAACAGCACTTTAACAGCATTTTCCTTAAGTGACACAGAGACTGAAATCTTCAGCAGTGCATTTTCCAAAGAATTCCAGTCATCATCCTCCATCACCACCCCCAACTCATGTTACCAATTAAGACGGTGCAAAGTGTATTGGGGCGTAAAAGAGCAGAGGAGTTTGTAAAGACAGGTGATCAATTCCTTGGTGCTCTGAGAATCTTCACAAAAATCTTCCAAAAAGGAATCATCACGAGATATGCGGGATCATATTGGCGCTGACAATAGGAAATGAGACAATTGAAGGTATGCAAAGCGATCACGGGAAGAAATCAGGTAAGCCTCTAAAAAAGAAGGAAAGGAGATTAAAAAATCGTAATCGAACAATTGACTCCAGGTCTTTAAGCCAAGGGAAACCTAATGAGTAAATGGTCATCATACAAGCCCAGGAGGGAACAAAGGATTGAAAGCTATGGGAGAAAGATGAGACAGAATATGGTCCGGGGAAGCAAATAAACTGTTCCAGTAGTGGAACATAGTAAGAATCAAAGGACACATCCCACAGTCAAAGTGACGATGTCTCCTGAGGAGCCACATTAAGGAGCCCAGATGTCTAGGACAAACAAATTCCTGCTCCAGATGAACCCAAAGCTTATGGGGAAGCACCTGGTACCATTCCAGAGCGGCACATACCGGGGTTGACCTGTAGTATGAAAAGACGTTTGTCACACCCAAGCCACCCTTCTGTTTATCCCAGTAAAGAAAAGAACAAGGTAGGCGAGGTCTCTTATTACTCCAGCTAAACAGGAGCAAACGGTCCTGTAGTTTAGATAAGAAATCCTGAGACATTTGGAGATGAAGAACCTAAAATAGATAAAGGAGATGTGGCAATACTGTCATCTTGACCATAGCTGTACAACCAAACTAGGACAGCTCAAGGCTACCCCATCGTTCCAAGTCACAAAAAAGACCCTCGACCAGTGCAAGGTAATTTTCCTGAAAAGAGGTCAGCGTATGAAGGAGTTAAAAGCACCCCCACATACCGAATACCCCGCAAGACCCATCTAAAAGAGAAAGAAGACGGGAGGGATTCCAGCACATCCTATGGCAAGGTAACATTTAAAGCTTCAGATTTGCTCATATTAATCTTAAAACCTGAGACTGCCGAATAGTTTGTGATAGCTCATAATAGATTTGGGAAGGAAATGAGAGGGCAGGTCAGGGAAAGAAAGACATCATCCGCAAAAAGAGCCAGCTTATATTCCTGGTCCCCAAAATGTACACCAGGGATACCTGGGTCTGCACGAACCGCCACTGCAAAAAGTTCCATTGCCATAGCAAATAACATGGGAGATAACAGGCACCCTTGACGTGTACCCCTAGACAGAGGAAACAACGCCAAGTTTCCTCCATTAATACAGACACATGCTTTGGAAGAGGAATAGAAATCCTGAATCCAGCCTCGAAAATCTGTACCCAACCCAAAGCACTTGATCACCTGATACATGAAAAGCCAGTGAACACGCTCAAAGGCCTTCTCAGTTTCTAAGCCGATAAGGTACTTTGGAATCCGATTGCGCTGTGCCAAGTAAAGTAAATCCACCACCCAGCGGACATTATCCATTGCCTGACAATGAGCAACAAAATCTACCTGATCTGGATGGATAATGGACGGCAATACAAGCACAAGACGGTTTGCCACTTTAGCCAATAATTTGACATCCACATTCAACACTGAAATAGGTTATAAGAGGTGTACAGAGTATGATGTTTATCAGGTCTCGGAATGACAGCAAGCCAAGCCTCCATCATAGAAGGAGGTAAAGCAACTCCAGATTTTACCCCATTAAGAATATTAGCTGAAAGAGGAGCCAAGTCTGAGGCAAAGCACTTATAAAAGTCATTCGGTAACCTATCCAAACCAGGCGATTTATGTAAGGGAAATTCTTTGATAGCTTGCCAAACTTCCAATGGATTCACCGGACGGTCAAGGTCAGCACACTGAGTAGCAGAAATCTGGGGAAAAGCACATTCTGATAAATACTGTGCAATGGCTTTGGAACGAATAGTAATGTCTTGAGAGTAGTGAGATTGGTAGAAATCCTGAAACTGCTGCCGGATCTGAGCTGATTTAGTCAGTAGTTGTCTTGTACTATCTTGTATGCGCAGGATAGTATGATTAGTAAGCTTTAAGGCTAAGGAATATCCTGCCTTATTGACAAATGGTGTAACTTATAGCGTGATTGAATAAGTCACAATTGATCAGAGTAAAGATCATCTAGTTGCAGTTTAGCGGCCTGCAATTCTCTCCACACCACAACTGAATCTGTGACTTTATGCTGCTCCTCCTAACGGCGAATGGTGTCCAGACAGCATGCAAGCTGTGGTCTAAGTACATTAGCACACCTGCTAGCCTGCTGTAAAAAATAGCCCATAGAAACCGCCTTCAATGCATCCCAAACCATTCCCAAAGAAGGCCCAGAATTCAGATTATTAACTAAATATTCTTTTAATAATGAATGATATCCCCCAAGATCTCCAGATCTTGCAACAGAAGAGTATTTAAGGTCCATCGCTGATCCCTATCCTCATCCCTTAGTGCTGAAATCAGAGCTCATACCGGGGCATGATCAGAAAGTTTGATACTGCCAATACCAATCATTGGAGCTCCCTCAGCCAATCAAGTATCCAAGTGAATGAAGTCTATACGGGTGTAAGATTCATGAGTGGGGGAATAGTAGGTATAGTCCTGTACCCTAGTATGCTCGTTCCTTCCTCCACCTTCACTTCCCAAACTGTAAGGGTGTCAAGTACAAGAGGATCTTCGCCTCGTCTTTCCGCTATTGGAGTCCTAAGCACTGGAATTCTCTCCCGCAACACCTTAAAACTCAAGCGGACCATGCCCTCTTCAAGAAGTTGTTGAAGACCTACTTCTTTGCCAAGACCTACTCCTCACTTTATACCGCTGCTTGATGCACTCTCCCTGGCTCCTACCCTGCTAGTTCACCCTGTTAGATGCTTCTCCCCCTGCATACTCCTTGTATATTCTTCTAAGTTTTCCTATTCTGTATTTTATTTAATGTTTGTAAGCCACATTGTGCCTGCATGAGTGGGAAAATGTGGGATATAAGTGAACAATAAATAAATACACCAAACATCAGATAGCCCCAGTGCCTGAGAAAAGGAAGTTAATGCCGAAGAAAGCCAGGAATCAGAACCAGACACAGGGTCTGAACGATCTAAGTAAGAAATCTCTCAAAATTATTTTACTCTGTACAAAAGAGGAAAGGGCCTCTCACAACCTAATGTAAAATGGTTCTTGGTGTTCATTGGGTGCATAAACAGAGACAAGGGTAACCTCAACCTAATCTAGAAAAAGATGTAAAAATAAAAAGCGCCCATCCGGGTCACACTTTAGCTTGATCACCTGTACCTTCAAAGAAGAGTGCAACAGAATAGCAACTCCCCATTTTGTAGAGGCTCCAACTGTAGAACAACAGTAGACATGAGGAAAACGAGGGTGAGAGAGGAATTTCATGAGCACACTGAAGGTGAGTCTCCTGCAAAAACACTTGTGTTTTCAAATGGAGTAGTTCTTTAAACAACTTTTGACTTTTCTGAGGTGAGTTCAAGCTGACCGTATAAGGCAGTAATTTTAGATCAGCAGAGATTTGATGTTATACAGTAGCACAGTACCAATCCCCAACAATTCTTCCCCACCTGGACAAAGCATAGAGAGCCCCATTTAATTCACCCACTTTTCCACAACCCATTACCCACTCAACCCCCTCCTCCTTATACACCCAACCATGCATCAAACACCAAAGAGCAGACCAGAAAAGGCCCCCCTGAATGGGAGATTGAGGATCTAACTCACAGCACCAAACAGCCCAAACAAACACACGCTCCCCCCCCCCACACACATTCCAGACTTAAACAATTATCGCAATGAACCCCCCCCCCCCCCCACACACACACACACACACACACTCCTGTACCATTTGCTCTGATTCACAACCAATTACCATTCTAGATCAGGCATCCCCCAGCATAATACACACTCCAACCTACAAGGCATTCACTCACTCAAACATCCACAAACTGGAAAAATACAACAGCAGAATTGCACCCTAAAGATTATAGACCAGGGAAATGTAAGGACCCAGTCACACTGGTGCAGCTGCAGTCTCCACACTCTTCGACTTCCTATTCTTGGCTGACACTCTGCCATTTCTGCAACTTAGCCCTGGTTGCAGGAGCCACCAGGCCTGGGGGAGAGACCATAATTGTCAGATCCGCTGCATGCAGCACTTTCTAGGAAGTCACCAGTGATTGCACTCATTGTGGTTTATCCTTCAAAACAAAACACAAAGAAAAAGGGAAATCCCCATTGATATGGGATCTTCTCTTTCATCAAAACATCCAGGGCAGGTTTCATCAATCACTGCTGAGAAAGTATGAATTGCGAGAAGTCTTGATAAATGAAAATTTATGAGTCATTGCACTGCAACTGTGGGGTCTTCCAGGCCCTTTGTAAGAGGCGCTTCTTGACAACGCAGCTTGAGAAACGGGCTATAATGTCCCAAGGGCAATTGTCAGTGCGTTACCCTAAAGAACAGTGTGTTCTTTCCAAGTTTAAAGATGTAAAGGAGTCATCCAGTCCCAGCAGCTGAGAGCACAGGGTGTGAACAATGGTGAGAACGTCTTCTGTCTGACCTCCTTCAGGAACACCATGAAATCTTAGGTTTTTACGATGCACTTGATTTTCCAGATCGTCCATCTTATAAAGGATGTTTTCAAAGTGCTTCTCCAGGTGGTGAGTACAAGAGGGATTGGATGCAGCTTAAGTTCCATGTCTTTCATGCGACCTCCCAGCTCACATAGGTCAGAACTCAGTGTTGCCATGTGTTTCAATATCTCTTCTCTGGAAGATTTAATTTCGGACCGGATCTCGGACAGGCACTGGTGAAGCTCCTTAGATATGCCATGCTTAGCTGGGAAAGATCGAGCATTGGCAAAGGAATACGCGGAGTCCAAATCCGACAGAGAAAGAGGAGCCAGGGAAGCATGGTGCATAGGGCCTTTACTGGCAGCACGGCTTGAAAAGCATTCCCTATCATTCTTTGTGGATAAAGAGGCTTTGCTCATGACGGTGCCAATTCTCCAGGACACTTTCAACAAGGTAACTCAGAAAAACTACCCAGGATGGAGTAGGATTAAGCTAATATTAGTGTGAAAGGACTGGAGCTACGAGTTAGGCAGCCATTCAGTGCTGTGATGTCACTTCCTCTCCAGGTCTTCTAATTCTCTACCCACCAAATGCCATTGTGTAGATTGGGAGGAGGAGGTCCTGGTGGAAGCTGGCTCTTCCCATTCTGAAGAAGATTGGGACTGGACCACGGAGGATGCTCTGGATTAGGATCTGGACTTGGGAGAGGATACTTGGATTGAAGATCTGCCCCAGATGAGGACTCCTCTGTCATTCAGATTTTCATAAGGAAGAACGCAGGAGCTCATTTCTCAGGTTTCTGTGGTGTTGAAATTTGAGTTCACCCCTATGGAGGCTCCATGGACAGTGGATCTCCTTTTGAAGGTTATCCAATTGTCCTCCAGGTCCTTCCCTATGCACAAGGATATCCAGACTCATTGGAATGTGTCTGATGCCCCTTTCTGGATTGCCTGGTCCATGATACACCTTTATCCTTTTACGTTCCCTCATGGTGGATGCAGTTGTTTCCACAGTAACAAAGAAGAATATGATCCCAGTAGATGGGGGCACGGCTCTGAAGGATCATCAGGACATCAAATGGAAGTGCTTCTTAAGCAGAACTTTGATGTGGCAGTGCTAGTGGTGCAAGCAGCCATCTGTGGGGGATTAGTAGCTTGAGCCTGTTTTCATTGGGCAGAGCGTGTCCTGGACAGGGAGGCAGATGACCAGTCCTTGGTGGATCAGGAAGTGGCCAAGGTTCTAATTAAGGTAATAAGCAAGTGCTGCTCCCACTATCTCTCAATACATTCAGTATATCCAAACAGTAACCACAAACAACAAAATAAATCATATTAAAATCCCAAGACACTTTGACTAGCCAAACATCCTTAATTTTTGTAGCTTGCTTTAATATATTGAAATACTCATATATTAATAAGATGGAGTCCAGCAACAAGAGGGGTGCTACCCAGTCTTTTGCACAGAGTGTCACATGTATGATTATCTCCCAGTTGGAGTGAAGTCATATGTGTGTGCCCGATGCAAAGAACTCCTGGCTCTCAGAGAGAAGGTCCATTCTCTTGAGACTAGAGTACAAGACTTGGTAGAGATGAGGGAGATAGAACAATACATAGATGAGACCTACAGGGATATTGTAGAGAGGTCCCACCTCCAGCCAGGTAGCCCCTGTGCTACTTCAGAGGTGAGAGGTCTCCTAGAAGGAGAGCATTGCCATGGTGAAGAAGGAAGTACTCCTGTACCCAGGAACTGCCCACCAGAGGATGTATTATCCTTTCGCACCAAGGATATGTATCTGATTAGAGCCCACAGGGAAAAAGATAGAACCGCTGTTGTAGTTGGAGATTCAATCATTAGGCATGTAGATAGCTGGGTGGCTGGTGGATGTGAGGATCACATGGTGACTTGCCTGCCTGGTGCGAAGGTGGCAGACCTCAGGCGGCACCTAGATAAGATTCTAGATAGTGCTGGGGAGGAGCCGGCCATCTTGGTACACGTGGGTACCAATGACGTAGGAAAATGTGGGAGAGAGGTTCTGGAAGCCAAATTTAGGCTTTTAGGAAGGAAGCTCAAATCCAGATCCTCTAGGGTAGCATTTTCTGAAATACTATCTGTTCCAAGCGCAGGGCCCAAGCGACAGGCAGAGATCCGGAGTCTCAATGTGTGGTTGAGACAATGTTGCGGGGATGAGGGTTTTGGATTTGTCAGGAACTGGGCAGCATTCTGGGGAAGGGAGAGCCTATTCCGATCTGATGGGCTTCACCTTAACCAGGGTGGGACCAGGCTGCTGGTGTCAACATTTAAAAAAGAACTAGAACAGCTTTTAAACTAGAAACGGGGAGAAGGCCGACAGTCGCTCAAAACGCATGGTTCAGGATAAGGTATCTTTTGAGGCTATCATCCAAACAAGGAAGAAAAAGTTCCTTATAGGTAAGGATGCCAAAGAGACCGTAGTGGATCAGATGGCCTTAAGTAAAAATAATAACAACCAGGCAGAAGATAACATATTAATAATGCCATGTATTAAACGTGATATAAAACTGAGCAACAAGCATGCATTGAAATGTCTATACACAAATGCAAGGAGCCTGAGACATAAAATGAGAGAGCTGGAATACATTGCACACAATGAAAAATTGGATATTATAGGCATCTCTGAGACCTGGTGGAAGGAAGATAACCAGTGGGACACAGTGATATTGTGCAACAAATTATATCGTAGTGATAGGGTAGATAGGATTGGAGGAGGGGTAGCACTGTATATTAATGAGAACCTTGACTCTGATAGGCTGCAAATATTGCAGGATACAAAACCACTATTGGAATCTTTGTGGATCGAAATACACGTGAAAAGGGGGGGAAATGGTGATAGGAGTGTACTACCATCCGCCTGGCCAGGACGAGCAGACGGACGCAGCAATGTCAAAGGAAATTAGAGAAGCAAATAAAATGGGCAATGTAATAATAATGGGTGATTTCAATTATCCGGATATAGACTGGGTTAATGTAACATCGGTACATGCCAGGGAGATACAATTTCTTGATGAAATCAAGAACAGCTTCATGGAACAGCTGGTTCAGGAGCTGACAAGAGAAGGAAAAATACTAGATGTCATGTTTTCCAAAGCAGGAACTAGGATCGTGAGCCCTTGGGCCACTGCCGAGGAACGGCAGTGGCAGGCAATACCACCCCACACAGGTATAAGGCAGAACTCTGACAGGGCCAGCTAGACTTCACCTGCACTAGACCACCGTTCCTCAGGAGTTGAGCCCCTGTGTGCAGGTGGCCAGCAGGACTTACCGGACAGGGCAGGAACTGGATCCCAGCAGGATACACACAGGGTCTAGAATACACAGGGAGGCTAGGCAGAATACTAGACTAGGACTCTCTGACAAACAAGAGACAGAACTGAAAGCTGCAAGCAGCCACTGAAATAGGGAACAACCACAGATAGACAAGAGACAGAACTGAAAGCTGCAAGCAGCCACTGAAACAGGGAACAACCACAGATAGACAAGAGACAGAACTGAAAGCTGCCAGGCAGCCACTGATCAAGAAACACAGACAACCAAGAACTAGACAAAGACATACAAACAAGAAACAAGACTGGGAAACAAGCAATACAGAACAAGAAGCTACACAAAGACTAAACTAGACTCAGGCAAGAATTACAGACTACAAACTGGACTAGGCAGAAGTGCACAAGCACCCCAACATACCAGGGCCTTAGGCGATGCAAAGGCAAAGTAGAGAGTTTCTAAATGGCTAATAAACCCAGCAGCAGCTGAGATTCAGCTGCAGCAATCACAAGGTAGCTACGGGTGCTGTGCAGGCTCAAACAAGACAAGCAAGTCTGGCAGGCCGGAAGAACCGGACTGGGCTGAAGTCTGGAACAGGAAGCAGTACACAGACAATCCAATGCAGCCACCAGGTCTGGCCACCAGGGGGTGAGATGACTGAGATCCTGAAACTTGGGCACGACCGTGACACTAGACTTAGTCCTTAGTGGAGCTCATGATCTAGTGCGGGGGGTAACGGTGCGAGGGCCACTGTCACAACCGTCAGGAATAGTGAGCCCGTGGACCACTGCCAAGGAGCGGCAGGCGAATACAGGAGGCAAGGCAGAACAGACTGGTACCACCAGAACTGGAACAGCTGGACTGAAGCTGCTGGACTGGAACAGAAGCAATAAGCAGTAAGCAGGAGAATGGTCCATGAGCCAAGCAGAGTCTTACCGGCAGGCAGCAAAGCAGAAGGGAAACCAGGAACCAAACAGAGTCTATAGGCTGGCGGCAATCAGTAGTAAACCAGGAATCAAGCAGGGGCTTGGGCAGGCAGCAAACAGGAGAATAAGCCAGGAATCAAGCAGGGTCTTGGGCAGGCAGCAGACAGTAGAATAAACCAGGAAACAAGCAGGGTCTTGGGCAGGCAGCAATCAGTAGAATAATCCAGGAAAACAAGCAGGGTCAAGCTGACAAAGAAAGCTTTCAGGGCAGGAACCACAACAGACCAACAGGGACAGGAAAACAACACAAGACCTCTGTTGCCAAGGCAAAGTAGAAAGTTTTCAGGTGGTTAATAAAGGCAACATACAAGGGAGGTCACCAGGTAAGGGTGCTGCTTAGTTCCAAAAATCCCAAGCTAGTCTGGAAGGCTGGAAAATCCGGACCGGACCGGCATGACTTCTGGAACATGGGAAACAGCAAACAGTCCATCGCAGCCACCAAGTCTAACCACCATATGACAAGATGCATGAGAGTATGAAATATGGGCACAATCGTGACAGCCACTTGATAACAGTGATCATAATATGATCAGTTTTGATACTGGCATTGAAGCAAGTGAACTTAGGAAATCAAATACACTAGTGTTTAACTGTAGAAAAGGTGATTATGATAAAATGAGAAAAACGGTGAAAAAAAGACTGAAAGGAGCAGCTCACAGGGTAAAAAAACTTGCATCAGGCATGGATGCTGTTCAAAAACACCATCCTAGAGGTACAGGAGAAATATATTCCGTGTATTAGGAAAAGAGGAAAAAGGACCAAACGTCAGCCGGTGTGGCTAAACAGTAAGGTTAAGGCAGCCATTAGAGCCAAAAAACAATCCTTCAGAAAGTGGGGAAGAGAACTTACTGAAAATAACAAGATAAAACATAAGGAATGCCAAGCCAGATGTAAAGCAGAGATAAGGAGGGCAAAAAAGGACTTTGAAAAAAAGCGTTAGAAGTGAAAATACATAGTAAAACTTTTTTTAGATACATTAAAAGCAGGAAGCCAGCTAAAGAATCAGTTGGGCCGTTGGACGAAAATGGTGTTAAAGGGGGTGATCAGGGAAGACAAAGCCGTAGTGGAGAAATTAAATGAATTCTTTGCTTCGGTCTTCACCAAGGAGGATTTGGGTGGGACACCGGTGCCGGAAAGGGTATTTGAAGTGGGCAAGTCAGAGAAACTAAATTAATTCTCTGTAAACTTGGAGGATGTAATGGCTCAGTTCTACAAACTGAAGAGTAGTAAATCACCTGGACCAGATGGTATTCATCCCAAAGTATTAATAGAACTGAAAAATGAACTGTAGAGCTACTGTTAGTAATATGCAATCTATCACTAAAATCAGGTGTGGTACCGGAAGACTGGAGGGTAACCAATGTTACGCCGATTTTTAAAAAAGATTCCAGAGGAGATCTGGGAAATTATAGACAGGTGAGTCTGACGTCGGTACAGGGCAAAATGGTAGAGGCTATTATTAAGAATAAAATTACAGAGCACATACAAAAACATGGGCTGATGAGACCAAGTCAACACGGATTTAGTGAAGGGAAGCCTTGCCTCAGCAATCTACTACATTTTTTTGAGGGGGTGAACAAACATGTGGACAATGGGGAGATGGTGGATATTGTGTATCTGGATTTTCAAAAGGCGTTTGACAGAGTTCCTCATGAAAGACTCCAGAGGAAACTGGAGAGTCATGGGATCGGAGGTAGGGTATTACTATGGATTAAGAGCTGGTTGAAAGATAGGAAGCAGAGAGTAGGATTGAATGGTCAGTATTCTCAATGGAGAAGGGTAGTTAGTGGGGTCCCGCAGGGGTCAGTGCTGGGACCACTGCTTTTTAATATATTTATAAATGACCTAGAGATGGGAGTAACTAGTGAGGTAATTAAATTCGCAGATGACACAAAATTATTCAGGGTCGTCAAGTTGCAGGAGGAGTGTGAAAGATTACAGGAGGATCTCACGAGACTGGGGGATTAGGTGTCCAAGTGGCAGATGAAATTCAATGTTGACAAGTGCAAAGTGATGCATATGGGTAAGAGGAACCCGAATTACAGCTTTGTCATGCAAGGTTCTGCGTTAGGAGTCACAGACCTAGAAAGGGATCTGGGAGTCATTGTGGATAGGACGTTAAAAACTTCTGCTCAGTGTTCTGCAGCGGCTAAGAAAGCGCACAGAATGTTTGGTATTATTAGGAAAGGGATGGAAAACAAACACAAGGATGCTATAATGCCGTTGTATCACTCCTTGGTGCGACCGCACCTCGAATATTGTGTCCAATTCTGGTCGCTGCATCTTAAAAAAGATATAAAGGAATTGGAGAAGGTGCAAAGAAGGGTGACGAAAATGATAAAAGGGATGGAACGACTTCCCTATGAGGAAAGGCTGAGAAGGTTAGGGCTCTTCAGCTTGGAGAAAAGGCGGCCGAGAGGTGATATGATAGAAGTCTACAAGATAATGAGCGGAGTAGAGCAGTCAGATGTGAAGCATTTGTTTACACTTTCAAACAACAATAGAACCAGGGGACACAAGATGAAGCTAGAATATAGTAGATTTAAAACAAACAGGAGAAAGTTCTTCTTTACTCAGTGTGTAGTTGGACTCATAAGTACATAAGTATTGCCATACTGTGAAAGACCAAAGGTCCATCGAGCCCAGCATCCTGTTTCCAACAGTGGCCAATCCAGGTCACAAATACCCGGCAAGATCCCAAAAATGTACAAAACATTTTATACTGTTTATCCCAGATATAGTGGATTTTCCCCAAGTCCATTTAATAACGGTCTATGGACTTTTCCTTTAGGAAGCCGTCCAAACCTTTTTAAAACCCCGCTAAGCCCCTCAGAAGGGACACCACCTTGTAGTGGTGGAAGGGCTTCTGTGTTTCAATGACTCAGGGCTATGCTGAGGGGTTACTCATATCAGACAGGCCTCTGAGGAGAAACCAGACAAAGAGTGTCCCAAACTGGGAGAGTGGTAAGATGGTGACCTGAAGTTCGTTTGCCCAACGGCCCAGCTGCTCTCTGAAGTTATTTCTTCTTTATGTTAATTTCCTCTCTGCAATTGCACTTTCCTTAACTGAGAGGAAAGGAACAACCGGCAGTCAGCCGCTGATGGCCAGCGTTTTGTACCCTGAGCGGCAAGTGCGGGACCGCTGCACGTCGAACTGCCCACAGATGAAAGGGTTGGTGAGTCCCTTTGATTAGCGCCGGCGAAGGAGCGTCGACGCTCTTGACCTGGAAAAAACAACTCCATCGCTGCCGAATTATTCAACCACCATGTCCAAAGCAGTGGATGAGTGAGTTAGAGCCAAATGCTGAAACGGAGGGAGGTTTATAGCAGAACCCGAATCGCGGGAGCCACTCCTAAACACCTTAAGAGAAATCACCTTGGAGTTTGTTGGCTTCCGTGGAGGTTACATTGAATACCATCTGGAAGGCGCTTCGGGACCTATCGGCGGTAGTAAATAACTTTGTTCAGATATAATCTTATTGAGAGTTACATGGACAATTTGACTGAACCCTTTGAGAGTGAAAAATTGATATAATAAATGAAGTTCTACACAAGCAAGAAGTGGTTATGATTCTGAAAATGATAATGGACTAGAAACTTTGAATAATAAGATGGATGTTATTGTGGATGATTAATGTCGAGATTATTGTTTTTCCCAGAGTTCCAGGTATGACTCCTAAAGTTTTCCTCAGAAATATTTCCTTAATTATTACTTTGAAAGGAGTGAAGCCTGTGAAAACTGGGATTGCTTTAATCAGTGGGATTTGAATTAGAGACTTAAGTATATGTATTGTTAAATAACTTCTGGTTTTTAAAAGAGAGAGAATGTAATCAGATGTATTATTTCTAACTTAAATCTGGACAATAAGTATGTTCTTAATGAAATGAATTGACTATACACCGTATTTGGGCTTGAAGAAGCCAACCAGATGATCAATGTGGAATAATGAATTAGATGAGTAATATCTGGGGATAATCAGGTTAATACCATGTTTTCTTTTTTCTGTTTACTATTTAATTGATCTCCTTGTCTTATTTCACTCTCCCTATTTTTCTTTACTTTGTGGTCTAAGAAAGAGAAAGATTGTATATAATCCATATATCTAGTTGGAATTGTTTTCGTCTTATATTGTATTAATGTGCAGTCATCTCTGTATTACTGTTTGCAAGTGACCCTTGTAAAATGAAAAATTATAAATAAATGATTTAAACTCCGCTAAGCTAATCGCCTTTACCACATTCTCTGGCAACGAATTCCAGAGTTTAATTACACGTTGAGTGAAGAAAAACTTTCTCCGATTCGTTTTAAATTTACTACATTGTAGCTTCATCGCATGCCCCCTAGTCCTAGTATTTTTGGAAACTCGTTGCCGGAGAATGTAGTGACAGCAGCTGGCCTTACGGAGTTTAAAGGGGGTTTGGACAGATTCCTGAGGGAAAAGTCCATTGAACATTATCAAAAACTTTTTTTTTTTGGGGGGGGGGGGGGGGGGGGGGGGGGGGTTCCGGGTTCTTGAAGCCTGGATTGGCCGCTGTCGGAGACAGGATGCTGGGCTTGATGGACCATTGGTCTTTTCCCAGAATGGCAGTGCTTTATGTGGATGCCCTTTAAGACCTGTGCACCTCAGCTAAGTCCATGGCTCTTGGCATGGTGGCGAGGCATTCTGGTGGTTGAGGGACTGGTTGGTCCCATATTCCTGGAAAACACTCATTAAAGTTTCCAAGGAATGAAGAGGATTCATTACATAGACTAATAAATTATCTGCAAAAGCTGAAATCTTGAAAGATGAGGAGCCAAATGGTATACCTTCAAAATCTGGATTAGCTAAAATATCTCTGATCAGTGGTTCCAAAGAGCAGTGATGAAAGTAGGTAGCCCTGATGTGTGCCCTTATGAACCAGAAATGGTTGGAAGAGAAGACCATTGACCCACATATATGCCTATGGATTTGAGTACAAAACTTTCACCACTTGAAGAACACCCCCCCCCCCCCAGCAAAAAAAATCCCATATGTCTGTAAGGTATGAAAAAGGAAATTCCAGCTGACATGGTCAAAAGCCTTTTTATTGTCAAAGCTGACCAGCATCGAAGGAATCTTCCGTGAATGGACCACTATCATTTGAGCCATTCGGAGGGAATCGGGGAGAATTTTATTTTCAACCAAATGTGAGAAATACTTCAACAGTGTAGGTGCAATATGTTCATGGAGAATCTTATAAAACTCAGCGCGTAAACCATCCGGACCTGGGGCTTTACAAAGTGAACTACCCTGAAGGGCCAGCGCTAATTCACCCTCGGAGAAAGGGGCGTTAAGCATCTCCCCTTGAGATAGGGAAATACGAGGAAGCTGCACATTATCCAAGAAGATCAAGCCATCCAAAGGATCCCCGTCTGGGGCAGCATATAAATGTTCATAAAAGCGTTTAAAGATGGCTTTAATTTCCATATCAGAAGAAGTCCTCTCCCCTTCTCTGTGTCAAATTGTAAGAAATATCCTCGATGTGCTTTCACCAAATGGGCCAATAACTTCCCACTCTTAACCCTGTAAAGAAAGAGTTGGAATTTATAATATGTTAAAGATTTCACTGTCCTTTAGTGTAACAAGGTGTTAAGCCCCGCCTGGGATGCAAGGAGGTTCACACAAGCAGTTGCAGATTTCAGGTCTCCAATTACTTTTCGATTCTTATTATCTGCAGGCGATCCTCAGGGAGAGGAATGCTGGCTTTGGCCTAACCCCTGGCAAGCCTTTGCTCAGCTGAGAGGTGCCCATCTCTACCACCGGTTGCCTTTCAGGTGCTGTGGAGGACTTGCAGCTCATCTGCATATCCTTTACAGCCTTCTCCGGGGTGACTCCCAGGTCCACTCCGATCCACTCAGGGCCTCCGCTTTAGGTGCCGTGCGCCTAATGGCGCACGGGGCATTTTTCTCTTTACATTTATTTTTCTCCCAGTTATTACTTATGGCTCCAGTACACTTTTTCTTCTTGGTACTGTCCCTTCCTAATCTGTTTCTCCATCTGAAACTACTGTACACTGCAGGAACACATTGTCCACCCTCTGTATTCATCATCTCATCATCTCTTTTTTTCCTCTTCCTTTTTCTCAGCTCTCAACCTTCAACATTTCCTTCCTTCCATTCATCCATCTCCTTTCTATTTGAGTACATCTCGCCTTCGTCGCTGTCGTCATACCTCTCCTACTCTTCTCTGTGCTGTCTTGCTCCTTATCCTGCTCTCTGCTGGGGACATTAATCCCAATCCTGGTCCTCCACATCAGCTCTCATCCTATTTGTGCAGGTCACACCGTGATATCTCCAATCTACTACTACTACTACTACTAACTAGCATTTCTAAAGCGCTACTAGGGTTACGCAGCGCTGTACAATTTAAACATAGAAGGACAGTCCCTGCTCAAAGAGCTTACAATCTAAAAGACAAGAAAACAATCTAAAGACAAGTGAACAATCTAGAGGACGAGTGAACAGTTAGTCTGATAGGGTGGATAGATTGGGGTATTTTATATATCTCGAGTGGTTAGGCGCCGAAGGCAGCATTGAAGAGGTGAGCTTTAAGCAGAGATTTGAAGATGGGTAGGGAAGGGGCATGGCGTATGGGTGAAGGAAGATTGTTCCAGGCATGGGGTGTGCAAGGCAGAATGGGCGGAGTCTGGAGTTGGCAGTGGTGGAGAAGGGTACTGAGAGAAGGGCTTTGTCCTGTGAGCGGAGGTTACGGGCGGGAACATAGGGGGAGATGAGGGTGGAGAGGTAGTGAGGAGCCGCGGACTGAGTGCATTTGTAGGTAAGGAGGAGGAGCTTGAATTGTATGCGATAACTGATCGGAAGCCAGTGAAGTGATTTGAGGAGAGGGGTGATATGAGTATATCGGTTTTGGCGGAATATAAGACGTGCAGCAGCGTTCTGACTGAATGAAGGGGGGATAGATGGCTGAGTGGGAGGCCGGTGAGGAGTAAGTTGCAGTAATCAAGGCGAGAGGTAATGAGAGCGTGGACGAGAGTTCTGGTGGTGTGCTCAGAGAGGAAAGGGCGAATTTTGCTGATGTTGAAGAGGAAGAAGCGACAGGTCTTGGCAGTCTGTTGGATATGCGCAGAGAAGGAGAGGGAGGAGTCGAAAATGACTCCGAGGTTGCGGGCAGATGGGACAGGGAGGATAGGGGTGTTATCAACAGAGATAGAGAGTGGAGGAAGAGGAGAAGTGGGTTTAGGAGGAAAGACGAGGAGCTCGGTCTTGGACATGTTCAGCTTCAGGTGGCGGTTGGACATCCATGCCGCAATGTCGGATAAACAGGCCGATACCTTGGCCTGGGTCTCCACGGTGATGTCAGGTGTGGAGAGGTATAGCTAATTTCTGTTCCTCTCCTCCCCCTTTCTTCCCTGCCTTTCTCTTGCGCTCTGTGGAATGCCCGCTCTGTCTGTAACAAATTTTCCTACATCCATGACCTCTTTATCTCTCATACTCTCCATCTGTTTGCCATAACTGAAACTTGGCTTTACCCTGAAGACTGTGCTTCAGTCGCGGTCCTATGCCATGGAGGTTATCTTTTCTTCCATACTCCTCGCCCAGTTGGCCGCAAAGGTGGTGTTGGGCTACTACTTTCACCCTCTTGTAGATTTCAACCTCTTCTTCCACCTCAGTCTCACTGTTTTTCTTCCTTCGAAGTCCACTCCACCCATCTATTTGCTCCTCTGCCTCTCCGAGTAGCAGTCATTTATCTACCCCCTGATAAGTCCCTTTCTTCCTTTCTCACTGACTTTGATGCCTGGCTTTCCTTCTTTCTTGAACCTTCATCTCTTTCATTGGCTCCCTGTGACAGCAAGAGTGATATTTAAAGTTTTATGTTTTATTCATAAATCTGTTTATGGGTTGGCTCTTAATTCTCTGCTTAACCAGCTAGATTTTAATTTTTTTTCATCTGCTAATATTTGTTGCTCTAAAAACCGTTGCTTTCTGGTTTATCCTTCTTTGGAAGGTCTGCATTACAGTAAGCATACTGTAGCTTCTTTTTTCACCTATTCAGTATCAATTTGTAATGATTTGTCTTTGACTCATAGGTTGGAGAGTTCTTATCTTTCTTAGGTTATGTGACTAATGTATGTGATGGTAAGATGTGAACATGGATTTTAATACTGTAAACTGTCTGGGACCAATATTTGGCCCTTGTATGTGATCTCTATATTGTAAACCATATAGAACCTTTTTGGTTCTTGTGTATGAAAGACTTGGATTAGATTGGATTAAGATTAGATCGGGGTCTTCTTGAACCCCTAGAAGGCTTCTATTTTCCTGGCACTACAGCACGTTGTCTTTTGTTTTCCACAGCCTACTCTGTAAATTTTGGGATGATCAATGGTATGATTGAGGTGCCCTAAAAAGGCTTCCATCTGTCTCTTTGACCACCTTCCATCAAAAAGTCTCCCTCTTACAAGGAGCATTTGCAAGGCTTTTGTGAATATCTTTCCTTAATCCTGATGCTCCAAGCCATGCCAGTCTACATGCACTAACTGAAATACCTACAGTTCAAGATGATTTATTTATTTATTTATTTATCAATGTATTTATACCCCACATTATCCCTACAAACATGCAGGCTCAATGTGGCTTACAAAACCAGAGAGAGATAGAGATCTCTGGGTGATATCAGAGACAAATTAGAAATGAAGAGCAAAAGTGCAAGAAAGAAAAGACACTTTACATAGAATGGTACAAAAGAATGGGTCCAAGCAGAATCCACGTTTGCATGCTTGCAGGGGTTATAGTCCTACATAGGACTTGTAGAAAATATTTGTACAAACAGATGCGTTTTTAGTGCCTTGCGAAAGAGAAGGTAGTCACTCAGACTGGTTATGGCTCTGGGAAGTGCATTCCAGTTTTGCCCACTGATGAATGGAAAGCTTGACGCCTGAATAGACCATGCTTACATCCTTTCCAGCATGGGTAATGCAAGGTGAGATATAATCACGATGTTGGGGCAGCATTTCTGGCAGGCAAGTCGATCATAGTCAGCATGTAATTTGGTAAAACCCCATTGATGATTTTGTGTACCATGGTGCAAACCTTGAATACAATTCGCTCCTTGATTGGAAGCTAGTGAAGTTTAGCAAGAAGAGGCTTTGCGCTATCGAACCGGGCTTTATTGAAGATGTCTTGCCGTTGTATTTTGGGCAGTCTGTAATTTCCTCAAAACAAAGTCTTTACACCCTGCTAACATACCATTGCAGTAGTCTGTATGACAAAGCACTAATGACTGTATCATATTTCTAAAGAGATGCCTCACGAAGAGGTGGCATACCCGCTTCAGCTTCCACATCATGATGAACATCTTCTGTGTTTGCGCCATAGATTGCCTTTCAAATGTTAAAAAACGGTCAAAGATAACACCCAAAATCTTCAAATGATCAGAGATCGGAAGGATGAGATTGTTAACAACAATAGAAGTTGGATGAATTAACTTGCGCTGGGAAGACAGAACAAGACAGTGTGTTTTTTCTTTATTAAGCTTTAGTTGAAAAGCGTTTACCCAAGAGTCCATAACATGCAGGACGTGTTCGATGGACTTAATAATCTCGGATACTTTAGAATAGAATGGTATACTGTATATACTACAACATCAGCAGCATAGATATATGGATTGAGTCCCAATTCAGCTAATGTGATTGCCAGTGGGGCCATCATAAGGTTGAAAAGGATAGGCGACAGAGGAGAACACTGAGGCACACCACAAAGGCTTTGAAAACAGATCTTTATTAAATGATTTCCACACTCCTCCAACTTCTGTAAAATTAAAGCATGTTCCCTTTGTAGCTCAACGGCAGGGATGGAAGGTGGTTTCAGCCTTTCGGAACAGCTGGTCATAGTACTGCACCAATTGAAATTCTTGGTAACTATCCAGGAGATTAACATGGTTTCTTGAAAACCTTTTTCTCATACATATTGAGTCTTCTGTATTTTCCTATGGGTTGCATTGGAATGCAAACAAGAGCTTCATGATCTTTTCATTGATAATTTGATGATGAGGAAGCTGTGATTTTTCATAGTCAGGCTGGCTGTATCTAGTACTTAATTTCCAGTTGCTTTATCGTGAGAGTCTGGAAAAAGAAGTCTGCCATGCCTTTCTTTGCCTATTCATTAATACTTTATGGATGGCTACTACTGTTCTGGGAAAGCCTAGAATGTAATTTTGGGGGTCTGGTTCATTTCTCAGATTATTCATAAGCTTCTGAAGGAGTAGATTATATCTCTGGATGGAGAATCTACTTTTGGCAGTGGTGAGGATGGTTCAGATTTAATTCTACTTGGTCTACTATAGAATGGAAGAGTCTTCTTAAGACCATATTATATGCCTTGGAGAAGGAATATAATTTGCATTGTCAGAGATATCTGACTCTGGCAAGAATATCAAGTGAGATTGTAAATTGGATAGAGGGCACAGTATCTGCCTGTGTTGTTACTGTTATCACTGGTTGCCAACTGTGCTGGGCAGTTTCAGGATTCTCTCCTATAGAGGACAGTATATGATATTGCACATAATTTTTTCCTAAGGTCTATTAGCACCAGAGGTGGAGGTTTAGTAGAGGAGAAGAAGACAGCCATTGATTCCCTTAACTGTGGAATTAGGCTTCTGAAAGGGTGAAGCCAAGTTCCTTGAATTGCTTATGGTGTCTTCCTGCTGCACAGGTAATAGGTGAAATGACATTCTGGTGCCTGGAGCTGAGAAGGTTCGAGTGGCATCTAGACTTGTGAGCCCATGACTCTCCACCACAATCACACTGGTGAGGTCTCTTGGCGCTATGTCAGCTGTCAGCGTTGTGTGTCAGGGTTTTCCCTATTATATGCTTTCTTTTGTGTTTATCCATACAGGCATGACCATCCCCAGTGCCACAAGGATGCATCACTTTCAGCACCATGGCAGAATCTGTGCCATTTATGGGCATATTGGAAACAAGGCTATAGGAATCTCTTGATGTGTAAGCAGATGGTCAGTGGGGTTGAGGGATTCAGTGACTGATCCTTCAATTGAAATATCTGTGCACTGTACTGAGGATCCATGTGGCTGGGGTGTGGGGGGGGGGGGGGGGTGGATTCTAGACTTTCCTGTACTGCATAGCAATTCAATGAAAGCCAAACTTCTGCAAAATCTAATCTGTGGAGACATTTTTTTACATTTCTGGTAGGCATCAACTTCATGTGATTTTGTTAAGGCAATACGCACATCACTCACATGAATCAGTAATGTTAATTTTCTTGGAACACTTCCAAGAAACACTTCCAAGAACACTTCAGATATATTTTTAAAGCCTGATTTTGGGTCTGACATGGCACTTCCTGAAAATTTTTGTCAACTTTGTGATTGCAGTTAAAACAGAAGCTCAGGTTTACAGATTTAAAAACAATCTTATTTTAACCCCAAGACTCTTTCCTTCTATGTTTTTCCTTTTTAGTTTTTGTTTTATCTGAAGCATCAGTGTAGAAGAAAGCAGGTATAAAAATGACTGTCCATTGCACTGATAAGAACAGACTGAAGAGATTAAAGAATAACATGAATTTGGGAGAACCTACACGTGGTCAGAAAATCTTTCTAGGTTTTTCTGGACTCTAGGAGAGCAACTCAAGGGCTTGGCACCATCAGATGACATCAGCAGTGAGTGGCTGACATTTTCTGCTTGTCCATGGAGGAAAACATTGACTTAAACTTGTAGACTGGCTATCTGAAATTGCCTTCTTTCAGTATGACTAAAAGCAAATGCTTCCTGTCATGAAACACCTAGCCACCTACCTGGGGTTGCCCCGTGGCCACTTAAGAGAGTCTATCTCCAGCATTGCTCAGGACTGCCTGCACCTGCCACATGTGCTCTACACTAGCACCCACCTACTGTGTCACAACTGCCTCTGGGTGAGTCTCCCACTCTCCAATTATCCCCAGAGATTTCTAGGTTACTGCAGCCACGCTGCCAGTGGGCCTACAGTTCCCTGAAAGCACTCATAGATCAAACACACAAACCAGGATTCTTTATCAGTCCAAACAGACAGAACAAACAAACAGTTGTGTTTATTTTCAGAACTTGAAACAAGTGGACAAAAATGTGCAATTGGCAAACAGTAGTAGGTAGCTGAAATATGAATCAATTATAACACTAACTAAATATTTGCATACTGGCTAAACAGTACCTGGGAAGATCAGGATATACAGTTGTTCACAGAACTTTAGCAAAGAGATCTGTCTTTCTTCTTCCAGGCTAAGATTGAAGGCAAAATCAGTATACTCTAAAGGAAATACACTTCAGGACGTAATTAAAATAGTAGCTTCCTATTTTTTCCTGAGACCCTCTTCAGCCAGAACAACGGATTGTGATCTGTGATGACAGTAAAGTCTCGCCCATACAGATATGGTTGTAACTTCTTGAGGGCCCGTACTAAGGCCAGACACTCCTTTTTAACAGTGACATATGCTACCTCTCTGTGAAGGAGATTGTGACTTAGGTACACAATGGGGTGCTCCTCCCCTCTGCTATTCACTTGACTGAGTACAGCCCCAATGACATATGCTGAGGCATCAGTCTATACCACAAATCTTTGCTGGTAGTCAGGCGCAGATAGTACTGGAATGGTAGTTAATGCTGTCTTTAATGCCTGGAAGGCCGCTTCACACTCTGGCGACCAGGTACTATTTGGGGTATAGTCTCTTTTTAGTCAGGTCGGTTAGGGGCTTGGCTATGGTGCTGTAGTGAAGCACAAATTTCCTGTAACACCCTGTTGTTCCAAGGAAGGCCAACACTTGTTTTTTAGTTTGGGGAGTGGGCCAAGTTTGTATAGCTTCTACCTTAGCTGGTTCAGGCTTCAGCTGTCCACCTCCTACTCTGTGCCCTAAATATTGCACTTCTGGCATTCTCATCTGACATTTGCTGGGTTTTATAGTCAGGTGGGCCTCCCTGATCTGGTCCAGTTTTCCACTCAAATGGATCAGGTGGTCATTTCAAGTCTGACTGTACACAGTAATATCATCAAGATAAGCCCTAGCATGCTCCTCGAGTCCATCTAACAGACGATTCACTAAGGACTGAAATGTACCAGGGGCATTTTTCATTCCAAAAGGCATTACCGTAAACTCATACAAACCAAATGGGGTAATAAATGCTGATCGCTCCTGAGCGAGCAGCTGTTAGGGGGATCTTTCAGTACCCTTGGCTATGGTCCATTGTAGTCAGGTACTGGGCTCCAGCTAAATGGTCTAGTAACTAGTCCATCTGGGCATCGGATAGGTGTCAGATACAGAACAATCATAAGTCTCCTGTAATCCAAACAAAAGTGGGTTGTGCGATCTTTCTTGGAACAAGAAACTATGGGAGAGGCCCAGGGACTATGAGGCTTCTTGATAACACTATGGCTAGCATCTCATCAATCCTCCTGCTTCATTGCTCCCCACTACTACTACAAATCATTTCTATAGCGGGTCATGGCCACCCGTGTTTACATTGTGATTAGCCAAATGGGTAAGTCCTGGTATAGTGGAAAACACATCAGCATACTTTTACAATACTGCTTCTAACTGCTGACTCTGGGTTGGGGTTAATTGCTCTTCAACTACAATTTGTTGTATAGATCCCTCTGGTAAGGTCTCTGCTAAGAGGTCAGGTATGGACTCCCTATCCTGACACTCTTCTGGTAGACTGCATACAGCTATCACCATAGCTGTGTGATTTGCATAGGCCTTTAACATATTTACATATGTTTACGTGAAAGGTATGCTGCTTTCTATCTTGAGAGTCCATAGATATAACATAGTTTGTATCATTCAGGTGCTTTATGACTTTGTAAGGTCCCGACCAATTAGCTTGCAGTTTATTCTGATGAACTGGGACTAAAACAAGTACCTACTGGCCCTCATAAAATTCTCTATTTCAGGCCTTACGCTCAAACTAGGTCTTTTGCTTAGTTTGGGCTGCCTGCAAATTATCTCTGACAAAGCCTATGAGTTCTTCTAATCTGCCACGTGTTAACTACATATTCAATTACAGGAGTGTCAGAAGTATCAACTTTTCCTTCCCAATGTTCTTTTATTAGGTCAAGGGGCCCTCTCACCCTCCAGCCATAAAGCAGCTCAAATGGGGAGAAACCTTGTAGACTCCTTAGGTACTTCTCTGTTTGCAAACAGTAGGTAGGGCAAGTACTTCTCCCAGTCTCTGTCTCCTGTTTCTACGAAAGTCTTTAACATGTGATTTAATGTACCATTAAATACCTCCACCAATCCATTAGTTTCAGGGTGATATGGTGTGGTACGTAAAGATTTCACTCCATAGTGTGCCCACAGATTCTGGATCAGCTCAGACATAAACTGTGTCCCTTGGTCTGAGAGTATTTCTATTGTAGATCCTACCTGGGAAAATATTTCTAGCAGGGCAGTGGCAATTTTCTCTGATTCTATGAAGGATAAGGCTACTGCCCCAGGATCTGACATTTGCCACCCGCAGAAGAATATTTTTTATGCACAAAATGCCCCCAAGGACAAAATACACATGGGAAAAGGGGCAAGCAGCACACAAACATATGCTGTTGCACTGTATAATCAACTCCCCACCCCTCCAGTGTACCTTAGCTTCTTCACAGGCTGCAGCAGCAGTGCGCATCTGCTACCTGCGCCAGCCCCACAGGCTTGCCTCTGCTGTTCCTTGACACTTCCACAATGGATATACTTTTAGTGCATTTGGGTAGGCTGTACTTTCAGATGTATGCAAAATTTAGCTACACAGAAATACAGATGCAATAGACTGCAGGTACTTTGTGTCCATGCCAAGTTTAGAAGAGAAAGCACAAGTGAACACTCCCTTTATAACTTGGTGGATAGTCAGTATAAAATGCCTGCTGACAATCTGGAAATTGCCACATCTGTTTTAGAAGTTATACATTTTTTTCTACAAGCTTCTAGTATTTTATGTGCATCTTGTTTTTGGGTATACTATAGTATGCTTTGTGTACATATTCACATATATGGCTGTTTCATCTGTAAACATTACCAAAATGTGTTTGCTTAGGGGGCTGTTTTCGAATATATGCAGACAGGTTCTTTTAACCATGGTCTTTTCACCAGTTCTCAAAGAGAAAGTACACAGTGTACTTTCTCTTTCCGAACTGCCTAGGGAAAAAGTGTCCACAGAGATTTGTACTTGAGGATATCATTTCCCTAGGCATATAGTTTAGAAAATATGAAATATACATGTGTTTGCATTCCTTACCCTGTCTCTACCTCCACCTCCTCCCCACCCTTAAAAAGCTTCCATCCCAAATACAAGTAAAACTATGCACATTATATAACAATTCATATACTTTAACCATTTGAGAAATGTGAACATTTTCCAGAAGCCCTTTTGCCTAGGTAAATAGTCATTGATCCACCCAAATTGCTTTGAAAGTTGTCTTATATTTTTGTGAATGCAGTTTTGATACTTTTCTTTCTTTTCAGATTGATACGTTAATTAACGCCGGTGCAATGCACTCATGCCAGTTGCTCCTTGGTCAAGAACCACAAAACAGTGGTGGGAACTGTTACAGATTATGCATACTACAAACACTTTCAGGTATGACTTTGCTGTGGAGGGCTGACTACTTGGTGGCTCAAAGATCAATGCTTATCCTGTGAATCACCAGTACAACTTCTTGCACTATTTAGTATTTGATTGAGGTCTGCAGGTCAATTTTGACCCTAACTGGTTTCTTAAGTATGATAAGGCTAAAAGTTTTGATGGAGGAGGAATGACTAATCGGTTCTAGATGACAAGGAACAGATGAGATCATCCTGTTTTCATAACATCTCCATTCTCACACGGGAGGATGGTTTGAGGAGAAGAAGAAACTGTTGCTTCAAGGCCCACATGATGCCTATAAACAAATTTTGAAACGCAGAGGCCATCCAGCTCCATGAGTACATCCATATCTGCAACAGTTGCAAATTCAGCATTATAAAGTGTGTATACTGATTTCAAAATGAAATCTCCAGATATTGTTTGCTGGATCCATACACTCCTAACTCTGACCCCATATCTTTGCATCATGGTAAATATCCAATATTCAAAACTCTGCGTGTGTAAGGCAATTAGCTAATTTTAGCTGCTTATTGCCCATATTATAGAAGCATCCTCATATGTAAATGACAGCATTTAAACATGTGGAGAGGCCCAGGTGTTTAACTGCCATTTTAGAGCATGGACAATTCACATGTGAGAAAATTCAGTACATACAGATATCAAGAGAGTGTGGGTAGGGCATGTAGAGGGAGTGGTCTGGGAGGGCCTACAATACAGAAGTGGATTCCCTATTTCAGATACAGAATCCATGTTGGTACTGAGTGTAACCCTGGCCCCTGCAAATTAGATGTTAGTATTTATAGCTGACCTGCGGCACATTGAAATGTCTGTTGTAAGAGGCATTTGTAAATCTAGTATCTGATTCCCCCTTATCACCCCTCCTGATGTCTCCCCCTTGATATCGGATCCCTTTGCCTCCCCCAAAGCATCTGTCCCCATTGGTGGCAGCCCCCCACAAATTGTAGGCCTCCCCTCTTCAAACTCCCCAGATTGCAGGCCCATCTGCAATAAACCCCGATTGTGGCTGCCTATGGCAACCCCCCTAATTGTGTCCCCTCCCCCACACAGCAAAGACCCTCATGTGGCACTTCTCCCAAATTATACCCCCTCCCTCTAACTCCCCCAACCCACTCGCTGGGCTTAATGGGAGCTTCTGGGGTCTACTGGGTCAGGAGCAATCCCCACTTTTCCCACTTTGATGATCGGGCCGTTAAAAAAACTACTAAGACCAGGGCTTCCAAGGGGGGCCCAGCGCTGGGGTGTCTCTCTCCTGCTCCTGATGGGACCTGATTGATCGTGTCCCGACAGGAACAGGAGAGAGAAAACTCCAGCACTGCAGCCAGGCCCCCCTCTTGGAGGTTGGGGAGGACCTGGAGGAGCAAACACTGCAGGTCTTCTTGCAGCGCTGCTCTTCTGCCCAGCTGAGTGGCTGCTTTTCCTCTCAGGCAAGGATGCCTAGTTTTGAAATCAAGCATGCCCTGAGAGAAAAGCAGCCACAGGGGCAGGCAATTGGCAGAAGAGCAGCGCTGGAGGAAGACGTCTTCTGCTAGTGGGGTCTCGGGATCCCCATCAGCCAACAAGGTATTTCAATTGTGGCAGGGGTTCAAAGGGGGGGGGGACAGCAATCCAGGGGGGTGCTCTGCCCTAGGCCCGGTGGCAACGGCCCTGCCCTGGGCCTGGTTCAGTCTCTCAATAGCCCTAAGATCTGTAGTGGTAATATTATGATATTTACCACTGGGGGGGTCAGACTTCTATGTATAGACATTCATGCTGGTTGCCCTGTGTAGAGTATCACCCTCTAATTCAATACTCTAACTTACAGAAAGAAGAAGCTAGTGGCTAGGAGAGCACAAGAGGCAGATGGACAGTACAGGTGCAAAAGAGTGATCTACCATTGCACCACCATCAGCATTAACATTAGGGATGGGCAGCTAGAAAAATTGTACTTCGTTTTTTTCCCTTTCTTTTTTGTTTCAAAAGAAGTGTTGTTAATAATGTGCACTGTTTGCAGACAGTTCACACTTTTCTTAATGAGTGTGCACAATATTTATAACCCCCCCCCCCCCTCCAATTCTAGAAGGTTAGCTACCCAAATTACATATAGTAACATAGTAAGTGACGGCAGATAAAGACAAGTACGGTCCGTCCAGTCTGCCCAAGAAGATAAACTCATTTTAATTGAGTGAAAGAGTGGCCTTTTGGTGCTTAAAAGGAGGTTGTGAGTGTAGCGTGGTACATACATATACGTGCCCAAAAAGGGGGCATTGAAGGGGTGGGAAGTGGCAGGTGAAGAGCATGCCTGACATCCGTGTGCCCAGTTTGTATTGGGTAAAGGGCACATATCCAGAGGGCACAAAACTCCCATGCCCAGTTTTGCATTGCTGTAAACGTGATGGTTTTTTGGGCCCTGGAGAGTTTGCTGGAGTGTTGTTCTGCTTGTTGGCATTTGGTAGTTCTGAGACCCTACATGATTCAGGATTTTTCTGCCCCCACCTTGCCTTGCAAAGCCTCAGAATACCCTACCCACCACCGTTTAGCCTGTTTCATTCCTGGCATCTTCTATCTCCTGCTCACACCTAACCTCTGCCTCCCCGCCCCCCACCTCAATTTGCTCTACATAAGTATATAAGTATTGCCATACTGGGAAAGACCAAAGGTCCATCAAGCCCAGCATCCTGTTTCCAACAGTGGCCAATCCAGATCACAAATACATGGCAAGATCCCCAAAAAGTACAAAACATTTTCTACTGCTTATCCCAGAAATAGTGGATTTTCCCCAAGTCCATTTAATAACAGTCTATGGACTTTTCCTTTAGGAATCCATCCAAACCTTTTTTAAACTCTGCTAAGCTAACCGCCTTTACCACATTCTCTGGCAACAAATTCCAGAGTTTAATTACACGTTGAGTGAAGAAATATTTTCTCCGATTCGTTTTAAATTTACTACATTGTAGCTTCATTGTATGCCCCCTAGTCCTAGTATTTTTTGAAAGCGTTCTATTGTTGTTTGAAAGTGTAAACAAACACTTCACATCTACCCGTTCAACTCCACACCCACTCATTATTTTATAGACCTCTATCGTATCTCCCCTCAGCCGCCTTTTTCCCAAGCTGAAGAGCCCTAGCCGCTTTAGCTTTTCCTCATAGGAAATTTGTCCCATCCCCTTTATCATTTTTGTCGCCCTTCTCTGCACCTTTTCTAATTCCAATATGTCTTTTTTGAGATGCGGTGAGAAGAATTGAACACCTTTTAACCCTACTCTCTGTTTTCTATCTTTTAACCAGTTTTTAATCCACAATAGAACACTACCTCCTATCCCATGACTCTCCAATTTCCTCTGGAGTCTTTCATGAGGTACTTTGTCAAACGCCTTCTGAAAATCCAGATACACAATATCAACCGGCTCCCCTTTATCCACGTTTCTTCACCCCTTCAAAGAAATGTAGTAGTTTGGTGAGGCAAGATTTCCCTTCACTAAATTCATGTTGACTTTCCTGCTTATAATCGAAAGAGAAAAACGCCTATATTGCGACCCAAATCGGGAGATGGGTGTCTTTCTCCCGTGGGCGCCCGAATTGGTATAATCGAAAGCTGATTTTGGGCGTTTCCAACTGCAATCCATCGCAGAAACGGGTAAAGTTGACGGGGGCGTGTCGGAAGCATGGTGAAGGCGGAACTGGGGCGTGGTTATCGGCCGAGGAGAGATGGACGTCTTTAGCTGATAATCGGAAAAAAAAGGCGTTTTTACCGCGATTTTGGGTAACTTTTTTTGGACCCTTTTTTTTCATGAACAGGTCCCAAAAAAGTGCCCCAACTGACCAGATGACCACTGGAGGGAATCGGGGATGACCTCCCTGGACTCCCCCAGTGGTCACTAACCCCCTCCCACCAAAAAACCCCCACTTTAAAAACTTTTTTCCAGCCTCTTTGCCAGCCTCAAATGCCGTACCCACCTCCATGACAGCAGAATGTGTTCTATCCTGTGACAGCCTTTCCGTGGTTCTGATGTGGCTCTCGGGTGAGTGTGACACCTTTTCTGTTATGCGCACTGCAGAGTCACATCAGCAATGCATTCTGGCGGGTGTAGGGTATTGGGCTCCGTGATTCCACTAGCTTGTGGCAAATGCTCACGATGTTGGTAGTTGGTAGGCTCTACTCCCATGGTGCTTTTCCCCCTGCTTACTGGGTCAGAGTGTGCCCTGTTTTGTTTCCGGTAGGTAAAACAAACAGTGGATCCAATAAAAGTCCTCACCTTCTGTGGGTGTTGTGTTCCGGTAGTCCATGAGGTAGTGGCCATTTTTGTAAGCCAGGTTTAGATCCCTTTCATGTGTTAGCCACGTTACAGAACTTAGTTCTTACCTTGAATGTGGCTGAAAGAGGGCATTGTACAGCATTCTGCCAGCTCTGACCTACTGCTAATCTCAGTACCAGGGAGACTGTTGCCAGTGGGGCACAACCTCTGATCTGCAGTTAACTGTGAGTAAGCATTCTTATTCCAATAAAGGACGTTTTCGGAGAGATTAGTCTTCAGGTGTCAACTGGTGTGCCAATGTTATATAGCAGCAATGAGTCCTAGAGGCCTGCATGTATGCAGGTCCCTGGAGCACTTTTAGTGGGTACCGCAGTGCACTTCAGCCAGGTGGACCCAGGCCCATCCCCCCTACCTGTAACACTTGTGCTGGTAAATGGGAGGCCTCCAAAACCCAGTGTAGCCACATGTAGGTGCCCCCTTCACTCCTAAGAGCTATGGTAGTGTTGTACATTTGTGGGTAGTGGGTTTTGGGGGAGGGGGGTTGGGTGCTCAGCACCCGTGGTAAGGGAGCTATGCATGTGGGAGCATTGTCTGAAGTCCACCGCACTGACCTCTAGGGTGCCCAGTTGGTGTCCTGGCATGTCAGGGGGGCAACTGTACTACGAATCGTGGCCCCTTCCACAACCAAATGGCTCGGATTAGGACGTTTTTGAGCTGGGCGTTTTTAGTTTCCATTATCGCTAAAAAAATCAAACGCCCAGCTGAAAAACATCCATTTTTTTGAAAATACGGTCTGTCCCGCCTCTTCACGTACTCGTTTTCGGACATAGATGCCCATGGAGATAGGCGTTCGCATTCGATTATGCCCCTCCACGTCTCATTAATCCATGCTTTTGAATATGCTTTGTAATTTTGTTCTTAATAATAGTCTCTACCATTTTGTCCGGCACCGACGTCAGACTCACCAGTCTATAATTTCCTGGATCTCCTCTGGAACCTTTTTTAAAAATCGGCATTACATTGGCCAACCTCCAGTCTTCCAGTACCACACTCGGTTTTAAGGATAAATTACATATTTCTAACAATAGCTCTGCAAACTAATTTTTCCGTTCTATCAGTACTCTGGGATGCTTATGTTCCATGTTCTGTGCATGTGTGTGTGTATGTGTACTGCTATGGATTTATAGCCTGTCTCACTAACACAGACTACTCAATAATTACCATGGATTCTTTTGGATTTGTATTAGGTAAATGAGACCTTTATTAGAGGTGCTAAAATCTACAATGATAAATATATATATACAATGATTAAATCATCTAACTAAAAGAAAGCTATGAGACAGATATATACATATTATACATACAACATCACTGGTCAGGAATTTCAGGCCCTTATCTTATCAGCTGGTAGGCCCAGTGCAGCGAGAGCCCGAAGTCTCCTTATGACCAGGAATATGTCCTCTGAGCGATACGTCTACCCACAGATGAGCTTCAAAACTCTGCTGCAACAAGCCCCCTTTTTATTAAGCTTAGAACTCATGTCCAGAGGTAAGGAAAATTACAGAATGCTTGAGAATAGGTAAACAAGCCATACTGTGGGAATATGGTCACATGTTTCCAAGTCCAGGTGGCCAGTCTGAACTTCAAAAACAATCGCCATCCTCCTCTTCGCATACCAAATTAATTAGAGCTGTGTCTTATCTTCTGCATTCCAACTTATTTTTGTATTTACAAGGAAAGTTACTTTCGGTCAAAGACAGAAGATTTAAGAGTGTATTATCAGACAAAGCAGGGTTGAAAAGCAATCCTTTACATCTTCCATTACAGTATGTAGCTCATGTTGTTTGTGAGACTGTATCACTGTGTCTATCTCACACTGTGTGTGTGTGTGCGCCTCTATGCCATACGTGTTGGCTATTGGCTGACACTCCTGCTGTGTGATCTGACATTATTCCTCCGTCTGCCCCCTTTCAACCTCAATTCATGTCCTCTAGTTCTAGCGCCTTCCTGTCTCTAGAAAAGGGTTGTTTGCAGATTAATACCTTTCAAACGTTTGAATATCTGTATCATATCACCCCTGTTTCTCCTTTCCTCCAGGGTATACATGTTCAGGTCAGTAAGTCTCTCCTCGTACGTCTTTGCAACGCAAATCCCATACCATTTTTGTTGCTTTTCTTTGAACTGCTTCAAGTCTTTTTAGATCCTTAGTAAGATACAGCCTCCAAAACTGAACCCAATACTCCAAGAGGGTCCTCACCAATGACTTGTAGAGGGGCATCAACACCTCCTTTCATCTACTGCTTATAGCCCTCTCTATGCAGCCTAGCATCCTTCTGGCCACAGCCATCACCTTGTCACATTGTTTCGTCACCTTCAGATCCTTGGACACCACCACCCCAAGGTCCCTTTCCTGAACCAAGCTTACCAATCTCTCCCCACCTCTCTGGTACATATCTTTTGGATTTCTGCACCCCAAGTTCATCACTCTGCACTTCTTGGCATTAAATTTGGCAGCCGTTCTTCCGGTTTTTAAAGCGTCTTGTTTAAGTTATAACGCTGTAAGTGTGAGGGACGCTCTTCTCAATTAAAAAAAAAAGCATTATTTTGGGGGGGGGGGGGTACCTTGTGACAGTGTTGGCGAAACATGGACCATGTCGGGACCCTATCTATTGCTCCTTTTTTAGCAAGTTTACACATGAATATTTTCACAAATTAAGTTTGGCACTTTGGGCTGATGGTTGAAGAATCGTGCAATGATTACAAGCCCGAACACAGAAAAAGACCATTGAGTCTATGATTGTCTGTTGTACATATGTGAGTTCATCTTCTAAAAATCTATAGAGTGTTTGAAAAGTTTTACACTTTCATAATTATAGATATGGGTTTGGAATAGTTTTGTGTATTAAATGTTAACATCCGGACACTTGACCATTCTTCTAACATTTGAAGATCCCTTCTTATGGTTTCTGCTCTCTCCAGGGTATCCACTCTATTGACTATCTTCATATCATCCGCAAAAAGCAAACTATTCCTTTCAATCCTTCAGTAATGTCTCTCACAAATATTTTAAACAGAATCGTCCCCAGCACTGCCCCCTGAGGCACTCCACTAATTACCTTTCTTTCCACTGAGCGTATTCCATTTTTCTCCGAGGACAAGCAGGCTGCTTGTTCTCATGACTGGGCTGATGTCCACGGCAGCCCCCACCAACCGGAAGAAAACTTTGCGGGCGGTCCCGCACGCAGGGCACGCCCACCATGCATGCGCGGCCTATTTCCCGCCCGTGCGCGACCGTTCCCGCTCAGTTTTTTTCTATTCCACGCTGGAGAGAGACGTGTTCCCGTCTCTCTCTTAGTCAGCCCCGGAAACCGGATTGCAGCATAGCCGCGGTTTTTCTTTGTTTAACTTACGCGTTCGAGTGTTATTTTTTTCAAAAAAAAAAAAAAAAGAGAAAAAGAGTTGTCCTCGTCGTTTTTAGCCACGAGGGCGCTTCGTCGCGGTCATTTCTTCTTTTTCGGGTGTGCTTTTCACCGCCACCATAGACGATTTTGACTTCGCCAATGCGATTTTTCCATCGATGTCCTCGAAGTTCCCGAGCGGATTCAAAAAGTGTGGTCGGTGCGGCCGGCAGATCTAGCAGACCGATACCCACGCTTGGTGTCTCCAGTGCCTCGGCCCGGAGCATAATTCCAAGACGTGCACCTTGTGTGTCGGCTTAAGGAAGCGGACACAGGTGTCGAGGCAAGTTCTGCGGGACCGTCTTTTTGGAACTTGCGCCGGCTCTTTGACGTCGACCTCTACGGCATCGGTGTCGACGGCCGGGTCTTCGGTACTGGTACCGATGTCGATGAAATCTGTGCCGACTCTGGCACCGATCCCAGGAGTACAGGTACCTTTGGCCCGCCGGCCTGCCGGTGACGGCGGGGGTGAGCGGCCGCGCAGGCAGTCTGCCCCGGCCACTACCTCTGCCCAGGGCCATCGGGATCGAACCCTGTCGGATCCGATTCCTCGAGGCCGGGGGGGCTCCACCTCCTCCTCGTCTCTTCCGCCGAGCGCCGATGACGGGTATCAAAAGAAAGCAAAGAAGCACCATCATCGGTCGCCCATGGCGCACGGGACTGCCAGCTCTGGTACTTCGGGGGACGACTCGACGCCCAGGAAGCGGCAGTGCCGGGAGGAGCATTCCCCCTCGGTCAAAGAGGTGTCGCTGCATCAGTCCGCGGGTACCTCGGTACTGTCTCCTGGACCCGAGCAGCTTCCGGCACCGGCACCCACACCGGCCCCTCTGCCTTTCCTGACAGTGGGCCTTGACAAGTGCCTCCGAGCCATCCTTCCCGGGATCCTGGAAGGGCTGATGCGTCAGGCTCTGCCGGCACCGGGGGTGCTTGCGCCCTCGGCGCCGTTGATGGAGGCGCCGGTGGGCTCTGGCCCGATGCTGAGGCCTCCGACGCCGCTTCTGGCACCGGTGTCGACCGCCACGCAGGTGGAGTCCCCGTCGATGGAGGGAGCTTCGTCCCCGCTGGCGCGGGAGTCTACCGCTCGACGCCATCATCGAGGATGTGGTTCCTCGCAGTCGAGACGGGCCCGGTTGAGGTCTGAGCTGAGAGAGCTCATGTCCAACACCGAGGAGGAGGCCTTGTGGGGGAGGAGGAGGACCCCAGATATTTCTCCTCAGAGGAGTCCTGTGGGCCTTCCCTCTGACCCTATTCCTTCACCGGAGAGGAAGCTCTCGCCTCCTGAGAGCCTCTCCTTTGCCTCTTTTGTCAGGGATATGTCCATATGCATTCTCTTTCCCGTGGTTACTGTGGATTCTATTCCAGGTACTTCCTTGTGGAAAAGAAAACAGGGGTGATGCGCCCCATCCTAGACCTGAGAGGCCTGAACAAGTATCTGGTGCGAGAAAAGTTCAGGATGCTTTCCTTGGGCACCCTTCTCCCCATGATTCAGAAAGATGATTGGCTTTGTTCCCTGGATTTAAACGATGCTTATACTCACATCCCGATACTGCCAGCTCACAGACACCGTACTTTCAGTATTGTATGCTGCCCTTTGGGCTCGCCTCTGCACCACGGGTGTTCACGAAGTGTCTCGTGGTGGTTGCGGCGTATCTACGCAAGGTGGGGGTGCACGTGTTCCCGTATCTTGACGATTGGCTGGTCAAGAGCACCTCAGAGGCAGGAGCTCTTCGGCCCATGCAGTGCACTATTCACCTTCTGGAGCTGCTGGGGTTTGTGATAAATTACCTGAAGTCCCATCTCCAGCCAGTCCAATCTCTGGAATTCATAGGAGCTCTGCTGAATTCTCAGACGGCTCAGGCCTTTCTCCCCGAAGCGAGGGCACAGAATCTCCTGTCCCTCGCTTCCCAGACCAGAGTGTCTCAGCAGGTCACAGCTCGGCAGATGTTGAGACTCCTGGGCCATATAGCCTCTATGGTTCATGTGACTCCCATGGCTCGCCTTCACATGAGATCTGCTCAATGGACCCTAGCCACCGGGAATCTAGAAGATGTCATCTGCCTGTCTGTCAGTTGCCGCAATTCGCTGCACTGGTGGGCGATTTGGACCAATTTGACCCTGGGACGTCCATTCCAAATTCCGCAGCCCACGAAGATGCTGACGACGGATGCATCTCGCCTGGGGTGGGGAGCTCATGTCGATGGGCTCCACACCCAGGGAGTGTGGTCCCTCTAGGAACAAGATCTTCAGATCAACCTCCTGGAGCTCCAAGCGGTCTGGAACGCACTGAAGGCCTTCAGGGATTGGCTGTCCTACCAAATCATCCAAATTCGGACAGACAATCAGGTTGCAATGTATTACATCAACAAGCAGGGGGGCACCGGATCTCGCCCCCTGTATCAAGAAGCCGTCAGGATGTGGCGTTGGGCTTGCCAGTTCGGCATGCTTCTCTAAGCCACATACCTGGCAGGCGTAAACAACAGTCTGGCCGACAGGCTGAGCAGAGTCATGCAACCGCACGAGTGGTCGCTCCATTCCAGAGTGGTACGCAAGATCTTCCGAGAGTGGGGCACCCCCTCGGTGGACCTTTTCGCCTCTCAGACCAATCACAAGCTCCCTCTGTTCTGTTCCAGACTACAGGCACACGGCAGACTGGCGTCGGATGCCTTTCTCCTCCATTGGGGGAACGGCCTCCTGTATGCTTATCCTCCCATACCTTTGGTGGGGAAGATCTTGCGGAAGCTCAAGCAAGACCACGGCACCATGATTCTGATAGCGCCTTTTTGGCCCCGTCAGATCTGGTTCCCTCTACTTCTGGAGTTGTCCTCCGAAGAACCGTGGAGATTGGAGTGTTTTCCGACTCTCATTTCGCAGAATGACGGAGCGCTTCTACACCCCAACCTTCAGTCTCTGGCTCTCACGGCCTGGATGTTGAGGGCATAGATTTTGCTTCGTTGGGTTTGTCTGAGGGTGTCTCCCGTGTCTTGCTTGCCTTAGAAAGGATTCCACTAAAAAGAGTTACTTTTTCTAGTGGAGGAGGTTTGGTCGTTTGGTGTGAGAGCAAGGCCATAGAACCTTGTTCTTGTCCTGCACAGAACCTGCTTGAATACCTTCTGCACTTATCAGAGTCTGCTCTCAAGACCAACTCAGTAAGGAATCACCTTAGTGGTGATTAGTGCTTACCATTATCATGTAGAGGGTAAAGCCATCTCTGGAGAGCCTTTAGTCATTCGATTCATGAGAGGCTTGCTTTTATCAAGGCCCCCTGTCAAGCCTCCTGCAGTGTCATGGGATCTCAATGTTGTCCTCACCCAGCTGATGAAGCCTCCTTTGAGGCCACTGAATTCTTGCCATCTGAGGTACTTGACCTGGAAGGTCATTTTCTTGGTGGCAGTTACTTCAGCTCGTAGAGTCAGTGAGCTGCAGGCCCTGGTAGCTCATGCTCCTTATACCAAATTTCATCATAACAGAGTAGTACTCTGCACTCACCCTAAGTTCCTGCCAAAGGTGGTGTCGGAGTTCCATCTTAACCAGTCAATTGTCTTGCCAATATTCTTTCCCAGACCGCATACCCGCCCTGCTGAACGTCAGTTGCACACATTGGACTGCAAGCTAGCGTTGGCCTTCTATCTGGAGCGGACACAGCCCCACAGACAGTCCGCCCAATTGTTTATTTTTTCGACCCCAATAGGAAGGGGGTCGCTGTTGGGAAACGCACCATCTCCAATTAGCTAGCAGCTTACATTTCCTTCACTTACGCCCAGGCTGGGCTGGCTCTTGAGGGTCATGTCACGGCTCATAGTGTTAGAGCCAAGTCAGCCACTATTGAAGAGATTTGCAAAGCTGCGACGTGGTCATCGGTCCACACATTCACATCACATTACTGCCTCCAGCAGGATACCCGCCGCGACAGTCGTTCGGGGCAGCGGTGCTGCTGAATCTGTTGGGGTTTGAATCCAACTCCACCCTCCAGGACCCGATTTTATTCTGTTCAGGCTGCACTCTCAGTTAGTTGTTCTTCGTAGGTCAATTTCTGTTATGCCCTCGCCGTTGCGAGGTTCAATTGGCCTGGGTTCTTGTTTTGAGTGAGCCTGAGAGCTAGGGAATACCCCAGTCGTGAGAAGAAGCAGCCTGCTTGTCCTCGGAGGAAAGCAAATGATACATACCTGTAGCAGGTGTTCTCCGAGGACAGCAGGCTGATTGTTCTCACCTACCCTCCCTCCTCCCCTTTGGAGTTGTGTTTTACTCATTCCTTTGCTTGTCATTCAACTGAGCGGGAACGGTCGCGCACGGGGCGGGAAGACGGCCGCGCATGCGCAGTGGGCGTGCCCTGCGTGCGGGAACCGCCCGCCAAAGTTTTCTTCCGGTTGGTTGGGGGCTGCCGTGGACATCAACCCAGTCGTGAGAACAATCAGCCTGCTGTCCTCGGAGAACACCTGCTACAGGTATGTATCATTCGCTACCACCACACTCTGCTGCTGTCTGCCAACCAGTTTCCTATCCAGTTCACCACTTTTTGGCCCTAAGTTCAGCCTTCTCAGCTTATTCAGAGTCTTCTGTGAGGGACTGTATAAAGGCTTATACAGAATACACTTCGTCGCACCTAATTTAGGTGTTGGGTTTTACACCAAGTAAAACATGGTCTAGATATGACCAAATTTAGTCGCATAACGAGCACCCCGGTGTATATCTATTATACTGCATGGAAATTTAAGCCAAATTCTATAATGGCAATTATGGTGGTGTATATGTTCCTCACATGTCCACATCCTTATGCCCTACGGTTGTAGAATACTGACTACAGTTACCTGATTACCCAATGGAAACTAGCACTTAATTGAACAATTAAGTACCTGATTAAGAGGAAAAAATTAACCTTCTTGGGTAACATGGGAGATCTTTATTTTGCAGAATGAATTCTTAATAACCCAAATTATTGCAATTGAACTGAAATTCCCTTAAACCATTTTTAATCCTAATAAAAGTTGTCAGCTGGTTGTTTTTCATTTACTTCCCATAGGTGTGGGAATTTTTCATCATTTCTGTTGCTTATAGCAGTATTGACTATCCTGGTTTTGCTTGTTTGTGTTTCTGTACTGTATTTATTTCAAAATATTATATCACACTTATGCACCCTCCTGGAAGATTGTTGATGATTAACCAGCAATATTGAGGACTAAGTTTAAGTAAATTTGTGTCTAGGTAGCAACTGAAATTAGCATTAAAACAACCTACCTAAAATGTTTTCCTAATGTTTTAGCCAGTTCTTGTATTTAAAACTGTAGAAAGAAACTAGTGAGGCGAGGAGTGGGAAAGTGCCCTGTGCATCGTGCATCTTAAAACAGATGGGATTTTGTGAGATTCTCTAAAAATGACAGGTTAAAATCACAACTTTCTTATTGGTCCTACTGTCCTCCAAGGGAGATGTGAGAAGCCGGAAAAATGCCAATAATTACTCCTGTCCTGCTCATGTCTAAATTCAGAATGGCATCTGCTGAGCTATGCCCCCCACCTTGTAAGCAAGACTATGCAGTTGCCTAGGACAGCAACTTCAGGGGGGCGGGGGGAGAGGCACCATAAAGCAGCTGCAGTTAAAACAATAGGTCCTGAAAATCACACACAAAAAAACAAAGAAATAACAGGAGGTACTTTTATCAGCAGGAAGGGTGGGCAGTTTTCATATAACTCATTTAGGCAGATTATTCTGGGAAGGATTGTGTTGGGATGATTATGTTTGTTATAGGGGGGAGTGGCAAGGCTGAAGGTTTGCCTAGGGTGCCTGATATCCTTGCACTGGCCCTGAAGGATCTCTTCTTCATAGCCCATTAGACCACACACAGCACCTCTTCCCATGTGACTAACAAGACCAATGACAACAGCTCTTGCACAACCTGATGATGCCAGCATACACCTCCATCCCCTGCAAAGACACTGCTACAGATGTTTCCAATTTTGGCACCACATAAGTCAAACTGAAGGAGCTAGGACCCATATTGAGGTGCTCAAAGAGATGCATGAAATATAGAAGCAGACAATGGCAGCAGATAAAGACCATTTGGCCTATCCAATTTGCCCATCCATAACTAAGTATGCTGTACTACATGAAGAGAGGAAGCCACAGGTTACCAATACCTGAACTTGCCTGTGCCTTCAACCTTTCATATACTGCTCATTTACTATTCTCATTTAATAAGTCATAGAACCACTTATTTCTGTGTACTGCAGGATAAAAAGATAGCACAAACTCCATACCATTCGTTATCACCAGTGGAACGGGAAATTTTAAATTCAAGGAAGCAGATATTAGACTACATGGGTGATCTAACTCGTGAAACTGTGACCAAAATAGAAAAAGAATGGCTCAAGCCTGAAAGTGATACACAGAGTAAGTAGAATAAAACTATGCTTTTAAGAAGGGTCATTTCAAAGACATGTCACTGTGCACACCAAATAGAAACCTAAGGATGTATGTGTAAATCTGTTCTGTGACTTCCAGTCTGTCATCTAAGTACTGTATATTGGTTAATGTTATATTTCTTTCTCTAAGGACAAGCAGGACATAATATACTCACATATGGGTTAACTTATCAGCAACTGTTCTAGAAGCCCTTGGAAGACTTCACTGCACCTGCACTCACGCCTTCCCACCTGCCACTGTTGTTCAGTGAGGGCGTGCTCTTCCATTTTTACCACAGTTTGCGTCTGACTCGCTTGCAGTCTTGTTTGTTTTATTTCTTTCTGTGTAAGTGCTGCACGGGACCAGTTTTCCCCTTTAATTTTTCCTTTTCATAGGGTTTGTGACATTTTCAGGTTTTCTTTATTCTTAAGCAGCTTGGTCCCCCCCTCCCCCCCGCCTTTAGCCTGAGCACTCTGGTTGGGGTAGATTTTTTTTTCTCTCTCTCTTCACAATTTTGCTATTTGATTTTGCTTCAGCTATTCATGTCACAAAAAACTCCCAGTGATTTTAAGAAGTGTTCCCGATCTGTCATGTTTAGGGCTCAACCATAATGTTTCTTTTTGTAAACTCTGTCAGCAGATGTCAAAAGGAACCATTAAGAGTCACGAGGAGCAGTGCAGAAATATTTTGGCACTGAGAAATCTGGTCCATCAACTTTGGCATTAGAGGCATTGGTCCCCATGGCCCCAAAAGCTGCATCGGACACTGTTTCCAGCTAGATTAGCCCCCAATATTCAGTTCCAGGCCATGTCCGGATACCAGCATTGAATATCTGGGGCTAAGTGAAAGGGCCCTGGCTGATGGAGCTTATGCTTGTCCCGGCCGATATTCAGCCAGGGCCCCAGCTGAATATTGGCCAGGACCCGCGTAACTTTTTTTTTTTTTTTTAAAGCTCCTTGACCCCCTGAAAAAGCCTCTCCCTCCTTTCTTCCCCATCCCCCAGCTCACGAGTTGCAACCCCCCTCCCATCCATCCTGGAACAACCCCCTGAGCCCCCCATATCGGTAGGCCCCTGGGCCTACATGTAATTTCTGTTGGTGCAATGTGGTTGATGGGGGCAGGAGCAAAGATCACTTGCTCCTGCGTCTTGCAGCCACTAAGAGAACATGGCTGCCGCAACCTCTCTGAATTTGTAACTTCAGACCAATGGGTTCTCAAACTAGTCCAGATGGGCTACACCTTTCACTGGTGAAGACTCCCTCCAAATTGCCCACCAAGAGTATCAAAGTGAAGTTCTTAGCACCAGGGATTGCTTCTGCAGGAGCTCTCTTCCCTTTTGCCAGCCAATGTGGTTGAATCTGTTCCATGAAGGGAACAAGGGAAGGGATTTTATTACAAGTACTTCCTGGTCCCCAGAAAGATGGGAGGATTCTGTCTCATCTTAGACCTAAGGACCTTGAACAAGTATCTGAAAGTTCAGGATGATTTCTCCGGGCACTTTAATCCCCATTATTCAGGAAAAAGATTGGCTATGCCCTCTGGATTTAAAGGATGCTTACACCCTATTCAGATACATCCCAGTCACAGGAGGTATCTAAGATTTGAGTATGGAAACACCATTACCAGTATCACATTCTGCCTTTTGGCCTTACATCAGCTCACAGGACTTTTACAAAATGGCTTGCAGTAGTTGCAGAGTTGCTATGCAGACTGGGAGTGGACATGTTTCCCTACATGGACAGTTGGCTGATAAAGAGCATGACAAAGAAAGAAGTTCAAGAATCCACATCCAAGGTGCTGGAGTACTAGGGTTCATTGTCAACCATCCAAAGTCCCATCTGCTCCCTGTCCAAAGAGTGAAGTTCATAGGAGCCCTGCTAGACTCGGTTCGGGCCCGAGCTTTTCTCCCAGATTGGCATGTAGATTCCATAGTCCACATTGCACTCCAGGTCTGCCAGAGCCAGCAGGCTAGCAGATCATTGGCAGATGTTGATATTGTTATGTACTATATCAATATACAGTGAGGCATGGGCTCATACCTTCTGTGTCAAGAAATACTCAAGTTGTGGACTTGGGCATCTGAGCACAACATAGTGCTCAGAGCCATGTACCTGGCCAGGAGGAAGAACAGTCTAGCAGACAGGCTGTACAAATTGATTCAATGCCATGAGTGGTCACTTAACCAGGAGATCTTCCAGGAGTGGTGCACTCCCTCAGTGGATCTCTTTGCCATCATTTATTTATTTATTTATTTTTATTTATTTATTTATTTATTTATAGCATTTGTATCCCACATTTTCCCACCAATTTGCAGGCTCAATGTGGCTTATATTTGCCGTAATGGTGAATACCATTTCCAGTTAACAGAATTACAAATGGTATTGCATTAAGGTGCGTACATACATGGTTAAGAATAATACATTATGGTATTGCATATAGGTTCCTGAGTTGTAGATTGGATTGTAACATATGTTAGGTCATCAATTATAGAAAGATCGTTTTCAACATAAGGGTTAAAGTGGTATTGCATAAGGTACGTACATACATGGTAAAGTAGAATATGTTATGGTATTGCATATAAGTTCCTGAGTAATAGAGTAGATTGTAACATATGTTGAGTCATCAATTATAGAAAAAAACATTTTAGACATTAGGATTAAAGTGGTTGTGTTTGTTCATTAATAGCAGTGAGATTAGTCAGTCAAGTGATAAGAGTTCTGTTCTGTCTAGTTCGTGATCAGTCTTGTTATTTAGAAATTAGGATGGTTGTTTATGGTATTCCTTCTTGAACAGGTCAGTTTTCAGTAGCCTTCAGAAGATAGCTAGGTCTTGCGTTGTTTTTATGGCTTTCAGTAATGCGTTCCATAGTTTTGTGCAGATGTAGGAGAAACTGGTTGCGTATGTGGATTTGTATTTTAGTCCTTTACAGTTGGGGTAGTGGAGATTGAGGAATGTGCGTTCTGATCTTTTTGCGTTCCTGGTAGGTAGGTCTATAAGGTCTGACATATAGGTCGGGGCTTCCCCGTATATAATTTTGTGGACCAGGGTGCAAACTTGGTGGAAGCCAGTGTAATTTTTCTCTTAAGGGTTTGGCACTTTCGTATTTCGCTTTCTGAAATATGAGTCTGGCTGCTGTGTTTTCAGCGGTTTGGAGCTTCTTAATGATTTGTTCTTTGCATCCAGCATAAATGGTATTACAGTAGTCTAGGTGGCTTAGCACCATCGATTGTACCAGTCTGCGGAATATTTCCCTTGGGATGAAAGGTTTGATCCTTTTAAGTTTCCACATTGAATGGAACATTTTCTTTGTTGTATTTTTCACATGGTCTTCAGGTGTAAGATTTCAGTCAATTGTGACTCCCAGAATTTTCAGACTGTCAGAGACTGGAAGGGTGTAATCTGGGGTGTTTATGGTGTTGTGTTTATTTGTGTTATATTGTGAAGATAAGATGAGACACTTTGTCTTTTCTACATTTAGCTTTAGTTGGAATGCCCATGAATTCATTATTTGGAGGCTGTTTTTTATTTCATTTGTGATTTCGGTTAGATCGTGTTTGAACGGGATGTATATTGTGACATCATCTGCATAGATGTATGGGTTGAGTCCTTGGTTGGATAGCGATTTGGCTAAAGGTATCATCATTAAGTTAAAAAGGGTTGGTGAGAGAGGTGATCCTTGTGGTACTCCACATTCGGGTTTCCATGGTGTTGACGTTTTTGATTTTGAAATCACTTGATAAGTTCTTGCTGTTAAGAAGCCTTTAAACCATCCTAATACGTTTCCTCCAATCCCGAAGTAGTCTAGGATGTTTGATAGTATTTGGTGGCTGACCATGTCGAACGCGCTGGACATGTCAAATTGTAGGAGCAGCACATTGTTTCCGGTTGCAATTAGTTGTTTGAATTTGGTTATGAGAGTAGTTAGTACTGTTTCAGTACTATGGTTGGATCGAAATCCTGACTGTGATTTATGTAATATTGTGAATTTATTTAAGTAGTTGGTAAGTTGTTTGGTTACCATACTTTCCATTAGTTTCACGATCAGGGGGATGGATGCTACTGGTCGGTAGTTGGTTGTGTCGTTTAATTTTTTCTTTAAGTCTTTGGGTATAAGTGTAAGTAGTGTGTTTCCTTTGTCCTCGGGGGAAAAGTCCGTGTTGTAGCATGTAGTTCAAGTGTGACGTGAGGTCTATTATGAAGCGTTTGGGGGCGGACCTTATTAGATTGCTGGGGCAAATATCCAGTTTGGAGTGGGTTTTGGAGAATTTGTTGATTGCTTGAGTGACGGTTTCTTTGGTTAATAGATCGAAGTTAATCCAGATTCGATCCAGATTAAGCAACAAAGTCCCTTGGTACTGCTCCAGATTGAGATCACATGGCAGACTAGCCTTGCTTGCTTTCCTCCTTCATTGGGGGGACAGGTCTTTTGTATGCATATCCTCCCATACCTCTCATATTGAAATCTTTGCTGAAACTCAAGCAGGACAGAGGAACCATCACTCCCTATTGATGAAGGCAGATACAATTCCCTCTACTTCTGGAGTTAGCCTCCATAGATCTGTGGAGACTGGAGTGTTTTCTGATCCTCATAATGCAGAACAAGGAGTTGTTTCTGCATTGCAGCCTCCAGACTCTGGCCCTCATGGCTTGGATGTTGAGAGGTTAGTACTTGGTGTTCTCCAATTGCATGAGGGTGAATCCCGTGTCCTGCTTACTTCCAGAAAAGATTTTTCTAAGAAGTCATAATTTTGAGTAAAAGTGGTTTGCTATCTGGGGTGAGGGCAGGGCCTAGATCCCTTTTCTTGTTCTACACAAAAACTGCTAGGGTACCTACTGCACTTTTCAGTCTGATCTCAAAACAAACTCTATTAGGGATTCACCTTAGTACAATTGGCACTTTCCATCAGCATGTAGAAGGTAAGTCCATCTCTGTACAGCCTCTAGTTGCTCAGTTACAATCAAACTTCCCACAGTGTCACGGGATCACAATGTTGTTCTCACCTGGCTGATGAAAGCTCAATTTGAGCCACTTGATACCTGCTACCTGGAGTCTTTGACCTGGAAGGTCTTGTTGGTGGTGGTTACGTCAACCTACAGGATCTGTGAGCTCTAGGCTGATCCACCTTACACAGTAGCTGATCCACCTTACACAAGATTTCATCACAACAGAGTAGTTCTTCGCACACATCCTAAGTTCATGTCAGAATTCCATCTTAACCAGTCAATTATTCTTCCTAAAACAGCATGCTCATCCTGATGAAAGTGCACTGCACACTTTGGACTGCAACACTACAACTGGCATAACTTCAGATGCATCACTGCTGATCAGAATAGGAAGTTTGAAGGGGCGGGAGCCAGCAGACCATGAAATTTGCTATACCACCTCCTCTGTCACAGGTCACGGTGGTTTACAGTACTAAAATACACATAACATAAAATGAACTCAGAAAGTATTGCCAAAAATAAATAGAAAAGAGTAAAAGCTGTATTAAAAAGGTGAGTGTTTAATATAATTCTAAATCTAAGATAAGAAGCTTCTGCCCTCGTAGCTGCCATGAGAGAATTCCATTGTGTCAGAACCAAAAGAAAAAAAAGCTTATATGGAAGTTAAGCCCCATCCAGTGCATCTCAGGATGCACCGGGCAAGGGAGGGCACCCCCATTTTGAGGAGGTGCCTGTAGAGAAAGAGAGGGAGTGCTAGTCCCTCTCTTTTCCAACTTCAAGTTAGGCTGAAGGAGTGCCAGAGCGGGTGTAGAGGTCTAGCGGTCCCACCAGACCACCAGAATCTTGTTAGTGTTGGGGATAGGGGGGGGGGCCCTGGAGTTCACAGGTGTTCTAGCAATCCATTCTCTCTCGGAGAGATGTGCACCATGAGGTCTTCTCTGTCTTGTTCTTCCTTTTCCTTTTTTCAAGTCCATAATTGGCACAGCCTTCCGGGTCCACAGATGACAATCAGGGAACATTCATGTAACCCTGCCCCACAGGCTACATACGGACATAACAGTGAGGGCCTTGTGGGCTTCCAGCAAGAACATCTTATCAGTGGCAGTCTCGCATTGGCAAACTCCTACAGTTCACAGATGTTACCGGAAACACTGTCTCTGAAGCTCACTCCTCTGCACCTTCCCAGGAGATGAACTGGAAGGCAAGACCGAGTAAAAACCATGTCCTTGAATGAAGTCACTAGCACAGCTGTGCCAGGAAAGAAGTGCAGAGTCCATATTGTTTTACTTGCAGATAAGATGGTTCAGGCTGTAACCAGGCCTCAGGCTGCAGAATCCATATTAGTTCAGAAAAGATGGTTCATGTTGTATTCAGGACTCAGGTCTCAGACTTACCAAGGATCCAGGGAAAGACCCCTACAGGTGCAGAGCACACACAGCAGGATAACATACAAGGGTACCCTGCAGAGGACACAACTGAGGAGGCCTCTTTGTTAGATGATCCCCTCCCCTGCACAAGCATTTGCAGATGGGGCTGGAGACACTGAGGATGATGGCGAGGAGCCCTGGCCCATCCAGCAGAGGCCCCACCGGCAAAGGCGACAGGTAGTCTGGCTGGCAAAGCAACTGCTGATGCAGAACCAGGGGTTGTGGAGTACCAGCGGCAAAAGCTGGAGTTACTACTACTATTACTACTACTTAATATTTCTGTAGTGCTAATTGATACGCTGTGCTGGGGGGCCCAGATGCAGCAGGATATGGCTGAGCAGCAGTGCCTCATGCACCAGGTACAGCAGCAGGCCACTGAAAATATCTGGTGGCAGCTCCTGGGTATCTGTCAGATTCTCTAGGCTTATACAGCTGCATTTTCAGGCACAGTTGCACCTCCCTCCAGCAAGCTTGCTCCATCTACAGGCTAAGCTTCAGCCAAACGTGCCAGCATGGACACCCCAGCACACATGCCCTGGCCACAAGAGGCCCACGCGCTTTTGCCAGCTGCAGGCCCATGCAAAACCTCAGACTCCCGGCCAGCCAAGTGGCCAGATTTTCGAAGGGCAGCTGAGGCAGCAGCCATGTCAATTGGCAATGAGAGTGAGGACAGTGTGAGCCCCACAGGGGAGGATGAGGACTCTCCATCTGCAGCTGAGAGGGCCAGCATGCCTGCAGAAGCTCATGGACAGAGAAGAAGAGGCATATTCCAGAGGGGAGGGGGAGGAGGAAGTAGGCTGGGTGGGCTTGGGCTTCTACAGGGCTAGCTGTATACTGGGGAAGGGGGCATGTGATGGAGAGAGGGCGGGGTGATTGGTGGGTCTGATGAGGGAGGGGGAGGGCATGATGTGGGAGGGGAAGGGGGTGTGATGGGTGTGTGCACAGAGGGTGACAGTGGTTGGTGTGACCACAATAAATGATGCTTACCTGCAGTAGAAATTGGTCTGGCTCAGTCTTTCCCTGGCTCAGACCTCAGCTGGTGGGCACTCCATTCATTTCTGTGGGCACATCCCGCATAGATTCCATTACCGTAGTCTAGGTGGCTTAATACCATTGATTGTACCAAGTTGCGGAATATTTCCCTCGGGAAGAAAGGTTTTATTCTTTTGAGTTTCCACATTGAGTGGAACATCTTCTTAGTTGTAGATTTTGCTTGGCTTTCTAGCGTGAGGTTTCGGTCGATTGTAACTCCGAGAATTTTCAGGCTGTCTGAAACAGGAAGGGTGTAGTATGGGATGTTTATATAGGTGGGTTTGTTCGTGTTGTATTGGGATGAGAGGATGAGACAGTGTGTTTTATCTGCGTTAAGTTTTACTTGGAATGCATCCACCCATGAGTTCATGATTTTCAGGCTGAGTTTGATTTCATTGGTGATTTCTGTTAGATCATGTTTGTAAGGGATGTATGTTGTGACATCGTCTGCGTAGATGTACGGGTTAAGGCCTTGGTTGGCTAGGGATTTGGCATGTGGGGTCATCATTAGGTTGAAAAGGATCGGTGATAGTGGTGATCCTTGGGGTTCTCCACAGTCTGTTTTCCATGGTGATGATATGTTCGAGTGTGATTTCACTTGATATGTTCTAGTGGTTAAGAAACACTTAATCCAGCTAAGTACACTTCCACCAATCCCGAAGTATTCTAGGATGTATAGTAGTATTTTATGGTTTACCATGTCGAATTCACTAGATATGTCAAATTGTAGGAGAAGTATGCTTTTGCCTTTTGCAATTTCTTGTTTGAATTTGGTTAGGAGAGTTACTAGTACTGTTTCAGTGCTGTGCTTCGAGCTGTATGTGGTCCAATGTTTATTGTTGTAGTCCTCCTCTACTGATTTTGATTTCTCTCTCTACTCCAGAAGCTGATCAAATCAAAGATGCAGAGGTGAAAGGAAAAGAGACACCAGTGGACATACCTGCAGAGCGTAGGTAATACTGTAGAAAGGCTCTAATTTTCTCATTCACTAGGAAATCATTGGTAGACGTTATTTATACTTAAGGATGTGCATTTATTTAATGTTTCCCTTATCATTTCATATAATTTCTAACCTTAAATACAGACTTATTTTTTTCCAGTGTTAATAGCTATTAGACTTAAGCCAGCCTTGAGCATGTGATCCTTGCCTCTTGGTACTGTGGCTGTAGTTAACCCATTCCTAGGTGTGTTTTATATTTCTGGCAATCTTAGTTCCTATTTCCTCATCGGACTAGCAGAAACCATCTCAGGGCAGGCTTGAAAATTTCTGCACTGCCTCTGGGTTTGTTTCCTGTTGCGTCAGTTTTGTTTTCTTCCCCTTTCCAGTCCTCTATCTGGTTTCTCTTTCTTGTCTGACTTCCTGCAGCTCAGGATTCCAACATCTTGTAAAGCTCTTTGCTTTCAGTAATCCTTGTTTGCCCTTTTGTATTGGGCACACTTCTTGGAGGTACAGTGGCATCAAGACTTACCAAGAGGGGCATAAACGAATGGCACCGGCAAAATCGATGGCCGGCCATCTTCGGGGCCGGCTCTGCGACGGGTCAGAGCCAAGTATATTTTGAAATACGCTTGGCACCGGCCAAATCGCTTGCCGGGTTTAGAGTAGGATCGCCGGGTTTATATGAGATGGCCGGCTGCGTTTTTCAGCCATAATGGAAATCGGGCACGGCCATCTCAAACCCGGCAAAATGCAAGGCATTTGGGCATGGGAGGAACCAGCATTTGTAGGGCACTGGCCCCCCTGACATGCTAGGACACCAATTGGGCACCCTAGGGGGCATTTCTAAAAAAATAGCTTCCAGGTGCACAGCACCCTTACCTTTGGTTCTGAGCCCCCCAAATCCCCCCCCCCAAAACCCACTCGGCACAACTCTACACCATTACCATAGCCCTAAGGGGTGAAGGGGGCACCTAGATGTGGGTACAGTGGGTTTGGGGGGTTTTTGGAGGGCTCAATATTTATCACCACAACTGTAACAGGTAGGGGGGGATGGGCCTGGGTCCACCTGCCTGAAGTGCACTGCACCCACTAAATTCTGCTCCAGGGACCTGCATACTGCTGTCAAGGAGCTGGGTATGACATTTCAGGCTGGCATACAGGCTGGCAAAAAAAATGTTTTATTTTAATTTTTTTTTGGTGGGAGGGGGTTGGTGACCACTGGGGGAGTAAGGGGAGGCGATCCCCGCTTCCCTCCAGTGGTCATCTGGTCAATTGGGGCACTTTTTTGTGACTTGGTCCTAAAAATAAATGGACCAAGTCCGGCCGGCGAAATGCTCGTTTGAACCGGCCACTTTTTTTCCATTATAAGGCGAAGCCAGCCATCTCGTACCCACACCCCCGCCCCCGTCCCGCCTTCACTACCCTACCAACACGCCCCCTTGAAGGTTGGCTGGCGCTGCGACGAAAAAGCAGTTGGGGCCAGCCAAAATCGGCTTTCGATAATACCGATTTGGCTGGGATCAGGAGATCGCCAACGATCTCCCGATTTGTGTCGGAAGATCACTTTCGAAAATGAGCCTGCAAATCACCAAAATAAAAAACCTGATGGAATAACTCAGCTAATTTTGAGTGCTCATCACAGCAGAGCTTGAAAGCTGCCATATTACCTGGTTCTGAAAAGAGAGATTTTAGTCCAGTCCTAGCTTTAAGACATCTCTTTCATGATACATTATGGGCCTTGCAGCATGAATTTCACCGAGTAGAATTAGGGACTATAAATCCCACACTGATTTGAGGTATAAGTTGAAAACCAGGATTGGACAAAAAGTCTGCCTCATGGAACTGAGTAACTTGGCATCTCTACATTAGAAAGGTTACTAATGAATTGCTTCCAGTGGTTCTTGGCACACTCACGGCTTTACTTTCTCCTCCTCAAGTGGAAAAATAAACCGATGCAAGGTTACGCTCCTGCTAGATGAGAACAGCCCATTTCTGTGCAATTTGAAAAAACTTTGTAACTGCCATGAAGTGCCCTCACATTCTCCAAATATTCCCATGGTTTTAAACTGTGTTTCAAAGCCACCTGCTTCCAATATGCTAACTCATGGTATTCCAGTCCATGGGGCTACAGCTACCTTTGCTTTTGTCTAGGAACAAAGGGGGAGCACTCCTGCCCTGACACAATATCACCAATGATAACCCTTGGAAGTGCCAGGGGGATTGACTGTATTTTTTGTTCTGAGATGAGGTGATGCATTGCCTAACACTGATGCCCAGGGTATTTTGAAGGGGTTCAGGGGTGAATCAGGTGATGTTCCTAGGAGGGATGCAGATTGTCATTAGAGATTCAGGTCTTGATCAGGAGGATTGGAGTGGTTTGCCATGAACTGGTTTTTCTTTTTTGTTTGGGCAACATCTGCAGTGACCTCTTGATTAGCAAAATTGCCCTGAAATTAAAATGTATAAAAACAAACAACTGCCCTGCATAGGAAACTAAACACAATGGACAGAGAAAGTACACAATAGACCCGTTATAATGCGACTCGATATAACGCGGGATTGCTTACAACACGGTCTATGCTTGGACCCCAGAATTTCATGTATTTCAGGTGCAAGCTAATTATTTCTGATCTAGTTCTTCGAATTGGCACAAGGCAGTACTGTCTAACATGGAAATTTCTAAAAAAGGAAAAGAAAAGCATGGTCAGTACAAGAAAAGCTACAAGCCTTAGACCTTTTAAAATCAGGAAAAACACAAGCAATGGAGGGTTAAGTGACTTGCCCAAGGTCACAAAGAGCTGCAGTGGGAATTGAACCCAGGTTGCCAGGATCACAGCCTGCGGCACTAACCATTAGGCCACTTCTCCCTCCTTTGGACCAAGGTGTCATTTCAACATTCAAGATGAATTATCGCAGAAATTTAATAAAACTGATCATTGATGAGGAAATAACCATAACTGAATGTCTGAAAAAAACTAACAATCACCAGTGTTTCGATCTGGCAGCGAGGGCATGGGATGTAATAACACCATCTACAATTGAAAAGTGCTGGGAGAGAGGGTTACATGAAGTGTTTGTGCCAGAAACAGGGGAACCAGAAGGTGAGTCGGACTCCAAAGAGAAGATGGAAACTCTGTGACAAGAACTGTTCGCACAGTGTGGTATTGAGGACACTATGGAATGGATTCATATCAATGATGAATGCTCTATATGCGATCATCTAAATTGTCAGGCTTGCCCAGTGGAGGTGTGAGCTCTTGTGCCCGATGAAGGAGGATTCCTCACCAAGCTGTCGGCCAACCCCGAGTTCCCCCTGTGTCCCCCTCCGTTCCCCAGGGGTTGAGCCCCCAGGTGCAGGAAGCAAACAGCAGAGAGAACTGAGTCCAGAACAAAGTCCATGGGGCACGGCCAAGCAATGGCCAGAAGCAGGACCAGGAGCCAACAGAGGTCAGTACCGGGCAGCAAGCAGTAGCAGATCCAGGAACAGGCAAAGGTCAATACCAGGCGGCGAACAGTAGCAGATCCAGGAACAGGCAAAGGTCAATACCAGGCGGCGAACAGTAGCAGATCCAGGAACAGGCAAAGGTCAATACCAAGCAGCAAATAGTAGCAGATCCAGAAGCACTACAACTACCCAGGAAACAGAGTAGAAGCTGAAGCATGGATGGACTGGTAGTCGGGCTTTGAATAGAACAGGAATTAGGCCCAAACATGTGCAGCTGTCAGCAAGATGGCTTCCCCCACCAGAGACGCCCTTACACCCAAATATGGCCTTCCTTCCTGAAACTGCCCAACTCCAAGATGACTGCCACAACTTAAGGCGCCCACCTCTAAAATGGCCGCCCTATCCTGGAGATACCCAAATCCAAGATGGCTGCTCCATCCTCAAATGCCCGTATCCTGAACTGTCAGGGAAAATGACATAAATGACCAGACAATTGCAGCAAATTCTTTAAGTAGTCATTCACATACTGAAAATCAATCTCAGGACAGCAGTGATGATGATGACTCTCCTCCACCACCAAAATTTACATTGGTTTTAGCGGCAATGGATACTGTTCTTCAATGGCTGCAGTCTGAAAATGTGGACATGATCCATATTCTTCTGAAATCAATTATTGAAATTGCAAAATGGAAGAAATGAGAAACATCAAAACAGTCAACTCTGGACTCATTTACTAAAGTAGGATGTTAATTTTAGCCTGTGTTTTCCTGTTGTGACCAGATTCACTTTTAATGTGTGGGTATGATGTTTGTTTATTTATTTATTTAATGTATTTATTGGTCCACTTGTATACCACATTTTCCCAGCTTATGCGGCTCAATGTGGCTAACAAAGTTACAATAAAATTGCATTATACAATAGCAAAAATTGGCAAGAAAGAGAAGCAGACAGAAGGGAAAAGAGTGGATAAACTATCAAAATGGGAAAAGAATAAGGGTGTTAAACAGCATTGTTGACTTCGGGATAAGCTTTGTTAAACAAATAAGATTTTAGCAGTTTTTTAAAAGTTTGATGATCCACTGACTCTTTCAAAAGTCTCGGCAAAGCATTCCAGGTTCGCGGACTGATGTATGAGAAGGAAGAGACGTAGATTGTCTTAAGATGCCTGCATGAAGGATAGTGCAGATTTAGATAAGTTCGAGATGACACCAAGGAATTTCTCAATGGCAAATCGACCAAATCACACATGTATACAGGTGCTTCACCGTAAATGATCTTGTGAGTTAAGGCACAGATCGTGAAATCAATACGGTCCTTAATGGGAAGCCAGTGAAGTTTCACACGAAGAGGCTGCGCACTGTCAAAGCGAGACCTACCAAAAAACAGTCTGGCTGCAGTGTTTTGAACTGTCTGGAGCTTCTTCAGAATATAGTGTGTACAACCAGCAAAAATGCCACTGCAGTAGTCGATGTGGCTTAAGACCAAAGAGTGAATCTGGGTTCGAAAAATATCCTTAGGCAGGAGCTCTTTGATGCGTTTAAGCTTCCACAAAGAGAAGAACATTTTCTTCGTAATTTGCTTAACGTGACAATCAAGCGACAATTGGCTGTCCAGCGTGCCCCCCAAGAATTTTCAAGCTGTTTGAGATTTGGAGAGTAGTGTCAGGAGTAACCAGAGCTGTAAGGAGAGACTTATTATGTTTGGAAGAAAAAACAATGCAAAGAGTTTTATCCTTATTGAGTTTAAATTTAAACGCATTAGCCCAGGATTCCATAATGGAAAAATTGGCCTGGATTGTGCCAGTAATTTCAGAGAGGGTAGACTTGAAAGGGATGGAGATGGTTACATCATCTGCGTAGATAAAAGGTGTAAGGCCATGCTTGGATAATGCAGAAGCAAGAGGAATCATCATAATGTTGAAGAACGTCGGAGATAAAGGAGATCCTTGCGGTACTCCACAGACAGGTGTCCAAGGTGGTGAGACAGTGGAGTTCATTTTGACTTGGTAAGACATAGAGGAAAGGAAACCCTTGAACCAATTTAGCATATTGTCGCCAATACCAAATTTATCTAAGATGCTGAGAAGGATGGTATGGTCAACCATGTCAAACGCACTGGACAAATCAAATTGTAGTAAAAGAATATTTTTGCCCACAGAGATGGTATTTTTAAAATTGGACAACAGAGTAATCAGAACTGTTTCAGTGCTATGCTGAGTGCGGAAGCCTGATTGAGATTCATGAAGAATATTAAATTGGTTCAAGTAATATGTTAGTTGAGTAGTGACCATACTTTCCATAAGTTTTACTAGTAGCGGGATAGAAACCACTGGACGATAGTTAGTAATAATATTAGCCTTTTTCTTCGGGTCCTTTGGAATTAGGGTAAGCAGAATACTACCATGTTCCTTTGGGAAACGACCTTCCCGAAGCATAAAATTAAGGTGGTCCGTGAGATCAGTGATAAAACAGGAAGGAGGAGAGGTCAGGAGGTAATTAGGGCAAATATCAAGCTTACAAAAAGTTTTTGAAAACCTGGTAAGCGCTTGCGCTACTATCTCCGGAGTCAAGGGTGTGAAGTTGATCCAAAAGCAATCTGCAGGGCAATAAACAGAAGAGTAATCAAGGTCAAGAAGAAAGTTGCCTGTGTCTGCGGAAGAGTGGCCCAGTGATGCACGCAGGTCCCAAATTTTCTCATAGAAATATTTTGCAAGCTGATCAGCAACTGGAAGGTCAACTTGTTGCGATGAAATTGCAGTAGTGTCACGAAGCGAGTTTGAGTTGGTAAAGCTTCTTAGGGTCTTTACTAGATGTAGTGATTTGTTTCCTATAATAAAGTCTCTTAGCTTGTTTAATGGCACGTTTATATTTACGCCATTGAACTTTCCAAGCATTAAGCGTTATTTCATTTTTTGACTTGGACCATGCTCTTTCGTACCTGCTAGTTTGATTTTTTAATGTTTAATAAAGTCCATTTGATTTTTCAATGAAATGTTTAGCCTTTTACTGAACTGAAGTGCCGGTGCAGATAACAGAGACCCAATATAATGCGGACTCACAACATGGTGTAAACATTTGGACCCTGTCTTCCGCGTTACATGGGGTGTATGGTGTACCTGCATATAAAAAATGTAAACCACTTTGGTTGTACCACAGAAAGGCAGTATATGCTTTTGACTGCACATCCTTACTTATGCTTGCAGAAACTTTTCTCAATAAAAGAACCTATTAACTGCATGCCAATTTGCTCTCAGATAAAAATGCACCATTGCAACTTACCTGTGATTTAAGTAAAGTGTTCTGTCATCATAACTAAAATGAAATGATGTCTTTGTATTATCCCCCTAATTCTATAAAAGTCACCAAAAATTGCATGCACATTTTAATTAAATAATTAGCTAATTAGCACAAATTGTTTTTTTAACAAGCAATTATTGGCACAAATTAGATTTAATTGGAATATACATGTGTAAATTTAGGTGCGGGATCCACGCCTAAATTTTATGCATGAGTAAAAAAGAGGGCGCTGATATAGGAGGGTCATATGCAGAATGGGGGCATACCTAGCATTACACATGTTGTTGTAGAATAAGGATGAATATGTGCCTAATTTAGGTGCGTACATTTGCACCATGTTCCAGTTGGTGCAAATAGATGCTCCTAAAGTGTGGCGTGATATCCAGGCGTAAGTGCTATTCTATAAACTACTCCTAAATTTAAGTGCGGCTTAAAGAATAGCACTTTAATCAGCACCAATTTTTTCAGCACCATATATAGAATTCACCCCTATATGATTAATTTTCTAATTGCCCATATTGGCTCAAAGTCCATATCTGTTTTTTACCCATACGCTTTGCCTAGATTTTAAAGTTTTGCTTTGAAAATTATCCCAGGAAAACTACCCACACACATTTATCCCTGTTAATTTGTGGCGGTAAAAATTTGAAAAGATGTTCATAAATTTAATCTCCTGTCCAACTCTGCTCAAAAAATGCTTAAAATTATGTATGTACTGATAGTCGACACATATAAGTGTAGGCATACACAGAGAACATTATAAAAGCCCATTTTCCTTTTCCTCAGAAATATTTCCTCAATTATTACTTTAAAAGGAGTGAAGCCTGTGAAAACTGGGATTAATTTAATCAGTGGGATTTGAATTAGAGACTTAAGTATATGTATTGTTAAATAACTTCTGGTTTTTAAAAGAGAAAGAATGTAATCAGATGTATTATTTCTAACTAATATTGGACAATAAGTATGTTTTCAATGAAATGATTTGACTATACACCATATTGGCCTTGAAGAAGCCAACCAGATGATCAATGTGGAATAATGAATTAGACGAGTAATATCTGGGGATAATCAGATTAATACCACATTTTTTTTCTGTTTACTCTTTAATTGATCTCCTTATCTTGTTTCACTCTCCCTATTTAGTGGTCTAAGGAAGAGAATAGAATTACCTGACTGAAATAATTCCTATATATTACTTTCTCTGTATTTCCGGCAAGTTGTTTTATCGCTTGTAAAAATTTAAATGGTTATAAATTAAAAAAGTAAAAGCACGTTCCATATCATCATGCTGATCAATCCATAGACTGGTGGGTTGTGTCCATCTACCAGCAGGTGGAGATAGAGAGCAATCCTTTTGCCTCCCTATATGTGGTCATGTGCTGCCGGAAACTCCTCAGTATGTTCTCTATCTCAGCAGGTGGTGGTCACACACAGCAGCAGCTCTGGCTAGGTCTCCAAGCCTAATTTTTAGGTTTTGTTGAGTACCTGGGGTTGAGGGCTCTTCTTGAGCAAGTGCAAACCTGGTGGCGCCAGGTCCCTCCTTTTCTCCCCCCTCCCGCTGGCTCCGTTAAAAAAAAAAAAAAAAATTTTGGACGTCCTTAAGGGCGTTTATTTCGACGTTTATTTAAACGTTTATTGCAGCTACTCACTGGGACACCAGTTCGTTACAGCTCGGAGCGAGAAGCAGGTAATTTTTACCTTTTTATAGCGGGCAGGGGTTCCCCGATCGATCTCCACGTGGCCTGTGGCATCGGAGGGCGAGGGCGCGAAGAATCGCTCCCCGGACCGCGTGTGCGCTTCTAGCGGGGATGCGGGGGTCTTAAAGTCTGATTCGCCCTTGTTGGGTGTCAGTTTGGAGGCTGGTCAGTGTCCCGGGTCTTCCTCCGGTGCGGCGGTTTTTCCCGCCATAAACGCCCATTCCCCCACTGCTCACCTCCGCCATCTTGGCCGGCCACTCTGCTCGGACGGCTTCTTCTTGGGCCGCCCTTGAGCTGGGAGACGTTAATGCCATGGCCGCCCTTGATTTGGGCGACGGCAAAAAAGCGGCTAAAGTTAAGCGCCGTTCTTCCCACGCGGCTGGAGTGTCGCGCTGGATGCCATCTTGGATGCGCAGCATGTTTCTCCCCCGCATCTTGCGAGCGCTGGTTGAGGGTGCGTCTAGGGCTGTGGCCCAGGCTGCTGAGTGCACAGTCTGGGGGGTTTCTCCCCCGAGTTATTTTGCTGCTGCATCAGGCCTTCCTTATGCAAAACGCTAGCCCCTGCTTCCTTGGCCAATAAAGGGGTTGAGGCCCCCGGAAGAAAACGCCCTCGGTGTGGATTCCCAGGCCTTAGAGGACTCTGTCTCCTCTGATGTAGATGAGGGCAGCGTATCTGAGTTCTCCCAACGGTCCTTTGGGGATTCCTTGGAGGAGACGGATTCCCGCTCGGATGGAGCGGATGACCCCTCTGCAGCGCGGATCTTTCGCTCAGAGGATTTGCCCAACCTGTTAGTGCAGGCCATGAGCATTTTGAGGATTTCCTCTCCAGAGGACGTCTCTCCCTCAGCCCCTGTTGGCTCCGCCATTATGCTGGGGACGAAGCGCCCGCCTAGAACCTTCCACGTGCATGATGCCATGCACACCTTAATTTCGGCTCAATGGGATGTCCCGGAAGCGAGCCTCAAAGTGGCTAGGGCTATGTCCCGCCTCTATCCTTTGCCTGAAAGTGAACGGGAGGCCTTTCTTTGGCCTACCGTGGATACTTTAATCACTGCGGTGACTAAGAAAACGGCGTTGCCGGTGGAAGTGGCACGGCCCTAAAGGACGCCCAAGACAGAAGATTGGAGGCGGCCTTAAGGTCGTCCTTCGAGGCGGTTGCCTTAAGTTTGCAGGCCTCAGTTTGCGGCTTCCTATGTGCCAGGGCGTGCCTGACGATTGTGCAGCGGGCTTCCCCCTCGGATCCTTCCTGAGGGCTGATTGGCCGGCCCCTGGAATCGGGCTTGGCTTATTTGGCAGACTTACTGTATGATGTCTTGAGAGCCTCGGCTAAAGGTATGGCTCAGACAGTCTCTGCGCGGCGGTGGCTTTGGCTGAAACATTGGTCTGCTGACCACGCCTCTAAGTCCCGCCTGGCTAAGTTGCCTTTTAAAGGCAAGCTGCTCTTTGGGTCGAGCTGGACAAAATTGTGACGATCTCGGCACGTCTAAGGGCCAAGAGGTTACCAGAGGTCAGGGCTCAGGCCAGTGCTCGCCCCCGGTATCTCCAGAGGACGGTTTCAGGAAGCCCGTAGGTACGCCCGGGCAAGTCGGGCTCCTCTGCCCCCTCTTCCTTCAAGAGGAACTTCTCCCACCAAGCAGCATTCCTTTCGCAGAGACCGCCGTCCCGGAGGTGCGCCCTACGGTCCTCCCCCAGGGTCTCGTACCCATGACTGGGGTCCTGGTCCATTGGCCCAGTGCAGATGGAGGACGCCTGTCCTCGTTTCTGGGTGAGTGGCCAGGTAACTTCAAAACGCTTGGGTGATGGAAGTTCATCAGAGACGGCTACAAGCTAGAGTTCTGCCGACCCTTAAGAGACGGGTTTGTACTCTCTCCCTGCAAGTCTCCGGTCAAAGCTGTGGCGTGCAGCAGACCTTGGACATCTGATCCGCCTGGGTGCGGTCGTTCCGGTGCCAGAAATCAGCTTGGCAAGGGACGTTACTCCATTTACTTTGTGGTACCAAAGAAAGGAGGTTCTGTACGGCCTATCCTCGACTCAAAGGGGTCAATGGGCCTTGAAAGTTCGGCACTTTCGCATGGAGACTCTCGCTCTCTGTTATAGCGGCAGTGAAGGCAGGGGAGTTCCTGGCATCCTGGACATCAAGGAAGCGTACTTGCATATTCCCATCTGGCCTCCTCATCAACGCTTTCTACGTTTTGCAGTCCTGGGCCGACACTTCCAGTTCAGAGCCCTCCCGTTTGGGTTGGCTACTGCTCCGCGGACCCTTCTCCAAAGTAATGGTGGTCATCGCGGCGTTCCTGCGAAAGGAAGGAGTACAAGTCCATCCTTATCTGGACGACTGGTTGATACGAGCCCCCCTCTTATGCAGAGTGCGGGCAAAGCTGTGGACGGGTGATTGCTCTTTTGAGCTCCCTGGGGTGGATCATCAACTGGGAGAAAAGCCAGCTGTGCCCGACTCAGTCCCTGGAGTATCTGGGAGTTCGATTCGACACCCAAGTGGGCAGAGTGTTCCTGCCGGACAATCGGATTGTCAAACTTCAGGCTCAGGTGGACCAGTTCCTAGTAGCCTCTCCGCTTCGGGCTTGGGACTATGTGCAGCTGTTGGGCTCTATGACGGCCACGATGGAAGTAGTGCCCTGGGCCAGGGCTCATATGAGACCACTACAACACTCTCTGCTGCAGCGCTGGACTCCGGTGTTGGAGGATTATGCTGTTCGCCTTCCCTTGGACCCAGCAGTGCGCAAGGCGCTGAGCTGGTGGCTGAAGACAGACAAGTTGTCTGCAGGGATGCCTCTTGTGACCCCGGAGTGGATTGTCAACACGACGGACGCCTCTTTGACGGGCTTGGGAGCCCACTGCTTGGGAAGGACAGCGCAGGGGCTCTGGTCTCCTGCAGAGGCAAAGTGGTCTATCAACCTCCTGGAACTCAGAGCCATTCGGTTGGCGCTTTTGGAGTTCCTCCCGGTACTGGTGTTGAAGCCAGTACGGGTCCTGTCAGACAATGCCACGGCTGTGGCCTATGTCAACCGCCAGGGAGGTACCAAGAGCGCCCCTCTAGCCAAGGAAGCCATGAATCTATGCCAGTGGGCGGAAGCGAACCTGAAACAGCTGTCAGCGGCCCACATTGCCGGAGTCATGAATGTCAAGGCGGACTTTCTCAGTCGCCATACCTTGGATCCCGGAGAGTGGCAGTTATCGGCTCAGGCGTTCTTGGACATCACGAAGCGCTGGGCCAGCCGAGCCTAGATCTGATGGCGTCATCGGCCAATTGCCAAGTGCCGCGCTTTTTCAGCAGAGGACGGGACCCTCGATCTCTGGGAGTAGATGCTCTTCTCCAACAGTGGCCGACACAGGAGCTTCTCTATGTGTTCCCGCCCTGGCCCATGTTGGGCGGGGTACTAGACCGGGTGGCAAAGCATCCGGGCCGAATAATCCTGGTGGGTCCGGACTGGCCCAGACGTCCCTGGTATGCGGACTTGATCAGGCTCTCAGTGGACGACCCTCTGCGGCTGCCAGTGGAGCAGGGCCTGTTGCATCAGGGTCCCGTGGTGATGGAGGATCCCTCCCCCTTTGGTCTTACGGCCTGGCTATTGAGCGGCAGCGTCTGAGGAAGAAGGGCTTCTCAGACAAGGTCATCGCCACTATGCTGAGAGCGAGGAAGCGCTCTACTTCTACTGCTTACGCCAGGGTTTGGTGTACCTTTGCAGCGTGGTGTGAAGCAGGCTCACTTTCTCCCTTCACTGCTCCGATTTCTTCAGTGCTGGCGTTCCTGCAAGAAGGTCTGGAGAAAGGCCTGTCGCTCAGTTCCCTTAAAGTCCAGGTAGCGGCTCTGGCTTGCTTCAGGGGCCGCCTGAAGGGTGCTTCCCTGGCTTCGCAGCCAGATGTGGTACGTTTTCTCAAGGGAGTTAATCACCTGCGCCCTCCTCTGCACTCAGTGGTGCCTGCTTGGAATCTCAACCTGGTGCTAAGAGCCTTGCAGAAGCCGCCTTTGAACCCTTGTCGAGGGCATCTCTGAAAGACCTGACGTTGAAAGCAGTCTTTTTGGTGGCTATCACTTCAGCCAGAAGAGTTTCCGAGCTCCAGGCACTCTCATGTCGAGAGCCTTTTCTGCAGTTCACTGAGGCAGGAGTGACTATTCGCACAGTGCCTTCCTTCCTGCCCAAGATTGTTTCTCGCTTCCATGTGAATCAGCAGCTCTGTCTCCCTTCCTTTCGTAGGGAGGACTACCCAGAGGAATACTCTGCTCTCAAATATCTGGATGTGAGACGAGTCATCATCAGATACTTGGAAGTGACCAATGATTTCCGGAAATCGGATCATCTGTTTGTCCTGTTTGCAGGTCCTCGTAAGGGTCTGCAGGCTGCTAAGCCTACAGTGGCAAGATGGGTCAAGGAAGCCATTGCAGCGGCTTATGTGGCCGCGGGGAGGGTGCCTCCTATTCAGCTGAAGGCTCACTCCACTAGAGCTCAGGCGGCCTCGATGGCAGAGGCCGGGTCCGTCTCCTTGGAAGAGATATGCAAGGCGGCAACTTGGGCATCGGCCCATACCTTCTCCAGGCATTACCGCTTGACTGTGGCTGCTCGGGCGGAGGCCCGGTTTGGAGCTTCAGTGTTACGGTCAGGGATTTCAATGTCCCGCCCTGGGTGAGTACTGCTTCGGTACATCCCACCAGTCTATGGATTGATCAGCATGATGATATGGAAGGTAAAATTATGTATCATACCTGATAATTTTCTTTCCATTAATCATAGCTGATCAATCCATAGCCCCTCCCAGATATCTGTACTGTTTATATTCTGGTTGCATTTCAGGTTTAAGTTTAGTCTTCGGTTCCTGTTCAGGAGGACTTCGTGTTCAAGTTTTTTCAATTGGATTCTTCAAGAGTTGAGACGAGTTTGTGTTACAGTGAGCTGCTGCATTCCTCTCCCCTCCGTTTTACGGGGCTGGATTGAGACATAAATTCTGCCGGCGCTCCCTCCCGCTTCGTGCGGCTGTAGGGCAGCTTTGTACCCCTCCCGCTTCGGCGGTGTTAGGGTCAGTCAGCTCCTCCCGCGGTTGCAGGATAAGCCAGATCCCCCCGCATCGGCGGGGTGGTGTCCCTCCCCGCTCCGCGGGGATGAGCTGGACGGATTCCCCTCCCCCACTTGTGTGGGGATGAGCTGGGTTAATTCCCCTCCCCCGTTTCGGCGGTGGTGAGCTGGGCAGAGTGTCCCTTTGTGGGTGTAATTCTCTAAGTGCTGAGTCCTGCGGATGGAGCTTGGATATCGACATACTGAGGAGTTTCCGGCAGCACATGACCACATATAGGGAGGCAAAAGGATTGCTCTCTATCTCCACCTGCTGGTAGATGGACACAACCCACCAGTCTATGGATTGATCAGCTATGATTAATGGAAAGAAAATTATCAGGTATGATACATAATTTTACCTTTCCCTTGGGAAAATACTGCTTTACAAGTGGAAATAGATTAGAAAATTACCATACCTAAATAAGGACCATCACCTTTGCCATACAATAATTATAGTAGTATCCCCTAGATTCTATATAGTGCGACTTAAGTTGCATGTGCAAATCCAGTCATATTCTGGATGTGCGCGTGCAATTTAATTAGGTAACAAACCAATCAGCACTGATAATTGCCCCTTAAGCAATTCTTGATGCAAATTAATATTAAGTAGAATTTACGCACAGAACTGACAAAGTGTATTCTATAACGTGATGCATGTAAATACTAAGTCGCATAGTTGAGAAGGGGGCATGGCCATGGATATGGGATGGGCAGGTCAAGGGTGTTTCTAAAATCTATGTGCGTTGTTATAAAATACACCCAGTTTGCGCATAATTTAGGCGCTGGCATTTACACTAAGTTTTACTTGGTATAACTGCCCGCAACTAAATATAGTCGTGTGGACGGGTGCTCGTGGTATTCTATAAACTGTGTGGAATTTTAGGCTTATTCTATAAAGTTGGACTTACTTATTTAGGTATACTTTATAGAATACACATAGGTGTATTTTTTCAGCGCCAATTTTTTAGGTGTGGGATGTAGAATCTATCCCTATTTTTTAGGTGTGGGATGTAGAATCTATCCCTATATGCCTAAATGTTTTATTTATGTGATATTTTTAATTGAAAAAAAATTAGCAAAATTAAACACCCTATCTTACGTGGAGGGGCATAATCGAAAGGAGTGCCCAAGTTTTCCTGAGGACGTCTTCGCAGGATGTCCTGGCGAAGGGGTGGAGAAACCCGTATTATCGAAACAAGATTGGCATCCTTCTTTCATTTCGATAATACGTTCGGGGATGCCCAAATCACGAAAATTAGGTCGATCTTAGAGATGGTCGTCCCCGATTTTCGGCGATAATGGAAACCGAGGACGCCCATCTCAGAAACGACCAAATCCAAGCCATTTGGTCGTGGGAGGAGCCAGCATTTGTAGTGCACTGGTCCCCCTAACATGCCAGGACACCAACTGGGCAACCTAGGGGGCACTGCAGTGGACTTCACAAATTGCTCCCAGGTACATAGCTTCCTTACCTTGTGTGCTGAGCCCCCCAACCCCCCCCCCCTGAAAACCCACTCCCCACAACTGTACACCATTACCATAGCCCTAAGGGGTGAAGGGGGGCACCTAGATGTGGGTACAGTGGGTTTGTGTTGGGTTTTGGAGGGCTCGCTGTTTCCTCCACACACGTAACACGTGGGGGGGATGGGCTTGGGTCCGCCTGCCTGAAGTGCACTGCTCCAGGGACCTGCATACTGCTGTCATGGAGCTGGGTATGACATTTGAGGGTGGCATAGAGGCTGGCAAAAAATATTTAAAAAGTTTTTTTTTAGGGTGGGAGGGGGTTAGTGACCACTGTGGGAGTAACGGGAGGTCATCCCCGATTCCCTCCGGTGGTCATCTGGTCAGTTTGGGCATCTTTTTGAGGCTTGGTCGTAAGAAAAAATGGACCAAGTAAAGTCGCACAAGTGCTCATCAGGGATGCCCTTCTTTTTTCCATTATCGGCCAAGGACACCCATGTGTTAGGCATGCCCCAGTCCTGCCTTCGCTACGCTTCTGACATGCCCCCATGAACTTTGGTCATCCTCACGAGGAAAAGCAGTTGAGGACGCACAAAATCGGCTTTCTATTATGCCGATTTGGGTGACCCTGGGAAAAGGACACCCATCTCCCGATTTGTGTCGAAAGATGGGCGCCCTTCTCTTTCGAAAATAAGCCTGATAGTGTAATAGTTCACATAAAAATAGAAAATTAATTGCAGTGAAGGCCACAAGGCCTATACAGTCTGGCCAAGTAAACCAACTACTAAATGCTAGACTCTCTTCTTGTCCCTCAGAAATCCTTTGACCTTAGCTTACTTTTGAGTCTACATCCTTTCACCTGCATCCTATTACCCCTTGTTCCAGAGATTTCTTTCAATGGAAAGAAGCCCATGTTGGAATTATTTAGATGTCAATTTCATATTTCTTCTCTTCTTCTTTTCTTCCAAAGTGTGCTTATTTAGATTGGTATGTCCCTCTGTGTTTTATGATGAAGATTGTTGGCCATTTTAGTAGCTTCCCTTCAGAGGGGTTTTCAACCCAGTCTTCGGGACACACCCAGCCAGCCAGGTTTTCAGGATATCCACAATGAATATGCATGAGATAAATTTACATGCTTTACTTCTGTTGTATGCAAATATAGCTCATGGGAACTGGGCTGAGAACCACTAATCTTAATCTTATGTATATCCTTTTGAAGGTATGGTCTCTAGAAATGCATATAGTACTCCAAATGAGGTCTCATCAGAGGTTTAAACAAAGATACTATCACTTCCTTTTCCATGCTGATCATTCCTTTTCTAAAGAACCCAAGCATCCTTCTTGCCTTTGCCATCAAATTTCTACCTAGCTGTCTACCTTAAGAACATCATATATAATCACTCTCCAGACACCACTCTTCTTTTGTGCACTGAAGTACTTCAACCCCTATACTGTACTGCTCCCTTTGGTTTTTGCAACCCAAATAAATAACCCTTCTTTTTTATTTATTTTTTGTAAGCATTTAGGGGGATAGTTATTGTGGGCTACTGTTAAAGTATGTGATTTTACCATTAACTCATGCTATTTTAGCACAGGTCACATTGTATGCTGTGAAACCTATTTATTAATAACTGGGATTAACAGTAAAATAATATGTCTTAATGGTAGCCCACATTGATAATGTTCCCGCTTAATCTTAGCTGTCAATAACATGAGGAGGAATCAAGCTTTACTAGATTCCTCCTCATGTTATCCACATATCCCTTACAAAAACATTAAAAAGAACTGGACCAAGGACCAATCCCAATGCCTCCATTCTCAGTGTGAACTGTATTTACTACTACTTTTTCTTGCCCCCCATTCATCCAGTTTCTAACCAAGTCAGTCATTTTAGGGCTCATACCAAGAGTGCTTAATTTATTTCTAAGTCACCTTTGTGGAACTATGTCAAAGGCCTTGCTAAAACCTAAGTACACCACATCTAGCTCTCTCCTATGATCCAACTCTCTGGTCACCCAGACAAAAAAAAAAGATTTTTCTGATAAGACCTACAGTACCTCTATTAAAATCATGATGCCTCAGATCCTGTAATCAACTAGATTCTAGCCTCTATTTCCCAGCCTACTCCTTACTTCTGCCTTTGTGAAAGCCCTCTGGGACCACTCCTTACTCTAAAGCAACAATGAAATGGTCAGACAGCAGAACTATCAGAACTGGGGTCACGTGATGACTGCTTCCTGAACAGCAGCAGGAAGGGAGAGCTCCCCCGAATTCCTTGCAAAAAACAGCTTTATGAAACCTTTTTTTATACCCTGAAGGTCTTTGAGATAGCGTGAAGGATCTGAGAACCTATAGCACGCGTTTGAATACAATTGGGGTGAGGGGACGAACGGCATGCCCACAAGTAATCAGGGTGCCATCAAAAACAAAAACGCTCCAGCGTCGAGAGTCAACAAGATGGCGCTGACCCCAGACTCCTCACCAGGGACAGAGAAAAATGTGGGAGACTGGGCGAGAGAAATTTCCTCGACAGTGACAGCTGCGCTGGAGGACCACTTAAATAAAATCCATTCTGCAGTCGAGGAAATCAATGAAAAGTTCGACACGCAGGCCTGCAGACTCACAGAAGTGGAACAACGAGTGCTCACCCAAGAGGACACAACAAATGGCATGGCGGCACAGATAGCAGCCCTGCAAAAAGAAGTGGCAATACTTAAAGAACAAGTGGAGGATCAGGAGAATAGGAACCGCCGCAATAACTTGCGGGTTGTGGGACTACCGGAGGCGGTGAAAGATGGGGACCTGTACAAATTTTTCAATTGGGCCTCGGGGGAGGAGTGGGCCCAAGGCAGTGCGACCGTGCGCACCGTATTGGAGCGTGGAGAGAAGGAGACAGTAAGCCCAGAACAGCAATCACGCACTATACCAATTGGCATGAGAAAGAAATGCTGTTGAAGCAAGGTCGCTCCAGACAAGTGCAGCTGGAGCATGACGGCCATAAAATTCTGTTGTTTAATGACTATTCTTTGGCGGTGGCGCAGCGCAGAAGAGCAATGGCTCCCATGTGCACCCAGTTGTACAGCAAGGGCATTCGGTTCTTGCTCCTTTATCCTGCAAAATTAAGAGCGTGGCACGGAGGGAAGCCCTTGATGTTCCTGGAAGTGTCGGAAGTCAAAGCGTTTATGGAAGGATTGAACAGAGAGGAGCCGAGGGAGAATAATTAGTGACTGAGAAATCTTCAAATGGGACTGATCAAATGGTCAGAAATGGTTCGCATTCATCTTGTTTATTACCAGTCTAAATAGAGTCTAGTTGGAAAGGCCTGAACAGGGAGGAACTATGCTCTTAAGAGCACATCTGCGCAGTGGGCGGCTAAATGCAGCAACTTGGAATCGGACCCTATAACACGGGCAAAGGACCAGTTATTATGTTCAGAGATGAAAGGAGAGCATTTCATGCTTACTGCTCCAGTTAAGAAGTTCGATGTTAATTTGGACAATGGGTATACAAGGACTGCAACTTAGCGAGATGAAGAAACGCAGCAAAAAACAAAAATAAAATGGAGTCGTGTGCTTCTGTGCAGCAGCGGCATGTTCAGAACGAAGCGGGAGGCGTAGAGATTCCAAGCCCTGATCCTGATGTGATTTCTGCAACCTTTAAGGACGTTATGTATACGATGACTGGTTTGTTGATTCTGTTATGAGTGATAAGTTAAGGGGATAAAGGGGTGTAAGTTTGGGCAGGGATGCCGGGGGGAGCTTGTTGCCTGTTTCTTGCTGTATGGTTGAGGGAAGGGGAAGGATGGTGAGGAGGAGGTACCAGAAGGTTAATGGGGGGGGGGGGGGGGGTCATGGAGGAAGGGTAGGTAGGGAATGTGTGACTGGAGGGGGAAGGGTGCAAATGGGGGGGAGGGGAGGGAGTTGGGGGGGTGGGAGACGGGGTAGATTGCCTACATGGAATAGGCTGGGGATATCTCTTAACAAGAACTGAACAACAGGAGCAAAACAATTCTAGCGGGCTGGGCTGGGAGGCCTGCTGGAATAAAAAAACTAGGTAACATGTGGAATATTGCCAATAGTAGGGGTGATGGATAACTTGAAGATTATATCTTTGAATGTGGATGGTATTCACTCCCCAGTTAAACGTACCATAATAATGTCCTGGTTGAGAAGGGAGGGGGTAGATATCGCTTTCCTCCAAGAAACACACTTGTCTAATTCTGAACATGTGAAATTGAAGAGAGGGTGGGTGGGAGAGGTAGTGTATTCATCCTTCAACAGTAGGAAAAGGGGAGTTGCCATATTAATACACAAACAGATACCTCTAGTCATTCACAAGGTGCTACAGGATAAGGAGGATAGGTCTGTAATAGTTTTGGGAGAGCTATGGGGGCGGAAGATCAATCTCTGTAATCTCTATGGCCCTAACATATATAACCATGAATTCTTTTCAGACAGTGGCAAAGGTGGCGCTATATCTAGACTACCAGTTGATTTTGGGAGGCGACCTTAATATATCTGCAGATCCAACTATTGATTGTAAACCAGTTAAATCAAAAAGTAAGGGGTGGGAACATAAGGGGGTTAATTTTTTGACACATCAATTAGGGCTGGTGGACATATGGAGAATACTACATCCCCATGACACAGATTTTACATTCTTTTCCACTCCGCACAACACGTATTCAAGAATAGATTATTTTCTTATATTGCAGTCTCTATTCCCAGTAGCAAAAATGGCACACATACTGGACAACACTCTGTCTGACCACTCAGCTATTTCGTGCTCTGTAGAATACACAGCGGGGGGTGCGGAGCGGGTGTGGAAGTTTTCACCTTCTCTATATAGGGATATTGCATTCAGAGCCTACTTGAGGGACAAATGGGCAGAATACCAGAGCTACAATGACTCCCCGGAGGTAAGCCCAGCTATATATTGGGAGGCAGCAAAGGTAGTGATGAGAGGACATATCCTGGCCTACACCGCTGGGAAAAAGAAAAAATCAGAGGCGGAGCTGCTAACATTGTCCGCCGAGTATCAGCAAGTACGCGGGCCAACATGTGGGTACCATGGCTAAGGTGCATAAGGAGAACTTGGGGCGGCTCCGAAAACGTATTGATCAATTGCTTAACACATGAGCTGAACAGGACATATACTTCCAGAGATTCAAATTATATAAATGGGGAAACAAGGCTGGAAGGCTTATGGCAAATTTAGTGCGGCCTTATAGAAAGAGACAGATTGTTACATCAATACGGGACAGTGCAGGACGAGAATATCACCAAGAGGCCCAAATATACAAACAATTTGTTCAATATTACCAATCCTTATATGCAGTGAGGGAATTTGACCCAGGGCAGACAGATGCCTTTTTTGAGGATCTTAATATGCCAAAAATGTAATGAAGATCAGGTACAAAGATTGAGCGCTCATATATCAGCGCAAGAGGTCAGAAAAGGCATTAAGACATTAAAGTTGACCAAAGCACCAGGCCCGGACGGATACGATCCTGAATACTATAAAATATTAATGGAAGATATAATTAGACCATTAGTTGGACCATTAGCAGTACCCATGTACATTAAGTGGTATATCAAGAATTTATAAATAAAAATAAATACATTGGAATTACCTGCACAGAACTACAGTTGCAACCCTGAAAAGCAATGATATAGTTGCATTGAACATCCAAGAAAGATGGACATGGGCACACCTGAAATCTTCAATAAGTAAGAGGAGGCTGAATTTTAACAAGGTGGCAGATCTGGGAGTTCACTTGTCAGAAGCAAATTTACATAAGAACATAAGAGTAGCCATACTGGGTCAGACCTATGGTCCCATCTAGCCCAGTATCCTGTTTTCCAAACAGTAGTCAAGCCAGGTCACAAGTACCTGGCAGAAACCCAAATCATGGCAACACTCCATACTACAAATCCCAGGAAAAGAAGCTGCTTCCCATGTGTGTCTCAATAGCAGACTATTAACTTTTCCTCCAGGAATTTGTCCAAACCTTTTTTAAACCTAGATACACTAACCGTTGTTACCACATCCTCCGGCAAAGAGGTCCAGAGCTTAACTATTCGTTGAGTGAAAACATATTTCCTCCTATTTGTTTTAAAATTATTTTTATGTAACTTCCTTGAGTGTCCCTTAGAGGGGCATAATCGAACGCAAACGCCCATGTGTAAGAACGTCCATCTCCGAGAACGGGTCCGTGAAGGGGTGGGCCGAATCATATTTTCGAAAAAGATGGACGTTTATCTTTAGTATCGAACATATGGTTTGTGCCAGGCAAATGCATTGGATGTGGGCGTTTTTGAGATGTGGGCGTTTGTTTGAGCTGGGCGTTTTCGTTTTTCAGCGATAATCGAAACCGAAGCGTCCCAGCTCAAAAACGACCAAATCCAAGGCCAGGATTCGTAGTGCACTGGCCCCCCTCACATGCCAGGACACCAACCGGGCACCCTAGGGGGCACTTTTAAAAAATATGAAAAAACATTAAATTACCTCCCAGGTGCATAGCTCCTTTACTTTGGGTGCTGAGACCCCCAAATCCCCCCCAAAGCCCACTTCCCACAAATCAACACCATTGCCATAGCACTTAATGGTGAAGGGGGGCACCTACATGTGGGTACAGTGGGTTTGGGGGGGGTTAGAGGGCTCCCATTTACCACCACAAGTGGTACAGGTAGGGGGGGATGGGCCTGGATCCGCCTGCCTGAAGTGTACTGCATTACCCACTAAAAGTGCTCCAGGGACGGGACTTGTTGCTGCTGTATAACCTTGGCACAGCAGTTCACACCGTAAGACTAATCTCGCTGAAAACGTCCTTTATTTCAATAACCGCGTTTACTCACAGTTAACTGCAGATCAGAGGTTGTGCCCCACTGGCAACGAGTCTCCCTGGTACTAAGATTAGCAGTAGCTCAGAGCTGGCAGAATGGTGTACAATGCCCTCTTTCAGCAACATTCAAGGTAAGAACTAATTTTTGTAACGTGGCTAACACACGAAAGGGATCTAAAATGGACTTACAAAAATGGCCACTACCTCGTGGACTACCGGAAACAAAACAGGGCACACGCTGACCCAGTAGGCAGGAGGAAAAGCACCATGGGAGAAGAGCCTACCAACTACCAACATCGTGAGACTGTAACACAAGCTAGTGAAATCACGGAGCCCAATACCCTACACCCACCACAATGCAATGCTGATGTGACCCTGCAGTGCACCCGAGAGCCACATCTGACCCAGGGAAAGGCTGTGAGAGGATCAAACACATTCTGCTGTCATGGAGGTGGGTACGGAATTTGAGGGTGGCATAGAGGCTGGGAAATAAGGTTTTTTGCAAGTGGGTTTTTTTTGGTGGGAGGGGGTTAGTGACCACTGGGGGAGTCAGGGGAGGTGATTCCCGATTCCCTCCGGTGGTCATCTGGTCATTTAGGGCACTTTTTTGGGACCTGTTCATGAGAAAAAAGGGTCCAAAAAAAGTGTCCTAAATTCTCACTAAAAACACCTTTCTTTTTTCCATTATCGGCTGCCCATCTCTGCTCGGCCGATAACCACACCCCAGCCCCGCCTTCACCACGCCTCCAACACGCCCCCGTCAACTTTATTTGTTCCCACGACGGAGTGCAGTTGAAGATGACCAAAATCGGCTTTTGATTATACCGATTTGGCCGCCCAAGGGAAATGGACGCCCATCTCCCGAAAATGGGCATTTTTCTCCTTTCGAAAATAAGCAGGTTAGTCTTTATACTTTTGGAACAAGTAAAAAAATTGATTTACTTCTACTCGATCTACACCACTTAGGATTTTGTAGACCTCAATCATATCTCCCCCACATCTGTCTCTTTTCCAAGCTGAAGAGCTCTAACCTCTTTAGCCTTTCCTCATATGAGAGGAGTTTCATTCCCATTATCATTTTGGTCGCTTTTCTTTGAACTTTTTCTAATTCTGCTATATCTTTTTTGAGATACGGTGACCAGAACTGAACACAATACTCAAGGTGCGGACTCACCATGGAGCAATACAAAGGCATTATAGTATTTTTGGTCTTATTCACCATCCCTTTCCTAATAATTCCTAGCTTCCTGTTTGCTTTTTTGGCCGCCGCCACACACTGAGCAAAAGATTTCAGTTTGAAGATGACCAGACCAGAGATTGCCTACCAACAGGGTTAGTGAATAGCATTGTGGAAGCAAATTTTGGGCATGCTGGGAAGGATTATAGAATGGGTCGTTAACGAGGTTAAAAGTTGGGAAAAATATGTAGGGAGAAAAATTGGTTGGGCTGCATGCAGAAACTCATATAGAGTGGCACTCATTTTTGAAGCCGATGGATGTCTCAAAATGGCCAATAAAATGTCTATCTTCCAAAAACATCCAAATCATGATTTTTGAAAGTCAGAATTTGAATGTTCTACACTGCAGTTCATCCAAATAGCAGGAGGGGTGCATGTGGGTATTTTGGGTCTAGGGAGAGCCCAAATTTAGGACGTCCAAAAACAATAATCAAATGGGAAGAGACGTCCAAGTCAAAAAAGAAGGGCATCCTAAATTATAAAAAGGTGCCCTAATTGAGTAACTGACTACTGGAGGGATTAAGGCATGACCACTCCTTAACCCCAAGTGGTTACTGTCTCCCTCCCTCACCCCTGAAAGTGACACTGGAAAGGGAAAATAGGCTCCCTGACATCATTAGGTATTATGGCCATTCTGAACACAGCATTAAGCGGGTCTGAAGGGTAGCCTAGTGGTCAGTGCAGTGGACTGTAAACCATGGGACCCAGGTTCAAATCCCTCTTCAACTCTGTTATTTTACCTTTAAATTCTGAGACCTTCATAAACAGATATACCTACTGTACCAATATTAGAGACATCTGCAAGCCTGAGGTCTATGGAGGTGGTGGATGTTCAGGTACAGTAAGTATTTCCCTAGGTGCCCTGGATTAAAGTCCATTGCACTGACCACTAGTCTGCCCCTCTGCTCTGCAGACATGCCTGCGTGGCTATTTTTGTACAAATACTGCCAGACAGACGTCCTTGTCCCTACTTTTTTGGCATTCATATTTTGGAGGTTCTCTCACATTTTTAAACAGGAAACCATGATGTTTTTCCTTTTCAAAAATGCCTGTGAGATGGGCTTATTGGGATGTTAAGAGCGGGATGTCCCAATTTTGACTTGAACATTCTTTCAAAAATGTCCTTTCACATGTATCTATACAAGTACTCGAATCTCAGTTGGACAGGTTGGATGATCCTTTCCGTTTTTATGGTGTTTACCATGTTATTATGCCATTCATCATGTGTACAGAACTGTAAAACCATGCTATCATATCCAGCTGAGCATTTCAGTGTTGAAATAATACTTTAAATAAAATCATAGCTATACGTACTGTAGTGCTTGCAAGTGAACGTGCTTCTTATGGCTATGGTAATGAATATTCATTGGTGACAAAAATACAACTATGTTTTCTACAGGCACTCCACCTTTAAGTATTGCTATGGTTGTGGCAGGTCAGTAGGTGTGCAGCTATCTCCTTGCCCTCAATGTAAAGGAGTATATACTTGCAGCAGTGTTTGTAAAAAGAAAGCCTGGAATGAGTACCACAAAAATGAGTGTGCTACATTAAAAGGTAGGTTTGAGAAGTAATCTTTAGAAACATATTTATAAAACTAATCCAGGTTTCCCCCTCAGGCTGAATCAGGGGTACAAACTATAAAAACAAAACACAAGTATAAAAACATATATAGCCATTCATAATAACAATGTCATAAGCATGAGTCTACAAATAAAAAACAATTGATTCAACATATATAAAATAATCATTTAAAAATTCTAAAAAACAAAACACAAGTATAAAAACATATATGTTTTTATACTTGTGTTTTGTTTTTATAGTTTGTACCCCTGACGCAGCCTGAGGGAGAAACGTGGCCACGTCGGGTATTGTTCCAATAAATGCATTTGATTCCACTGCTTTGTTGTTTTTTTATATACTGTTTTGTAAGCAGTTGTGTACCTTTTTGTTTTTTTTGTTTTAAAACTAATCCAGTACATGTTCAGGTTATATAAATACAGAAAATAAAATTATTTTATTTTGCCTACATATTTTATATGGAAACTGTCAGAAAGTTGAAGATAATCTCTGGCGATCTCGGAAAAACAATGTTTGAGTACTGTATGATTATTATAATAAATGGCGGACTGCTGTGCAAAGTCCCAAAAGAACCTGCAATTTTTTAGCAAGCAAGACATGATCTAGAATATATAGGGCTAGATTCTGTAAATGGCGCTCAAAAATCAGTGCTGGAAAAAGTTGGCATTCAGCGCTATTCTATAAAAGACGCTTCCAGCTGAGTACCCTTTAAAGAATAGCATGTAGTGCCAATTCCCACACCCAACTTTGGGTGTGAGGACTTTTACCTGCTGAGACCAGGTGTAAATCCTGGCATACAAGTTGGGCACACATCCCCAGTATTCTATAACATTGTGCCCAAATTTTCAAACATGCCCCTTACGCACCCATGCCCCTTCCATGGCCGTGCCCTCTTTTGGGTTGCATGCTATAGCATTTGGTCACCCAGTTCTATAGGTAGGTGTGTGCACAATTCTTAATTGGTGCCAATTAGCATCAATAATTATTAGCATCCAATTGTTGTTATTGACTCATTAACCAATTATGTTGCACACACACATCTCAAGACTGCACCCAAATTTGAGTGACCTTTATAGAATCTGGGGGTTAACAAAATAAAGATGACTAAAATAAAAAAGACAAAAAGTATAAGATACCTAGTATTGAACTAATAACTAGTTGAATTTCTCCTTCCATTGGATACTGTGAATCACATTTCTTTAGTGGCACTCCCTATGGCCTTGAATAATTCACCTTTATTCCCATTGGTTTATGTATTCCGTTAGATTGAAAGACCTAGTTTATTTTTTTATTTTTATTTTTGCTACATTTGTACCCCGCGCTTTCCCACTCATGGCAGGCTCAGTGCAACTTACATATTGTATACAGGTACTTATGTGTACCTGGGGCAATGGAGGGTTAAGTGACTTGCCCAGGGATTCATTGTATAAGTGTATAATTTGTTGCATAGTACATGATTTAGGATGTCATGTAAATACTGTATTAGCAGAATTTTTGTTAGAAACAATTTTTCATAAAATATATTCCATTGCCTTATATTCATTCTAGATAAACTTAAAAGGCAGAAAGCTTGAGGAGTGGTCAAGTGTTTGGCAATTTAGATTTTTTTTAAAAATATTTTATTTATGCTTTTACATTTATTAAACAACGTAAATGTAATGGAAATATGGAAAACTGTTTACAAAGCAAAAAAAATGTTTTTTATACATTGGAAATATTACTCTATCACTTTGTCCACAATAAGGATCCAGATACTAGGCAAACAGAAGGAAATTAATTATCAATGAGCTTGAAAAGCAAGTTTATCCTGCGAGCCAACTTTACAGCATATTACATTCTTTGGGATTCAACTAAGGAGTATTAACACTTTCCTTTGCTACTATAAATTGTTGCAGTTTTAAGGGATCAAAGAATACATAGTTATTTGATTGTAGGGATACTAAGCATCTACAAGGAAATTTCAATTTGAAAACTGCACCCAGGTTGAGAAGTCTCGCCCTATATTGCAAGAATTCTCTCCTCCTCTTCTGCGTATCCCTTGTCAAATCGGGAAAACTTTGAACCCTCAAGCCCAAAAAAACTGCATTAATATGTTGAAAATAAATCTTAAATATGTTGTTCCTGTCCATTTCAAAGGCAAAAGTAGCCAGCAGTGTGGTCCGTTCCATCACTATGTCCAAGGAGCTCTCTAGAAATTCAGTTAAATTTAACTGCTGATTTTGCAGTTGTTGTTCGTTTAAGTTGATTGTAGCTCCTGTTATGTACTGGGCCTTAACAATGAGTGGAAAACCCTCCACTGGTAGACCCAGGACATCACTGAAATATTTCCTTAACATCTCCACCGCAGGAATCAATGGAGACTTGGGAAAGTTTATAAACTGCAAGTTATTCCTACGAAACTGATTATCAAGAAATTCAATTCTTCGTGCTTGGATTTCTTTATCTTTCATTAAATTTGTCGTAATATTCTTAAGTTTAGCGACTTCTCCTTCCAGGAGTGCTGTTTTATCTGATTGTTCTTGAGATTTGACAGTCAAAGTTTGGGAAATTTGTTTAACCCCCACAATCTCCTCTTTAAAAGAGTTTGTTATCATTTTAAGGGAAGCGTTTAATCCTTGGATTGAGTCCCAGAGCACTTCTAGTGTAACAGCAGGTCTTACCACAATCCTGCCACCTTCCGGGGTGTCTCGATCTGAGAGCGATTCCTCCAGCTCTCCCTGTGTTGTTCCGATAGGGGTAGAGAAGCTGACAGGTCCTCCCAGCTGAACGGGCAAGGGCTGCACAACCGCTTCCTCCATCCGATTCCTCTCCATCGGCGTCTGAACACCTTGGTGGCGGGGGGGCTGCCCTTACGGGGGGACTCAACGTCACCTCCTCTATGCTCTGACCCGTTTCCGCGGGTCTCGTCGAAGCAGGAGCTTGCGCTTCGAGCGGTCTCATCCCGAAGGCTTCTAGTGTGGCTTGACGAACAGCGGGACCCATAACAAGGTTCGGGGAGGCTTGAACCTCCGTTTTCCCCTTCCTTTTCCCCATTCTTCAAGCAAAAATGGGGAAATTCTGGCGTTTTACCACAACTATCCCTCAGAGATAAGAAAACGCCCACACAGCTCAAATCACCATCTTGGATATGTCTCTGGCAATTTAGATTTAATGCAGGATCCAAGAGAGAAGTATATGATGGTGGTGAGGTATTAGTTTGCAGTAAAAAAAAGACATGGGCAGTGATCATATCAAATGATTTCATGGTTGTCAAATTAATGCTAAAGTAATAGATAGAAGAAGAATTACTAGTAGAAAAAGGGGAGGTAATACAAACCATTGGTGAGACATTATCTGGAGTATTACATTCAATTCTGCAGACCAAATTTTCAAAAAGATACAGACAGATTGGAGACAGCATAGTTGCCCACAGCCTACCACCCACTTGCCAGTCTTTTATGGTTCTGGTCACCTGGCAGCCACTCACTGGGCTGGTTGTTAAATAGTAGCAAACAGAAATTCAAAATCACAATTTAAACTGAGACTCACTCTGCTGTAACCTCCATTGTCTCCTCAGTATAGAGCTCCCAGTCCTCCACAACTTCCTCCAGGAAATCAAGAGAAGTGTTTCAAGGCTGCTGTTCTGCTACCTGTCTGAAGGCTTTTTCCCAAGGTGCATTTGGTTGCCCCTCCCCTTTCCAGCCTCATTTTGGTACTAGCATCTATTGCTTAGTGACCTAGGGAAACTGAGCCTCAACTGAGCTCCTCCCACTGCCAGAAGACTGGTTATTACACTGTGGGCTCTCTTGAACCAGTATTGGATGTCCAACAAATAGGACTAACTACTTTTTTGAAAACATCTATAGTACTACAATTGACTTCTTCCACCCTAATTATTTCTGTTTCTTTGGCTAAAGACAGAGATCATATATTGAAGCTCTTTTTTTCTAAATAGTTGCTCCTTTTTGTGAGGTAAAAATTCAAATTTTTCCTGATATTGCATGAGCCACACAAAAGAGAAAACAGCAGTTTCTACTATTGCATCCAAGAGTGCTGCAGCTTGGAGCCTCTTTTTTTATTAGATATCCATGCAAGTGTTTTGTGACAGAGACACTACGTTTTTTTTTTTTGTTTGTTTGTTTTTTAAGCCTCTCAGTTATCTTTATTTCTTGCAGACAAAATCCCCTCAACTTCATCCACCTCTCAAGCTGTTTCTACTACTAATAACATTTATATAGCGCTACCAGCCGCACGCAGCGCTGAACGCTTGACATAGAGAGACAGTCCCTGCTCAAAGAGCTCACAATCTTCTGACCTATAGTCTGTTGACTCTTTGTAATGCTGATGATTTAAGTAGTAATTTCTTTTGGGTTAATTTCCTCACTATGGATCCTAAATTGAACTGTTTAACCTCCCTAATTAGAAGACCTTGTTTTTGAAGGACTATTACTAATTTCCATTGTATTTCATTATTATCCACATTTAATGTTTTAGTGCTCTCATTTTCTTGATCAAGAGTATTCTTGTAAGTATTTTGAATTGCATAAAGTTTTAAAAAAGGAAAAGGCTGGCACTATGTATAGAGTCCAGAATGCTCCCAAATTCAAGAAGCTTCAGCTTCCCCACCTCATGGTGACGTGGTCGAATCAGCTCTCTAAAGAGACAAGAGCTCCAAGATCCAGCTCTGTCATGAACTGGAATCTCGTGAGCCCTTGGGTCCAGCTGGAGTGCTGAGGTAAAGGTAGACACCAGCCTCCAGCGGACAGCCGAACAACCCCTAGTCTTCACCTGCAGCGACCGCCGTTCCACAGGAGTTGAGCCCCCAGTTGCTGGCGGCCAACAGGACTTCCGGAACCATGGGGTGGATGGACTGCGGACCGCAGGTGGCGTGGAGGCCAAGATTGATGCAGACACCCAGCCGAGAGTAGTCAGGATGCCAGCAGAAGTCAGGGCAGGCAGCGAGCAGAGAGAAGTCAGGATGCCAGCAGAAGCCTGGGCAGGCAGCGAGCAGAGAGTAGTCAGGATACCAGCAGAAGCCTGGGCAGGCAGCGAGAAGAGAGTAGTCAGGATACCAGCAGAAGTCAGGGCAGGCAGCGAGCAGAGAGAAGTCAGGATACCAGCAGAAGTCAGGGCAGGCAGCGAGCAGAGAGTAGTCAGGATACCAGCAGAAGTCAGGGCAGGCAGCGAGCAGAGAGTAGTCAGGATACCAGCAGAAGTCAGGACCGGTAACAATCAGAAGCACTGCCGCTACTCAGGAAACGGAATAGAAGCCGAAGCAAGGAAGGACTGGTGGCAGGGCTTTAAATAGTGCAGGAATTAGGCTCTCAAGCATGTGCAGCTGTCACAAGATGGCTGCCCCCATCAGAGGAGACGCCCTACGCCCAAATATGGCCTTCCTTCCTGAAGCTGCCCAAGTCCAAGATGGCTGCCACAACCTAAGACACCCAGTTCCAAGATGGCTGCCCTATCCTGGAGATGCCCACATCCAAGATGGCCACCCTATCCTCGGATGCCCATATCCTGAATAGTCAGGGGACATGACAGTATCCTCCCCTTATTGCCTCCCCCTCCGCCCTGGGCCTGGTTTACAGGGGTACCGGTCATGGAAGTCCCGTAGCAAGTCAGGAGCATTGATCTGACTTGCTGGTTCCCATGAGTTGTCCTCGGGACCAAAATGCTTCCAGGACAGTAGATAAAATAGTCTCCCTCGCTGAAACTTAGAGTGCAAGATCTCCTCCACTTCATACTCGGGATCTGGTTTAGACTCAGGAATGCTCTTCTTCTCCTCCTGTGGATGCCATTGGGACCTCAAGAATGATTTCAAGAGGGAGACATGGAAGGCGTTATGCACGAGTAGAGTCCTGGGCAGGCATAGGCGATAAGTAACCGCACCTATCCAAGACTGCACCACAAAGAGCCCGATGAATCGAGGGGCGAACTTTTGAAATGGCAGCCGAAGTCTCAAGTACTTAGTGTTCAACCAGACCTTTTGACTGGGTTGGAAAACTGGTGCGGTTCATCGTTACTGGTCAGCAAATTGCTTGTACCTGGCAGCCGCCTGCTGTAACTGTTCTTGGACGCTCTTCCAAGTCTCTCGCATGTCAGAAAGGGTCTGTTGCAGCTGAGGAATGGTCTGATCTGTGGGAAGTGGTGGAGGAAGCTGCGGGTGCCGGCCATACACCACGAAGAATGGTGACATCTTAGAGGCCGAGTGCAGACTATTATTGTAGGCGAATTCTGCCCAGGGGAGGAGTGGAGACCAGTTGTCCTGCCGGTCATTGGTGAAAGCTCGTAGGAAGGCGTTGAGGGTCTGATTGATCCTTTTCACCATCCCATTGGTCTGGGAATGGTAGGCGGAGGAAAAATGGGTAGTGACCCCCAGGGCAGAACACAAGGCCCTCCAGAACCTAGAGGTGAATTGTGACCCTCAGTCACTGATAATACGGCTGGTAGTCCATGGAGCCGGACGATGTGCTGGATGAATTGAGACGCCAAGGTGGCGGCCAAGGGTAGAGCCTTCAGGGGAACAAAATGTGCCATTCGCGAAAACTGGTCTACCACCACCCAGATCACGGTATGTCCCTGTGAGCAGGCAAGATCTGTGATAAAATCCATAGAGAGTTCCTTCCATGGTTGCCCGGGCACCAGCAGTGGCTGTAGATTCCCCCCACAGTCTTCCTACCACAGATTTAACCCGGGCACAGGTGGGACAAGATGAGACATAGTGTAGCACATCCTGGGCCATCTGAGGCCATTGATACTGATGGGAAATCAGGTGCAGGGTTTTATGGAAGCCAAAGTGTCCTGCAAAATCTGAGGAATGGGCCCAGTGCATCACTCTTCTCCGCTCCCGAAGAGGCACCAACGTCTTCATGGTAGAGGCTGCAGCAAGCATAGTAGGCATGCAGGCTGGATCCAACATTGGATGAGTTTCCTCAGGGTCCTCCTGTGTTTCAAAAGCCCGTGAGAGAGCGTCGGCCTGCGTATTCTTTTCCGCAGGCCGGAACACCAAACGAAAGTGGAACCGAGCAAAGAACAGCGACCAGTGTGCTTGGCGAGGATTCAGCCTCTTGGCATCTTGCAAATAGAGCAAGTTCTTGTGATCGGTGATCACGGTAAACATGTTCCGCGCCCTCCAGCAAGAACCTCCATTCCTGGAGGGCGAGTTTTAAGACCAGGAGTTCTCTGGCCCCCACCGTGTAGTTCCACTCCGCGGGAGTGAACTTCTTGGAGAAGAAGAAGCAAGGGAGTCGTTTACCGGTGGGAGAGACTTGAGATAAAACAGCACCGGCCCCCAGTGAGGACACATCCATCTCCACGAAGAATGGTTTACTGGGGTCAGGACTGTGGAGAATAGAAGCGGAGACAAACGCTCTCTTCAAGGTGGAGAAGGCCTCATGAGCTTCAGGTGACCAATTTCGGACATTGGCGCCTTTCTTGGTGAGAGCGGTCAAGGGAGCAGTGACGTGGGAGTAGTGCAGAATAAACTGCCGATAATAGTTTGCAAACCCCAGGAACTTTGAGCCCCTGGGGTGCGGGCCAGTCCCGAATAGCGTGCAACTTGTGAGGGTCCATCTGGAGTCCCTCCGGAGAAATAATATACTCAAGGAAGGGTATCACCTGCTGATGGAAGGCGCATTTGCTCAATTTAGCAAACAGCCGGTGTTGCCTTAAACGTTGGAGCACCGTGCGGACATGGGACACGTGCTCTTGGGGTGAGGTAGAGAAGATCAGGATGTTGTCTAAATAGACTATCACATAAGAATATAACAGAGCCTGCAGCACGAAGTTGATGAAGTCCCGGAAGACCGCAGGAGCATCACACAGTCCGAAAGGCATTACAAGATAGTCAAAATGCCCCTCATGGGTGTTGAATGCGGTCTTCCATTCATCCCCCTGGCGGATGCGGATCAAATTGTAGGCTCCCCACAGGTCCAGTTTAGTGAAGATCTTGGCTCCCTGGAGTCTGTCAAAGAGTTCAGGAGCAGTGGCGTAGCTAGGGTAGTTGACACCCGGGGCCGGTCATTTTTTAACACCCCCCTCCCCAAATCCAGTACTAGGCATACCGAGTATACAAAACACTCAGGACCTATAGAGCAATTCTACCATACCATAAGCAGTCATTTCTACGAGTCACACAAGGAAAAACACTACAGTGAGCACTAGAACATCAATTCACCTATTGTAAAACGAAACCAGACAGAATAGTACAGATCGTCGATCCTGCACAGTCAATGCCAACTGAAAGCCATGTCTTTTTCACAAACACAGATACACCCTCATCCACTATAGAATAATAATAAACTTTCTATTTAGACAAAAATTAAACAACCTCCAAGATGCCAGACTCTGCATACAATGCAACACCACAGAAACAGAAAATGTCCCCTAGTACTGTGCAAAATATAAAGACAGCAGATGTAAATTTGAAAAACAAGTACCAATCACCACTTTACAAATTAACAAATAGAAATAAAACAAATACAGAAAAATAAAATAATACCATTTTATTGGACTAATACATTTAGCTTCCAGAGGCCAAAATCTCCTTCCTCAGGTCAATACAGTATAGTGCTGTTACAGTATGCTATCCTGACCTGAGGAAGGGGGTTTTGTTCTTTGAAAGTTAAGTCAAAATGTATTAAAATTAGTCCAATAAAAAGATTACCTTATTTACATGTTCTATTTATAAACATTTATTAACACAGCTACAATACTATATCCTAAAGCAAAATAATAAAAATATATATTTACAGTTTGTTGTCTCTGGTTTCTGCTTTCCTCATCTTCTTTTCACTGTCTTCCTTCCATCCAGCATCTGTCTTCGCTCTCTCTCTCTGCCATTCAGTGTCTGCCCTCTCTAATGGCCCTTCCACCCACTGTCTGCCCTCTCTCTCTGCCCCATCCATCCACTGCCCTCTCTCTCCCTTCCATCCACATCTACCCTCTATTTCTGCCCCTTCCATCCACCATCTGCCCCAGTCTGCCATTTTTCTCTCCATCTTCCATCAACATCTGCCCTCTCTCTCTCTCCCCCCTTCCATCCACATCTGCCCTCTATCTCTGCTCCTTCCATCCACCATTTGCCCCAGTCTGCCCTCTTTCTCTCTCCCCCCTTCCACCCAATATCTGCCCTTTCTCTCTGCCCCTTCAATCCGTTTGCCCTCCCTCTCCCATTCATCTAGGGTCTGCCCTCCCTCACGCTCCCCCCTTCCATCCAGGGTCTGTCCCCACCCTCCCCAATCCCCTTCTCCCCTCTGGGCTCCCCCACCCTCCCCAATCCCCTTCTCCCCTCTCTGGGCACCCATCTGGGCTCCCCCACCCTCCCCAATCCCCTTCTCCCCTCTCTGGGCACCCCCACCCTCCCCAATCCTCTTCTCCCCTCTCTGGGCACCCCCACCCTCCCCAATCCTCTTCTCCCCTCTGGGCACCCATCTGGGCTCCCCCACCCTCCCTAATCCCCTTCTCTCCTCTCTGGGCACCCATCTGGGCTCCCTCCCCCCCACCCTCCCCAATCCCCTTCTGCCATCTGAGTTCCCCCTCCCACCCGACCCGACCCGACACACCTACCAGCTCCGTTGTCCTGCTCCCACCCTCTCCTGCCTTAAAACAAATTTTTTCGAAGCGCCAAAGTGGCAGGCAGGGCCTGCCCTGCTAGTAAAAATCTCCTTGACATCGCGTCGGCCTTCCCACATTCAGTCCCGCCCGCCCTCGCGGTAATAGGAAGTTACCTCAGAGGAGGGCGGGACTGAATGTGGGAAGGCTAACGCGACGTCAAGGAGATTTTTACTAGCAGGCCAGGCGCTGCCTGCCACTTCGGCGCTTCAAAAATTTTTGTTTTAAGGCAGGACAGGGTGGGAGCAGCAGGAGCAGAGCACCCCCCACCCGCTGACACCCGGGGCGGACCGCCCCCACCACCCCGCCCTTGCTACACCACTGTTCAGGAGTCAGTGGCAAGGGATACCGACTCTTGACTGTAATAGCATTCAGGCCTCGGTAGTCAATACACGGCCTAAGGGATCCGTCCTTTTTTTTTAAATTTTTTATTTATAACCATTTAAATTTTTACAAGTGATAAAACAACTTGCTGGAAATACAGAGAAAGTAATATGTAGGAATTATTTCAGTCAGGTAATTCTATTCTCTTCCTTAGACAACTAAATAGGGAGAGTGAAACAAGATAAGGAGATCAATTAAAGAGTAAACAGAAAAAAAACCCCGTGGTATTAACCTGATTATCCCCAGATATTACTCGTCTAATTCATTATTCCACATTGATCATCTGGTTGGCTTCTTCAAGGCCAATATGGTGTATAGTCAAATCATTTCATTGAAAACATACTTATTGTCCAATATTTAGTTAGAAATAATACATCTGATTACATTCTTTCTCTTTTAAAAACCAGAAGTTATTTAACAATACATGTACTTAAGTCTCTAATTCAAATGCCACTGATTAAAGTAATCCCAGTTTTCACAGGCTTCACTCCCTTTAAAGTAATAATTTGAGGAAATATTTCTGAGGAAAACTTTAGGAGTCATACCCGGAACTCTGGGAAAAACAATAATCTCGATATAAATCATCTATAATAATATTCATTTTATTATTCAAAATTTCTGGTCTATTATTTTTGTTACATTTGTACCCTGCGCTTTCCCACTCATGGCAGGCTCAATGCGGCTTACATGGGGCAATGGAGGGTTAAGTGACTTGCCCAGAGTCACAAGGAGCTGCCTGTGCCTGAAGTGGGAATTGAACTCAGTTCCTCAGGACCAAAGTCCACCACCCTAACCACTAGGCCACTCCTCCACTCATTTTCAAAATCATAACCACTTCTTGCTCATGTAGAATCATTTGTTATATCAATTTTTTACTCTCAATGGGTTCAGTTGAATTGTCCATGTAACTCTCTAATAAAATTATATCTGAAACAAAAATATTTACTGCCACCGTTAGGTCCCGAAGCACCTTCCAGATGGTATTCAATGTTACCTCCTCGGGAGCCAAAAACTCCAAGTTGATTTCTCATAGGTGTTTAGGAGTGGTTCCGCCGATTTGGGTTCTGCTGTAAATGTCCTCCGTTTCAGCATATACCTCTAACTCACTCCTCCACTCCTTTGGGCATGGTGGTTGAATAATTTGGGAGCGATGGAGTTGTTCTTTCCAGGTCCAAGAGCGTCGACGCTCCTTCGCCGGTGCTAATCAAAGGACTCGCCAACCCTTTCATCTGTGGGCAGTTCGTCGTGCAGTGGTCCCACACTTGCTGCTCAGGGGATAAAACGCTGGCCATCGGCGGCTGACCGCCAGTTGTCCCCTTCCTCTCAGTTAAGGTAACTGCAATTGCAGAGAGGAAATTTATGTAAAGAAGACGAAACTTCAGAGGGCAGCTGGGCTGTTGGGCATACGAACTTCAGGTCACCATCTTACCACTCTCCCAGTTTGGGACACTCTTTGTCTGGTTTCTCCTCAGAGGCCTGTCTGAAATGGGTAACCCTTCAGCATAGCCCTCTTGGTATCCGTCCTTCTTGCTCACGAAAAAGAACCCTGCCCATGCAGGGGACGAGGACGGTCAGATAAATCCTTTTTGTAGGCTCGCATGGTCTTGGACTCCTCCCGGGAGAGTGTGTACAGTTTGCCCCTGGGAGGCATCTTGTCGGGAAGCAAGTTGATGGCACAATCAAACGGCCGGTGAGGAGGTAAAGTGTCTGCTTCCACCAGGTTGAACACATCAGCGAAGTTCTGGTATTCTTCGGGTAATGAGGCCTTACGTGGATGCAGAACCCCAGGCAGGGTCATAAGGACTGGACGGCGAGGTTCCGCATCCCTCAGACAGGCGTTGGCACAGTGACTACCCCAGCTACTGATCTTCCCGCGAACCCAGTCGATGCTGGGGGAGTGACGGCGTAGCCAGGGAAGTCCTAGGACGAGTGGATGAATGGATCTGGGTAGAATCAGAAGCTGAATCTCCTCCTGGTGGCAGTCGCCCACCTGCATTACTACCGGTGGGGTGATCTGAGTAATGAGCTATGGTAGGATCGTCCCTTGGATAGATGTTACCTGTAGCGCAGGTCGACACGGGCCCATGGGTTGTCCCAATTGTTCTAGGAGTTCTGCACTAATAAAGTTTCCCCCTGCTCCTGAGTCCAGCAGGGCCCTGGTGTGCACAACAAACTCCTGCCTCCGCAGGATGACTGGAACGGTGATCAAATTATTGGGGAGGGGCGAGGAGTGACCCAAGACCATCCCCCTCACAGGGTCTTGGGACCGGCATTTCCCAGTCGAGTGGAGCAAGCTTGAATAAAGTGTCCAGCCTCGCCGCAATATAGGCATAGCTTATTGCGTCGCCGGTGGGCTCTTTCCGCCTTAGTAAGGCGTTGCCGTCCAATCATCATGGGTTCTTCGGAGGACCCTGCCCAAGTACCAGTTGCAGCCTTAGGTGATGGAATTCATCTGGTACACAAGGCAGACCTCGGAGGTGTCCGCTGCGCGGCCCGGCCCGCTCCCGTGCCCTCTCCTGAAGGCGAGTATCCACCCAAAGGCACAGGGTGATCAAGGCGTCCAGTGAGGCAGGAATCTCCCGCCCTGCCAGTTCATCTTTAATCCGCCCCTGTAGGCCCTGCCAAAAAATGGCCGAGAGGGCCTCCTGGTTCCAGCGGACCTCGGTGGCTAGAGTTCGAAACCGGACAGCATATGTTCCTAAGGATCCATCTCCCTGCTGAATCTGCAGCAGTTCGGCTGCGGCCGAAGATGGCCTCCCAGGAACATCAAATACCAGACGAAACTGGTGAAGAAATTCTCCCAAATCGGAGAGCAGAGGGTCCCATTACTCACAGAGAGGGGATGCCCATGCCAGAGCTGGACCAGTAAGTAAGGAAATAATGTAGGCAACCTTCACCCTCTCCGAGGCGAAGGCCCCGGGCTGCATAACACGTATAGAATGTTTGTACTTTTGGGAAGCTTGCCAGGTGCCCTTGGCCTGGATTGGCCGCTGTCGTGGACAGGATGCTGGACTCGATGGACCCTTGGTCTTTTCCCAGTGTGGCATTACTTATGTACTTATGTACATAATACATTGGTTCAGAAACCCCCAGCAATTCGCTGGAGTGCCATCGAACCGGGCAGGTTCGGGAAACTGGGGTCCAAAAAAACCTCCGCAGGCCTAGGGCCCGCATGGACTGAAAGTTGTTGGGCCTGGAACGTGACCAGCTGGGAACAGACATCTCGGAGCACCCCGGACAGGTTATTTAACTGTTCCTGCTGCTGCTGAAGAACCTGCGCCAGGTCCCTCAAGTCGGGCTGCGTCTGCGAGCTCATGGCTTCAGCTTACTGTCATGAACTGGAATCTCGTGAGCCCTTGGGTCCAGCTGGAGTGCTGAGGTAAAGGTAGACACCAGCCTCCAGTGGACAGCCGAACAACCCCTAGTCTTCACCTGTGGCGACTGCCGTTCCCTGGGAGTTGAGCCCCCAGGTGCTGGTGGCCAACAGGACTTCCGGAACCACAGGGTGGACGGACTGCAGACCGCAGGTGGCGTGGAGACCGAGATTGATGTGGACACCCAGCAGATGTCAGGGCAGGCAGCGAGCAGAGAGAAGTCAGGATACCAGCAGAAGTCAGGGCAGGCAGCAAGCAGAGTAGTCAGGATACCAGCAGAAGTCAGGGCAGGCAGCGAGCAGAGAGTAGTCAGGATACCAGCAGAAGTCAAGCCAGGTAACAATCAGAAGAAACATCAGAAGCACTGTCACTACTCAGGAAACGGAATAGAAGCCGAAGCAAGGAAGGACTGGTGGCAGGGCTTTAAATAGTGCAGGAATTAGGCTCAAGCGTGTGCAACTGTCACAAGATGGTTGCCCCCATCAGAGGAGACACCCTACGCTCAAATATGGCCTTCCTTCCTGAAGCTGCCCAAGTCCAAGATGGCTGCCACAACCTAAGACACCCAGTTCCAAGATGGCTGCCCTATCCTGGAGATGCCCACATCCAAGATGGCCACCCTATCCTCAGATGCCCATATCCTGAATAGTCAGGGGACATGACAAGCTCAGACATTGGAGTCTTTTGGGAGTAAGTGTGTGTCAGAATGCTATGTTTGCTTCCCTTATATATTCTTATTAGCTCTTCATGAGCATGCACTTGCAGAACTTAGTGAGGAGTATGCTAGAGTTCACAGATATTCTGTCCCAGTGCTTCCCAATCTTTTTGTGCCTGTGACCTCATAATTGTAGCCAAAAAAAACCTGTGTGATCCCCTGGAGGTGCAAAATAATGATGCACCTATGGAGAGGCCATCTAGGTTGTGACCAATTTGGGGTCAGGACCCACTGTTTAGGAAGCTCTGCTGTACTCTCTGAGAAAGCTCCTAAAGTATTCACCAAATACACAGGAGTGTAGAAAGCACAAGGCTTGGGCAACCTATGATGCTTTCACTTTAGTGTCTGGGACCTCCGCTGTGGGTGTTGTGATGCACAGAATTGCCTAACTGTGTACCTGAGACCTAGAACCAGTGGTTTAGGAAAAGCTGACAAACATGCCATGCTGGGGAGATAACCTTTTTGGTGACAATGTAGAGGAGGTCGCTGACCTCATCAAGAAGTGTACCAGTACCATCAAGTAACTGACCTGGCCCACTCCTGGCTCAGTCTTCTCTTTCAAGAGGTATTCTGGCAGAGGGCAAAGGAAGGCCTACTGTCAAAAGTGTAGGTTCCCTCCTCCCTCTTGTCCATCCCAGACTGCTCAAGGGTTCTCGCTCCCATCCAGAAATTCCAACTGGCTCCCAATTAAAACAGAATGAATTTTTGACTGGCTCCAGGAGAGCATAACCACTATAAAAGTAGCTGTGCCAGACAACCTAACAGTAGGAGAGAGGATGAATTTTTTCCAAGAAAGGTGGCCCCTTATAATCTTAGACCAGTGGGTTCTCAAAATGGTCCACACATGCTACAACCTATAATTGGAAACTATGCCACTAAATTGCCTGCCAAGTGCCTGAAATGTAAGCTCTCGGCATCAGGAATTGCTTATAGAGGATCTCTCCTTCCTTTTGCAAACCAAAGTGTTTCAAACCTGTACCACCAGGGAGAAAGGGGAAGGGATTTTATTTCAAGTACTTCCTAGTTACAAAGAAAACAGAGGCATTTTATTCCATCCTAGACCTCTGAACAAATATTTTGCAAAATATGGACAACCTACTTTCCATGATTTAGAACAAAGATTGGCTGTGCTCTCTGGAGTTAAAGGCACCTACACCCACATACAGATACATTCCAGCTACAGGAAGTATCTGAGATTTTGAATAAGGAACCACCACTACCAGTACCACATTTTGCCATTTAGAAACTTAGAAACATGATGGCAGATAAAGGCCAAATGGCCCATCCAGTCCGCCTATCCTCTGAAACCCCTAGCTCTTCCTTTTCCTAAGCGATCCCACATGCTTATCCCATGCCTTCTTAAATTCTGACACAGTCCTCGACTCCACCAGGAGGCCATTCCACGCTTCCACCATCCTTTCTGTGAAATAATACTTTCTTAGATTACTCCTAAGCCTGTTTCCTCTTAACTTCATCATATACACCCTTGTTCCAGAGTTTTCCCATCAGTTGAAAAAGGATCACTTCCTGTACATGCCCGTGAAATATTTAAACATCTCTATCATATCTCCCATTTCCCTCCCCTCTTCCAGCGTATACATGTTGAGGTTCCTAAGCCTGTCCCTATATTTTTTGTGTTCAAGACCGCTTATTAATTTTGTAGCCACCCTCTGGACCGACACCATCCTGTTTACATTTTTCTATAGGTGCGGTCTCCAGAACTGCACACAGTACTCTAAATGAGGCCTCACCAGAGACTTATACAAGGGCACTATCATGTCCTTTTTCCTGCTGATCATCCCTCTCTTTATGCACCCAAGCATTCTTCTGGCTTTGACCGTCACTTTTTCTACCTGTTTGGAAGCTTTAAGGAAATCAGACACAATCACCCCCAAGTCCCGCTCTTCCTTCATACACTGAAGCACTTCACTCCCTATATTGTACCGTTACCTCGGATTCTTGTGACCCAAGTACATGACCCTGCATTTTTTTAGCATTAAATCTTAGTTGCCAAATATTGGTCCATTCCTCCAGCTTAGCTAGGTCCTTCATCATGTCATTCACACTCTCCAGGGTGTCCACCCTGTTGCAGAGTTTGGTATCATCCACAAAGAGACAAACCTTACCAGACAGCTCTTCTGCAATATCGTTCACAAAGATATTAAAAAGAGCCAGCCCAATGACCGATCCCTGTGGTACTCCACTGACAACATCCCTTTCTTCAGAGCAAGCTCCATTTTCCACTACCCTCTGTCTCCTTCCATTCAACCAATTTTTAACCAAATTAGTTACTCTAGGTCCCATACTGAGGGCAGTCAATTTATTTATCAGTCACCTGTGCAGAACCGTGTCAAAGGCTTTGCTGAAATCTAAGTATATCACATCTAGTGCCCCTCCCACATCCAACTGTTTGGTCACCCGGTCGAAGAAGTCAGTCATATTCGTCTGACACAACCTGCCACTAGTGAAGCCATGATGCCCCGGGTCCTGCATTCCATTCAGTTCTAGAAATCTCACAGTCCTCCACTTTAGTAGCGTTTCCATTAGCTTACTCACCGCTGAGGTCAGATTGACAGGTTTGCCTCGGGTCCTGCATTCCATTCAGTTTGAGAAATCTCGCAATCCTCCACTTTAGTAGCGTTTCCATTAGCTTACTCACCACTGAGGTCAGGCTGACAGGTCTGTAATTCTCAACCTCCTCCTTACTTCCACTCTTGTGCAAAGGAACCACATTCGCCCTTCTCCAGTCCTCTGGGACTATTCCAGTCTCTAAGGAAGCATTGAAGAGGTCAGTCAGCGGAGCCGCCGGAAACTCTCTGAGTTCCTTGAGCAACCTCGGGTGTATCTCATCACGTTCCATCACTCTGTCTACTTTTAGTTTAGCTAGCTCCTCACAAACACAGTCCTCCATAAACGGTCTACCATACATCTATCCCCTTTAGCATTTGTTTTGTGCAGACCTACCTCCGGCCTTTCATCCGTGAACACAGAGCAGAAATAATTGTTAAGCAGTTCAGCTTTATCCTTATCTTCTAAATATTTCTCTCCCTCAGCTTTGAGTCTCACAATGCTATTATGGCACATCCTCCTGTTGTCACAAAAGTCAGGAATAGTGAGCCCTTGAGCCTCTGCCGATGACCGGCAGCAGCAGGCGAGCCACCCAAATAAGGACTGGACTAAACAAGCAAGACTGGAACAGCAGGTCGTGAGCTGAAACTGAAGACAGGCGGGACTAGGACAACAGGACTGGAGCTGAAGCTGTAGGCAGGCAGGACTGGAACAAGAAGAACTGGAACAACAGGACTGAAGCTGAAGGCAGGCAGGCAGGGCCGGTCTTAGCAAGTGCGGGGCCCTATGCAGACCAATTTGATGGGGCCCCACCCTAGCCCTGCCCCCATCCTTGCTCCGCCCCCACCCTAGCTCCACCCCTACCCTAGCTCCAGGGCCGGCCACCCCCTCCCTCCGAGCTCCCGGGCCGCTCCCTCTGAGCTCCAAGGCCCCCAGCTCCAAGGCCTCCCTCCCTCCCAGCTCCAAGGCCCCCCTCCCTCACTCCCGGTCATTTTTTAACACCCCCCTCCAAAATCCAGTACTAGGTATGCCGAGAATACAAAACACTCAGGACCTATGGAGCAATTCTACCATACCATAAGCAGTCATTTCTACGAATCACACAAAGAAAAGGAAAACATCTTAAAACACTACACTGAGCACTAGAACATCAATTCACCTATTGTAAAATGAAACCAGACAGAATAGTACAGATCGTCGTTCCTGCACAGTCAATGCCAACTGAAAGCCATGTCTTTTTCACAAACGCAGATACACCCTAATCCACTATAGAATAAGTAGTAATATTTGAACCTTCTATTTAGACAAAAATTAAACTGAACCCCCAAGATGCCAGACTCTGCATACAATGCAACACCACAGAAACAGAAAATGTCCCCTAGTACTGTGCAAAATATAAAGACAGCAGATGTAAATTTGAAAAAAAAACTAACAAATACCAATCACCACTTTACAAATTAACAAATAGAAATAAAACAAATATAGAAAATAAAATAATACCATTTTATTGGGCTAATAGATTTAGCTTTCAGAGGCCAAAACATCCTTCCTCAGGTCAATATAGTATAGTACTGTTACAGTATCCTATCCTGACCTGAGGAAGGGGGTTTTGTTCTCCGAACGTTTGCCAAAATGTATTAAAATTAGTCCAATAAAAAGATTACATTGTTTACATGTTCTATTATAAACATTTATTAACACATCTACAATACTACTTTATCCTAAAGCAAAAAAAAAAATAAAAATATATATTTTATTTACAGTTTGTTGTCTCTGGTTTCTGCTTTCCTCATCTTCTTTTCACTGTCTTCCTTCCATCCAGCATCTGTCTTCGGTCTCTCTCTGCCATCCAGTGTCTGCCCTCTCTGCTGTTTCCTCCATCCAATGTCTGCCCTCTTTCCCTGCCCCTTCCATCCACATCTGCCCTCTATCTCTGCCCCTTCCATGATCCATCCACCATCTGCCCCTGTCTGCCCTCTCTCTCTCCCCCATCCATTCACTGTCTGCTCTTTCTATCCTTTCCATCCACTGTCTGCCCTTTCTCTCTGCCCCTTCAATCCACAATTTGCCCTCCCTCTCCCATCCATCCAGGGTTTGCCCTCCCTCTTGTTCCCCCATCCAGGATCTGCCCCTCTGCCCCTTTTTTCAGCCCCCAGTTCCAGCCCCACTATTCCACCAGTCCCCCATTTCAGCCCCAGCCCTTTTCTCCAACCAGTCCCGAGCTTCAGCCCCCCAGCCACTTCTCCCTGTCCCCTTTTCAGCCCCCAGTCCCCAATCCCCAGTTTCAGCCCCTGCCCCTTTTCAGCCTCCAGTCCCAGTACTAGCTCCCTTATCCCACCTACCCTCCTTTTCAGCCCCCAGTTCCAGCTCCCTTCATCCACATGCCTTGTATTAGGGCCCCCCTTTTCAGAACATTTCTCTCACCTGACCCACACATGCCCAATTTTCCCACCAGCCCCAGGCATGGCCCCCATTTTCCCATATTGCCCCTTCTCAGACCCCAGTGCCAGTCCCCTTCTCCCATCCGTGAACCCCCTCCCCAATCCCCTTCTCCCATCCAAGAACCCCAGTCCCCTCCCCACCCGTCCCCTTCAACCATCCAAGAAACCCCCTCCCCACCCCCTTCTCCCATCTGAGAACCCCCTCCCCAGTCTCTCCCATCCAAGAACCCCAGTCCCCTCCCCACCCGTCCCCTTCAACCATCCAAGAACCCCCTCTCCACCCCTTCTCCCATCTGTGACCCCCTCCCCACCTCAGTCCCCTTCTCCCATCCAAGAACCCCAGTCCCCTCCCCACCCGTCCCCTTCTCCCATATGAGAATCCCCTCCCCACCTCAGTCCCTTTCTCCCATCCAAGAACCCCAGTCCCCTCCCCACCCGTCCCCTTCTCCCATCCGAGAATCCCCTCCCCACCCCCTTCTCCCATCCGTGAACCCCCTCCCCACCCCAGTCCCCTTCTCTCATCCAAGAACCCCAGTCCCCTCCCCACCCGTCCCCTTCTCCCATCCGAGAATCCCCTCCCCAACCCCAGTCCCCTTCAACCATCCAAGAACCCCCGCCCCACCCCATTTCCCATCCGTGAACCCCCTCCCCACCTCAGTCTCCTTCCCATTTGAGAACCCCCCTCCCCACCCTTCCCCCATCTGAGAACCCCCACCCCACACTTCTCTCATCTGAGTCCCGCCCACCACCCTCACTGCCTTAAAAACACGATTTCAAAGCGCTGGAGTAGCAGGCAGCACCTCCCGTCTGCCCTGCTACTAAAAATCTCTTCGACGTCGTTCGGGCCTTTCCACATTAAGTCCCGCCCGCCCTCGCGGTAATTGGAAGTTACCTCAGAGGAGGGCGGGACTCAATGTGGGAAGGCCCAATGACGTCGAAGAGATTTTTAGTAGCAGGGCAGACAGGAGGAGCTGCCTGTCACTCCGGCGCTTCGAAATTGTTTTTTTAAAGGCAGGACAGGTGGGAGCAGCGGGAACGGACTCGGAGCATCCGCCCTACCCGCTGACATCTGGGGCGGACCGCCCCCACCACGCCGCCGTCGTCATGCACCGTAGGGAGGGAGGACTGGAGGTCGTTGGGCGGTCGGGACGGGGCGACCTGAGGCGCGCCGCGCGGGGCCCTATGCGGCCGCCTCGCCTTAAGACCGGCCCTGCAGGCAGGACTGGAACAACAGGACTGGAGCTGAAGCTGTAGGCAGGCAGGAATGGAACTGAAGCTGACAGGGCAGGAACAATCAGGACTGGAACAAGCGGGACTGGAGCTGAAACTGAATGCAGACAGGGCTGAAACAGCAGGACTCGAACAAGCAGGGCTGAAGCTGAAGGCAGGCAGGGCTGGAACAGTAGGACTCGAGTTGAAGCTGAAGGCAGGCAGGGCTGGAACAAACAGGACTGGAACAAGCTGAAGGCAGACAGGGCTGAAACAAGCAGTGTGTGGAACTGAAGCTGAAGACAGACAGGGCTTGAACAAGCAGGGCTGGAAATGAAGCTGAATACTTACAGGACTGGAAAATGCAGGGTTGGGATTGAAGTTGAAGACTGGCAGGACAGGAACAAGCAGGGCTAGAACTGCAACAAAAACACACAGACGAAAACTCATCTGAAGACCTCTGTTGCAAAGGCAAAGCCTTAAAGTTCCCAGGTTCTTTATAAAGGCATTTACTGATATTGTCACAAGTAAGAATGAGACTTGGCAGCAGGAACACCATGACGAGGCTTGGCTACAAGAACACCAAAATGATGCTTGGCTTCAGGAACACCAGAAGCGTAGCCAGGTGGGGCGCAGGGGGAGCGGTCACTCCCCCAAACAGCTGTTTCGAAAAAATGGCGCCTATGCGCCCTGTGCCAATAAATTTTTTTTCTGCTCCCTCCTGAGTCCTATCTCTTCTGCCCATCTTCTCCCTCCTGCGCAGCACCGGTGATTCAGAGTCAGCCTTCTGCCAGCATCGGGGCCTCTTCTCAGGCGCGTCCCGCCTTCTCTATTGCAACTTCCTGTTTTCCGCAGAGGTGGGACACGCCTGAGAAGAGGCCCCGACGCTGGCAGAAGGCTGACTCTGACTCGCCCGGTGCTACGCAGGAGGGAGAAGACGGACAGAAGAAAAGGTGAAAGATGCAACGCTCGTGGGGGGGGGGGGTGCTGGAGAAGGGAGAAAGCGAGCGGGCGGGGGGTGTGGCTGGAGAAGGGAGAAAGCGGGTGGGGGGGTGGCTGGAGAAGAGAGAAAGCTGCCCGGGGGGGGGGGGGGGGAGGGGGTGTGCTGGAGAAGGGAGAAAGCGGGCGGGCTGGAGAAGGGAGAAAGCGGGCGGGGAAGGTTTAATTCACCAGAGTGGAAGTGAGTCTATCTAGTCCACTTTAACAAGGGAGCCAAACTTACTTTCCTTGTGCCATCACTATCCAGCAGGATAGGCAATGTCTTGAAAGGTGGAAGATAAAGGATTTTTTTAAAATATATTTATATCACACATCCCAAGCAAAGTTGGATTCAGTGTGGCTTACATTTTAAAATACAGTGAGACAGAATAATAGAATTTAGTTATATCTGGGAATAAATAGATGGATGTGTCTGAAACATTTAAAAAAGTTGAGATTAGCATATATACCCAACTGGGCATTTAAAAGTTTGTTCTTTATTGATACCACATGTTCAGAAATCATAGCCATAAGTATAGACAGTTATTCAAAGATTATTACTTGGGAGGGGAAGGAGATAGGGACACAAAGAGGGCACTACTGGAAAGGGGAAAGGGGAATGGGGATATGGGGACAATGGTGAAAAATGGGTGAGATGGGGACAAAGAGGTAATGCTGGAAAAGGGGGAAGATGGTAACAGCGGTAATGCTGGAAAAAGCAGGAAGATGGGGACACAGGACAATGTTAGAAAAAGGGAGAGGTGGGGGACACCAGGACGGCAGATGCTAGAAAGTGGGAGATGAGGAGACCGGGTAGGCTTGTGCTGAAAAAGGGGGAAGATGGGGACACAGAAAGGGCAGATGCTGAACTTGGGGGTAGGATAGGGACAAGGAACACAGAAGGGAGATCCTGGACAGGACAAATAGTGGTGCAGAGGAAAAAAGGATGGTGCACTTGGAGACAGAAGAAATGTCAGATGGGCAAGAGACCCTGTAAAGGCAGAAGAAACAGAGAAAAACAGAAAAGAGGCAGTGGGACCAAAGCAAATGAGAAAACAGTAGAGGGGTCCGAGTGCATTTTCTTAAGTCATTTTGGATGTACTGCAGCACAGATTTTGATGTGTAGAATCAAGGACTGCAAATCCCACATGAATTTGGAATGTGAGTTCACACTAGGACTGGTTGAAAAATCTCCCTTCTGGAACTGGATCACTTGGCAGTTCTATACACAGCTATTTGATAGTGGGGACATAAAATGAATGATCAGTGCCAAACAGATGTAGAGAATGAAAGGAAGAAGACAAGAGGCGAGAGAAGAAATGGAAAGGTCAACCTGGAAAAGAATTTGTAAGGCTGACTCATGGAAAATGGAAAAAAAGACTATTCCCAGACAACAAAGGTAGAAAAATATTTTTATTTAATACTTTGTAAGTACTGCGATGTACCTGCTTTGTAAAATGTACAGGAGAAAATTTATTTCTGTCTCTCTGTTTTTTTTTTTTACCAGTATTGCACTGTTTAGAGTCTGGCTTCCTTGGGCAGGGGGTCTCTATTTCAATTTTTGTTGTTTCTTTTTTTTTTTTTTTTTTGGGGGGGGGGGGGGGGGTTGTGGCTCCCTATTCTGCATTAGATTGGTAGCATGGAATGTTGTCACAATTTGACCAGTATGGCTACTCTTATATTATATAGATGAGGGTCTGTCCAAGGATTCTGCCAGCTTGTAGCATCTGTGTAGGAATGTGTAACAGTGCAGCTTGTTCCAGTTTCCCAATAGTAGGTATATTGGTGTTTTAGAGCCCAGTGTAATATATATAGCACTGTCTTCTGATAGGTGGTTTAGGGCTGTTATGGTGTGGTAAGTTTTGTATTCAAGGGCAGTCCTGGAGTACCCCCTTGCCAGTTAGGTTTTCAGGATATCCACAATAAATATGCATGACATTGATTTACATATACTGCCTCCATTACATGCAAATCTTTTTCATGCAGATTCATTGTGGACAGCCTGAAAACCTCAATGGCAAGGGGGTACTCCAGGACCACCTAGGGAAACACTTCTCTAGGTCCCACTGTAATATTTATAGCATTGTCTTTTCATAGGTGGGTTAGGGCTGTTTTGGTATGGTAAGTTTTCAGTATAGGTTTTGGGTGTCTTTTTGCAGAGGTTTATGTTATTTCACAAAGTGTCTAGCCATATTTGAAAGTGGGCTCTGGGGCAAGGGCCCTTGTCACCCAAAATAAAAATGCTCAAGACTAGTGTTCTTCACATCCTGTAGAGTCACCACACAAACAAAAGCCCATCTTGATTTAAACAAGGTGTCTAGCAGTGGAAGGATTGGGTGTGCTATTCCTGAGGTGATGGTCACGATTTGAATATTTCTATTTGAAGTTAAGAAGACAGGTTGCCTGCTCTGGCCAGTCCAGGGACCTCTTCTGCGTCCTGCCTACTGATGTAACTTACTGTTTCCTTGAAGGCAGGACGCAACAGATACAGCCTGTATTAATCATTGCCCGCCACAGCCCCTGAGCAACAACACAGACACTGCTGTCTAGCTGACACCAACCGGCGCCTATTTTATAAAAGTCTGCTCCCTCTGAGATCAAAACCTGGCTACGCCTCTGAGGAACACCAAAGCAAGGCTGGAATGCTGGAACATCAGAACAGGACTGGAATGATCTCTGGAACATGTCTGGGAACCAGGAAGGAAGCAGTCCACAGTAGCCACAGGGCCTGGTCACTGGAAGGAGAGGTGAGTGTAGACCCGGGGCATGGCCACAACTGTGACACCTGTCATTTACATATCTGAAAAAGATCTTATCCCCCAATTTTACCGTATTAGCTATTTTTTCTTCCATTTGCCTCTTTGCTTTCCTGACAGCTTTTCCAGCTTCTCTTCGCTTATGCAGGTATTCTCGCCTGTCTTCATCTTTCTGAGTCATCTTATAACTTGTAAAGGCTAACCTCCTTTCCCTTACCTTTTCAGCTACTACATTCGAGTACCAGAGCGGCCTTCTTTTCCTCTTATTTTTATGTAATTTTCTAACATAAAGGTTAGTTAAACATGGTAACATAGTAGATGACGGCAGAAAAAGACCTGCACAGTCCATCCAGTCTGCCCAACAAGATAAACTCTTATGTGCTACTTTTTGTGTATACCTTATCGTGATTTGTATCTGCCATTTTCAGGGCACAGACCATAGAAGTCTGCCAAGCACTAGCCCCGCCTCCCACCATCAGCTCTGCCACCCAAACTTGGCTAAGCTTCTGAGGATCCATTCCTTCTGAACAGGATCCCACGCATGTTTGAGTTTCAATACCGTTTTCATCTCCACCACCTCCCGCGGGAGGGCATTCCAAGTATCCACCACTCCCTCCGTGAAAAAATACTTCCTGACATTTTTCTTGAGTCTGCCCCCCTTCAATCTCATTTCATGCCCTCTAGTTCTACCGCCTTCCCATCTACCAAAAAGGTTTGTTTGCGGATTAATACCTTTCAAATATTTGAACGTCTGTATCATATCACCCCTGCTTCTCCTTTCCTCAAGGGTATACATGTTCAGGTCAGCAAGTCTCTCTTCATACGTCTTGTAATGCAAATCCCATACCATTCTCGTAGCTTTTCTTTGCACTGCTTCAATTCTTTTTACATCCTTAGCAAGATACAGCCTCCAAAACTGAACACAATACTCCAGGTGGGGCCTCACCAATGACTTATACAGGGGCATTAAAACCTCCTTTCTTCTGCTGGTCACACCTCTCTCTACACAGCCTAGCAACCTTTTAGCTATGGCCACTGCCTTGTCACACTGTTTCGTCGCCTTCAGATCCTCAGATACTATCACCCCAAGATCCCTCTCCCCGACTGTACATATCAGACTCTCTCCACCTAACACATACGTCTCACGTGGATTTCTACTCCCTAAGTGCATCACTTTGCATTTCTTCACATTGAATTTTAATTGCCAAACCTTAGACCATTCTTCTAGCTTCCGCAGATCCTTTTTCATGTTTTCCACTCCCTCCCAAGTGTGCACTCTGTTACAAATCTTAGTATCATCTGCAAAAAGGCAAACTTTACCTTCTAACCCTTCGGCAATGTCACTCACAAATATATTGAACAGAATCGGCCGCAGCACCAATCCCTGAGGCACTCCACTACTCACCTTTCCCTCATCCGAGCGAATTCCATTAACCACCACCCTCTGTCGTCTGTCCGTCAACCAGTTCCTAATCCAGTTCACTACTTTGGGTCCTATCTTCAGCCTGTCAAGTTTATTCAAGAGCCTCCTGTGGGGAACCGTGTCAAAAGCTTTGCTGAAATCTAAGTAGATTAGGTCTATAGCACATCCCTGATTCAATTCTCCGGTCACCCAGTCAAAGAATTCAATGAGATTTGTTCGTCACGATTTACCTTTGGTAAAACCATGTTGTCTCGGATCTTGCAACTTATTGGCTTCCAGAAAATTCACTACCCTTCAGCATCGCTTCCATTACTTTTCCAATAACCGAAGTGAGGCTTGTAGTTTCCAGCTTCTTCCCTATCACCACTTTTGTGAAGAGAGTCTACGTCTGCCGTTCTCCAATCCCATGGCACCTCTCCCGTCTCCAAGGATTTATTAAATAAATCTTTAAGAGTACCCGCCAGAACCTCTCTGAGCTCCCTCAATATTCTGGGGTGGATCCCGTCCGGTCCCACGGCTTTGTCCACCTTTAGATTTTTAAGTTGTTCATACACACTCTCTTCAGTGAACAGTGCTCTATCCACTCCATTCTCATTCGTGCTTTTGCCAGTCAATCGCAGTCCTTCTCCAGGATTTTCTTCTGTGAAAACAGAACAAAAGTATATATTTAGCAAATTTGCTTTTTCTTCATCATTATCCAGTATTTGCTTCTGCAAAAACAGGAGACTAAAACAAGTGGTTTATTTCGAATCGCTACTGTCCATTGTGACAGGTTCTCTTGGCTCTAAAGTTTCTCTCCATTCAATCTCAGAAGCATTGGATACATATAGACCTCACATAATTTATGCCCAAACCCTGACCCCCAAGGCAGGCGTTGTTTTACGCCAAAACACGGCCCGTGTTGGGTCATTCACTAATAAAACACTCCTGTTGTCTCAGTCTTGAAGGCCCAGTGTTGCTTTTTTGTTTGTGTACTTTTTATGTATGCTGGTTACCCTCTCTATGTGGCTTGTCTTCATCATTATCTACATAGCGGTTCGTAGCATCTTTCAGTCTCACAATTCCATTTTTAGTCTTTCTCCTTTCACTAATATACCTGAAGAAATTTTTGTCACCCCTCCTTACATTTCTAGCCATTTGTTCTTCCACTTGCGCTTTCGCCAGACGTATCTCTCTCTTGGCTTCTTTCAGGGTCATCCGGTATTCCTCTCCGTGTTCTTCTTTTTGAGTTTTTCTGTATTTTAGGAATGCCAACTCTTTAGCCTTTATTTTCTCAGCCACTTGCTTGGAGAACCATATCGGTTTCCTTTTTCTCTTGCTTTTATTTACTCTCCTTATATAAAGGTTTGTGGCCCTATTTATAGCTTCTTTCAGCCTGGACCACTGTCCTTTCACTTCTCGTTCGCCCTCCCAGCCCATCAGCTCCTTCCTCAGGTATTCCCCCATTTTCCTAAAGTCAGCATGCTTGAAATCCAGGACTTTGAAGTTTGAGTGGCCGCCCTCCACTTCAGCTGTCATATCAAACCAAACCGTTTGATGGTCACTGCTGCCCAGGTGGGCACCCACTCAGACATTAGACACATTACCCCCTTTTGTGAGCACCAGATCCAGCATTGCTCCCTCCCTCGTGGGTTCCGTCACCATTTGTCTGAGCAGAGCACTTTGAAAAGCATCCACGATCTCTCTACTTCTTTCCGATGCCGCAGATGGAACCTTCCCATCTACATCCGGCAGATTGAAATCTTCCACAACAGCACCTCTCTCTTCTCTCCCAACTTTTGAATATCTGCGATCAGATCTTTATCTAGTTCCTCCAATTGTGTTGGGGGTCTATAGGCAACACCCACGTGGACAGAGGTTCTATCATCTCTTTTTAAGGTGATCCATATCGCTTCTTCCTTTCCCCAGGTCCCAGTCATTTCAGTTGCTTCGATATCATTTCTCACATACAGAGCTACTCCTCCACCTTTACAACCATATCTATCCTTCCTAAATAGATTATAGCCTGGTATGTTTGCATCCCATTCATGGGAACCATTTAGCCACGTCTCCGTGATTGTAACAACATCTAAGTCTGCCTCCAACATCAGGGCTTGAAGGTCATGAACTTTATTGCATAGACTGTGAGCATTTGTGGTCATCGCTTTCCATCTACATTTCCTGGTATGTGTTTCAACATTTGTGATTTGGGGGTGTCTTTTCTCTTTGGGTACCTTCATATCTTTTTGTTCCACTTTCATTGCCTTTAATATAGCTCCTTTCAGTCTTGTCCATTGCTGTTCTTCTTTCTTCAGCTATTCCCATCCTACTAACTGTTCTTTGAGAAATTCCCCCATCTCGGCATAGATAGTTCTTTTGAAATCCAGGACCTTCATAGTAACATAGTAACATACATAGAGGGGCATAATCGAACGAAAACGTCTATCTCCATGGGCGTTTATCTCCAAGAACGGGTCCGTGAACGGGCGGACCGAACCGTATTTTTGAAAAAAATAGACGTCCATGTTTTATTTGACAATTTGTGAGCTGGGCGTTTTTGTTTTTCAGTGATAATGGAAAATGAAAGCGCCCAGCTCAAAAACGAATACATCCAAGGCATTTGTTCATGGGAGGGGCCAGGAGTCGTAGTGCACTGGTCCCCCTCACATGCCAGGACACCAACCAGGCACCCTAGGGGGCACTTTTACAAAAACCAAAAAAAGGTAAAAGAGCTCCCAGGAGCATAGCACCCTTCCCTTGTGTGTTGAGCCCCCCAAATCCCCTTCAAAACCCACTGCCCACAAGTCTACACCATTACTATAGCCCTAAGGGGTGAAGGGGGGCACCTACATGTGGGTACAGTGGGTTTGGGGGGGTTGGACGACTAAGCATTAAGCAGCACAATTGTAACAGGTAGGGGGGGATGGGCCTGGGTTCACCTGCCTGAAGTCCACTGCACCCCATAACAACTGCTCCAGGGACCTGCATACTGCTGCCAGGGAGGTGGGTATGACATTTGAGGGTGAAAATAAAAAGTTGTGAAACATCATTTTTTGTGGTGGGAGGGGGTTAGTGACCACTGGGGGAGTCAGGGGAGGTCATCCCCGATTCCCTCCGATGGTCATCTGGTCATTTAGAGCACTTTTTTGGGACCTGTTCGTGTGAAAAACGGGTCCAACAAAAGTGTCCTAAATGTTCGCTAAAAACGCCTTTATTTTTTCGATTATCGCCCTAACGCGTACATCTCTCCTCGGCCGATAACCACGCCCCAGTTCCACCTTCGCCACACCTCTGACACGCCCCCATCAACTTTGTCCGCACCTGCGACGGAGTGCAGTTGAAAACGTCCAAAATCGGCTTTCGATTATACCGATTTATTCGTTTTTGTGAGATAAATATCTATCTCCCGATTTGGGTCGAAATCTAGGCGTTTTTCTCTTTCGATTATAAGGTGGATAGTAACATAGTAGATGACGGCAGAAAAAGACCTGCATGGTCCATCCGGTCTGCCCAACAAGATAAATTCATATGTGTATACCTTACCTTGATTTGTACCTGTCTTTTTCAGGGCACAGACCGTATAAGTCTGCCCAGCAGGATTCCCCGCCTCCCAACCACCAGACCCGCCTCCCATCACCGGCTCTGGCACAGACCGTATAAGTCTGCCCTCCACTATCCTCGCCTCTCAACCACCAACCCCTCTTTCCCCCACCTGCTCATAGGACATCAAATGCCCCTATAGAAGAGGGAAAAAAGAGTAACATCTGGAGAGCCTCGTATACCAATGCCCGTAGTATGGGAAACAAAATTCTAGACTTAGAGGCTTCAATGATTTAGTGGCAGTCATGGAGATGTTGTTCATGGAGAACCATGACTGGGATATTGTCACATTTTCAAAGCTTGAAACTGGGTTTGTGAGCCCTTGGGCCACTGCCAAGGAGCGGCAGCGGCAGGCAAAACCACCCCACGCTAGAGACAGGGCAGATCTCTGACAAACAGTTAGGCTTCATCTGCACCTGGCCACTTTTCACCAAGAGTTGAGCTCCAAGCTTCAGGTGGCCGGCAGGACTTACTGGACAGGGCAGGACTGGATAACAGCTAGGCAGCACAGGGACAGCAAGGCAGGGAAAGGATAGGCTAAAGGACAGGACTGAAAGCTGCGAGCAGCCACTGAAAAAGGGAAAAAACACAGCTAGACAGGAGACTGAACTGAAAACTGCAAGCAGCCACTGAAGCAGGGAACAAACACAGATAAACCCAGAACTAGGCAAAGACATACAAACATGACACAAGACTGGGGAACAAGCAATACAGTAAACAAGCAATACCCTAAACTAAACATAGACTAACTAGAACAGGCAAGAACTAGAGCAAGGAAACAAACTCAGGCTGAAATGCAAAAGCACCAACATACCAGGGCCTTAGACGCAATGCAAAGGCAAAGCAGAAAGGTTTCAAAATGGCTAATAAGCCCAGCAGCAGCTGAGACTCAGCTGCAACAATCACCAGGCAACTAAGGGTGCTGTGCAGGTTCTAACAAAACAAGCAGGTCTGGCAGTCTGGAAGATCCGGACCGGACTGGGCTGAAATCTGGAACGGGTGACAGCACACAGACAATCTAATGCATCCAGCACACAGAGACAGAGACAAAACTAACTCACAAAGAACAGACAGAAGCCAGCTCAGAAGCTGACCACAGGAAATAAGGTGACTCTGAGAGGGGGCACGGCCACAGACGTGGCAGATATTGCTATACCTGGCTATAATCTATTCAGGAAGGACAGATTTGACCTCGCATCCACTCCCAAGGTCTTCATGAAATGCTTAGCAGTTATCACAGCATCACCACGTGGATTGGGAGTATATGTGTTTCCCTATCTAGACAATTGGCGGGTCAAGAGCACATCCAAGGAAGGGGCACAAGAATCTATGCACAGAACTATTCAGCTGTTGGGGTAGAGCCTAGTAGATCCAAGTCCCATCTACACTCTTTTAAAAAATTGGAATTCATAGGAGCTGTACCAGACACAACTCAGGCCAAAGCTTTTTTTCTGGCCCAATACATAGAGGCCCTGCTTTCTATGATGCTACAAGTTTAGCAGAGTCAACAGGTATCAGCTCTGCAATTGTTGAGATTGCTAGCCACATGGCCTCAACAGCTCATGTCACACCCATGGCACAACTCCATTTGAGGATAGCCCAGTGAACTCTAGCTTCCCAATGGTCCCATGCCACATCAAACCTAGCTCATGTCATCACTGTCACTCCTCTCAAAAAGTCTCTGTCTTAGTGGTTCATTCGCATCAGTTTGGCTCAAGACTGCTATTCCAAATTCCTCTGCCCCACAAGACATGGTTAACAGATACATCCAACCTAGGCTGGAGAGCTCATGTAGATGGGTACTGAACAACCTCCTAATGAATAAAACAACCTCTAAATGGAATGCTAGAGCTTCAGAGATTGGCTACTGCATCAAATTATTCTCATCTAGTCAGACAATCAGATTGCCATGTGTTATATCAACAAGCAGGAAGGCACAGATTTGAACCTCCTGTGCCAGGAAGCAGTCAGACTGTGGCAATGGGCCATCTCCCATTGAATGGTTTTCAGAACCACATATCAGAACCACGATTGTCGCTAAACATGGGCATAGTCTGCAAGATGTTCCGTGGGACACTCCTCATTTGAACCACAAGGTTCCCAAATACTGCTCCAGACTGAAATTACATGACAGACTAGCCTCGAATGTGGAGACAAACAAAGCAGATCAATCAGTGATATGGTTCAAAACTTTATTTTCAGAACTTCGCCCGACACAGACTGTGTTTGGCCCACAAGGGTTGCGTCAGGGGCTAATAGTCCAAGCAGGACATGAGATTGAAATGTCAGCAGGGTGCCTTCCTCAATCAAGGTGAGGACATCAGCTCAATACACAGGGTAAGTCCGGTTGCATCTCTCAGCATCCTATCTTCCCCCATAAATCTAATAAATGCCTAAGATATGGGCTATGTTTCCTCTGGTGCCCTTTCCCTGTTATCTCTGCCGTCCACATCAATGATCTCAAGCTCCGTTGTGGCCAATATTTATTTATTTATTGCATTTGTATCCCACGTTTTCCCACCTCTTTGCAGGCTCAAAGTGGCTTACAATACATCATGGATAATGGAAATAGGAAGAGATTAAACATTTGGTTTACAGAAGGAAATACATGATATTGGTATAGCAGAAGACGTTGTAAGACATTGCTGGATATATTTGGGGATTTTTACATGTGTTGATCTTTGTGGTATATCTTGTCAAAGAGATAAGTCTTCAGTAATTTGCGGAAGCTGGTCATTTCATAGGTCGCTTTCCAAAACTGAGCTTCTCATTTTCCCCCCCAAACCCACCTCCCCGCTCCCCCCGTTTTCTATTTCTGTTGATGGCTCTCTCATTCTCCCTGTCTCCTCAGCTCGAAACCTTGGGGTCATCTTTGACTCTTCTCTCTCCTTCTCTGCTCATATCCAGCAGATTGCCAAGACCTGTCATTTCTTTCTTTACAACATCCGTAAAATCCGCCCCTTTCTTTCCGAGCACTCTACCAAAACCCTCATCCACACCCTTGTCACCTCTCGTTTAGATTACTGCAATCTGCTTCTTGCTGGCCTCCCACTTAGTCACCTCTCCCCTCTCCAGTCGGTTCAAAACTCTGCTGCCCATCTCATCTTCCGCCAGGGTCGCTTTACTCATACTACCCCTCTCCTCAAGACCCTTCACTGGCTCCCTATCCGTTTTCGCATCCTGTTCAAACTTCTTCTACTAACCTATAAATGTACTCACTCTGCTGCTCCCCAGTATCTCTCCACACTCGTCCTTCCCTACACCCCTTCCCGTGCACTCCGCTCCATGGATAAATCCTTCTTATCTGCTCCCTTCTCCACTACTGCCAACTCCAGACTTCGCGCCTTCTGTCTCGCTGCACCCTACGCCTGGAATAAACTTCCTGAGCCCCTACGTCTTGCCCCATCCTTGGCCACCTTTAAATCTAGACTGAAAGCCCACCTCTTTAACATTGCTTTTGACTCGTAACCACTTGTAACCACTCGCCTCCACCTACCCTCCTCTCTTCCTTCCCGTTCACATTAATTGATTTGATTTGCTTACTTTATTTATTTTTTGTCTATTAGATTGTAAGCTCTTTGAGCAGGGACTGTCTTTCTTCTATGTTTGTGCAGTGCTGCGTATGCCTTGTAGCGCTATAGAAATGCTAAATAGTAGTAGTAGTAGTAGAAGGTAGATGCATGCATTAATTTGTATTTTAGACCTTTACAGTTGGGAAAATGAAGATTAAGGAAAGTGCGAGAAGATATTTTTGCATTCCTGGATGGTAGGTCTATTAGGTCTGACATGTAGGCTGGGGCATCACCATGGATGATTTTATGAACCAGGGTGCATACCTTAAACGTGATGCGTTCTTTAAGTGGGAGCCAGTGTAGTTTCTCTCATAGGGGTTTCGCACTTTCATATTTTGGTTTTCCGAATATTAGTCTGGCTGCCGTGTTCTGGGCTTTGTGGAGTTTTTTGAGTATTTGCTCTTTGCAGCCAGCATAGAATGAGTTACAATAGTCCAGATGACTGAGTACCAATGATTGTACCAGATTGCGGAAGACAGTCCTTGGAAAAAATGGTCGTACTCTTTTTAATTTCCACATTGAGTGAAACATCTTTTTGGTTATGTTTTTCTCATGATTCTCAAATGTTAGGTGCCGATCAATGGTAACTCCCAGAATTTTTAGGGTGTCCGAAATAGGTAGATTTAGTTTTGGTGTGTTGATGGTGGTATATTTGTTCCTGTTGTGTTGCGAGGTGAGTACTAGGCATCAGTTTTTTCTGCATTAAGTTTCAACTGAAATGTATCTGCCCAGGAGTGCATGATATGTAGACTTTGGTTGATTTCGTTGGAAATTTCACTTAGATCTTGTTTGAATGGGATGAAGATCGTTACATCATCAGCATATATGTATGGGTTGAGGTTTTGTTTTGATAGTAGTTTGGCCAAGGGTATCATCATTAGGTTGAATATGGTCGGTGAGAGGGGGGATCCTTGTGGAACTCTACATTCAGGTGTCCATGTGGTTGATGTGATCGAATTTGAAGTCACTTGGTAAGAGCGTGCAGTTAGGAACCCCTTAAACCAATTGAGAACGTTGCCTCCGATACCGAAGTATTCGAGGATGTGTAGTAAAATTCCATGGTCAACCATGTCAAAGGCGCTTGACATGTCGAACTGTAAAAGTAGTATGTTCTTGCCGGTTGCTATCATATGTTTGAATTTGGTCATGAGCGTAACTAGTACGGTTTCAGTACTGTGATTAGAGCAAAATCCTGACTGGGAGTCGTGTAGTATCAAGAACTTGTTTAGATATTCTGTGAGTTGTTTGGTCACCATCCCTTCTGTTATTTTGGTTATTAAGGGAATGGATGCTACTGGTCTATAGTTAGTTCATTTGCATTTTTCTTTGCATCTTTGGGTATGGGGGTGAGTAAAATATTTCCTTTCTCCCTTGGGAAGAGTCCATTTTGTAGCATAAAGTTCACGTGGTTCGTTAGGTCTGTTTTAAATTGTTGAGGGGCTGATTTCATAAGGTTGTTTGGGCATATATCTAGTTTGCAATGAGATCTGGTGAATCTTTTAAGCGTTTGTGAGATGAGATCTTCTGATAGTATATCAAATTCAGTCCAAGTTCTATCTGCTGGGTATACTCCAGGGTCTGGGTCTAGGCAGTCTAGGAGTGTAGTGTATTCGATGGGGCTAACAGGTATTTTAAGTCACAGTTGTGTGATTTTCTCCTTGAAGTACTTCGCAAGGTTGTCGGCTCCTGGTGTGTCTTTACTGTTGTTCGTGACTGGTGTGGTGTCTAATAATTTATTCACGAGTTGGAACAGTTTGTGTCTTTTAATTTGGTCCAATTTCAGTTTTGTAGTATAGTCTTTTGGTTTGTCTTATGGTATATTTATATTTCCTTCGGAGTTGTTTCCAAGCGTTAAGTGTGGGATCATCTTTCTTTTTGTTCCACGCAAGTTCTAATTTTCTAACTTATGTTTTGAGTTTTTTCAGTTCTTCGTTAAACCATGGTATTGAGTTCTTTTTTTTTTTTTTTTTTACATTTGTACCCCGCGCTTTCACACTTATGGCAGACTCAATGCGGCGGGCAATGGAGGGTTAAGTGACTTGCCCAGAGTCACAAGGAGCTGCCTGTGCCAGGAATCAAACTCAGTTCCTCAGGACCAAAGTCCACCACCCTAACCACTTGGCCACTCCTTTCTGTGCGAAGTTCTGGTTTGGATTGGATCAATGTTGTCTAGTATAGATTTACATCTATTATCCCATTCTGAAAGGAATTGGATTGTGTCTGCCTTTATTGTCCATCCGTCGTGGTAGATCTGTTGCCAGAATTCCACCAGATGTATCTTTCCTCTCGTGGTGTAGGTTTTTTGTGTTTGTTTGTTAGGTGAGTCTTTCGTTCTCCATAGGAGGGTGATATTTGCTTTATAATGGTCTGACCACAGTATAGGTGTCCATTTAGTATCTGTTAATATAAGGTTTTCATTGTGATCGAATTTGTGTGTAATGATGTCTAATGTGTGTCCTTTAGTGTGAGTTGGTTGCGAGTTTGGAGATCCCATAGTTGTAGGCTAGGCAGTCGGCTCGTTCACCGGGGTGGCCGCTCAAAGCCGCGAACTGCGGCTATAGCTCACCCCCACTATCCTCGTGCCTCCAAACGTCTGGATCGCACCCCAATTCACAGCCCAGGGGGTCTGGATCGGTTTGGGAGCTCCTTGCTAGGATTCCAGTCTGTCAGCCAGCCGTTCTGGCTGGGCAGGGATGTCTGCTGGTGCCTGGATGGTCCAGGTGAGTTTGTTCTTACTAGGCCTCGGCTATCAGTGGGTAGATGGGTCGCGTGGGTGTGGACACGTTCGTCCAAAATTTGCCGTTTGCCTTCTGGGTCTTTGGATCCGATTGGATCAGTTCAGCAGGAATCCGGCTCTGATTTAGTTCCCGGTCTGTTCCGGTCTGGTTAGGGATGGCCCAGGTGAGTCTGTTCGCTCAGGGCCTCTGGAGCTCAGGAGCTCGGTTGCTGAGCTCCTTACCTGTCGGCCAGGTGATTGTTCCACCTGGACCGCCGGTTTCTCCTTCCCCCTACCCAATCTAAAATCATCCTCATTTGGGCTCCCCAATAATGCCACTCGAGGTTTGGAACCGCTCTCCCCCCCCCTCCCCACCTCTCCCCACAATATCCTTTGTGCCATGTGCGGTGTCTTATTTCCCCATATAAAGTTCATTAAAGAACTTTGTAACCTCTTAATAAACAGTTTCGGCACTGCAATTGGTAATGCTTGGAATAGGAACAATATGCGTGGAAGCACATTCATTTTAACCACCGCCATTCTCCCCACCAAGACAGCCACTTGTTTTTCCATCTCAACATATCATTTCTAATCTGTTCCTGTAAACGACCATAGTTAAGTTGAAATACCCTATCTAGGTTCCCTGGTATCTGGATCCCTAAATATCGAATTTTTTGTGGCGTCCATTTAAACTCATACCCGTTCCTCACCATTATCTCTTCATCTTCCCGTAGCGATATTCCCATTATCTCACTCTTTTCCGTATTTATCTTAAGCCCTGCATTAATCCTATACTCGTCAAAAATCCATTGAATCACCGACAACGTATTCCCAAGGTCTTTCACAAAAAGTAACATATCATCCGCAAATAGCGCTATACGATGTTCTCTCTCTCCTACCCTCATCCCCCTCACACCAGGATGCTCCCAAATCATTGCTGCCAATGGCTCTATATATAGAGCAAACAGTAATGGGGACAACGGGCATCCCTGCCTAGTCCCTCTACTTATCGGAAAATAGGAAGAGTAACCCCCATTGATATTCAAACAAGCTCTCGGGCTCCTATACAAAGCCTCCACCCAAAGTTTGAAATTTCCTCCTAGTCCCATTTTGCCTAACGCCTCCTTCAGGAACCCCCAGTTAACTCTATCAAATGCCTTTTTGGCATCCACTGATAATATTGCAATCCCTGTATCCGTTCTTTGAGCCTCCCATAGCAAGTGCAGCGTTCTTCTAATGTTATCCCCCACCTGTCTCCCTGGTATAAATCCCGATTGATCTGTATAAATCAATTTGGGCAACAGTCTTCCCAATCTGTTGGCCATCACTTTAGACTCTGGAATTTGTTGCTAGAGAAGATGGTAATGGCGGTTAGCTTAGCGGCATTTAAAAAAGGTTTGGATGGGCTCCTAAAGGAAAAGTCCATAGACCATTATTAAAATGGACTTGGGGAAAATCCACTGCTTATTTCTGGGATAAGCAGCATAAAATGTTTTGTACTTTTTTGATATCTTGGTATTTGTGGCCTGGATTGGACACTGTTGGAAACAGGATTCTGGGCTTGATGGACCTTTGGTGTGTCCCAGTACGGCGATACTTATGTACTTATCTGTGCAGTGTTTAATTTTTCACTTCATGAGGGGCTTGCTATTTCTTAATCCTCCCATCAAGCCCTGCACAGTGTCATGGGATCTCAGTGTTGTCCTCACCCATGTAGTGAAAGCTCCTTTTGAGCTACTTGGCACTTGTCATATGAAGTACCTGACACATGGAATATCCCTTCAGCAGTGGTGATGAATGACGCTAAATCCGCACTATGGTGCAAGATAAATTTATTTGAAAGGCAAAATAAAGAATCTACATGCATCATGTTTCGGCCAAAGGACCTTCCTCAGGAGTCTATAAATCTCTATACTACTGCCTCAGTGGCGGTGTTGTTATGCTCAAGCAGAATGGCATAAAAACTAGTCAAGATGTCACGTATTGATTTGAAACAATAGAGCTCCATATGTGCAAGGCACCGCTATTGGACAAGTAAACTGGTGACTCACCAAATCAACCATTTCAGTAATTGACACTGAGACAATATTATGTAAGTTCTTTGTTCTGCCTTTCAAATAAATTTATGTGGATTCAGCGTTTCGTCACCTTCTCTGTGTTTGGTATTCTTCATTCTTGCAGAGAATCTTTTCTTGTGCTTTTTTTTCATGTCCCTTCAGCATACAGGGTTAGTGAGCTCCACCCTACAGAAAACATCTGTAGGGTGGAGTAGTTCTGCATACACATCCCAAGTTCCTTCCTAAGGCAGTGTTGGAATTCCACCTTAACCAGTCTATCATTCTATCATCATTTTTCCCAAGACCACATGCCCATCTCAGTGAAAGTGCACTGCACACTTTGGACTGCAAGAGAGTCTTGGCCTTCTATGTGGAGTGAACTAAATCCACCCAGCTTTTTGTTTCTTTTGACCCCAATAGGATGGGTTCAGCCTTTGGTAAACATACATTATTCAGCTGGCTAGCAGACTGCATTTCCTTCACTTGTGCCCAAGCTGGGCTGACTGTAGAGGGTCATCATGGCTCATGTCAGATCCAAATTCGGTCAAGTAGCCCATCTGCAATATGATCTTCTGTCCACATATTCATCTCACACTGTTGTCTAGAATAGGACTCCTGACATGAGAACCAGTTGGTCTGACAGTCCTTCAGAATTTATTCAGTGTCTGGAATCCAACTCCACCCCCCTAGGCCAATGTGTTTTCAGTTCCAGGCTGTCCTAAAAAAAAAATAGTTGCTTATAAACTATTGCTCAAAGCCCACCTCTTCAATGTCGCTTTCGGCACCTAACCATTGTACCTCTATCCAGGAAATCTAGACTGCCCCCAATTTGATTGACTGCACTTTTTTGTCCTTTAGATTGTAAGCTCCTTTGAGCAGGGACTGTCCTTCTTTGTTAGATTGTACAGCGCTGCGTAACCCTGGTAGCGCTTTAGAAATGTTAAATAGTAGTAGTAGTAGTTATAGTTTCTGTGTTATTCATTAGGCCTTTCCTGTTGCAGGCCATATGTTTTTCCTCTTTTTCTTTATGGACTGTTAGGGATTCTCGTCAATCAAAATAACGCATCCCACTTGTCCTCAGAGAAAACAAAGATGTTCTTCGAGAACAGCAGGATGCTTATTCTGACTGCCACACCCACATCCCCTTGGAGTTGCATTCTAACAGCTATTATAGTAGACTGCCTTGTCTCGTATGACAACAGTAGGTGGGACCACACTTGCACGTGCAGTGGACTGCTTCCAAAAGCTTATAGAAATAGAACACTGGAGAGCATTTTTGCGTTAGGGCTTCATTGGTGACGTCACCCATCAGTAAGAATAAACATCATGCTGTCCTTAGAGAACATGTAATACTGGTGAGTGACTTTGTAATACATGCTGATGGAGGGGTGGTCTTAGGGGGGTGGGGAGATTGGGGGGGGGGGGGGTTCCAGTTGGCCCCAGGGCCTCTCTCAGGTCAGACCTGGAAGCATTGTGCTACAGCTTTAAGGATCCATGCTACTGGCATGGTAAAATAATCCCAGTTTTTGGACACCACAAACCGCATTATGGTTTAACACAGTAATGAGGTGCTTTACATGCATTTGCAGGTTTTGCTTCTCATTGCTATATAACTCACAATGTTCTAAATATCACCACAGTAAGACAAGTCAAGTTGTGTTAGAGCCCTTTAAATCACATTAAGGGTTAAATAACACAACTGTGTCCCAGAAAATAAAACCCTCATAGGCACTTAGAAGTGTGTATGATACGGCAAGACCATATCTGGAACATACACCCATAATTGGTGCTTCCAGTGCCTTGGGCACAATCATGAACCCTCTTGATGTCACCAATGCATTCAGAAGACAAACTGGAGTTGATAGTAGCTCTGTAAGACACAACTGAGGTGAAAGCCTTTCAAATGCAGGAAAGAATTACCACCTTGGTAACCTTCATGAGAGAAATACAAATAACATTCTCTCTAATAATCCCCCGCGTGATTATTAGAAACACTGGGTTTTCTGAAGTCTAGAGTTGGCTATTATCAGAGGCACTTCAATTCTTTAGGAGCCTGAAATTGGCAATACAAGACAAAGAGCGCCAACAGACTGTTGAAGTGTTCAGCAATTTGAAATTATTGAAATAAATGAGTGAAACAATACCTTCTTGTTATTTATTATACTCTAACCATGCTTTTCCATTGGGGATTGAGGCTGAGAAGAGATAGATTCATTTGTATTTGGGTTTTCTATGTGAGAGCAAACTGTTACAGTGGAAATGGAGCAGTCTCTGAAGCTTGTAAAATTACTGAGCTGTCTTGGACAAACCACTTGAGGAGTTGTAGTAACATTAAAATTGCATCATTTTGAGCAGGAAAACAGAAGTGAATTGCTCTACTGGGCTAAGGAATGGCTTGTTTGTATTGTTATCCTGACTGGATTTTTTGCTGTGTGGGAGAGAGATTATATCCTGAAAGAGGAGGGGAGTTTTATGTTTCAGAGAAGCTTTAGAGGCTGACTTTGCAGTAGCATTACTAACAGCAGGGTCGCTGTGGATTTGTTTACTTACAGCTGTCTGAGCAGGCTTTAAAAAAACAGTGCTTCTTTTTTCTTTCTGTTTACCTGTATTGTGTTTGCTCACTGAATCACTGCTACCCCATGGTTATGCCAGTCTCCTGTGATTAGAGTTGGGGAGGGCAGGGAGTGAGTAACTGAAGAGGAAGCAGCAAAAGAAAAACAAAACAAAAAACAAACATGAGGTGCTATGAGGAAAGCTACTTGACACAGCTGTGAACAAAAAGGACTGAAGGGGCACCAAGGAATTTTCTCTCCTCTACCATCCACCTGTCCACGATGACCAGATATTTCTTACCTCTTCTTAAGGTTATGGCTAGGGATGGACGATTATTAGTGGGAATAAAAATTTGGATGTTAGAGTCAAACGGTTTTCTGTCCCTAAAGTGGGGGGCGGGGGGCAATTATTAGAGGCGGGCAATGGTATACTGACAATTCCTGAGTCTTCATAACCTTCTGCAGAAAGTCTAGCTCAATACTTTCAGTCTAAACATAAAAATATAAGATGTTCATTTAGCTCAGCAGTTACAGAATTAGCTAGTGAAGGCTGTTTTTTGGATGTATGTCCATTTTTTATTTTAAATGATGTCCCTTCTGAAATTCTACAGTGGCTCACTAAGAGCCTCTTTTACTAAACCTTGCTAGCGATTCCCACATGGCAAATGCGCTGCAGCCCATTCATTTTGAATGGGCTGCGTCCCATGTACCGTTCTGGAATTGCTAGCACAGTTTAGTAAAAGAGGCCATAATTTTGTTATTACAGTTTTGCTGGAAGGATCTCGTCCTAAAGATATTGCTAGAATTATACTTACTCTGATACCAAAGGGCACTGGAGTGGATTTGATGTCTGTGAAAAATTTAGACCTGTGGCTAGCATCCCTTACATTGCTAACTTTAGAGTTTGTTGTCAACCTGGAGTTTTCAGATTATCTCGTTATGTCAACATATTCACATTCATCATAGCATGGCTTTTGCCCAATGGATAGTATGGAGACCTTTCTACTTAAGCTCATAATGGAAATAAGGAAATGTGTGGATAAGAAAGTAGTTTTCTTGCATTTTGACATCTCTGCAGCTTTTGATGCTATAGACTGCTCTTACTATTGGCCAGATTGAGTGAGATGGGAAGTACAGGCAGGGTATTTAATTGGTTTGAGGCATAGTTGAAAAAAGAATATAAATGTCAGGCAAAATGGGGAAAAAATCTTCTTTTTGGCTATCAATTTGCAGAGTTTCTCAAGGATCCCTGCTGTCCTCTCAGTATTTAACATGCATTTGAGTTCTTTGGGTAGAGTATTTGGCTGAACGAACATTTTTTCTCTCTCATATGCAGATGATATTTTATTATTTGCCTAGAACAAAATTCCTTTGAGTTAACTTTATTATGTGTGAAGCGGTATATTAGTATAGTAGATCATTGAACAAATATTAATTTGCTTACATTAAATAAACAGAAAACCAAACTGCTTTGGTTTGGCGATTTTCAAACCATTCCATTAAGGAGTCCTGATACTAAGGTGCGCTAATGGATTTACTGCGTGCTAATGATTAGCGTGTTCTAAATCACTGTTTCCCAAGTCAGTCCTTGAGTACGCCCTTGCCAGTCAGGTTTCAGGATATCCACAATGAATATGTATGAAAAAGACTTGCAAATAATGGAGGCAATACATGCAATCAAGTTCATGCATATTAATGTGGATATCCTGAAAACCTGACTAGCAAGGAGGTAGCTCCAGGACTGACTTGGGGAACACGTGCTAAATGATATTGATGCCTGTTTATATTCCTGTGGGAATATAGGTCAACCCATTGACCTAACACTAAGGGCTCACATGCTACTTGTGTGGTAATCATGCAGCGTGCACCAATGTGACCGCACTGATGATTACCGCCGGGAACGTCCCCCTGCGGTAGAAAATAGAAAACAACACACACCAACTTTGAAATGGGCACCCATACCTATCCCTTCGGTAGTGCCAATTGGCGCATGTTAGCCCTACCACCGCTTAGTAAAAGGACCCCTGAGTAATTTGAAGAAATCATGGTGCAAACAAACGTGAACATATCCTAAGAATAATGTCAAAGCTTGCTGCAAAACTTATCTTTATGGCAAAGTTCATTTGCGTTAGCATGATAATGGTATCCAAGGAAGCATTATGCCAAAAATATTTTCTGTATTGTAAAGTTTTATGGGTTTTTTTTTCTAGATGTGCTTCACAGTTCCAGTAAAATTATTTCAGCCAAGCAGGGCAGCAAACGCCAAACTGATGAAAGCAGCAAAGAAAGCCATCGTACAAAGCAGATGCGGAAAGGGATGATGGTAAATGATGAAACTGAAAAAAGCAGTGCAGAAAGTCGCAAGAAGATGATGCAGAAACGGATTTTAACAGATGATGAGACAGATGAGAGTAGCACAGGAAGTCGAAGTGCACAGATGACTCAGAGAGGAATTAAGGGAAAAGTTTCAGGTGACGAGGGTGATAAAATCTCTGGTCAAAAGATGTTGCCGAAAGGTTCTATTCTGAAAGGGTCTATGATGTCAAAGGAAGATGACGAGGGTAAAAAGGTGTTGCCAAAAGGGGCTATGGCAAAAGGAGAAACTGAAGGAACCAGCAAGGAAAGTTACGGTAAAAATGCAGCTTTGAAAGGGATTTCCACAAAAGGAGATGGAGTTAGCCAGGAAAATCTTAGCAAAAAGACACCAAAAGGGATTTCTACAAAAGGAGATGGAGTTAGCCAGGAAAATCTTAGCAAAAAGACACCAAAAGGGATTTCCACAAAAGGAGATGGAGTTAGCCAGGAAAATCTTAGCAAAAAGACACCAAAAGGGATTTCCACAAAAGGAGATGGAGTTAGCCAGGAAAATCTTAGCAAAAAGACACCAAAAGGGATTTCCACAAAAGGAGATGGAGTTAGCCAGGACAATCGTAGCAACAAGACACCAAAAGGGATTATAGGAAAGGGAGAAGATGAAGAAGACAGCAAGGAAAGTCGCAGTAGAAAAATGAGATCAAAAAAAGATGAAGTTCAAGGAAGTAGCAGGGAAAGTCAGAGTACAAGGGTGGCATCAAAAGGGTTTATGTCAAAAACAGAAGATGAAGAAGGCATCAAAGATGGCCGTAGTAAGAAAATGACAACGAAAGGACTTGTAACAAAGGGAGAAACTGAAGGAAGCAGCATAGGACCTTATGGTAAAAAGATGACACCAAAAGGGATGTTTGCAAAGGAAGAAACGGAAGGAAACGTTAAAGAAAGTCAAATGAAAAAGATTATAGCAAAAGGAATTTTATCAAAGGGAGAAACTGAAAGATTCCACGTGGAAAGTCAAAGTGGAAAGAGGACATCTCAAGGTATAAGGGGAAGGGCAGTAAGTGCAGAAAGTAGCATGGGAATTTACAGTAAACAGAGGATGATGAAAGGGCTTATGTCACAGGGAGTAATGGACGATCAAAGTAAAATGATGGAAAAGACAGAATATTATACAATTGATAATTATAGTTTTATTTGATGTTGTATTAAAAAATGAACATATTATATTCAATTTGCATCAATCCAAAGTGGCTTCACTAGTCTTTTCTTACAGTTTGCCTAGATGTATCCTTTCCTGCTTCATATGTCCAACACAAAAGATAAGGTGGTCTTGACTTTGTTATGTCACTCACACATACTGGTTTCTGCTAATAATTCTAGAGAGGTCATGCAAAGGGTAATTCTATAAACCATTTCCATGCATGTGGAGGGTAATTGAATAACAGGGCACCCAAAATAGGCATTGGCTATAACTAGGGGCAGCTGTCTACCAGCCTGAGGTGAGGAATGAGTTGGTGCTCCTCCTCCCTGGCATTCAACGGGGGGGTGGGGGGGGGGGGGTGGGGGGGGGGGGGGGGGGGGGCAGTATGACCCAACCATTAGGCAAGACTAGGCAGTTGCCTAGGGCAGCAACTTATTGGAAGGCAACAAAGAGCAGCTGCAACCAGTGCAAATCAATAGATCCTAACAGCCATAACAATTCAAAGAACCATCAGCACATACTTTAACCAAAAAACACAAAGGAGATGCATGATGGTCAAAAGAACAAGGAGCAAAATGAAAAAGTGAGAATACAGCACAGTTTATAGCACCATAATAAAATTAGTTATAATGGGGCTGATAATCAAAGGTATTTATCTGTTTTGTGAGTGCTGCTAAGCAGAGAAGCGCCAATGAGAGGGATATGCAAAAGCACTAACCCCCCAATTCTAATTATGACACCTTAAGTTGTGTTTGCACTAATTTGACCGCATGGCCAAATTGAGCACACAGCTTAATTGACTAAAAAGCCAATCAGTGCCAATAATTGGTACTTAACCAATTAGCGGCAATAATTGGCTCTAATTAGAATTTGCATGCACAACTTTCTAGGCGTAGTCTATAATGCAGTGTGTGTAAATTCTAATGCTCCTAGTTGAAAAGGTGCGTGGCCATGGGCATAGAATGGGTAGGTTTTGGGCGTTTACAAAAAACTATGCACACTATTATATAATACACCTGGCGCAGGTATTTAGGCCAGTTTTTAGGTGGCCTAAATGGGTGCGCCTAAATTTTAGGCACAAGAACAGCACTTGAGCATATTCTGTAAGCTACGCCTAATTTTAGGCATAGTTTATAGAATCATGCTAACCACGTGGTTTTAAGGCACCATAAATACAATTTCCCCCTAAGTAGATATGCTACTGATATTTCCTCTGACCAACTCGACACTATCTAGCTTTTCATCTCTTTCGCTCACCCTAGTCCCCCACTGACTACCTCTCTTTCTCCTTCAACAGCCTCTTATTCTCTAGTCTTTCAGTGACTCTCCCTTTTATCTCTTCCCCATATCTATCATCTCTCTTTCCCTGTCTAGTTTTTTTGCTTCTCACTCTCATCCCTTCACCAATTCCAGCTCCTTCCCTATTATTCATCCTCCAGTCCCTTTCTTCTGTCATACCTCCTTATTCAGGCTCCCATCCCCTTTTTACCCCTATATTTCTATCCTCTCACACCTACAGTATGTCTCCTTATTTTATCCCTCACTCTCTGCATAGCCCTCTGTCTCTTTCCCCTTTCCCTAGCAGCCATTGCCATTCCCCTTTTCCCTATTTCCTTCTTCCATTCCAGCAGCATCTCACTTATCTCTTCCTCCAATATTAATTTACCCTATATTTCCTCCACCTTAACCCCAACATCTATGTACCCCCTTAAGTTTTAAGACTTTTTATCTTGTTGATCCATTGTGTTTATTTTGATGTCTTTTTATATTCACTCTTGGGTTTTGAGTTTCTTTATTTCATAGTTTTCTAATTTAGTTATTTTTTATGTAATTCCTCTTATTTAATTAATGGGCTTCTTGTGATTTAAGGCGCCTAGAATCTCCAGGGTGGAATGTGTGCAGTTAATAAGTTTCGTATTAGATTAGATATGCTCATGTTTCTCCCCCTTCCCCCAACAATATCTGTCCTTCTCTTCCTTCTTCCCTCTCCCTTGTTGACTAGTATAAGAATGTTTTTAAACATATGGACTTTGTGATGGTGGTAGAATACTGTGTTCCACTTTTATGACATAGCTTTAAAGGTTTGACAGGGGCATGTCAGTGGTATGTATCTAGTTAACATGTGATTTTACAAGAGCAGGGCATGTTCACAACAGTATCACATATTTCCTCACACTTGGGTTAATTTTCAAAAGAGAAAAATGTCCAAAAGTGGCATAAGTCTGCATTTGGACATTTTTCTCACAAAAAACGTCCAAATCAGTATTTTCGAAACCTATTTTTAGACGTTTTTCTCTGAAGTTCGTCAGAAGTGCGTCCAAATCTCAAGAGGGTGTGCCAGGGGTGTGTTCAGGGTGGAACTTAAGCGTTCCTAAGACTTAGACGTTTTTCAGCCATAATGGAACAAAACAAAACTGTCTTGGACTAAACTTAGACATTTTGAGCTAGGCCTGTTTTTACAACGAATTAGGCACAAAAAGCTGCTCTAAATAACCAGATGACCACTGGAGGAAATCAGGAATGACCGCCCCTTATTCCCCCAGTGGGCACTAACCCCCTCCCCTCCCTCCCCCCCAAAATGTGATGAAAAACATTACTTGCCAGCCTCTGTGCCACTCTCAGATGTTATACTCAGGTCCATCAGAATAGCACGTGGGTCACTGGAGTAGTCTAGTAGTGGGTGCAGTGCACTGCAAACAGGTGGACCCAGGCTCCTACCTTCCTCTACCCGTTACACTTGTGGAGGAACCTGTGAGCCCTCCAAACCTCACCAGAAACCCACTGTACCCATATATAGGTGCCCCCCTTCACCCGTAAGGGTTATGGTAGTGGTGTACAGTTGGGGGTAGTGGGTTTTTTTTTTGGGGGGGGGGTGTTTAGGGGGCTCAGCAGACAAGGGAGCAATGGTGAGATGTGTACCTGGGAGCATTTTACGAAGTCCACTGCAGTGCCCCCTAGGGTGCTCTATTGCTTTCCTGGGATGTCAGGAGGACCAGTGTACTAAAAATGCTGGCTCCTCCTACATCCCAATGGCTTGATTTTGTGCGTTTTGCACTTAGACATCTTTCTTTCAAAAATGGACCAAAACACAAAACATCCAAATCACAAAACCTTCTATTTTCGAAAACAAAAGATAGACATTTTTCTTTTTTGAAAATGACCTTCTTTGCTATTCAGATTTTGGACGTTGTTTTCAAAATGTCCAAAGTCGTACTTAGACATCTTATTGAAAATGCCCCTCCCTGTATCTTAGCTATGATGTCATGCGAGTCTTTATACACACTATAATCACATTGGATACTGATGAGTGTATCAATTTAATTGTTGTACATCATTTTGAGTGATTCTAAGGAATCAGGAAAGCAGTTTATAAATTTTTTATTGAATATATAAATATGACAAAAGATTAAAATGAGTAGTCCAATGGGCTGAGCATAAGTGCACAAAGGAATTCAGAAAACATTTCAAGGCTATAATTAACTGACGCAGAGTAAACTTTTGAAAATTACAGTGCTCAAAATATACATTAAGAAATCTATTAACTAAGGTGGACTACAGTTTTGCACCTAACACATATTAACAACGTAACATGTTTACTAAAAAGCATTGGGTGTTTGAACTTAATGGACCAAATTCAATATATGGCACTGGAAAAAATTAGCACTAAGTGCTATTCTATTAGCAGCGATCTGAGTTGGGTGCCGTTCATAAAACAGCACTTAGAACCAGGATCTGCACCTAACTTTTACTTGCGAGGATTTACACCAGCTAAAACCTGGTGTAAATCCCTGTGCCTAAATTAGGCGCAGATCTGGCGGATTCTGTAACACAGTATAAATCCCTGGAACGCCCATGACCCTCCCATGGCCATACCCACTTTTTAGTTCTGCACACAAGAATTTACGCACGCATCTTTATAGAATAGCACATAACAAGATGTGCATGTAACTTCTAATTATTGCCAGTTAGCACACTGATAATTGATTAGTGCCCAATTATGAGTACTAATTGGTTCATTACACAATTAAATTGCGCGCACAAATTAGATGTGCACACAGTTATGTTCACCATTTATAGAATCTAGGGGGAATGTGGATTAAATGCTAAAAGTAACCTGTCTTAAGTGCAAAGGCTGTGCAGTAACTGTTGGGGCCATGCCCAGCATTCCCCCTGCAGTTTCCCCATGTACAAGTTCTCTAGCGTGCCACACTTTCAGGTGCTGTGAGCACAGAGGCACTTCATGTCACCTACTGAAGTGCCGTTAGGTGAACTCACCTTAATTGCATATTTGTCAGCACACGCTACCTACTGTGCACTGACTGCAATATATGTAGTCCGTGCCCAATCTCTGCCTATACCCCCCTTTCCCATTACTACATCGGCTGTTTTAATGCATGCTAACCCCCCCCCCCCCTCCCCAACTACTTAATGCATCTTAGTAAACACATCCCAGAGTTCATGTAAATTAGGTTAAATTCTTGTCCTGTCCATGTGTCACCTTCTTCTGCAGTGTTCTAGATTCTACCACAGTAGAGTCACTGTGGCAGGGAAGATGGCGGACTGTACCCAAGGGAGATGGAACTCATGGCCAGATAGACACTCCTGCTTGGTTAATTTGCTTTGAATAGTGACCCCATAGTTTTCATTTGCCTTCAATAATTCACACTGTATATAATATTTGATTTTTACACTGAAACATTTTATTTCTGTGTGAGGTAGAGCTTCTTGACATGGGTCAAACATACCATTTACTTTTAACTCACCAGAGTAACATGAATTCTTACATATATTTTCCAAGTGCTACAGACAAAGTATTATATTTAAAATATTTATAGCTAACTGTAGTTAACTCAGAGGTATATTTTCAAAGCACTTAGACTTACAAAGTTCCATATTAATGTAAGTCTAAGTGCCTTCAAAATGAGCCCCTACGTCAAAAAAGTTTAGTTTGGATTGAAAAAACTACCATCTTTGAGAGCATTTATTATTGTTCAGAATATGGATGCCAGAATATTGACCAGCTGCAGTATTCGTGAGCACATTACTCCATCTCTTTATACACTGCATTGGTTTCCTTCAGTGCAAATAATCACATTTAATATCTGTTGGATGACCTTTAAAACACTGAGAGAGTTTGCTATAAAATACCTAAAAAGGCTGCTGATTTGGCATATTCCTGCCCATTTATTATGTACAGGATCTATCCCATATGTATGTACATATACACCAATCACCATCCGCTATCAATTACCATCAGTTGTTCCCTTGGACCATTGCGATTACACGTCACCGATTACGTATCTTAACCGTTTTTCCCGCTAGTTTCTTCTCTCCTTTTATAAGGGCTGTCATTTGCCGTCAGCTGTTTCTTCAAATTTACTGCTGAACTCTTCACGCAAGTGATCCGTTCCACAATTCAATGCAAAGGTCTTTTTTAAGGTATATTTTTTTTTCTCTGAGACATCTGTTTCTCACCCTTGCTATTTCTTTTTTTCTCTGAGATATCTGTTTCTCGTTTTTCACCTTTGCCATATTAGCCTGTATGCCTTCAATCTGAGCATTTCATCTATCGGACATAATATTTTCCCCAGATCCTTCTGTTACCTTCCACAGAATAATATGTATGTGGATGTATGTATGTATGTGTATATGTGTGTTACTGTGTGTGTATGTATATGTGTATATGTATATATATATTGTGAAGGAGAGGACCTGGGGGTAGATAAGATGGAAGTGGAAGAGGAAGAAGGGAGGCGGCTCACGAGCAGACATAGGCAGAACAGAGCCTGGCCTCCATTCCATCCCCAGAGAGCGAGAGAAGTAGTAATGCCCCCTAGAAAAGGGTGGAGGGAAAAAAGACTACATTACCCAGCATCCTCCGAGAGAGAGCAGAGAAAGGTTCGTGACCCCTGTAAATAGAGGAGAGGAAGAGACTACATTTCCCAGCAACCTCGGGGCAAAGCCTGGTACAGAGATTACCTTCCCCAGCAGGAACAGGGGGAGGACTCTAACAAGGAAAGGGTGGTGCCCCTGCAGGGTAATCAAGGGAAAGAGGAACAGCTGCAAAGTGGGTGGGACGGGGAGCCCATGGAGTATCAAGAAGCTGGGCAGAGAGAAAGAGAGGAGAGCGAGGAAGAGCCTATGGACCTCTCAGCCTGGGCTCACTCCTTAGGTAACAAACTAAGGGACCAGATAACTTCATGGTATGGTAACTGGGCTAAGAGAGGAAAGAGGAAAGGCCGTGTGGGAGGATGGGTCAGTGCTTAGAGAGAGTGACCCAGATGGGTGGGGCCTTTTCATTTTCCAGAGTTCAGGCTGTGAATGAACTTTGAGTTTAAAGAGTTCTGGTTGAAGAGGGATGAGAGATTTTCCCGGAGTGGGCTGAGCCCAGCAGGAAGAAGGTGGAGTGTGAACTGTGGCTAAAAAGCCTAAAAGAAGCTGAAGGGGGTTGAGCGGTGTGCTGAAGCCTCAAGAACTGTGTTTGTTTGTTTGTTTGTTTTTTTGGAACTGCTTGCATTGTTTTGGCCCTTCCCAAGGGAGAGGGGGGGGGGGGGGAGAAAGAAGACCCAGGGCTATAAAACTGTCTAAAAGGAGCCCAGCTGGGTGCTGGAAGCCTGGGAGTAAAAAGGTTTTTTTTTCTTGCTGTGTTTGTACCCCTGAGAGGAGCACAGGGGGAATTGTGAGGTTTTTTTTTTGTTGATTCAAGTATTGTGTCTTTTTGCACTGCTGGACTGTTGGATCCCAAGCAAAATAAAGAACTTGTTAAGTTTGCTTTGAAGTTGATTTCTTTGAGCCCTGCCCTGTGGACTGCAGTGAACCAGGAGGTTGGGCAGCAAGGGTGAAGGGGAGATCCCGAGGACCCTCAGGCGGAGGAGAGGATCATTTTCACAATATACAAATATATATATATATATATATATATATATATATATATGTTCTTTTTAGTCACTTCTCAGTCTGGTATTTAATACCATATACACCTTCTTCCTACTAGCTTCAAATCATGTGATTCTTTGTACATAAACTCTTGGATACTTTGTACATGCATTTTTGCATTGGATACTTTGTTAATATTTGTACATCTCTTCTATTTTACAGACCATTTATACACTATTCGTAAGTATTTCTTATTCTGGATCATCATTAGCTGTCTACCTTAGTATTTAGGTTAGTCCTTTTTCGTATTTTTAAATTACGCCACATACATATATATAATTTTTTCTTTACTCATATATTCTTTTCTTTACTTTTTTATTTTTTTCTTTACATATTTTTTCTTTTTTTTTCCTAATTATTTATTCATTTATTTTTTCTATTTTTCTTCTTTTTTGTTTTCTCTTCCTTTTTTTCTACTTTTTCTTCTGTTTTATACTGTTGCATAATGTTTCAAGAATTATTTCCCTACTGACTCATTTTTCATTTTGTTTTGTTTTATTTGGTTTATTTGTTTTCTTAATTGTTACGCATGTATTATTATCATTATGATTTTGCTGTTGTTCTGATCATTTGATATATATTTTGTATTTGTATTTTTATGAATATTCTACATATTATTATAATGTTTTTATGTTGTTTTATATATATGTCTTATTTAGATTTATATATCAATTAATTTTTATGTTATGTCAAATGTTTATTTTTACTGTTTTTATTTGTAGACTCCTGATGCAGGCCCTTTGGCCGAAACACAACGGTTGTGTCGAGTCAAATATACGAGTCAAATATACTAATTAATAAAATTTGGTTTTAGCTTTACTGTGATCCAGTCTCTGGGACTCCTGGTTTTGTGCCCACTTTTTTGTTTGTTTTACAAAGTATCCGTGGGTCTTCTTTGAGTTCTCCACGCTTTGTGGATTCTCTATTGAAAAAACTATATAGTCATACATCTAGATTTCTGCATGTAAAAGGTCTCTTATAAAATTAGGCCGCACACAAAAGTATGCACCATGCAAGTTAATGCTTACTTATAGAGTAGGTGTGCTTAGGGGAGGAATTTGGACACAGTTGAGATTTACATACATATTCTATAAAATATAGAATATGTACGTACAAAATAACATTTCTGAATACTCTCGATAAGGGATAAGCACCTGGATTCTGACTCAAGTTGCGTGTGCAAATCAGCGTACGTAGTCGATTTGTGTGTGCAACTTAATTGCTTAACAAGCTAATCAGTGCCAATAATTGGCCACTAATAAGCAATTATCGGCATTAATTAGAATTTACACACGAAACTTCCTAAGCGTATTCTATAAAATGGTGCATGTAAATTCTAATGTGCGGATCACAAAAGGGGTGTGGCCATGGTAGGGGCATGGGCAGGTTGTGGGCATTCCTAAAAATTACACTCAATGTTATAAAATATGCCTGATCCGCACCTAAATTAGGCATGGGCATTTACACCAGGTTTTTTTTATGTAAATGGTCCTGCCTACATTTTAATTGCAGGGACAGGCACTATGCATATTCTATAAGCCACACTTTAGGTGAGGTTTATAGAATAGCACTAAACACAGTTTTTTTCAGCACCAAGTTTTAGCTGCCATTTATTTATTTATTAGGATCTTGAAGGAATTCACTCGTGGTGTACAGTAAGAATAAATCAATCATAAGCAATAAACAATTACAGCAGTAAAAATAACAATACAAAGTATGGCATAGTATGTCAACAAAATATGTAATAAAACATTTTAATAGACAGCATATGGTATAAGCAAAGATGGAACATATAGATAGGTAAGAGAGTAAGAGGAGTTAGAAAATAAGGGGACTAATTTGAAGAAAGTTGCACATGAGGCGAGAGGTGATTAAATATTATCTAGGATAGGAGTGGAATTTGATCCAATGTGTGTGCCTTCAACCTGTTTCTGCAGGGTTTGTACTAATATTTTAATAAAGACATGTTGGGACTTATGTCTCTTTATAAAATAGGCTAGAGAGGTGTGGTAGCTGTGTTACTCCACTTTTAAAGGTAATCAATAGAAATAAAACAAAATAAAACAGGTAAAAGAAAATAAGATGATACCTTTTTTATTGGACATAACTTAATACATTTCTTGATTAGCTTTCGAAGGTTGCCCTTCTTCATCAGATCGGAAATAAGCAAATGTTGGTAGATGACAGTATATATACGTGAAACATTAAAGCATTCCAGTGACAGTCTAACAGGATAGGTGAGAGACAGGAAGAGGGAGATATGCATGGAGACAGGAGGGTGACAAAGCAGTACAATTTTATGGTTTATGATGTGCTAGAAAACCCAGATCTTTTGTTAAACATTACAGTCTAATTACTGCCTCCAAACTAGTTCTGTTTCTTGGTTTGGTTTCCCTCATGGCTCAGCTATGGAGCCCTGGCTTCCTTTCTTGCTCCTAGTACTGCTCTGCTGATCAACTCCTGACTCAGCTTCAGGGCTAGCTTTTGAATTGTATGATCCACGTGGCTGTTCAGGGCATCAAGAATAAGGAGCTATTGCTATATGGGTGCGTCATCCACATATCCTAAATCATGAGGGTAAAGCTACAACAGGGTGCCTAACATAAGAGGGTAAGTAGGCACCTATTTCAACCCTATTCTATAAAGTAGGCATCTACTTTTCTGTACAGGACACTTGCAAAGTGACAGAAAACATGCCTGCATTTAAGGTACAATCATTTGCACCAGCTCCTGTGGCTGGTATAAATGCTCACACCTAGATGTTAGCCAGAACACATGCTAATTGTAGAATACTATAATTAATGTATTTGCATGCTACGCCCATGCTCTGTCCAGTCTCCACCCATGCATATGTCTAATAGGAAAGTACACGTCCTCAAAACATAGTGCATACTTTTCTGCTAGTTGGTATTCTATAAGAGGTGATTAACATCTGTTCCTAAAATTAGGCAGTTCCTTATAGAATATCTGCTGAGTTGAACATCCCCAATCATTTTAAAAAGTTGGCTCCTATGATTCTGGGTAAAGCTTCATCCAGTGTGTGCTGGAGCGGACTCTCACGAGCTCGTGAGAGCTGTTTGTTAAATGTTTTAGAATTTTGGGAGCCGGTTGTTAAAGTAGCCCTCTCCCTCCCATGGATACTTTAACAACTGGCTCCCAAAATGTGGACTCGAGCCCACTCCTGAATTCTCTTTTACTTTGCTGGTGGGGATGCTGAGCACTGCCAGCATAGTAAATAGACTGCTGCTCATCCACACCCTTGTCACCTCTCGTTTAGACTACTGCAATCTGCTTCTTGCTGGCCTCCCACTTAGTTACCTCTCCCCTCTCCAATCGGTTCAAAACTCTGCTGCCCGTCTCGTCTTCCGCCAGGGTCGCTTTACTCACACTACCCCTCTCCTCAAGTTGCTTCACTGGCTCCCTATCCGTTTTCACATCCTGTTCAAACTTCTTCTACTAACCTATAAATGTACTCACTCTGCTGCTCCCCAGTATCTCTCCACACTCGTCCTTCCCTACACCCCTTCCTGTGCACTCCGCTCCATGGATAAATCCTTCTTATCTGTTCCCTTCTCCACTACTGCCAACTCCAGACTTCGCGCCTTCTGTCTCGCTGCACCCTACGCCTGGAATAAACTTCCTGAGCCCCTACGTCTTGCCCCTTCCTTGGCCACCTTTAAATCTAGACTGAAAGCCCACCTCTTTAACATTGCTTTTGACTCGTAACCACTTGTAACCACTCGCCTCCACCTACCTTCCTGTTCACATTAATTGATTTGATTTGCTTACTTTATTTTTTTGTCTATTAGATTGTAAGCTCTTTGAGCAGGGACTGTCTTTCTTCTATGTTTGTGCAGCGCTGCGTATGCCTTGTAGCGCTATAGAAATGCTAAATAGTAGTAGTAGTAGTAGTACTGCTGCTCCCCGCTCCTTGTTTCCAGCTCCGAGCATCAGGGTGGAACTTCTCATGCATGCGAGAAAAGTCCCAGCCATGCTGCTCAGAGCCAGAAACAAGCAGCAGGGAGTGACGGCAGTCCATTTATTGGCTGATGGAGCTTGGCATCCCTGCCACCAAAGGTATGCCTAGCATGCCCACACAAGGGAGAGGGGAGAGAGAGAGGAATGCATTTTCCCCACCAGTCCACCCCTGCCTCCTCCCCCCACATTGCAGGGCTGGCTACGCCCAGAGAGAATTTACCAGCACACCTGGCTTCATCTCACTAATGGCTTGCACAGTGGCATTATTAAATCCTTTTTTTTCTTCTAGTTATACCTCTCCATATGCACCTTAACATCTCTCTGCCTCTAGCTATCATCTTCTCACATTTTTTCATTATATTCTGATCATTGGACATGACTACCCCAAGGTCCCACATTGGAAGAGATGAGCAGACAAAAGAATGGAAGGGTAGGAGAAGGGTAGTTGGAGTGCAGGGGCACAAGGTAGGTAGGAGCCGAAAGATGAGAAAAGCTCAAGAGGCGTGAGAAGAGATGGTAATGATGAGAAAAAAGAAAAGAAGCTAAGAAAGGAGAAAGCAGAATTTGGGGCCTGGTAGTGGGCTGGCAGCAACTGTACGTGTTGGTGCTAGTTTTACCTTCCCCCCTCCTCCCCATGTTCCTCCACTGCCTCACCCCCAACAAATAACTGCAGTGATGGTGGCTGTACATGCTTCCACACCTGAAGGACATGTTGGGTAGTTCAAGGGCAGACTGGAATGGAGCTTGTGGAGTTTCCACTTACCTAGGTAGTGGCGATTTTCAATCCACTAACCAAATAACTGCCTGGATAAAGCTAGGAAAGCAAAAAGGATGAATATTGCTGGTACCCGGATAAATGTTGACAGGAAAGGTATACCCAGATATTCCGCATTGGCTGGTATCTAAGTATAAAATAACCACAGCAACAGGCATTTAAATCAAACACTGACTGCCGTAGCTTAATACCCCCTACTGATTCAGCTCAGCTACATGAATTGATCCAGAGTTGTGAGCATGGCTCCTCAATAGAACCAGATTCTGACCCATCAGGCATTCAGGTAGCTGTTTAAAGTTAAAGGGTTTTCATATTTGAGGGCTTATTTGATTTACTTGTACATCTAAAGATACATTTCTGTAATAACTTTGTTTTCCTTATTTTGATGCTACTCTCCACATAAACAGGTATGGGATTGTGGATAAGTTTATTTGAATTTATTCTGGGTTGGTACTACATTTCCTTTGCTTGATAAAGTACAGTGTTTGTTGCTTTCCTTGATTCTTTGTATTGCATTTAATTAAAATGCCTGTAAACTGTAAATGTAAAAAAAAAATAAAAAGGAATGAAACTGAGTACCAAATCAGTAGCACAAGTTTAAATTTCCAGTATCTTTATTTATATAAGGATTCATGAACATGTTTAAACTTTAGATAAACAGTGCAAGATAGTTACAAGTACCTTGGTAACAGAAAAAAGAAACTGTTCAGATATGTCAATAAATGAAATTAATTTTAACCCTGCAGTTAGAAATGCAAAATTTAAAAGCAAAAGTATAGGTTGGCTCTGCATGTGTCTTTCCCCCACTAGATTACCCCCAAAAAAGAAGCAAAATCTTGGTTGTCACTTGTTAATGATGAATATCAGTGTTACCAAAGCTTTTATTGACCAACTCAACACCACCCATCCCATCACCCACAACAAAACACTTAGGGGTCTGTTGTCAGCTGCAGTGGTTACTATATTTTTTTCAAAGGATGGCTGTAGCATTTTAAAAACTACTACCGGCCAATATTCAGCCAGCGCGAAACAGCTTTTTTTTTTGTCTGCTACTGGCGCTAAAACAGGCTAGTGCATGACCCGTTAATATTCAGACTTAACCAACCATTGGTTAGCACACAAAGATAGGACATGTATTTATGTGGCTGGTTAGGTCTGAATATCAGGTCCTATTTATTTATTTAGTTTTTGCTCACACCTTTTTCAGTAGTAGCTCAAGATGAGTTACATTCAGGTACTCTGGATATTTCTCTGTCCCAGGAGAGCTCACAATCTAAGTTTGTACCTGAGGCAATGGAGGGTTAAGTGACTTGACCAAGATCACAAGGAGTAGCAGCGGGATTTGAACCAGCCACCTCTGGATTGCAAGACTGGTGCTCTAACCACTAGGCCACTCCTAATCCTAATCAGACTCCGTCTCCGGAACAACTCCTACGTAGCTGGCTCTCAGTTTGGCGCTAACCGGTCATTTTCAGTGAGGATGATCGGTTAAGTGCCACTGAAAATGACTGGATTGCCATGACCAAGTAAGTTAACTGGTTGGTGGCCATTTCCGGATGGTTAACTTGCTTTGAATATCAGCCAGCATATCTTTAGTGCTGCTATATATATATATATATATATATATTGCTGCTATATATATATATATATATAGTGCTGCTATATATATATATATATATGTGTGTGTGTGTGTGTGTATGACAATTGTATAACTGGACACCCACAATTATGTGTGCATGGAAATGACAACAAAGCAACTATACGCTATTCTGTAAAGGTGTTGCATGGAGGGTGTACACATGGGCAGAACATGGGAGGGGCATGGGAGCTGCTGCCACTTGGAAAATACTGTAAGTTATGTGCACCCATGCCGTACTTAGGCTCCTGCAGTTAGGCCTGGTCTATGATAGGGAGTAACTGGGTGCATAAAAGTAAAGCAGGCCTAAACAGGGTTACATTGGTATTCTCTAATAGAAGCTGGATGCCCAGACACTTATAGAATAAGATCTCACTGCAAGGTTATCAGGGTGCCAAAAAGGAGACGCTCACTTATAGAATAGCCCTTATAATGCGGTGAGACGGACCAATATTCAGCTGTGGCGGTCAAATGCCAGCCACAGTGGAAAAAAAGTATCCAGATGTTCAGCACCACAATCTGGAGAGTTGCTGGTGTGGAATATCTTGATAACACAGTCAGTGCTGGAATTCTTCTGGATAATCGTGACATTCAATTTGCTCTCTGGATAACAGATAGTATTGAGGGTGGAGTCAGGGTGGTGCTGGAACTTATCCAGACATTTAATCTATTACCAGGCAACTTGTCTGGGTAACTTAGGACAGCCTTTTTGTTTTCCTGAGTTATTCATATGCATTGTTAGGACAGCAGATTGAATATTACAACTGCCCAGATAAGTCCAGGACCCCTGGATAATGCTGAGGCTGTCTGTAAGAATATTCAGAGGCACTATCTGGAGACTGTCTCTGAATATCCTGGTCAGCGGCACTCTATTTGAATAAGTGCTTTGAATATTGACCCATATACATACAGCAGCAGTATTTAATTGCTATGGGGGCAATTCCATAACCTGGGCACTCACATTTACAGGTGTGTTATGCACGCAAATGTTTAGAATACTGGCATTTACATGTGAGCATACACACGTGTACATAAGTGCTACTAGCATGGCTCCTAAGTGCTATTCTGCAAATACCCGCTTAGTTTATCATAGTATGTAGTTGCAAGGGGTGGAACACAGGCAGGGCTTCCACTTACACATATAACTTCCAGAATATTGTAAGTTAAGCACATACCTGCAACACTTAGGCGCTTCTATTTACATCAGCTCCATGGCTGGCATAAGTGTGAGCGGCTAAATGTTAGGCGCATTAATACCTGGTTATGCTAGTAAAGGAAAGTAGGCACCTACTTTCCTTTATAGAACAGGCTTTTACTGGACGCATAATTGGAGGTGCTCAGTTATAGAATTACCTCCTATACTTTAGAACTGCTATGCAGCAGGTCTAAAGTAAATTCATAGATTATCTCCGGAGAGAATAATTTTATAACAGGACGCCTAGTTAAATAGGGCAGTACGGTACCTATTTTATAAAGACACACAGACGCCTATGTATCTTTATAAAATACTGGCCCAAATCCTGCTGAAATAGCACCTAAATTGTGGCTGCTGGCACTCATAGCTGCTTGTGAGCAGGCATAAATGTTAGCATGTAAATTATGTGTGTAAATCATGACTCTACCCATACTTTAGCCAAACTCCTCCCCTGAGCATGCCTACTCTACAAGTAAACATCTACTTGTACCACAAATTCTTTTAGGCATTATAAGGCCTTTTACACGCATCTATAGTTATATGTGCCCACCTCTTGTTCTAGCCTAATTCTGCTCAGGAACTACAGGGCCCTTTTACGAAGTGGCAGTAAGCACATCGTGGCCTTACTGCTCGCTAAAAGGCAAGTATCGGTGGTAGTTTCCTCCCCCAGCATGCGCCATTTCCGGCGCTGCAAAAATATTTCAATTTTTGTACTGCCAGTGTGTACCCGGTGGTAATCGGGCAGTGCTGCATGCTGCCCAATTGTCGCCGGGTTAGTGCAGGAGCCCTTATCGCCACCTCAATGGGTGGCAGTAAGTGCTCCCCCCGAAATGACCGCACAGGACTGTAAATTTAGGAGCATAACCTTTATAGAATAAGGCCCATAATGCCTTTGAATAATGGTGGCTTCAGGAGTTATATGTTTATGAGCTACCGCTAAAAGTTTAACTTCTTTTCAAAACTGCCCCATTGGTTTATGGCACAATAAGCAAGCTTAAATATGTTTTATAAATCCATGACACCCAATATTTAGAAAATGCTGACCTCCTAAATTAGCCTCCAAAATTTGTGCCCTATATGCAGCTGAAAATTCATCTTTATTTAGGAGCTTAAAGGTTATGCTCTTAAATTTTATGCCTGCCATTTGTTTGCCTAGCTTTATGAGCCTAATTTATAAGCCTAGTACTGAAAATCAGGGCTAAGCTTCTAACCTCTTTTCCCTGCCCTGACTCTGCCCCTGATTTTACCCACTTTTTATGCTCCTAAATTTAAGAGTTTAATGAAATGTTGGGGACAATATTCAGCTGACGGCCAAGTCCGGGGTTCGGCATTGAATATCCGGCTTATACAAACTGAGCATAAATGAGGAGACCTGGTATTGGTGTCTGGAGGCACTCTGCCGACTTCCTGTTTATTGCAACAGCAGCAAGAGAAGGAGGGGAGTGATTCAGCAGCAAAGTTCTTTGACTGGTGGGTCCTCGGCATTCCTGCCAGCCATTTATTGGGTGCTGCAGATTTGGAGGGGGCCTGAGCACAAAGTGGGGTAGTGCTATTCTTTCACTGAGGGTATCATATATATTGGTGTAAGGTGAGGGGTAGAACTTTAAACTGGGTTTTGCAGCCATATTCGGGCACGTGAAAACCTGGTATACCTTTGGCCGATTTAAAGATAACTGGCTAAGTCTGAACATTGACTTAGCCAGTTGTCTTTAAACTGCCCAAAAATAAATCAGATATTCAACGCCGGAAACAACCCAGCACTGAATATCCATGCTTAGCGCTGACCGCAGGAGTTAGCCCGTCTAATTCCTGAGGTCTGAATATTGGCCCCCTTGTGTTTAAATATTGGCTAGATTTGTGTGGACAAAATATAGGTATGCAGTGTGTCACTTACACAACCTATTGAAAGGGGAATGCTCGTACCTTTCCCATCAAATATACCAGTCTTCTTCTGAAATACACTAATATCTAATATGAAATAAGAATAGAAATTATGCATTACAGAACTCAGCACAATAGTGGAAACATTGCTGTTTCACACAGGATGATCAAATATTATTTTTTGTTATTGTGTGATATATATATAGTCCTTGTATATAGTAACTTACCATGTTCACCTTCATAATTATGCATTGTTACAAGTTCACCTAACTTAAAATATAACAAGTTCCATTCTTTGCTTCATAACTGTGTCACAACCAGGTTTCATAAAACAAATGAGTGTGGGGTATATTTTTTTTTTCAATGACCAGAACTATGCATACCAGGGCACTGCTTAAAATACATTTGATAATGTTTGAACAGATTTCAATTTTTAAGCAACAGTGTATCAGAATTGCTATAAAATTAGTATCTGCAGTGATTATGAAGGCAAGATTAGCTAATTTAAGAAAATAACCGCCACCAGGACCATATCTGCGTACAGCGATCCCTGAGATACATAAAGAACTTGACTTTATATTTAAGGAATCCTTGCAAATGACCATTTCTTCTACCCTCTTCCTTGTCATGACCCCAGCTACCAAATGTTTTGACATTGGTATTGTCATACAATTGCTTTACCTCATTAAAAAAAGACTACTTCACCGGCTAATGTCAGCATAAAAAGTATCATGCCTCTGCTTTCTGATCACTTTTCTTTTTTTAACATTTTGTGCAATAATAATGTGCAAAAAATTTAAAGTGATTTGAAATAAATAATCTGGTAGACAATGAGCAAGAAGTCATGGATAGGTACACAAATGTAATCTAAATTGCTAAGGATTATTTCCATTTAAATTGTTATCTTTTCTTTTCATTGCAAGGACCCAGTTCCATAGGCCCCTTACTAAGATATACTTGAAGAATTGAATATTAAGTCATTCAAACCCAACTGAGCATTCTATTAGCCACCTAACTACATGACCGAAGATTCGTTTCCAATTTTTCCTTAAATTTTCAATTTTAAGGGTTAACAAACCGGATGCCTTGGCTTTGGTGTTACCCTAATGGATCACTCTTTCAGCAAATTCACTTATGGATTCAGTATATGCAGCTACCATTTTACTTTGGACCTATTAATTAATCTATTGGAAGGGTATATATATAATGGGAAATATTCAAAAGTACTTATAAGTTTATAAATTCAGTGCTGGTGTCACAAACCTATGCAAGTACTTTAAAAAACAAATTCAGTGGATGTAAAATCCACTATGGGTCACAGGAGCCATCTCAGTGAGTGCTGAGCACCCCCACTATTGAACAAGCTCGTTCATTGTGTCTAGCGAGGGGCAATTTGTACTGTGTTTGGCATTTCCAGTCATTCTGAAATATTGGCACCTATGCTATGGGTGTAATTTTATGAAAGTTTATTTGTATGTATATAACAGAATATGTGCATAAAGAGGACAATTCTATTTCAGAGTAGGTGCCTACTCTCTTTTATAAAATATCATTTATCATTTATTGAGTTTACTATACCGCTTTTCTTGCATTCAAATCGAAATGGTTTACAATACATAAAAATTATAAAATAATATTAAAAAAAAACCGAAATTAATAAGGAATGCATAAAATAGAAAGGAAAGCAAATCACTCAAGACCAATCAAAAAATTCACAAGCATCAAACTTAAAATCAATACTAGTGTAACTGGGTATATACATGCTTATCAATTAGGCATCAGCACTTCTGCCAGCCACAGAGCAGGTGTTAAGTGTGAGCAGATAAGTACAGCAGGCAAGTGCAATTTACATTATTCTATAAGGGCCCCTTTTACGATGCTGGTAAAAGCTGGTAAAAGGGAAGTCTCACTTTCCTACAAGAAATGGCAGTGCAGCAAGTAAAGTACTTGCTGCGCGGCCATTTCGGGGGCAGCACCTACTGACACCCATTGAGGTGGCGGTAAGGGCTCCTGCGGTAAACTGGTGGTAACTGGGCAGTGATCACCGCCGGGTACACTCCGGTGCTACAAAAATAAATACATTTTTGTAGCGCCGAAAATGACAACGTGCTTGGGGTGGGAAGTACCACTGTGCTGCTACATTAGTCCAGCGGTACTTCCTGTATAGCGAGCGGTAAACCCACATTGGGCTTACCGCTGCTTAGTAAAAGGAGCCCTAAGTTACTTGTGTAAGTGGGAGCCCTGCCTATATCTTACCCATGCTGCAGTTCTGTGTATGCCCCCTTGCAAATAAGTGCTATTGGGTCAATTCTATAAGCTGGTGACTAAAGGTATGCGCCACTTACGCACATCAAATACACCATTAATTGACAGGTACCTATGCGGACTAGGCAATATTCTATAAGGTAGAACCTAAGTGCCATAGCCCTCAACTGCAAGGGGGGTATATATGGGCTGAGTACTGGTGGACCATAGGTGTGTCTCCCAGTTATAAGTGTAGTTTATAAACTAGGTGTGACAAGTTATGCCTGCCATTGACACGGCGCAAGAGGGCACGCCCAAACATGAGCACACCAATGCCAACACACTAGTATTCTATAATGGAATCATAGCGCCAAGATGCCATGTTAGAATTGGTGCTAAGCGCACAGTATTGGGGAATAGTGCCTAGGTGGTAAGCATGCAATTTAATTAATGAGACAGTTATCACCAATAATGGTGCTAGCAGTTATTGGCGCTAATTGGCAACAATTTGAATTTACGTGCACATCTTGCTAGGCACTATTCTATAAAGATACGTGTAAAATTTTCAGCTTGCAACTGTAAACGAGGTGTGGCTATGGGAGGGGCATGAGTGGATCAGATGTGCGTATTACAGAATATGGGGGATCAACGCCTAAATTAGGCACAAGTATTTACACCAGGTTTCAGTTCATGTAAATCCTCACGCCCAAAATTGGGCATGGTTCCTGGCGCAAAGAGCAATTCTATAAACAGTGCCCAACTGGAATCTAGTCCTAAATGTGTATATAAGCACATATATGCTAATATGTTAAATATTTACATGTGTGACCTGGATTGAGGGTGGATTTTGGGTGCAGCATATGCAGAGTCACGTTTATCAAAACATACATTCATGTTGATATTTACACCTGTTATAGGCACTCAGTTGGCCTCTCAACATATGCGACCTGTGATAAAGCTACTCTCCACACATCCAGAAGTATACATAGAATAACGTGTTGGGTTCCAGGGACAACACCATTTCTATATATAATCTATACATCTAAGGAGCAATATTCAGCCATTGCAGGGCCCAGGGCAGAAATTAAGGAGAAGGCCCCGATCCACTCTCCCCCTTATCTCCCCACCTGCATTGCAACTATGTGGTCTGGGCATCTCTTACCCTTCTCCCCACCACGGTCCATCTCCCTCTCTTTGCCTCACTTTGCAATCTTCTTTAAAATGTATTTCCCTTCCCAGAGGGAAAGGGAATTGGACTTGTTATACCGCCTTTCTGTGGTTACAATCAAAGCGGTTAACATACTATATACAGGTACTATGCTCTATTCTACAACAGTAGCGTAAGTGCATAGTGGGGGAATTCTATAAACGGCGCTCAAAAATTGGCACAGAAAAAAATCGGCACTAAGCACTATTCTAAAATAGGAGTGCGGCCTTTATAGAATCGTGCGTAGTGCTGAGTTCCACCCTTAACTCTGGTTGTCAGACTTACGCCTGCTGAAACCTGGTGTAAATGCAGGTGCCCAAGTTACGTGCAATGAGGCAGTATTCTATAACTATGTGCATAACTTTTTGGATTGCTCCTGACATACCAATGCCCCTCCAATAGCCACATCCCCTTCTGGGATATGCACTATGGGGCCCTTTTTGCTAAGCGGCGGTAAGCCCACCGCAGGCTTACCAAGGGTCAATCTGGAGCTACCGCCGGCCCAATGCTGGCGCCTGCAATAGTTCTACCCCCAGCGCACGGCATTTCCAGTGCTAGCGGAAATATTCAAAAATATTTCCACAGGGGCTTTCCCAGTGGTAATCAGGCAGTGCATTTATGTGTACAAGTGCATACATATGTGCATAAGTGCAAGTATTTTAAACATTTACACAGGTAATATGCACATAAATGTGAATGCCTAGGTTTTAGAAGTGCCCTTCTAGGAGCTAATTCTCTAAGTTGCTGCCTACAGTTAGATGCCAAGAACATGTTTAAATGCCAGCAATGCGTTATTCTATAACACATGGTGTTCATAAAGGCAGAGTTTGGGCAGAATGCGGACAGGGTGCAATTATGTGTGCAGATTATAAACTACTATTATCTATGTGCATAGTTTCCTGATCTAGTTGCACTCATAGTGGTGAAAGTGATCAAGCCTAGAATATGGGCATACTCTTGGCATATTACACTGGTTTTCTATAAGGAAAAGTAGATGACTACCAGAACAGCAGTGGCCCGAGAACCTGGGAACCGGGTTCAATCCCCACAAAAGCTCCTTGTGACTCTGAACAAGTCACTTAACCCTCCATTACCTCAGGTACAAAATCTTGATTGTGTGCCCACTAGTGACAGAGAAAGTACCTGCATATACCCCCGGATTCTATATAGCGCGCCTAGAGATCTGCACCAAAATCCAGGTGTATTCTATAACAGCGTGCTTAACTTGCACAACTCACTAAGCATATTCCGTAATGAACTGTGTCTAAATTCTAATGTGCACAGTTCAAAAGGGGTGTGGCTATGCGCATGGCAGTTATAGAATTATGGCCCAGTGCACATAAATCTATGCATAGGGATTTACGCCATGCTTTCATTGGTATAAATGGAGGCGCGCAGTTTTAGGCGCTGGGATATCAACTAAACGTATTCTATATACCATGCCTAAATCTAGGTGCCGCTTATAAAATACGCTTAGGCAGAAATGTTTACCGTGCAGATTTTTTAGGTGCCTTATATAGAATCTGGCCTATAATGTGTACAGTACTGAATATGTCTAGCAACCCTATAGAAACGATAAGTAGTTGTAGCAGAACAGGCATCAACTAGTCATGCTGTAGGCACCTAAATGAAAGTGCCCCCTTATAGAATTAACCTTATAGTACTGTTGAATTTATGCATAATTTGCAATGTCTACATTATGGGCTAGATTCTGTATTTGATGCTGATAAAATTTCATGCCAAGTGCTAGTCTACAATCAGCACTCAAAGTTGAGTTCCATTTCTAGAATAAAATTTAGCGCCGGGCTTTACACCCAATTTTAGGCTTTACACCAGTTAAAACCTGGTGCAAATTCTAAAGACTAAATTACATGTGCATCTCCCTTATTCTACAAAACTGCCCGTAAATTCCACAAATACCCCTCCCATGGCCACACCCACTTTTCAGATACGTGTGTGGATCCTGTCACCTAAAAATGTACACATAAAATTTAATTAATGCCAATTACCACTGATAATTGATTGTTAGCGCCCAAATATCGAGGTTAATTGGCTTATTTGATTAAATTGTGCATGGAAATTTGGTATGCACCCAAATTTCTGCACACTATTTTGGCAAATATAGAATTAGGCTGTAGATGTTATATGCTGGTTATCCTGCTGAACACTGGGTTTATTTTTATCTGTTTATCTATCTATCTCGATATACACAGATCTACAAATCCCTCTCTCACTTGACATATAGATTTATCTCTATCTATCTCTATATATAGATATACACACACACATGTATAGGTAATCTCCTGGATTCTATATATGGCACCTTAATTTCTGCGTGGAAATCGAAGTGTTCTATAACAATGCACATAACTTAATTGGTTAACTAGCTAATCAGTGCTGTTAATTGGATGTTAACAAGCAATTATTAGCACTAATTGGCATTAAGATTTATGCACCAACTTGCTAAGCAAATACTGTAATGTGTTGCGTGTAAATTCTAAGTTGCATAGTTGAAAAGGGGGCATGACCATGAGCAGGGCTTGGGCATTTCTAAAATCTATGCGCGTTGCTATAGAATATACCCACTTTGCGCCTAATTTAGACATCAGGATTTATGCCAAGTAAAACATGGCGTAAATGGCCGCTACTACATTTGGTCACATGGAGAGGTACTCGGCGTTATTCTATATTGCAAGTGGAAATTTAAGTCCATTCTAGAAAATTTAGGCATACTTTACAGAATATTCCTAGGTATTGTTTTTTCCGTGCAGAATTTTCAGGCACCATATATAGAATTAGCCCAATCTATATAAACCGAGGGGGAATATGATACAGAAATTATGCAATATAATTAAAATAGTCTGTGTAAAATGCATGCTATCTTGTATACGAAGAATCCCAATTTGACTATCTAAAGCTTTCTTCAGTTCTGAGGATATTGAAGGAATACCCCCAGTGATATTAGAAAGATTACCACTTGTTTCATTAACTACATATCAATAAACACAAATTCTGCCTCCCATAAGAAGAATATTTCCATGCATTTGAAAGTAAGATGACCATCATAATTTAATCATGAACATTTGGCCTCTTATTCACCTTGTTTTGATTTTTTTTTAATTTTGTAATCTTTTCTCAAAGTACTATGGGATGTATATTGATTTTTAAATCGAAACTTTAAGAGTACAGCACCACAGGTGCTTACGGATAAAATAAATTTTAAAAGGCAGGGCCCAGAAAAAAAAATATTTACTCATGCTGTCCTCTGGTTACATATCATTAAAAAAAAAACCTCTTAGAAACATGGCACAATATACATTTCTCTGTTTTCCCAGTCCTTCTGTATTTGATAGAATATTTAATGCATCTAAGGTTCATAAATACCTTCTCTATATTAATTTATTACTAATCATTGCACTTGTTTGTATAAATTGCAAATGGAATTACGCCTTTCCAAAGCTTTGTCAGAGTAGGCAATTTACATCAAGAGATTAGTTTCCTTTTGAAATTAAGAAACAGTCGTATGTGTAAGAAGTAAAGCATACATCTTCCAATTTCTTAAGATGTATTTTTCCAGAGATTATGACAGTAAGAGGAGAGCTGAGACTTCGGCCTTCCTTCCTTCAACCAAAAATACTGAGCTAATGGGCATTTTGAGGTGGCATGTTGAGGCTCAGAGATGATCTGAGCACATCAGAAGCCGGTGCTTCCTGAAATCTACACTTACTATATGTAAAGGAATCAGAAATATTCAGAATTACTGATGTCATTTTACTCAATATAATCATTACATTCATGTACATTTACTGATTCAAGATAAAAAAATTATTTAACCAATGTCTAACTCCCTGTTTTAAGAACAGGATCCTTGTGTATCTTTAATCAGTCTAACACAATTAGCTAAAGATGATGCCTTTCAGACCATTTGAGGGTTCATCTTTAGAAAAGATCTATCTGATTTTGAAAGCTTCTACACATCATCATAATCTTTTATCAAATCATATTATGATCCTGCAAAGAATCCAGCTTTCTCCAGGACCAATATGGCTATTAGAACTCTGCACATATTACAGAATACAAATAAATATATTTTGTTCTGTTTTTATCAATGTGTTCAGTAGAAAATATCAGTGAAAGGTGATGTCATCTTAATTTCAAGTAATGCCTTTTTTTAAATAAACATGCAAATTCTGACAAAATGGTAATGGTATCAACAAAATAAAGAGTTTTTAAAATCTTCTTTTGTCTATAAACTGCTTTGTCACAGCCTCCCCTACGAAACCCATAAGGGGTGCAACCTAAATGTGAAAGACTTTTAAATAGTCTCTGAATTGAACATCCTGGCATCTGGATTTACTATAGTGATGAGCTAATAAAGCAGAAAACATTCACTAAAAAGCCATCTTTCTCCAAACTAAATTATTATTTCACTACTAACCATTTATAACATGAAATCTCAAAGAAATTTACAATAGTTCTTTTCACCAAAAAGTATGTTGGCAAAAGATTATTGTTGTCATTATTATTAAAATAATTTTCTTTGCCTACCATTCATAAATCTTTCAACTTACAACCCTCATGCATATTTTCACCTTAATGTTGTGAATTACAATTATGGATTAGACCATTTACATCTTAAAATGTCTTTTGGAATATCACACAGTCACTGTAAGGGAGAAAAGATGTTTATTTCTTGTTGATATAACCTAATAATTAAATTACCTTAAAAGAAAACTATACTTCCCCTACACAGTGAAATGCTTTAAAAGTACATATGACAGAGATATCCATTCTATATATTATTTAGAAAATATTACATCTAGGGTAAAGTTGCCAACCAGCTCTTGATTTGATCAACAGGGTTTATCTTTTGGGGTTTACTGTTTGCAAGCAAAGACTTGTAATCTTGATTTTTCTTAGAGAACACTAAAGTGAAATCAGAACTACAGGTCCCTGCGTGTGATGGGATAAATCAAGGGCAGGTTCAACCTTCTTGGGTGAATCTGAAGCCAGCTGACATGCCTAATCTGGGGGGACAGTTCTGTGGCTCAGGCCATAACTCTGATGTGATGGGATCCAAGACCAAACCTGGTCTAACCTGAGCATTGATTAGTGGGAGGAAAGACTGCTGCTGCTACTGGGATGGCTCATGCAGATCAGTGAGTGGTGCTAAAAGTTCTCCTTGAAGATATTACCCCTCTGTCCCTCAGGTCAGTGAGCGTTTCCCAAGCTACCCAGGTGTACCATCTCAGTGGGAGAGGAAGAAGAAATAAAAAGCTAATATATTTTGTTTCTGAAGTTATTTAGAGTACTCCCATGAAATACTGGAAATGAATGTTTGCATGAGTCACAAATCACATCCTTGAGAATGAGCTGATTTTTTTTTCACACTATCCTGCTTATTTTCGAAGGAGAGGGCTGGCCCTCTTCCGATACAAATCGGGAGAATGGCCGGCCATCTCCTAAAACCCGGCCAAATCGGTATAATTGAAAGCGTATTTGGCCGCTTCAACTGCTTTCCGTCGCAGGGCCGCCAAAGTTAAAGAGGGCGTTTCAGCAGGGGTACGGAAGGCGGGACTGGGCATGGTTACGAGATTGCCGGCTTCAGCTGATAATGGAAAAAAGAAGCCCGGCTCTGACGAGCACTTGGCCGCCTTCACTTGGTCCATTTATTTTTAGGACCAAGCCTCCAAAAAGTGCCCTAACTGACCAGATGACCACCGGAGGGAATTGGGGATCACCTCCCCTTACTCCTCCAGTGGTCACCAACCCCCTCTCACCAAAAAAAAAAACATTTTAACATTTTTGTGCCAGCCTGTATGCCAGCCTCAAATGTCATACCCAGCTCCATGACAGCAGTATGCAGGTCCCTGGAGCAGTTTTAGTGGGTGCTGCAGTGGACGTCAGGCAAGCGGACCCAGGCCCACCCCCCCTACCTGTTACACTTGTGGTGGTAAATGTGAGCCATCCAAAACCCACCCGAAACGCACTGTACCCACATCTAGGTGCCCTCCTTCACCCATAAGGGCTATGGTAGTGATGTACAGTTGTGGGTAGTGGGTGTTGGGGTTTTTTGTGGGGCTCAGCACCCAAGGTAAGGGAGCTATGCTCCTGGGAGCAATTTGTGAAGTCCCCTAGGTTGCCCATTTGGTGTCCTGGCATGTGAGGGGGACCACTGCACTATAAATGCTGGCTCCTCCCACGACCAAATGCATTGGATTTGGCCGGGTTTGAGATGGTCGCCATTAGTTTCCATTATCGGCAAAAACCAATGGCGGCGATCTCTAACACCGGCCATCTCTAAGGCTGGCCCAAATATTGAGATTGGCCGGCCCCGACCTTATTATCGAAACGAAAGATGGCCGGCCATCTTGTTTCGATAATATGGTCAGGTATGCTGCTTTCCGGGGCCGTCCTTAGAGATGGCCACCCATATAGATGGCCGGCCCTGTTCGATTATGCCCCTCCACGTGAGTGATGACAGAGCTGAAATGACAGTCTGGAAAAATAAGGACTCTTCCACCCAGAGCATGTGTGTATGTGTGTATTTCTCTGACTGTTTGCCTATATATATAAAAGTGCCTAGGGAGCGCCTGATGAGCATATTCTATAAAGGAAAGTATCTACTTTCCTATATAGAATACGAGCATAACCAAATATGTACATGCATTTGCTGTTAGGCACAAATAATTGCGCCCAACATAGAACTGGTGTAAGCACTTGCGCCTAAATGCTGGAGATATGCGCACAACTTATAACATGCTATAAGTTATGTGCATAAGTAGGAGTCCTGCCTATGCTCTGCCCACACTCCAGTCATGGGTACACCCAGCTGTCAAATAGGTTGTATATAAGATATGCACATATTTACAGAATAGCACCTATGCAAATTTTTGGCATTTATGTGTGTATGTGCAAAGCACCCACGGTTCCCAACATTCCCTGAATTATCAGCTCTGCCAGGATTTTCCTTTTCGAAAAGAGCTTGCAGATCGTGCAAGCTACTTCATGACTCAATATCTGTTCTTAAAATACAAAGGAAATATCACAGTGAAATATTTTGCAGATCTTGATGTACTCATCTGACTCAACCACCTATATGTAGTATTATAGTTGCTGTATCTAGACCAGCAATATGGAAGAAGAAAAACTGCATGGCCCAAACATATCTAGTGTACTTGAGTGAATGCTTCCACTGCCCAAAACTGGGCTCCCCAAGGATGAAGGAGAACTGAAGGGAAACCATTCAGAGTTTCAAAACTAACAAATGCAAAATATGCAGAGCTATCCCAGGGCTCAGCCACTGCGCTTTCATACAGGAAGCACTCAAGTAAATCACAAATTTGTGGAAGGTGGAAGAAGGCTATGGCTGCTACTGAGGTGACCTCTGTTGGTTCTAGAGCAGCTGGAAAAGTCTCTTTAAACAAAGAAGTCTTCTTCCAGATCTTCATTTGTATAGGATTCTATGCTGCCTCAGCATGTCATCTGTGGTGGGGGACGGGGATGGGGGGCTGGCAAGAGTATAAAATTGGTAGTAAAATGTATACAATTATGTAAGGTGGGTGCAGCTTTAAAGCAGGATTACTCCATGGAGTTGACTATTTCAGGATAATTTGCCAACCTGAAAGTTTTACATCAATGGGACTGAATGGAATGGTCTCTCTGCCTAATTTGTACAATATAGTGGACTGACTTAACAGTTAATACTCCTGAACATAGCACTGACGGTAGATGACTTCCTCAGTCTTTTTTATTTTTTCACTTAATAGATCTATTACTTTATAGGTAATATGTTTTATTGTTTGATATTGTATTGTAGAACAGTATTGGGCATTTGCATATTCTACTGCAGGCATTGAAATGGCGTCCCTCAGAGGACAAAACCAAACTAGCAGAGGCCAGCTGCAGCCTAGGCCCGTCAGAGCCTCTTTGTAGCAAATAAATGAAATTTTAAAATGAGGTACAGAAAGAAGGACCCAGCATTCATAAAAAGTAAAAGACCAGCTCTAGCACTGCCAGATCTCACACACAATCTAAAGACTCCCCAAACCCCACCCCCAATTCTTGCCAAGATGAAAAAAAAAGTCCAATTAGTTTTTGGCAAAGTTTAAGACCTTGGCCACAGTCCTCCTCTGGTTGTGCAAATGAATTACCGCTTCAAGTGCTGTGCTGAGAGGAGAGTCCCGGAGAGGAGGAGGAGGATGAGAAGAAAGTTAGAAGGCTGGAATCTGCTGCTATTGCTTTTGCTGCCGTGTACGCCCCGTCCGGATTGCTTAGGAATGCCATGTGTTTCTGGTGTCCTGGTGCTAGAGTTTTTTGAAAGCTTTTTGCCACACGCTTCATCCATACAACCGTCACCACTTCCAGAGCCACTGCTGTCGTCACCTGCAGTGAAAAAATTAATACATAGTAAGAATAACATATATAGTAACATAGTAAATGACGGCAGATAAAGACCTGAGCAGTCCATCATAATCTTGTATCATTCAGGCTTCTCCTATACATGGTTAATACATGCCAATATGCATCCATTCACCCCAGGATTCTATATAAGGCACACACCTTAATTAATTAACAAGCCAATCAGTGATAATTGGCTGATAACAACCAATTATCAGCACTAATTGGCATTGGAATTTATGTGGGCTTCTTTTTAGATGGAAAGAAGAGAAAATGACAGCCAACATGGTTAAAAGGTGAAGTGAAAGAGGCTATTAGAGCCAAAAGAATGTCCTTCAAAGAATGGAAAAAGGACCAAAATGAAGAAATTAAGAAGCAACATAAGCACTGTCAAGCTAGATGCAAAGCACTGATAAAGAAGGCTAAAACAGAATATGAAGAAAAATTTGCCACAGAGACAAATACAGTAACAACTTTTTCGGGCTCATTGAAGCAGAAAGCCTGCGAGGGAATCAATGGAACCATTAGATCATGAAGGAGCAAAAGGGGCACTTAGGCATAGTGGAGAAACTGAATGAATTCATTGCTTTGGTCTTTAAGGAAGAATATTTATTTTAAAAATGTATATCTTGCCTATAACCTAGGCGGTTTAGAAATCATACATACATAAGAAAAAAAACAAAACTTAAAACAATGTAAGATGTAAGATATGTACTAGAAATAGTTTTCAAGGGTGATGATGCAGAGGAACTGAAAGAAATATCGGTGAACCTGGAAGATGTACTGAGCCAAATCAACAAATTAAAAAGTAGTAAATCACCTGGACCAGATAGCATGCATCCATGGGTACTGAAAGAACTCAAACATGAAACTGCTGATCAGCTGTTAGTAAAGTCATTAAAGTCGTCCGTACTACCTGAAGATTGGAGGGTGGCCAATGTGACGCAGATTTTTAAAAAGGGTTCTAGGGGTGATCCAGGAAATTACAGTTCAGTAAGCCTGACATCAGTTCCGGGTAAAATAGTGGAAACTATTATAAAGAATAAAATTATGGAGCACATAAATAAACATGGTTTAACGGGACAGATTCAGCATAGTTTCTTTATCCACGTTTATTCACGTCTTCAAAGAAATGAAGCAAGTCTTGTCTCATCAATTTGCTTCATTTCTTTGAAGACGTGAATAAACGTGGATAATGATGAGCTGGTTGAAGCAGTGTATCTAGATTTTCAGAAAGTTTTTGACAAAGTTCATCATGAGAGTCGCCTGAGAAAATTAAAGAGTAATGGGATAGGAGGCAATCCTGCTTATTTCGAAAGAGAAGGGCGCCCATCTTCCAACACAAAGCGGCCAAAGTTTAAGGGAGCATGTCGGAGGCGTAGCAAAGGCGGGACTTGGGCGTGCCTAACACATGGGCGCCCTTGGACGATAATGGAAAAAAGAAGGCTGGCCCTGACGACCATTTGGCCGACTTTACTTGGTCCATTTATTTTCAGGACCAAGCCTCAAAAAGATGCCCAAACTGACCAGATGATCACCGGAGGGAATCGGGGATGACCTCCCCATACTTCCCCAGTGGTCACCAACCCCCTACCACCCTAAAAAAAAATTAAAAACATTTTTTGCCAGCCTCTATGCCAGCCTCAAATGTCATACCCAGCTCCATGACAGCAGTATGCAGGTCCCTGGAGCAGTTTCAGTGGGTGTAGTGCACGTCAGGTAGGCGGACCCAGGCCTAACCCCCCCTACCTGTTACACTTTTGGTGGTAAATGTGAGCCCTCCAAAACCCACCCGAAACCCATTGTACCCACATGTAGGTGCCCCCCTTTACCCATAAGGGCTATGGTAGTGGTGTACAGTTGTGGGGAGTGCGTTTTGGGGGGATTTGGGGGGCTCAGCACCCAAGGGAAGGGAGCTATGTACCTGGGAGCAATTAATGAACTCCACTGCAGTGCCCCCTAGGGTGCCCGGTTGGTGTCCTGGCATTTGAGGGGGATCAGTGCACTACAAATGCTGGCTCCTCCTATGACCAAATGGCTTGGATTTGGCCGGTTTTGAGATGGCCGGCCTCGGTTTCCATTATCGGCAAAAACCGAGGCCGGCCATCTCTAAGTCCGGTGATCTCAACATTTAGGTCGACCATCTCTAAGGTTGACCTAAATGTTGAGATTTGGCCGGCCCCGACCGTATTATCGAAATGAAAGATGGGCCACCCTTACAGATGGGCGCCCCCGTTCGATGATGCCACTCCACGTTCTGTTGTGGATTAGGAATTGGTTATTGGACAGAAAGCAGAGTGTTGGGTTAAATAGCCATTTCTCTTAATGGAGGAGGGTGAATAGTGGAGTGCCACAGGGATCTGTACTGGGATCGGTGCTATTGAACATATTTATAAATGATCTGGAAATTGGCATGACGAGTGAGCTGATTAAAGTTTCCGAGGACACAAAAATATTCAAGATTGTTAAAACACATGTAGACTGAACAATTGTAGGAAGACCTTAGGAAAGTGGAAGACTGGGCATCCAAATGGCAGATGAAATTTAATGTGGACAAATGCAAAGTGATGCACATTGGGAGGAATAATCCAAATCATAGTTACCTGATGCTAGGGTCCATCTTGGGGACAACACCCAAAAGATCTAGGTGTTGTTGTAGACAATATGCGGTGGTCAAAAAAGCAAACAGGATGCTAGGAATTATTAGGAAAGGGATAGTAAATAAGACTAAGAATACTGTAATGCTTCTGTATCTCTCCATGGTGTGACATCACCTTGAGTATTGTGTTCAGTTCTGGTCGCCATATCTCAAAAAAGATACAGTGGAATTAGAAAAGGTTCAAAGAAGAGCAACCAAAATGATGAAAGGGATGGAACTCCTCTCATACGAGGAAAGGCTAAACAGGTTAGGGCTCTTCAGCTTTGAAAAGAGACGGTTATGCTTGAGGTCTACAAAATCCTGAGTGGTGAGGAACAAGTAGAAGTGAATTGATTTACCCTTTCAAAAAGTACAAAGACTAGGGGACAGTCACTGAAGTTAAATGGAACACTTTTAAAACAAATTGGAGGAAATATTCTTTCACTCAACGAATAGTTAAGCTCTGGAACTCTTTGCCGGAGGATGTAATAACAGCGGTCAGCGTATCTGTGTTTAAAAAAGGTTTGAACAAGTTCTTGGAGGAAAAGTCCATAGTCTGTTATTGAGACAGACATGGATGGGGAAGCCACTGCTTCCCCTGGGATTGGTAGCATGGAATGTTGCTACTATATGGGTTTCTGCCAGGTATTTGTGACCTGGATTGGCAACTGTTGGAACCAGGATACTGGGCTAGATGGACCACTGTTCTGACCGATTATGGCTATTCTTATATTCTTATGTTAGAGGTGTGCATAAATTCTAATGCGCATAGCTGAAAAGCAGGCATGGCCATGGAAGGAGTGTGAGTGTGTCAGGGCGTTCCTCACATTTATGTACATGATTATAGAATTCGAGGGAACACGTCTACATTTAGGCATGGGTATTTACACCAGGTTTTCTATGGAATAAATGGCTGCGCCTAAATGTAGGTGCATTCCCTGGCCCTATGCTCTATTCTATAAACTGCGCCTAACTTTAGGCATGGTTTATAGAATAGTGCTAAGTGCTTTTTTTTTTTGGACATGTCTATCTTTTAGACGCCATTTACAGAATCTGGCCCTTAATGTGAGGGATTGGTGTGGATTGTGGTGGGCTCCTGAAAGTAGATATAATGCAATAACGTTAAGCCACGTACGCAATAATGAGAAAATGACACAAAATCCAGTTTTGCTTCTGTTTTGAAAGTGATGAACCTGTTGAAATAAGGGTCAACAAACAAGTTATAATTAATACCTTTTTCCTGGGCAAACTTGGGGGCCCTTTTACTATGCTGTGTTAGGTGCAAATGCGCGCGGAAAGCAGCAAAAGTGGCCTAACGTGATATGCACTATAGCATTCCATGTTAGTTCTGCCCTCTGCACGTGCTAACCCTGCAGTAGTTTTTTTTGGTGGGGGCATATCATGGGCAGAGAATGGGTGTGGATGTGTTGATCAGCTACCAGGCTGATCTTACTGCCGCATGCTAACTGGGTAACGCATTAATAATGCAGGATCCCTAAATTGGAGGTGCTAAGCCTAAATTGTAATTTTTTTTTTTTTTTTGGGGGGGGGGGGGGGGTTTGGACACGTGCTAAAGCAAACAACACACTACCAAAAATGTAAATAATACAAAAATGCCCTTTTTTGCTGGCCGTGCTAAAAATAGGCTTAACATGTGGGATAGTCTCACATAAAGGCAAGCTAAACCCATTTCTTAGCATAGCTTAGTAAAAAGACCCCTTAATCTATTACTAGCTCTTGAGAGATATGCTCTCTTTATCAGGCCAGTGAGGAAACAGTGCAGCTACACTGAGTTTAAACAGTACAGTCAGCTAGCTGTAGGTTATCTGTAAATCAGAAAACAACAAGGCAAACGGTCCATGATAACCAAGATGGAAAACAAAGGAGAAGCAGACCTTTTTGGAAAATCAGTCTTTATTAACAAAACTCCCAGGTATCAAACAGCGATGCCCAATATGGCCATGTTTCCCCAAACGACTGTGTCAGGGGCAAGAAATACCAGCAGGTGTAAAGTTTGAGGTTCCACCAAAATGATAAAAATAGTCCCTCAGCCTGGGTTTGTTTGGAGAAGAGGCATTAAGCGGTAACGCATACTTAATGTGAGAGAAATAACCGAATACTGGACACTGTAAAGCAGTTTGCATTAGTTTTGCCATTTGCGCATTCTAACTGTGCGGTATATATATATATATATATTTTTTTTTGGAGGGGGGGGGGTCCGTGTCATGGGCGGAGAATGAGCATGGAAAGGCTATTCAGCTACCATGCTGACATTAGCTAATGCTACCTGAATAACGCTGACAACACAGCAGTCCTTAGTGCCTCCTAAACGGGAGGTGGTCAGTGCTGCTGTGTTAATTTTTTTCACTCGCCCTGTGCTAATGCTGATATTAGCACATGGCCAGAAAAATATAATTGAAAAAGGCTGAATTTAAGGCTGCATTAGAAATGGGCTTAGTGTGCAGAAAAGTTTACGTTAGGATAACCTAAGCTCAGTGGAGTAAAAGGGCCTCTATAGGTCTTGTGCGTTCAAAGTATAGACTAGTTTGCATGCACACAGCACGTATGCACGTGAATTTGACATTCACGTAGGTAAGTGCTAGTTTTCTATAATCTTTACCATGCAAATGGCGTTTACATTCTGGCACTAAAGATTATAGAATAAGGGGGTCAGGGTACAGCATACAAGGGGTTTCTTTAACTAAGGTGAGCTGAATGCTACGAAGCCCATAGGAATAGCATTTAACGAGAGCTGATCGTTAGTGTGCATAAATCCATTACAGCACCTTAGTAAAAGAAGCCCAAGGTATCCTCTAGCGAGCAGGCCCCTGAGTAAACAATAAGGGGCCCTTTTACTAAGCAGTGGTAAGCACTAACGTGTGTTTACTGCATGCTAAAAGGCATTGCGCTCAGGCGTTAGGCAGCACTAAAAAATTGAAAATATTTTTTAGTGCTAAGGCATTTGGGAGTGAAGAGTAGGTGTGCCCAGAACTAATTGGCTAGTTAGCTGCATTGCCATGCGCTAACCAATTTAGCGCATAGTTAGTGCGGAAGCCCCTACCACTTAGTAAATAGGTGTCGGTAAGAGCTTCCATTGTAATGGCCACACGCTAATTGGCTATTAATTCTACAAATGAAAGATGCTGCTATTTTACAGTTGCGCTAAAAGTGGCCTCAGGAAATGAGAAAACCACGCGTTAAAAATAGTGTAGGCCAGTCTTTAACACAGCTTTGTAAAAGGGCCCCTCATAAACGCACATTTTATCTTAATTTTACTGTACTAATTGTAAATTTTGAAATACTTACTTGCATCTTGGAAGTCTACATCATTTCCATTGTAGGCATTGCGCAGCCTGTTGGTCATTATCTTTAACTGCATGATCTGTTGACGAATGGTCATATCGGGTTTGGTGATATCGACATCAACCTCTGGATTGTTTATCTGATTGGCCAGACCATCTCCCATAACCTCTGGTAAGTATCTAAAAGAGATGCACATAGGTTGTAGGAATATACTAACAAAAACAGTATACACTGGATAAGCCCTAAAATCCATGACATAACCCATATGGTAGGGATAGGTGTTTGCAACTTTTTACGTAAAAAAATAAGGAGCAGTAAATACATAATTAAAATTAAAAACAAAGCAGGTACCCTATCTTGATTCATTTATATGATTATTTATTTTCATTTCATTTTTGTTTTATCCTTTTAAGGGTTATGTCAGTGCCAATTTGTTTTTAATGTTGCTTTTGTTTTAACATTTTAATTCTGATTTTTGTGCTCCTCCCTTTTTTATGTAAAAAGTTTTAAAAATTTACCTTTACCTTAAGGGTTAGAAACTCAAGCCTTTCTACATACAGCTCAGTAGAGAGACCATAGGGTGACAGTGTCTGAGGATCTCAAGGCATCGAAACAATGTGACAAGGAGATGGCTGTAGCTAGAGGATACTGGACTGCACAGAGAGAGGCATAACCAGCAGAAGAAAGGAAGAGTCAGTTCCACTGTACAAGTCATTGGTGAGGCCCCACTGGGAGTAACTGTGCTCTGTTTTGGAGGCCATACAGATTTTTTTTCCAGAGAGGGGAAGCAGTGGAACCAGAGGATATGAATTGAGGTTGCAGATTGGTAGGCTTAGGAGTAACAATCAGGAAGTACTTTTTCACAAAGACCTTGGTGGATACCTGGAATGCCTTCCTGGTAGAGGTAGTGGAGACAAAATGAATGACAGAATTCAAAAATATATGGGATTAACACAGAAGATCCATATGTAAGAAGAGTATGAAATCAACATAAAACTTATATACGCTTAGACAACAACTCAAGTAGCTGGGAAGGTAAGGCCAGTGCCAGGTGGACTTCTACTGTCTGTGTCCCAAAAATAAAGACAAATCAGGAACATATGTAGTTCATATCACATTCCACATGCTATGAGTGTGGATGATCTATATCTCAGTGGGGAAGGAGACATTTTAAGATTAAAATTAACAAATAAAGGGCCCCTTTTACCAAACTGCGGCAAAAGGGAGCCTGCGCTGGCATCGGCGCATGTTTTTCACGCACACCGAGGCTCCCTTTTACCACAGCGGGTAAAAGGGAAGTCTCTCTTTCCTGCAGGAAATGGCCATGCTGCAAGTAAAGCACTTGCTGCACAGCCATTTAGGGGGGGAGCCCTTACTGCTACCCTTTGAGGTGGCAGTAAGGGCTCTTGCGCTAACCTGGCGGTAACCAGGCAGCATGCGGCACTGCCTGATTACCGCCGGGTACACTCTGGCGCTACAAAAATAATTTTTTTTTGTAGTGCCAGATATGACAGCACACTGGGGTGGGAAGTACTGCTGGGCTGCTGAGGTAGCCCGGCAGTACTTCCTGTTTAGCAAGCGGTAAGCCCACATTGGGCTTACTGCCTCTTAGTAAAATGGGCCCAAAATGTTGACAGCAACATTGTTGGATGATTGGTTTAATCATGTATTGACAATGAATGTGACTATGTTGTAGCCAAAATACAAAAAACCACTCTTCCAAGAGTGAATCATATATTTATATAAATATATAACTTCCTTTAAGTGGTTGGCATTGTGGCAAATTGCCAACTGGCCTGTTTGTGATGCCAGTGTTGAATCATGAAGGAGCGTAATCTGCAAAGAATTGTAGGTGTGGCTGTGGCTGTCTTGATGGGCAGATTGGATGAACCATGCAGGTCTTTATCTGCCATCATTTACTATGTTACTACACGGCTCTTATTTTAGAAGCTCTATTCGTTTTCTGATGTCTGAAAACTGGCATTTAGACATCCGTATTGCATTAAAGTCCAAATCCTGATTTTATAAAACTGGGATTATGCACTTCTAAAACGGCCGTACATCCTTATGGCAAGGGGGCGTGGACTGGGTGTATTCTGAGCAGGACTGGGGAGGGGTCAAGATATGGACATCCAATTCTGGTTTCAGGAAGGGAAAGGACATCTTTTGTTCAAAATGATGGACATTGTTATTTAGACCTGGTACTCAGTATATCCAGGCTATAGAAAGGTGCTCTGATTGAGCAGCTCTCCACTAGAGGGATGAAGGCAAGTCATCTCCCTCAATGGTTGCTGTCTCTCTCTCTCTCTCCCTCAACTGAATGTGAAACTGGCAAGGGATACTGGGCTCTGTGATAGCTTCAGGAACTACAGATGTTAATGGTACTATTTCTTTTTTTAAAAAACTTCATACTAGACCTCCATCTGGAATAGAGGAATATCCTAGTAATTAGGGGCTAAGAACCAGGGGAACATGGTTCACATCCCTGTTTCTTAGACTGCACAGCCCAGACGCTCATGCGAGTGATCTGGCTCACGCTTCAGAACAAAGACCACTACAATACAGACTGTATTTTACAACATTGCTAATTCTGGATCATCATTATCATTCTCAACTCAAATATTTAGACTCCTGATGCAGGCCCTTTGGCCGAAACACAACGTTGTGTCGAGTCAATATACTGATTAATAAAGTTTGGTTCATCTTCACTCTGGAACTCCTGGTTTTTTACCCACTGCTTTGTTGTATTGTATCACATCCCAATTTAGAATTTCGTGATTTTTTTTTTTAAATTGTGAGCCCACCAGCGAAAACTGTAATTTCTGTCCTTGTGTAAGAAAAAAGAATAATGTCTTGTACCTGGCTAACCTATTTCTGATTCCTGGTAAGCAGAAGCAATCAGCTGACTTATGAGTGATTCACTCAACCTTAATGTGCATGTTCAATGCTTCTGATTTATGTGGGCTGTAGTTCTATGTGGGAACAAAAAGAATGAACAAAACATAATTACCTGACAACAGGCAAGCTTGATGCTATGAATGCCCGATCAATTACATCTCAGAGAATATTCAAAGGTAAAGCTGATTGCAGTATAAATTAAAGGGCCCTTTTACTAAGCCATGGTATAAAGTGGCCTGCGGTAGTGTGAGCGCTTCTTTTCAGCACGAGCTGGGCCATTTTTTTAACCACATCTAGGAAAAAGGGCTTTTTTTAAGGGGGCTGGAAAATGGACATGCACTAAAATTGAAACCAAGCAACAAAAACGCGGAAAGAAAAATCCTCACGCAAATCAAGGACAAAGAAAACGAAAAAGTGAGGACAAATGCAGAGGAGATCCAAGAAACTAATTTATTGATAATCAGATAACGACCCGACACGGCCGTGTTTCGGCATCAAAGCCTGCATCAGGGGTCAAACAAATCTTTTTTGGTTGACGTCCGATTAGAAACCAACAGAAAATGTGGTAATTGGACTTCCTTCAAACTTGAAAATTGAGCAGTCAACTAAGGAGTGCCACTACGGCAATACACAGAAATTATGTCAATCGTACAAAAGACGTCATTTCTGTGTATTGCCGTTGATGCTGAAACATTTGTCCTTACTTTTGCGTTTTCTTTGTTCTAAAATTGAAACCAGCACATGTCCATTTTCGTCCTGTCATGCGCCAACTGCTGTTTACCGCCGGGTAAGCGGCCCATAGTAGATAATAGAAAATTATTTTCTACCACGGGATTCGACGCACACCAAATTTGGAATTACTGCCCAGCTTGTGTGCTAGCCAGGCAGTAGTGCCGATTTGGTGTGCGCTGTACGTGCTTAGGCTCTTACGCAGCTTAGTAAATGGGCCCCTTAGTTTAGCTTATTATCACCCTGTATTCTAGTTTTGGAAGCTATAATATACTGCAACAATCTTTAGCACTGTGCTCTCTTACCTTCCTTTGGTCATTCCGTTCCAACACTTCTCCTCATTAGTTGACCCTACAGTTACTCTGTCACTGCAAAGAGCACTCGGGAGACTTATCCAGTAGTCTCTAATATCTATCAGCTTCGATTTAGCATCTGAAACCTAGAAGAGAAATGGAGAATACTTGTTGGACTGAAATTCCCTCTGACTATGCAGCTCTGTTGTCCTGGTTAAACTGTTTGTTCTTGATGTGGACAATAAGCATTATTATTCTAGACCCTCTGGTTACTGCTATATGCTAGTCATTGGGAATGTTTCAAAAAGCTAGGGTTATTTTCAGTCTTTGAATGTAATTTTGGTTATATGACCACAAATTAGTGATAAGTTAAGTATTGCTTTGAAGAAGTGTTGTTAAAATGTATTTATACATTTATATTCTACCCTATCCATAGTCTTCTAGGCAGAGTACAACAAACACAGGCATAAGAAGATCTAATACATAACAAGTAAGTCATTAACATAAACTCGACCTAAACAAGACAGAAATACTGTTCATTATTAAAATATAAATACAACTAAGTCCCCACCATAAAGACCCCCATCCAATAAACATCAGTCTGTACTGTATGCATGACAAAACAGAAATGTTTTTAACAATGTCCTGAACACACTCATCTCCTGCAATGCAGGTGTTAGCTACATTAATCAAACTATCTAATGCAAAAGTTCTTTTTAAAATCCACTAATAAGTGGATAAAACCTTCTCCAGTCTTGCAATCCTATTGGCAAATATGTATGCAATGATATTCATAAACTAGTAAAACATGCCCGTTTCAGGCACAAATGAAATGGGCGCTAGCAAGGTTTTCCTCCCGAACTCCCCCCTCCCTGCTTACCCCTTGTGAAGGCACTGACCGCCATTGTTGCGAACCTCGTCAACGCACGGCAACGTCACCTTCAATGTGCTGAGTCGTTGGTTGTGAAGCCACTGATGCCATTGCTCCGCCCTCGACGTCATCACGTTTGACATGAAGGTGGGGCCCCAACACAGTGATTTCGGTGGCTTCACCACCACGAACCCTTCGAACCAGAAGGAAGTGCCCGGAGGAACTGACAGTGACGTCAGTGTCCTCAGAACGTTGAGGGTGAGTTTTATTATATAGGATAGTAAGAGGCACTGGTCCTGGCATGTCAAAGTAAGGAAGAGCCATTTCTCAACGTAGATTTGAAAATTTCAAGAGAAATGAGATAACTCAAGATCATTAAAAGACAAGTAGAAAAACAAGCATGGTTGCAACAAAGTTAAGATGATAAACATGGGATCCAATAGAGATATGTATTTGCTAGTAAGCACTCAGTTTATGTGCATGCCTTAAAAAATATATTGGTCAATATTCAGCTCACAGTCATCATTTTTTAAAGCACTGACCGCCGTGAAATGAATTAGTCTCAGATATTGAGATATCCAGATATTGGCACTGATTAATTGGAACTTTCACTGCCGCTGTAAGTTATCTGGGTTTATTTATTTATTCATACTTGCCTCTCACAATTATCCAAAAATGAGTTTGGCTTCCATTTAACAGTTGAGAGATTACATTTACAAAGTTGTATGATGCTGTGTTTTACAGTGGTTGGCAAGATAACTGTTAATGGACATTGAATAGTAATTGGGTTTCTTGAGAAGATATGTGTTATGTATTGTTCCAGAATGATTAGTGCGTATTTTACTCATAGAATGTTCTGAGGAGGTAGGTCTTTAGGGCTTTTCTGAACTGGAGGTAGTTCATGATGTTTCTTATGACTATGGCAATTCAGTTCCACCATTTTGAGCCCAGGTAGCTGAATCCCGCCATATAGGTGGACTTGTATAGTACGTTTTTGAAGTTGGGCAGGTGAAGTAGTAGGTAACCTCTGGTTCCTGGGTTTGCATTTCTCGGTGATAGTTTGATCATATCTAGCATGTAGTCCGATGACATGCCAAACAGTATTTTGAAGATGATTCTGCTAGTTTTGAAAAATAGTTTGGCCTTGATTGGGAGCCAATGTAGCATTATGAGTAGTGGGGTTGATCTATCATATTTTGGCTTTTTGAATATCAATCTTGCTGCTGTGTTTTGGATGGTCTGCAAAGATCATTTGGTTTGGCTGATATTCAGCACCGGTACCTGGATAACCAACCAGGCATTGTTAAGACTGCTTTTTATGAGGTCTTAATTGCCCAGTTAGTTATCCAGGCGCAGGCACTGAGTATCAATGGTGTCCAGATAACTCCCAGGTTCACCCCAACTCCACCTCTGGATCACTCTGGCACTAACTGGAGAATGTCATGTCAGTAGAGTTCATAATCACCTGTACTCTTCGGTTAAGTGCCGCTGTGTGTGTGTACCTTTTGTGCATGAGACAGAGAAGGCCTCCCGTCAACGAAGCAATGTTTTCCTGAGCTTTGTAGGCCCAGAACTTCTTCCAGGTTCAGAAGGGACAGAATGGAACGCTGACACTTGACAGTGTAGTAATGAGCCTGGGTGTCACTAGGAGGGGCTACTCCATTGGCTCTCCAGCTGTTCATCAATGACAATGTATGGAGGAGAGATGCTGCTTTAGGAGGGAATGTCCTGGAGGTGAGAGTTCTGCTCAGCAGTGGGCAGCTATTAGCAGCACCACTGTGTCCTTGGGAGCACTGGGAGATTAATTATGGTGTTGAACTTACAGTCTCTGGTAAAACAGGCTGAAATTATATGGATTCCCTTTAATCTATGTTTGCCTCATTCCATCAGGTGCTTTGGTTATTCTGTTTGACATTATGCTCAACTTCAGGTTCTTGAGGAACAGACGGCAAAAACTGAAGAACTTTATGGCAGTACAGACAACTTTACTTCAAGATAAAATGGTGGTATAAAGGAAACTGGAAAGAATAGTTTTATACATTTTTGAAAGAAGTCATTAAATATCCAGACTCTGCTTTTCTGCCAGTGTAGAACATTTATTATTTGCTTTTAAGGGGAAAGGGGAAAATGGCTCCCAATTAGATCAGTCTGTGGTGTATTACCTTCTGACAGTCTGGACCCTGATGGAACATTTGGAGAAGTGAAGAGAAGTGATCCTCAAGACAGCTACTCTGTTAGTTTGTTATCTTTATCAACATGATTAAGACACTATAATGTGCTTCTATTTCAGTTATCAGGATCGTTATTTTATTATTTATTTATTATTTATTTGTTGCATTTGTATCCCACATTTTCCCACCTATTTGCAGGCTCAATGTGGCTTACATTATGCTGTAATGGCGATCGCCATTTCCGGAATGAGAAATACAAAGTGGTATTGCATTAAAGTTCATAACTGATAAAGTAGATTAAGCAGTCAGGTATGGAGAGTTCATTGCCAAAATGAAAAATAAAGTGGTACTGCGTTAAAGTTCATTAGTGACAAAGTACAGTGGTGGAAATAAGTATTTGATCCCTTGCTGATTTTGTAAGTTTGCCCACTGACAAAGACATGAGCAGCCCATAATTGAAGGGTAGGTTATTGGTAATAGTGAGAGATAGCACATCACAAATTAAATCCGGAAAATCACATTGTGGAAAGTATATGAATTTATTTGCATTCTGCAGAGGGAAATAAGTATTTAATCCCTCTGGCAAACAAGACCTAATACTTGGTGGCAAAACCCTTGTTGGCAAGCACAGCGGTCAGACGTCTTCTGTAGTTGATGATGAGGTTTGCACACATGTCAGGAGGAATTTTGGTCCACTCCTCTTTGCAGATCATCTCTAAATCATTAAGAGTTCTGGGCTGTCGCTTGGCAACTCGCAGCTTCAGCTCCCTCCATAAGTTTTCAATGGGATTAAGGTCTGGTGACTGGCTAGGCCACTCCATGACCCTAATGTGCTTCTTCCTGAGCCACTCCTTTGTTGCCTTGGCTGTATGTTTTGGGTCATTGTCGTGCTGGAAGACCCAGCCACGACCCATTTATAAGGCCCTGGCGGAGGGAAGGAGGTTGTCACTCAGAATTGTACGGTACATGGCCCCATCCATTCTCCCATTGATGCGGTGAAGTAGTCCTGTGCCCTTAGCAGAGAAACACCCCCAAAACATAACATTTCCACCTCCATGCTTGACAGTGGGGACGGTGTTCTTTGGGTCATAGGCAGCATTTCTCTTCCTCCAAACACGGCGAGTTGAGTTCATGCCAAAGAGCTCAATTTTTGTCTCATCTGACCACAGCACCTTCTCCCAATCACTCTCGGCATCATCCAGGTGTTCACTGGCAAACTTCAGACGGGCCGTCACATGTGCCTTCCGGAGCAGGGGGACCTTGCGGGCACTGCAGGATTGCAATCCGTTATGTCGTAATGTGTTACCAATGGTTTTCGTGGTGACAGTGGTCCCAGCTGCCTTGAGATCATTGACAAGTTCCCCCCTTGTAGTTGTAGGCTGATTTCTAACCTTCCTCATGATCAAGGATACCCCACGAGGTGAGATTTTGCGTGGAGCCCCAGATCTTTGTCGATTGACAGTCATTTTGTACTTCTTCCATTTTCTTACTATGGCACCAACAGTTGTCTCCTTCTCGCCCAGCGTCTTACTGATGGTTTTGTAGCCCATTCCAGCCTTGTGCAGGTGTATGATCTTGTCCCTGACATCCTTAGACAGCTCCTTGCTCTTGGCCATTTTGTAGAGGTTAGAGTCTGACTGATTCACTGAGTCTGTGGACAGGTGTCTTTCATACAGGTGACCATTGCCGACAGCTGTCTGTCATGCAGGTAACGAGTTGATTTGGAGCATCTACCTGGTCTGTAGGGGCCAGATCTCTTACTGGTTGGTGGGGGATCAAATACTTATTTCCCTCTGCAGAATGCAAATAAATTCATATACTTTCCACAATGTGATTTTCCGGATTTAATTTGTGATGTGCTATCTCTCACTGTTACCAATAACCTACCCTTCAATTATGGGCTGCTCATGTCTTTGTCAGTGGGCAAACTTACAAAATCAGCAAGGGATCAAATACTTATTTCCACCACTGTATATAATAATTCAAGTATAGAGAGTTTGGATTTAATCAATTCTGGTAAAGTTCATTAGTGACAAAGTATTTAAGCAATCAAGTATAGAGCGTTTGGTTTTGTTCAGTTCTGGTGTAAATTTCATTGTCTGGTATTTAGGATGGATCATGGGAAAAGTTGGTTTTTAGTGATTTTCGGAATTTTGTTAGGTTGTGCATTGTTTTTATGACATTTGGTAGTGCATTCCATAGTTGCGTGCTTATGTAGGAGAAGCTGGATGCATATGTCAATTTATATTTTAGTCCTTTGCAGCTGGGGTAGTGGAGATTCAGGAACGTGCGTGCTGACCTGTTTGTGTTCCTGGTTGGTAAATCTATAAGGTCTGACATGTAGGATGGAGCCTCACCGTGAATGGTTTTAGGAACCAAGGTGCAAATTTTCAATGCAATACGTTAAGTGGGAGCCAGTATAGTTTTTCTCTTAGGGGTTTGGTGCTTTCGTATTTTGTTTTTCCAAATATGAGTCTGGCTGCTGTATTTTGAGCAGTTTGGAGTTTCTTTATGATTTGTTCTTTGCATCCGGCATAGATGGAATTGCAGTAATCTAGGTGGCTTATCACCATTGATTGTACCAAGCTGCGGAATATTTCCCTTGGGAAGAATGGTTTTACTCTTTTGAGTTTCCACATTGAATGGAACATTTTCTTTGCTGTATTTTCTAGTGTGAGATTTCAGTCAATTGTAACTCCGAGAATTTTCAGGCTATCTGTAACAGGGAGGGTGTAGTCTGGGGTGTTTATAGTTGTGGGTTTGTTCGTGTTATATTGTGATGATAAGATGAGACATTGTGTTTTTTCTGCGTTGAGTTTTAGTTGAAATGCATCCACCCATGAGTTCATGGTTTGGAGGCTTTGTTTGATTTCATTTGTGATTTCTGTTAGGTCATGTTTGAACGGGATGAAGATCGTGACATCGTCTGCATAGATGTAAGGTTTCAGGCCATGGTTGGATAGCGATTTGGCCTAGGGGTGTCATCATTAGGTTGAAAAAAGTCAGTGAAAGCAGTGATCCTTGGGGTACTCCACAGTCTGGTTTCCATGGTGATGATGTGTTCGAATTTGATATCACTTGGTATGTTCTTGCGGTAAGGAAGCCTTTGATCCACTTAAGTATGCTTTCTCCAATTCCGAAGTATTCTAGGATGTTTAATAGTATTTTGTGGTCAACCACGTCGAACGAGCTGGACATGTCGAATTGTAGGAGAAGTACACTATTGCCAGTTGCAATTGCTTGTTTGAATTAGGTTAGGAGAGTAATTAGTACTGTTTTGGTGCTGTGGTTGGATCGAAATCCTGATTGTGATTCATGTAGTATTGAGAATTTGTTTAGGTAGTCGGTAAGCTGTTTGGTTACCATACTTTCCATTAGTTTGACTGCCAGAGGGATGGATGCTACTGGGCGGTAGTTGGTTATCTCATTTGCTTTTTTCTTTGAATCTTTAGGTATTGGGGTGAGTAGTATGTTTCCTTTATCTTTAGGTGTAGTTTAGGTGTGACCTGAGGTCTGTTATGAAGAATTGAGGGGTGGATTTTATTAGGTTGTTGGGACATATGTCCAGTTTGCAATGGGTTTTGGCGAACCTGTTGATCGCTTGGGTGACGGTTTCATCGGTGAGTAGAGTGAAGTTTGTCCAGATTCGGTCTGCTGGATATTCGTCGGGGATTGGGTCCAGAGAGTCAATTAATATTTCATGGTCGGTGGTATTAAGTGGTAATGTGATTCGTAGCTTTACAATTTTCTCGTTGAAGTATTTAGCAAGGTTGTCTGCTGATGGGGTGTCTGTGTTGGTTGTGGTAACCAATGTGGTATCTAGTAGTTTGTTCACAAGCTGGAAAAGTTTATGCGTGTCTTTGTAGTCTGGCCTTATTTTGGTTTTGTAGTATGACCTTTTGGTTTGTCTTATTGCATATTTGTATTTCCTTTGTATTTGTTTCCATGTGTTAAGTGTGTATTCATCTTTTATTTTATTCCATGCTCGTTCAAGTCTCCTAACTTGTGTTTTTAGTTTGTTCAGTTCTTCGTTAAACCAAGGTATCGAGTGATGTCTTCGTGAGGCTCTTGTTTGTAGTGGTGCTATTTTGTCTAATATGCTTCTGCATCTATTGTCCCAATCTAGGAGGTAGTGTTTCGAGTCCGTTTGTGCTATCCATTCGTTCTTGCAGATATGTTGCCAGAATGTAACAGGATCAATTTGGCCTCTCGTGTTGTAGGTTGTGCATTCTTGATTGTGGTATGAGCCTTTTTTTCGCCACTGTAGGGATAGGTTTAATTTGTGGTGGTCTGACCATGGTATGTCTGTCCATTTTGTATCTGTTAGTATTAGGTTTAGATCTGGGGACAGTTTGTGATGAGGTCGAGTGTGTGGCCTTTGAAATGGGTTGCTTGCATATTTGGCCAGTTTAGGAGATTGAGTTTAGGAATTTTATAGGAGATTGACCAGATGTTTGTAGTCAGATGTAGGAAATGAGGAAGGGGAAAGGGGAGAAATGGAATGGGACTTGATATACCACTTTTCTGTGTTTTTTGCAACTACATTCAAAGCAGCAATGGAAGGTCAGGTGACTTCCCCAGAGTCACAAGGAGCTGCAGTGGGAATTGAAATCAGTTCCCCAAGATCAAAGTCTGCTGCACTAACCACTAGACTACCCCTCCTCTCCGGTGTTCTTGATCCTGCACCAGGAAACCTCCTCACTGGTGACATGGTTTATGTTAAAGTTTGCTTGTAAATGTATTATTTTGATGGAGAAATAGGGTTTATCCCCTCATTCCATAATGTAGCGCCTAGTATTAAGCATAAAGTGTGGGCACAGTCTACAGAATGCTAACACATACGTGAATCAGAGGTGCCAATAATTGGCATTTATGCACGTCACTGCTAGGAAGTATGTGCCAAAGTCGCTAGGGAGAGAATTCAATAAAAGGCATCAAAACTTGGGCACAAAAGAAATTAAGCACTAAATGCTATTCTACAAAGGGTGAGCGTTTTATATAGAATAGTGTTTAGCGTGGATCCTGCGCCTAAATTTTGGGTGCCAGACTTACGACTGCTGAAACCTGGTGTAAATGCCAGTGCCCAAGTTAGGCGCAGGTAGGCAATATTCTATAATTCCGTACGCAACTTTTCAGAAAGGCCCAACATGCCCATGGCCTTGCCACCTTTTGAGTTACACATCATGGGTGTTAGGCATCATGCCTTATAGAATAGTGTGCATCCAGATGTGTGCACAAATTTTAATGCATGCCAATTAATATCAATAATTGGTTGTTACCATCCAATTATTGATGGTCAGTTCGGGCACCTTTTTGAGGCTTGGTTGTAAGAAAAAAAGGACCAAGTAAAGTCGGCCGTGCTCATTAGGGACGCCCTTCTTTTTTCCATTATTGTTCGAGGACGTCGATCTGTTAGGCACGCCCCAGTCCCGCCTTTGCTACGCCTCCGACACGCCCCCGGGAACTTTGGTCGTCCCCGCAATGGGAAGCAGCTGGGGACGCCCAAAATCGGCTTCGATTATGCCGATTTGGGCGATCCTGAGAGAAGGATGCCCATCTCCCGATTTGTGTCGAAAGATGGGTCCCCTTCTCTTTCAAAAATAAGCCTGCAAGTGATGTGCACAACATAGATTACTATCAGTTGTGTGTGTTGCATAGCACTCTTTGGGTTGCCAACTTACATCTGCCACTGACCTGTTGTAAGTGGGAGTGCCTAAATTTTGCCATGCCTAAGCAACTTTGCACTAGTATTCTACAAAAGTGCTAAGTACCATACAGAATTGGCACTAAGCATGCTGCACTGTAGCACTGAGTTATAGAACTGCCCCCTATGTCTTTTAGGAACGCTATGCATGATGTTTTTTTGGACTTCCAGTGACATCAGCAGGGTGCATGGCTGCATGAAGAAAGAGCTCTGGACAGAAGACAGCATTTATCCTAGCAAAGCTTATCCCTACCTCACCAAAACTGATAGAATTAGCGCACCATAGAGCTAGTGAGCAACCCAGTGCAAAGATGACGGTGGAAAAATGACCAGAGTCTCGGAGAGTGTCTGATTGGGGAAGCTTGAAACCTGTGAAGCCTTCCAAAATGGTAGAAACAATGATATCGGGAGAGAGCGATTTGGAGGAGAAAGGTGTGGTGCAGCTTCGAAGACCCCATAAATGGCAACTCTTACCAAAGGAGTCTCCATGAATGGATGGCTGATATTAAAAATGAGTTCTAGCTGGTTTGAGGTTATATTAAAGAAGCAGTCAAGGACATTTGAAAAGATATAGCAGACCTAGGCTAGCACAATGGACAAGGTGGAACGCAGAGACAGAAAGCAGGAGGAGCTCACCAATGAGAAGGCTGGCATCGGTTTTCACCCATAATGGAAACTAATGCCGGCGATCACAAACCCGGCCAAATCCAAGGCATTTGGTCATGGGAGGAGCCAGCATTTGTAGTGCACTGGTCCCCCTCACATGCCAGGACACCAATCGGGCACCCTAGCGGGCACTTCTAAAAATTAAAAAAAAAAAATTAAAATAGCTCCCAGGTGCATAGCTCCCTTCCCTTGGGTGCTGAGCCCCCCAAATCCCCCCAAACCCACTCCCCACAACTCTACACCATTACCATAGCCCTTATGGGTTAAGGGGGGTACCTAGATGTGGGTACAGTGGGTTTTTGTGGGGAGGGGTATGGAGGGCTCCCATTTACCACCACAAGTGTAACAGGTAGGGGGGGATGGGCCTGGGTCCACCTGCCTGAAGTGCATTGCACCTACTAAAAACTGCTCCAGGGACTTGCATACTGCTGTCAGGGAGCTGGGTATGACATTTCAGGCGGGCATAGAGGCTGGCAAAAAAGGGTTTTTTTGGGGGTGGGAGGGGGTTGGTGACCACTGGGGGAGTAAGGGGAGGTGATCCCCGATTCCCTCCGGTGGTCCACTGGTCTTTTGGGGCTCTTTTTTGAGACTTGGTCCTGAAAATAAATGGACCAAGTGAAGCCGGCGAAATGCTCGTCAGAGCCAGCCATCTTTTTTCTATTATCAGCTGAAGCCGGCCATCTCGTAACCACGCCCCGTCCTGCCTTCGCTACCCTGCTGAAACGCCCCCTTGAAGTTTGGCTGGCTCTGCAATGGAAAGCAGTTGGAGCCGGCCAAAATCGGCTTTTCATTATACCGATTTGGCCGGCTTCAGGAGATGGCCAGCCATCTCCCGTTTTGTGTCGGAAGATGGCCGGCGATCTCTTTCGAAAATAAGCTGGATAGTAACCTAAGGAACTTTGTAAGTTTAAGTGCTTTGAAAATGAGCCCGAAGGTCTACTGGCAAGCAACAGCTGCAGGGTTTTGATATACTATCAAATATAACTGGGGGGGGGGGGGGGGGGGGGAGGGGGGAGGAGGAGGGTCGTGTCTGGTTAATAGCTTGAGCAGCAAGCCTATTTGATTACCTTCTCAGGAAAGGACCTAGAATTAGATGATTTTTGCAGGCAGTCAAACTTGAATAACTGAAGCGCCATTTTACTAATTTGCGTAGGCACCTGCGCGCATCCTATATGCGTCAATTTTGAACTACCGCCCGGCTACCGCATGGCCTGGGCAGTAATTTCATTTTTTACACGCGTCCACTAAGCACGCCGGAAATTTTCCAGTAAGCGGCGATAGCTGGGCAGTAATCAGCATTGTACACACATAGACCATTACCGCCTGGTTAACGCGTGAGACTTTACCGTTAGGTCAATGGATGGTGGTAAGGTCTCAGGCCCAAAATAGACACGCGCCAATTTTTATTTTGACGCACGTCCATTTTTGGCCCACCAAAAAAGGCCATTTTTGCAGGTGCGCTAAAAAATGGACCTGCGCACATCCAATACATGTATCTACACCAGCGCAGGCCACTTTTCGGCGCACCTTAGTAAAAGGACCCCTGAGAGTTAAGAACTATCTGTAGCTTTACAGGTGCAACAACTGTGCAAACTGGGTAGGCTAAATGGCCCACATTTAATATACAAGAATATATGGGTAAATGTTCACTAATGTTAATTGGTCAAAAGCTCTTATAATCAGTGGTGTCCAATCTTGGTCCTCAAGATCTGCAACCCAGTCAGGCTCTTCAGAATTTCCCCAATGAATATGCATGAGATCTATTTGCTTGCACTGCCTCCATTGTATGCAAATAGATCTCATGCATATTCATCGTGGAAATCCTGAAAAGTCGACTGGGCGAGGGCCGAGGTTAGACATCCCTTCTGCACTGATTTCTGGTCTTCAGGATAGCAAATGGACTCATTTCTTAGATCAAATGTAAACAAATATATCTCATGAATATTCATTGCGGAAATTATGATAATTCAGGGACAGAAATTCACCACCTCTTATCTGTTGCATACATCTATTCAGAAGATTCCAATGTTATATTTTATACAACTTTGCTCGTGAATATCACTGTGCATATATTATTACTGTATTTACTTACTAGTTTTTCCAGTGCAGACCCTGAAGAAGTTTCTTCCGTGTGTGACTTGACTCTCCGTTTCTTTTCCTCTCCACTGTACCCTTTTGTGTTCACTTTGGGATTTCCACATCCTTGAAAAACCTGCACAAATAGTATGTCTTTCATTATTATTTATGGATTATCTTTTAGTACATTTTCAATTAAATCATACCAGTGTCTTCCCACTGTTCTTTATTTGAGTACTGTAAATTTTGGGTGTAATTTTATAAATGATTTGAGTGTGTAGAATGGCATTTAATACAGTCAAATAGGTAGTCAAAATTGCCAAGAGGCATACAACCATAAAAGTAGGCACTCAGAAAACTTGGCACCTATTTTTGGGGTTCTTTTACTAAGCTGCGGTAGCGTTTTTAGCTTGTGGTAGAAATCAGCTGGCGGTAAATGCTGAGACACCCATAGGAATATAACAAGTATCTCAGTGTTGACCGCCAGCTGATTTCTACCACAAGCTAAAAACGCTACTGTGGCTTAATAAAAGACCCCTTTGAGCGCTATAAAGGCTGTTTTGCACTTATATACCAGAAATGCTATCTACAAAATTACTCACCATGTACAAGTTATTCTGTATTCTACATTCTCAGTGAGTTGTTATTGTAATTTCCCAGCTGAACTTTTTTCAGTTTTTATAAACCACACTGAACTCTATCTAGGGGAAATAGCGGTTAAGAAGATTTATATTGACACTGACACTGAGAACAGATGTACTTGTATATGACATTTGTGTAGGTGTGATTAGGCTATGTTTATGCATAGTCTTTATAAAATGTCACCCTAATTCTATATATGGCACTTAAAATAGTGCACTCAAATTTCGGTGTGCACCCAATTTGCATACACAATTAATTGACAAATGAACTAATTAGAGCCAATAATTGGGCGCCAATAATCAATTATCACAGCTAACTGGCATTAATTTATATTTATGCGTGAATCTTTAGGTGCTCAGATTCACTTATACACAGGGGTGTTCCTAGAATTTGAGCGCAGAATAGGGAGATCCCTTATTCTGTTGGTTTAAATCCTTTGTCACCATATGCTTTTTTATAAATGGTGCCCGACTTTGGGTGTTAATTTTTATCGGCACCCAGATTTGAAGATTGCTCTTACTTATGCTGTTTCCAATCCCAAGATGGTCACCGGAACCCTCCATGGCAGTCTTGCAAGGCTGCCATGTCCTAGCACCCATTTTGGATAAGGATCAGGCAGGGGCAAGAGTGACTGGGTATCATTCTTGCCCAGAAGCCGCTAGACCACCAGGCCGTTTAAAGCAAAGGTAGGCCTAGAGAAGGTCTTTCTGGGAAGGTTGAGGGGATGGAGGTTGGTTGGTTGGCCCTCTTCTAGTGGAAGAGGTGGCGCCGGCGGCTGGCCCGGGAAGACCCACAAGGCACTGGTTTCGGCTGAAAGTGAATGGCATATTTTGGCTGCAGATTCAGTTTCAGCTGGAACCAAAACCACTGGTTTTGGTCAACCACTATGTACAGTCATCCACAAGGATGCTAGTATTCTGTACATTTATATGTACAAGTGGCAAATAAATATAGGCAGCAAATAACTGAACTGCCCTTTAAATGGTAGCCACAAAACACACAAGCCCATTTGGATAGTGGGCCCATTGTAATTAATTTCCCTGAATCATAGATAGGGGAAATAACTCAATGCCTGTATTTTTTCAAACGTTACCAGCATTATTGAGAAATTTTATTTTTAGGTAGTGCATTTAGTCAACATTGTTTAAAAAAGTAAAACAATTATAACTTCTTACCTATCTCCTTGAAACTATCAGTAATCAAATAGTTGAAATCTCTTTTGTGAATTGCTTTTTCTCACTAACTCATTTTGTCCAACTTTTTGCTTTTGATATTTTTGAATGTTTTCTAAACCTAACTTTTTAAAATCAATTAGGCAGTGTGAGATGTGGCTAGAATATCTGAAATTGGCTAGTTGACATCTATGTCGGTGGGTGACCCACTTGTTTGGGAAGGCTGAAATAGAGAAGTAGGGTGGGTGATCTCCTCTAATGATGTGGTCAAAATCAGAACACAATAAGTCAAGAGGAAACATTGTTTGTTTTACTCCATTAACAGCAGAGGGTTTTGAAGATAGCAGAGCACAAACGCCAGACAAACATTGTAACTTGAAAACAGGATGCTGGGCTTGCTGGACCTTTGATCTGTCCCAGAATGGCAATACTTATGTACTTAACTATTTTGTTAACTTTTATGTTTTTTTATCAATGATTTTTAGTAGAGACTTTCCAACACTGTGACATAATTTTATTAGCAAAAGTAAGATTTTTAAAGGTAGTTCATATTTAGATTCTGATTAATTACATAGCAATGACATTTCATGCAATATACAAGCAGCATGGTTCTATAAAAAATATTACAACAAATGATTATCAAATGCAGATGCAATGAAGAGTTTTTATTTGTATGTAATTTGCACTTGTAGGCTTATTTTCGAAAGAGAAGGACGCCCATCTTTCGACACAAATCGGAAGAAGGGCGTCCTCACAGGGTCGCCTAAATCGGTATAATCGAAAGCTGATTTTGGGCGTCCCCAACTGCTTTCCATCGCGAGGATGACCAAAGTTCCTGGGGGTGGGACTTGGGTGTGCCTTACACATGGGCGTCCTCGACCCATAATAGAAAAAAAGGGCGTCCCTGATGAGCATTTGGACGATCAAAGCACAAAAAGGTGCCCGAAATGACCAGATGACCACTGGAGGGAATTGGGGATGACTCCCCTTACTCCCCCAATGGTCACTAACCGCCTCCCACCTTCAAAAAACAACTTTAAAAACATTTTGTGCCAGCCTGTATGCCAGCCTCAAATGTCATACTCAGGTACATTGCAGCAGTATGTAGGTCCCTGGAGCAGTTTTAGTGGGTGCAGTGCACTTCAGGCAGGCGGACCCAGGCCCATCTCCCCCTACCTGTTACACTTGTGGTGGTAAATGTGAGCCCTCCAAAACCCACCAGAAACCCCTGTACCCACATATAGGTGCCCCCCTTCACCTGTAAGGGCTTTGGTAGTGGTTTACAGTTGTGGGTACTGGGTTTTGGGGGGAGGTTGGGGGGCTCAGCACACAAGGTAAGGGAGCTATGTACCTGGGAGCAATTTCTGAAGTCCACTGCAGTGCCCCCTAGGGTGCCCGGTTGGTATCTTGGCATGTCAGGGGGACCAGTGCACTACGAATGCTGGCTTCTCCCAGGACCAAAGGGCTTGCATTTGGTCGTTTCTGAGATGGGCGTCTTTGGTTTCCATTATCGCTGAAAATCAGAAACGACCAGGTCTAAGGACGACCATCTCTAGGGATGACATAAATGTCAAGATTTGGGCATCCCCGACCGTATTATCGAAACAGAAGATGGACGCCCATCTTGTTTCGATAATACGGGTTTCCCCGCCCCTTCGCCAGGACGTCCTGCGAGGACATCCTCAGGAAAACTTGGGCGCCCCTTTTGATTATGTCCCTCTATTTGTTCAATGCTTTTTAGATTAGGGCTACATCTCCACCATTTTTTTTTGGCAAGTCTTGCACTTTGGAAAACTGGTATGTTAGATATATTTGTTATATACATCACTAAGATTTGGTATAAAGAGACAGCTTTGTGTTCTCTTGAATCATGGATTGAACAATCAATAATACTACACTGACATCTTGTGGCACAAATGAACAATCATATTTTTTCTCCATGCAGTTTTTATTCAAGTGTTGTATTCTAGAATTAAACCCCCCTGTTTATAAGCCGTGCTAGCGGCGACCAGGCGGCAATACCGACACAGCCCATTCAAGTGAATATGCTGTGTTGGCCTTAGTGCAACAGCAGCCAATAGCGCGGCTTATTAAACAGGGGTAAATTGAATTTTTCAAATTTTAATGGTGTACAATTTTCGTATTTGAGTTTTGCATTCTACAAATTATTTTCATATTTATATTTTTTTCTTACCTGTATGGTTTTTTATTTAATTTTTATTTAAATTTGGATAATTATTTTAAGTTATGTCTTTTGTTTTTAAAAACTATACCTCTGCATCTGCAGAAACGTTGCTGTGTCAGGTTTTAATACGAACCACTTCAGCAATAAAGTCATTTTTGCCAACACTGGAGCTTCATCTTTCTTAATTGTTTCCTCTTGGACTTACTGTCTTCTGATTTTGACCACATTGGGTGATACTTACCTCTCGTGTTCCCCTCGAATGATGTGAGTAAGTTGGACAATTTTAAAAAGGACAAAAACCTTGCCATATGGACATTTTCTCCTACCACGGTCCCATCTATGATTTATTCCATAACAACTTTACATAGCAGAAAATTAACCAATTTATATCAATTTGTAATTCAGCTCCACCACCCAATTGAATTCTTTACTTTCTTTTTATTGATCTATAAAGATAAATAAGTGCAGAAATTTGCAATTATACCTTCATAGTGAAGTATAATACTATTACTACTATTAATAATAATATTCAGTGCTTATACGTTTCTGTGCCAGATCCGGTGGTGGGAGGTGGGACTGGTGGTTGGGAGGCGGGGAATAGTGCGGGGCAGACTTATACGGTCTGTGCTAGAGCCGGTGGTGGGAGGCGGGGCTGGTGGTTTGGAGGAGGGGATAGTGCTGGCCAGACTTATACGGTCTGTGCCCTGAAAAAGACAGGTACAAATCAAGGTAAGGTATACACATGAGTTTATCTTGTTTGGCAGACTGGATGGACCATGCGGGTCTTTTTCTGCCGTCATCTACTATGTTACTATGTTATCATTTCTATAGCGCTACTAGACATATGCAGCGCTGTACACTGGACATAAAGAGACAGTCCTGCTCGACAGAGTTTACAATCTAATTAGGACAGATAACAGGATAAATAACGAGATAAGGGAATTACGAAGGTGGGGAATGATAAAACTTGGGTACTGAACAAGTGAGTAAGGGTTAAGAGTTAAAAGCAGAATCATAAAGGTGGGCTTTTAGCCTAGATCTGAAGACGGCCAGAGATGGAGCTTGACGTACCGGCTCAGGAAGTCAATTCCAGGCATATGGTGCAGCAAGATAAAGGAATTGAGTTTGGAGTTAGCAGTGGAGGAGAAAGGGTGCAGATAAAAGAGATTTACCCAGTGAATGGAGTTCCCGGGAAGGAGTGTATGGAGAGATAAGGGTGGAGAGGTACTGAGGAGCTGCAGAGTGAATGCACTTGTAAATCAATAAGAGGAGTTTGAACTGGAGTCATCTCAATAACTCAAACTCTCCACTAGCAAGTACTTTGGATAGATAGATAGATAGATAGATAGATAGATAGATAGATAGATAGATAGATAGATAGATAGATAGATAGATAGATAGATAGATAGATAGAAAACTTGTCAAACTAAAACAGCACTAATGTACAGGACTCAAATAGCAACAACCCTATCTATAGAAAGGGTTAACATGGGGTATATCTCTATCTATAGAAGGGAGAACCCTAGGATACCAATATACATCCTAATGCAAAAACTGAACAAGTCACACTGCTACAGATCCCTATACTGAAGCACTAAAACTAAGCAATAGCAGAATACCTCACTTCTGTCACACTTGTAGAATATAAAGGAGCCCTTTTACTAAGCTTAGTTAGAATACAAGTTAGCAAGCTGGTCGTACTAAGCCCATTTCTAACACGGCAGTATTGTAGGCATTTGTCTATTATTTTTTTCTGATTGTGTGCTAAATTTTATTTTATTTATTTCATTTATATCCCAAATTATCCCAATAGATCAGGTTCGCATTAGTGCACGTTACCTGAAAAAAAGTTAGTATGGGAGCATCTGCATTAACTCTCTGTTAACCTGTTAACACATGCTAATGTGAATCTGCTAACTGGCTAATGCTTCCATTTCCATTCCCCACCCATGACAAGCCCTCCAAAAAATAAATGCATGATTAGCATTGCACTGACATTTTAACCACAAAACACTTTAGTGCCTTATACGGTAAGCGTTCTGCCCCATGTTAAGCACACACTAGTGTTTAATGTGGTTTAGTAAAAGGGCCTCAAAGTCTCAAATACGAAATAATTAACTCAAATTAGAACTAAAAATCTTGAGATCAAACTCTGCAAGCAATGCAACACTGGAGAAAAAGAATGCATTTCCTTCTGTACTACGCAAAATACAAAGTTATCAGGGTTGCACATTTCAAAAGCTGACATATTAAAACTACCAACTTGGAGAACCAATTAAGGGGCCATTTTACAAAGGGTTGATAGGGTTACCGCACATGTAGGCATGCCAAATCGACACTACTGCCCGGTTAGCGCATCACTAGCGGTAATGTCAAAGTTGGCCACACTGCTTCCCTGGTCGAAATATATTTTTCTATTTTCTACCTCGGGGGGCATGCCCAGCGGTAACTGGCAGTGCAGCCAAACTGTGCACGCTGAATGAGTACCACACGTGTCACGCATGAGATTCTTTACCGTACGGTCAATGGATGGCGGTAAGAGCTCAGGCAGTAAATGACCGCATGCTACCTTTAATTCTAGTGCATGCCCCTTTACTGCCCCCATTGAAAAAAGCCTTTTTTCCCCCCGCGGTAAAAAAATGGCCCAGCGTGTGCCCAAAATCATGCACCCAGCAACTGTCACAGGCCACTGTTGTTACCGCGGCTTAGTAAAAGGACCCCTAAATGACTAAGGTAGTTTTGATCTATTTTAGGAACCTGCTTTGCTTCCTTTTTGGGGGTTCAAAAGTTGACATATTCCAATTGTTAAACTGAAAAGAAAATGTGTTCTATCTTTGTTGTTTTAGAATTTTATTTTACTAATTTGGGATGGGCCCAGTTTCTCCTTTCCACTTTCCTTGTGTTGATCTTCATCTAAGTTATTTTCCAGGGCCCTATTTTCATTTCTTGTCTTCATCTATCTCTGACGCTGATCTTTTCTCATCATTTTTTTCTTCATTTCTCTCTTCTCTGCATCTCTACTTGCTGCTAGAGTTTACCTCTCATTCTCCCCTTCTCTCACCTTCCAGTTCTTAAGTCTTATCCATCTTCCTTTCCACCTTTGCACCTTCCTAATCTTCATTTTATCTTCTTCCATTACCTCCTTATCTATGCTTTCATTCCCCCCCCCCCCCCCCAATTTGGCACATAGCAGGAGACATGTTTAATTACAAGTCATCTCCTACTGCTGTAGAAACAGTTTTGCAATAATTCACTATATTTTGAGGTGCATCCCTTGAGTCAGGCTCGGTGGTAGTAATAGCAATTGACATGCAATTAAATGAGTCTCTTACTGCCAGACATAGCTAAGGGAGTACTGAAGTTCTGAAGTTGAACTCTGCTTAAAATTGCCCATCAGATTTTTCCCAGACCTCCTATACTGGGTGCCTATGCTTGGTATCCTCCATGCTAGACTCAGGATCTGGTTCCTAATTTATTGAGGTGATTTTGGCATCTTGGGGCCCGTTATTCAGCCAGCAGCAATCAGCATTTTGCTAACCGCTGCCTGTGTTAAACCCAGAAATTCAAAGCCAGGCCATGTCCAGGTACCAGCATTGAATTTCCTGGTTTCCAGAGCTGGATAATGCATAGCTGGTTAAGAGGGTCATTTACAAAGGCGTAGTTGCATTTTTAGTGTATGCTAATGATTACTTACTTCTATTTTGAGACTTTCAAAAGGAACGCCTTGTCAAATACCTGTTAATTTATTTATTTAAACAAAACGTAGATTCCGCTCAGCAGTGGTGTAGCCAGACAGCCAATTTTGGGTGGGCCTGAACCCAAAATGGGTGGGCACAAATTCTTTCTGCACTGTCCTATCCTTACCTCAAAATATAAATACTTTAGCTAATGAGGATCCCTAAGCTCTGTCAGCTGAAGATTTTCTCTAAAGGTGGCCAGAACTCCTTTTTACCAAGTTTGGCAGGTAGCAGCAATTTTCCAAAAGCCACTAATGCCAGCACACTATTCATGCTTAGTTTGCTGGTGGCTCAAGGATGCTGTAGCCAACTGCAGAACTTGGTAGAAAAGAATTCTGGTTATCTTTGAAGGCGGTCCTCAGCTGATGAGAATTCCAAAATCAGCAACCCAATACTTAACTAAATACGACAATGGCACAGCGCTGAAGAACAAGCATAGCATAGGGAGCTATGCTTGTTCTTCAGCGCTGTGCCATTGTGGCATTTAGCTAAGTATTGGGTTGCTGATTTTGGATTTCTCATTTTATTATACATTTATACATAAAAGTGATAAAAATTAAACGATTAATTTATGATGATAAAATCTTGGTCCAGTTTAGGAGGCAAATGATTAATACATACAATAGGCTGCAGATCTGGAATAGCTTAGCGCTATAGGAGATCACATAGCCTATATGATTTGCTTTAAGAAGCCTCCTATCTGGCCTTTTCTAGTTAAGCTATTTGTTTTGCACTACTTTATATGATTACTAGCGCATCGACAGACCCTCACCAAATACAGAACAAGGGATCATAAATTAGAAATAAAATTATTTAGACAAAAAACAGAAATGCATTTCCTTTTCTATGGAACATAGTACAAAAGCATTTGCTATGCTCATTTCCAAAAGCTGCTGAGAAATCTAGCAGTACTAACATTGAGGCAAATCCCGTGTCTCAGTTTCTGTGAAGATCATCTAGTAGGAATACAAGGACTATTTCTGTTCTATAACAGGATCTGAATCCAGACTGACATGGATTTAGCCAGTTTTTCTCGTCTAGCCTATCACTACGTTGATTACCAGACTGTTTGTTTCTATAAATTTTCCTAGAAATGAGATGTTAAATACTGGCTAGTAACTTTAAAGTTTTGTCTTGGTCAAGTTTGACCTTCTTTAGCAAAGGATGCACCATTGCCATTTTTAATACTGTTGGTAAATTGTCCATTAGAAAGACAGGAGCTCATGATTTTTTTGGCACCTTCTATGGGCCCTCTTGCCTGCAGCACTGTCTTTGATGGGCAGGGGTCGAGGAAGCAGGTAATTGTACAATAGTACACTGTACAACTCAGAGGCGGTAAACTGGGAACACAAGTGCCAAACATCTGGGATATCCATACCGATGAATGCCAACCACCTTTCCACATAGCTTTTCTAGGGCTTGATTCACTATGATTTTTGATCTCTTCTGCGACAATGCTCACATGTGTATAATGTCCTGAAAATCTTGGTGATTATGTATGATGTCAAATTTCATGATAATAACATAACAGAAAACATTTACCACACACAGTACCAATTTATATTGTGCTAGCAATGAAAGCAAGGTATCACCTTACCTTGGGCCGTTATAGATTCTTTGTTGTCTTGCATATTGGAGATTGCTTCTGAGATCCTGGTTGTGAATCGATCCAATTACATTGTCTACGTTGGATGGGCTATCAAATCTGTCCGCCACCAGCAGCATGACTCTAATACACAGACAGAAATATCTCACTACAACAAATCTGGGTTTGGTCTGTACATATAATAATTTTTGGCTATCATTCTTTGGCCTGATCTTGCTTGTAAAGGAGATCATGGTTGTTATGGCATCGAAGCATCCCTGAGCAAAGAAAAGTTTTACCTGGTAAGCCCTCATTATGGTGGCTGCTTAAGGTCTCAGCTATTAACCATCTACAGTAACCCAAAAAGAGGTCTAACTATTTGTAAACTTAATCCTCTTACTAATCTAAAGAAGTCTTGAAATACAAAGACCCAAGTAGAAGCACTTTTTCAGTTTAATGTAAGTCCTCTTGACACACACAAACAAATAGAAAGCCATTACTCCTGAAGGACTTGAATAACAAAGGGACATAAGAGAAAAGAACTGGGCTTTGCATGTAATAAAGAACAGTTTAATATAAATACTGTGCCGCTGGCTGAACATGTTTCTTTTCCCATAGTTTCTACTGAAGAGCTCATTATGGACAGCTCTAATAAAATGACATGCCATTTATTTCCAGTGGGGGTTTTTTCCTATTAGAGAGAACAGTTTCTCTGCTATGCAAAATGCCTCACAAAACCTAGTCCTGTACTAAATTAGTAATGAAGTAATTTGATCATTTTATGGACAGAATGAAACTGTTTTATCATTGTAATGGCCTAGTTTATTAGTGAAAGGCACTTTTTTCCTTGATTCTATACATTAATTTAGAATTTTAAAATGTCTAAATGATTGCACTCAGAATAAAATATCTTCCCATGCAGCCTGTTCAATGAAAACATCATAAGGGACAGGAGTCCCTACTACAGGACATGTGTCATACCTATTGTTGCTTTCTCAGTGACTTCAAGGGAGTAGTTTAAGAGTTGAAAGCTTTGTGGTTTCAATCATTCTAGATTTTTTATGCTATTATGGGAAAAAAGGGCAACATCTGTAAAGTCAACCTATACTAGTGCCAACGGATTGGAAAAGTTCTAGATCTAGAGGCAGTAAACAGAAGAGACTGACTTGGATTATGGTAGTTATCATGGAGATGCAGTTCACAAAGACACAAGACTGCTATGTGGTAATACGGGGCAATAATCAATCAGGAAAGACAGGTTAGGAGAGAAAGGGAAGATGAATGGTGGAAGACATGGAGGGGCATAATCGAACAGAAACGCCTACTCCATGGGCGTCTTATCTCCGGAGAACGGGTCCGTGAAGGGGCGGACCGAATCGTATTTTAGAAAAAACATGGACGTTATCTTTTTTTGAGCTGGGCGTTTTTGTTTTTTCAGCGATAATGGAAACCGAAACGCCCAGCTCAAACACGAATAACTCCAAGACATTTATTCGTGGAGGGGCCAGGATTCGTACTGCACCGGTCCACCTCACATGCCAAGACACCAACCGGGCACCCAGGGGGCACTTTTACAAAAAAAAAAAAAAAGGTAAAACAGCTCCCAGGTGCATAGCACCCTTCCCTTGGGTGTTGAGCCCCCAAAATCCCCCTCAAAACCCACTGCCCACAAGTCTACACCATTACTATAGCCCTAAGGGGTGAAGGGGGGCACCTACACGTGGGTACAGTGGGTTTGGGGGGCGGTTTGGAGGGCTCCCATTTACCAGCACAAGTGTAACAGGTGGGGGGGGGGGGGATGAGCCTGGGTCCACCTGCCTGAAGTCCACTGCTCCAGTGACCTGCATACTGCTGCCAGAGAGGTGGTATGACATTTGAGGGTGAAAATAAAAAGTTGTGAAACGGCATATTTTGTGGTGGGAGGGGGTTCGTGACCACTGGGGGAGTCAGGGGAGGTCATCCCCGATTCCCTCCAGTGGTCATCTGGTCATTTAGGGCACTTTTTGGGGCCTTATTCGTGGAAAAACAGGGTCCAGGAAAAGTGCCCTAAATTCTCGCTAAAAACGCATATTTTTTTTACATTATCGGCGAAAGGCGCCCATCTCTGATCGGCAGATAACCTCGCCCCAGTTCCGCCTTCACCACGCCTTCGACACGCCCCCATCAACGTTGTCCGCATCCGCGACAGAGTGCAGTTGAAAACGTCAAAATTCGGCTTTTGATTATACCGCTTTATTCGTTTTTGGGAGATAAACGTCTATCTCCCGATTTGGGTCACAATATAGGCGTTTGTCTCTTTCGATTATAAGCAGGATAGAGATTTAATCAAAGTTGTTCACAATATTGCTACGAATGGGGTAGTGCTATTATAACCCTGTATTTATAGCTCCCAAAGCCTAATTTACCCTCTATCTGCATTCAAATAATTTAATTTGTATGCTTCAGTCTTACATAGAGAAAGGAGTCTTGGTGCCATGTTTTAATGTGCACTTTCCAACTTGTTTAAGACTGAACAATGCTGTTTTATGTTTCTGTTTATTTCACATATAGTCATGTACAGGAGCGAAATGGGGAGAAGAAAGGCCAGTATTCAAAAGATTTCATTGGGTTTGATGTGGACAAATGTTTGTTTTTGAAAATATTTCCTCCCTTCCATGCTGACCTGTACCTGGTTAAGGGCAAGATTTCTGAAAGATGTTACCATACTACCACATGCTAACACGTATTGGCACATGTGTAATAGACCTCATGTCCCATTTTATGCAATGTATCCTGTTTAATAATAATGCATGGTAACTGCATTAGCACACACTAACACAACAGCACACTTCATAAATCTGGCCTTAGAAGAAAGTGTGCTTGAGATATCTCAGGGACACAGTTATAAGTTAGCCAGACAGTGCAGTTATAAATATCTTGCCACTGCAATTGGTTAAACCTAAATGATGGCATCAGGCCTACAGCTATCCAGTTGCATTCAATGTTTGCACTTAACTGGTAAAGTCTGCTGAATACTTCATTAAAGAGATCCACATAAACTCTTCTGAATAATTTTAATGTTGATCACCTCATTGAATACTGACCACAGAATAATTTGGTTGAGCAAAGTAGTTGTCATAACTCTTACCAATAAGGTTCTTCCATTCGGTATCCAGATCTGCTTGGTTTGCAAGGCAGCCTTTTAGCACGTTATGGCAATAGTTGGTGCATGGCTTAAGGTTAGGCATTCCTCGGCAGAGTGGGCAGTACATCAGTTTCATGTTGGCACGAGTGCACTCATGGCTCAAGGATACCTGGAAATAAAAAGTACAATTGGTACCCACAAAGCAAGAATGGAAAGGATAGGAGACATTTAACCTGAAGTACTGTCCGTTTAGATGACCAGTTTCCATTTTAGTTTGATGAACACTAACAATCAAATATGGATACCTGATACAGATCCTGAATATCTTTCTTATATTTTTTTCTTTGACTTTATTCTGTTATTCCATTTTTGGTTTAGTACATCTGATTCTATATAAATATGTACTCAGCATGATTTCATTTGATTTCCTCTAACTCTATAAATAGCGCACAGTTATAGAATAGACCCAACTTATGTGGGTAACATAGAGGGGCATAATCAAAAGGCGCTGGCCATCTCTATGGGCGGCCATCTCTGGCGCCGGCACCACAAGCAGGCGAAGCCAACCGTATTTTCGAAAAAGATGGCCGGCCATCTTTTTCTTCGCTAATACGGTTGGGCCCAGCCAAATATCAGAGTTCACCGGGTCTGAGAAGGCCGGCATCATTTTTCGGCCATAATGGAAAAAAATGCCGGCGATCTCAAACCCGGCGAAATGCAAGGCATTTGGTCATGGGAGGAGCCAGCATTTGTAGTGCACTGGCCCCCCTGACATGCTAGGACACCAACCGGGCACCCTAGGGGGCACTTCTAAAAATTTAAAAAAAAAATTGTTCCCAGGTGCATATCTCCATTCCCTTGGTTGTTTAGCCCCACAAATCCCCCCAAAACCCACTCCCCACAACTCTACACCATTACCATAGCCCTTATGGATGAAGGGAGCACCTACATGTTGGTACAGTGGGTTTTGGGGTTTTTTGGAGGGCTCAACATTTACCACCACAAGTGTAACAGGTAGGGGGGGATTGGCCTGGGTCCACCTGTCTGAAGTGCACTGCACCCACTAAAAACTGCTCCAGGGACTTGCATACTGCTATCAGGGAGCTGGGTATGACACTTGAGGCTGGCAAAAAAGTTGTTGTTTTTTTGGGGTGGGAGGGGGTTGGTGACCACTGGGGGAGTAAGGGCAGGTGATCCCCGATTCCCTCCGGTGGTCATCTGGTCAGTTGGCGCACTTTTTTGAAGCTTGGTCGTGAGAAAAAAGGGACCAAGTAAAGCCGGCGAAATGCTCGTCAAGCCTGGCTTTTTTTTTCATTTAGCGAAGCCGGCCATCTCGTGAGCACGCCCCCATCCCGCCCCTGTCCTGCCTTCACTACCCTACCGACACACCCCTTTGATGTTTCGCCGGCTCCGATAATACCGATTTTGCCGGGTTCAGGAGATCGCCGGCCATCTCCCGATTTGTGTCTGAAGATGGCTGGCGATGACTTTCGAAAATGAGCTGGATAATTACTTAATTGTCTTTTGATTGTCACTTAACTAGTGATAACTATTAATAATTGAGTCTTATCTAGGACTAATCTGCAATTATACATGTGGGTTATGACCCTATTTTATAAAGCCGACAACAAAGATACTGTATCATTTTTTAGTTAGTTGGAATATCAAATAGCAAATATGATAGCCCAGTGCAATTTTTAATGGCACCGAGACAGCTCCCAATCTTCACTGGTCCATATATATTAAAGAGAATTTTATATAAAGCCATCCACACTTTTAATATTCATTATTTTATGCCTTATATATTTTATATTTTAGTCTCTTTTTTATATATTTTAATCCATTTTTCATCAATCATCTTAAAATCCTTTCTACCTAATTTATGAGCTTAGTACTGAAAATCAGGGCTAAGTTCCTAACTTCTTTTCCCCGCCCTAAATCCTTCCCTGTTGCCAGACACTTTTTATGTTCCTATAAGAGTTTGGTGAAATTTTGAGGAAAAATGTATGCACATCAGCCCAAGTAAATTTTGAAAGAGGTCAATTTATAAGCATAACTCTCAAAGCGGTCCTTTTACTAAGCTGCGGTAAAAAGTGGCCTTAGCATGCCCTTATATGGGTTTTTCCCACACACTAAGGCCATTTAAATTAAATACTTTTTTTTGTTTAAACTTTTTATTTTTACAAAAAAACTTAATGAGATAAAGCAACTGATCACAACATAACAACCTTATAACTGAGCTCAGTGCAAATTCCTAACATGTTTATAATTCTATCCCAAACAGGTACCCAAAATTGTTTTCAATTCACACAGGCAAACAACATGAGTTCCCATAGCAGACCCACAGAACCACCAGCCCCCAATTCTTCAACATTGGAAGGAATCTATAGGGCTCTATGAGCCACATAATAGAGAGACTGAGGGGGGTCGTTTACTAAACCGCGGTAGTGTTTTTAGCTCGTGGTAGAAATCAGCTGGCGGTAAACGCCAAGATGCCCAAGAAATATAATGGCCATCTCCACGTTTATCACCAGTTGATTTCTACCATAAGCTAAAAACACTACCATAGCTTAGTAAGAGACCCCCTGAGTGACCACTGCTGATAGTGATGGCCTGCACACTTTAGCCCAAAAAGTTTCTTAATGTGGATCTGGAAGACTTTTTCTCAAATCAAACTCCAAAACTCGCTCAAGCACAACACAGGTATACCCCCCACAAGACTTCATCTTCTTGTATATAGTAGATGCCTTTTTGGGAGGGTTTGCCAGAGCCAGACAAAAATCAGTCAATTCAGGAGGTGAGAAACTGCCTGGTGCTCTGCAAGCAATGCTTTAGCTGCATCCACTGATAATGATGCCTACTTTGTAGTTTATATTCCCCCTCAAGCAGCTCAAAAGTCTTAAATTTAATCTCCAGAAAAAGCTGATGCACAAATTAAATACCCCTAGCCTGCCACTCAGGCCAGCTGAACACTTCATCTTGAATCTTTAGCTCAGGATTAAATCAGAGAGAAATAACCTTTTGCCCACTGGATCACAAACTTTATAAGCCCTGGTGTATCAATTGTCAAGGGATTATGAAATACAGTATAAGTCTGGAAGTCTGGACCACCAGAAAATCTGGACCCTTCAAATTTTCTTGCCGACTGTCTGAGAATGCAGACTCCCTCCTCCTCCCCCTTACACGGTACAGCTTCTCTGCCAGCCTTGCATGCTCTCCCTCTGCTCCCAGACCTTCATGCACTCTCCCAGCCCCCCCCCCCCCCCCACCATGGCCATGCCTCTCCCCTTTCCTACCCTCCTCGCAAAGAAAGGAAGTTGCATCAAAACAGGCGATACAGCCCGGTGAATGCTTGAGGCAGCCAGTGAATAAGGCTGCCACTGCCACTGGACTGAGAAGACTTCAGAACTTCAGGTTAGAGAGGGAGCAAGCAGGCAGGGCTGGGAGTGGGGGGAAAGAAGCCTGAAAAACCTGCCTGAGCAAATGACTCAGAAAATGGACCAACTATTGCCTTCTCTGCAACCACCATCTGCCCAATCAGCAAGCTGTGACACATCAGCAGCCATCAGATAAGCATAATGCTATAACTTAAAATCTGGAAAATTAACACCCCCTTTATTTTTGACCAAGTTCCTCAAAGCAATTCTTGGTGTTTTACCCTTCCACAAAAATCTGAACATTTTTCTTTCTAATATTTTATAAAAGAAATCAGGATATGGAAGAGGTAGCATACTCAAAATATAATTTATCTTAGGCACCTGTACCATCTTGACAGGGTCCAGATGCCCCCACCAAGACAGATATAAGGGTAACAACTTCAAAAGGATGCCATCAATTAACCGCAGCATTACCTCTCTGTTCATTTCTAAAGAAGGGTTCACAGAATTCCCATACTGATTTTCAACTGTATGATTTTCAACTGTATGATTTTCAACTGATCAGGAGCCATTTTGTTTTTAGGGCTTTTTACCCACTGTGGTAAAAATGGCCCTGGTGCATGGGAAAAACAGCCCCTGCCACAGGGCCCTTTTTCCCACAGCTTGGTAAAAGTTACTTGCCCAACACATGTCAATAGGGAAAGTGGCATGTGAACCCTGGATTCCTGCCCACTGCTTTAACCACTAGACCACTCGTCCTAAGTCGATTGGATTAAATGACTCACAAGTTGTGTTGTGTAGGCTGCTACATTTACTAACCTCTCTAGAGCAGGGACTGTCTCTTACATGCACCTGGTATGCAAACAGCAGTACTACAGAAATATGTGGTAACAGCAGTAATATAGCACCTTGTGTAGTTGAGGAATTTGTTTTTAAGCAACATTTTAAAGCAGATTCACAGTGGCGTACCTACTGTGGTTGGCACCTGGGGCGGAGAACCCCCTCATCCAGGGACATCACCTCACCCGCCCTCCCTCCCTCCCTCCCTTCTCCGAGCAAGGGGGTGCACCGACCAGTCTCGCGGCTGTCGGTTGTGGCGGTCCCTTGCCCCGGAACTTGACGTCAGAGGGGGTAGGGGACTGACAGTGCTGACAGCCCTGCAACTGCTCAGTGCACCTCTTTGCTGTCTGCACCCAGGGCAGACCACCCCCACTTCCCCACCCTTGGTACGCTACAGCAGCTTCATTTATCTAAGGAGTGGCTTTCAAAAGACTTAACCATTTAACTTTAGGGGTTAGCTTCTCTTGCCCATTTAACATTGGTCCCTTCTGAATGGACAATTTTAACTGGCAAAATTGCCCAAGGCACAAAATTTAGGGGGAAGTTAACTAAGTTGAAGAAAATATGGCATTTTACTGCAGTTTAGTTTACAGTGGGAATCACTAACCTGCAGCAATGCAGTACTGAAGTTAGTGACTCCTGTGGTATAAGAATAACTCGGCCTGCTATTAACCTAGCATGCTGCACTATTATACTCCTAGGGCTGATGTGGTACAGAAAGACCTTATAGTTTGGGGAGCTATCCCCCTCAAGGACCCACCCCCAAACATACCCCCCAATTCCGAAGACACCTACCTCTCAAGGATATATTGGTCTTCATTTTATGTCTTATTTGCATTTGATATGTGCACAAACCTCCACTTAAACATTTATCTTACATAAATGTCTAACTCCCAGTTTTACAAAGCTGGAGATACGCATTTATCAAACCTAAGTGCATGCAAAGGGAAGGGGGGACATAGTCTGGGACAACAGCATGGGAAGTTCAATATGAAGACACAACAGGAAAGGGCTTATTCAAGACTGAGTGTTCCAGACTTCAAAAGAACTAACTTTGTCAAGATGGGAGGGAATACCTCAAAGGAGGAATTAGTTGGATGGGAACAGCTGAAGGAAGTAGAACAACAGTGGACAAAACTGAAAGGAGCTATTTTAAAGGGGACAAACATTTATGTTAGAAAGTACATAAAAGTAAGAGGAAAAGAAGGCTGCTTTGGTTCTCAAATGTAGTAGCTGAAAAGGTAAGGGAAAAAAAGCTAGTCTTCATAAATTATAAGACACTGCAGAAAGAGTAAGACAGGAAAAAATACCTGTAAAAGATATGAGAAGCTGGAAGAGCTGTCAGAAAAGCAAAATGGAAGAAAAGACAGCCAATACGGTAAAACTGGGGGTGAACACATTTTTTTTTAGATATGTATGTGATAGGAGGAAGTGGCAAAATGGCATTGTGAGGCTCAAGGTTGACGAGGAGGAATATTTATTTATTTATTTTATTTATATTATCATAGATCAGGTTCAATGTGATTAACAGTACAAAAAGTGATTTGGGATACTATACCTTAAGTAATAATAACAAAATAAATGAAAATTGAGTAATTACAATATATAATATGGAAACAAATGCTAGACGCAAAAAGGTAACAATTTATGTCATTCATGTATAATAATAATAATAGAATGGAACCGAGACATATAGATTGACGTGTAGATCCCATTTTTGCAACTGGAATAGTGAAGGGTTAGATAATCCCTTGAACCAGGGACAGTGTTGAGACGGGGGAGATCAATTAAAGGTTGCATATAATCACGGGTTAAGCCATATAGGGTTTTGAAAACAAATGTACATAGTTTGAATGTTATTCTGGCTTTGATTTGGAGACGGTGTAACTTTATAAGCAAAGGGGCTGTACTTTCAAATCTTATAGCCTTGTAGACTATCTGGCTGCTGTATTTTGAGCCATCTGCAATTTTTTCCAAGGAAGATTCCTTACAGCCAGCACAAATGGCATTACAATAATCGAAGTGTGATAATTAATGTTGGTACTAAGGTTCTAAACATATTATTAGGGAAGAGATGCCTGATTCTTTTTAGTTTCCACATTACTTTAAAGGTTTTTGTGATGACTGCTTGGACTTGGATGTCAAATAACATGTAGGAATCAATGGATAAGTTACATTATCAATTGTGAAGTTGTGATGCTTAAGACATGGTGAAGGTTAGATAATAACAGAAATTTTGTTTTCTCTCTATTCAATTTTAGCTTATAGGTGGAGGTCCAATTCTTCATCAAGTCAAGACCAGATTTGATGATAGATAGCACTTCTTCAACAGAATCTTTGAAAGGGATGTAGATGGTTACGTATAAATAAAATTATTATAACTATGGGCATTGAGCACATTTACTAAGGGGGACATCATAATATTGAAGAAGATGGTTGAAAAGGGGGATCCCTGTGGGACTCTGCAGTCTGGAGCCCATTGCGGGGAGATGGAATTAGGAGATTTGACTTGATAGGATCTAGATTTTAAAAATCCTCGGAACCAATTTAGGACAGACCCTCCTATACCTAAGTTGTCCATTAGTGCAAATAGCAAATTATGGTCTACCACATCGAATGTACTTGACATATCAAATTGCATAATCATGATCTTCCTGCCTAGGCTAATTTATTTTCTGAAGTTAGCAATTAATGTGGTTAGGACTGTTTCCATGCTGAAATTGGGCCTGAAGCCAGACTGTATATGTAGAATAAGTAGAAGCTGATAAGGATAAAGCTGAACTGCTTAACAATTATTTCTTTTCTGTGTTCATGGCTGAAACAACTCACTAATCACCTAAATAAACACTCAATCCTGCACGAATCTCAATCAGGATTTCGATCGAACTACAGCACAGAAACAGTACTAGTAACGCTAATGAACAAATTTAAACAAATAATTGCATCTGGCAATAATATACTTCTCTTACAATTTGACATGTCTAGTGCCTTCAACATGGTCAACCATGGAACACTACTACATATCCTGGAATACTTTGGAATTGGAGGCAACATTCTTTACTGGTTTAGAGGATTCCTGACAACAAGATCATACCAAGTAACGACCAAAGCGGCGACATCAGCCCCATGGCTACCAGAATGTGGAGTTCCTCAAGGATCCCTCCTCTCACCAACCCTCTTTAACCTAATGATGATACCACTAGCCAAGCTACTAGACAATCAAAATCTTAACCCATACATATATGCAGATGATGTCACGATCTACATCCCGTTCAAGCATGACCTAAAGGAAATCACCAGGAGAATTGAATCAGGGACGAGCTATGGACGTAATCTACTTAGATTTCAGCAAAGCTTTTGACACGGTTCCTCACAGGAGGCTCTTAAATAAACGGGATGGGCTGAAGATAGGACCCGAAGTGGTGAACTGGATTAGGAACTGGTTGACGGACAGAAGCCAGAGGGTGATGGTGAATGGAATTCGCTCGGAGGAGGGAAAGGTGAGTAGTGGTGTGCCTCAAGGATCGGTGCTGGGACCGATTCTGTTCAATATATTTGTGAGTGATAATTGCCGAAGGGTTAGAAGGTAAAGTTTGCCTATTTGTGGATGATACTAAGATCTGTAATAGAGTGGACACCCGGGAGGGAGTGGAAAACATGAAAAAGGATCTGAGGAAGCTAGAAGAATGGTCTAAGGTTTGGCAATTAAAATTCAACGCAAAGAAATGCAAAGTGATGCACTTAGGGAATAGAAATCCTCGGGAGACGTATGTGTTAGGCGGGGAGAGTCTGATAGGAGCGGACGGGGAGAGGGATCTTGGGGTGATAGTATCTAAGGATCTGAAGGCGACGAAACAGTGTGACAAGGCGGTGGCCGTAGCTAGAAGGTTGTTAGGCTGTATAGAGAGAGGTGTGACAAGCAGAAGAAAGGGGGTGTTGATACCCCTGTATAAATCGTTGGTGAGGCCTCACCTGGAGTATTGTGTTCAGTTTTGGAGGCCGTACCTTGCGAAGGATGTAAAAAGAATTGAAGCGGTGCAAAGAAAAGCTACGAGAATGGTAAGGGAATTGCGTTACAAGACGTATGAGGAGAGACTTGATGACCTGAACATGTATACTCTGGAAGAAAGGAGAAACAGGGGTGATATGATACAGACGTTCAAATATTTGAAAAGTATTAATCCGCAAACGAACCTTTTCTGGAGATGTGAAGGAGGTAGAACGAGAGGACATGAAATGAGATTGAAGGGGGGCAGACTCAAGAAAAATGTCAGGAAGTATTTTTTCACGGAGAGAGTGGTGGATGCTTGGAGAACTCTTTTATTAAAAAAGAAACGCAAAGCCATACAGAAACATATAACCCCAAACCAAATATATACAAACAAGTCCCCCACCTTAAATGCCCTCCCGCGGGAGGTGGTGGAAATGAAAATGGTAACAGAATTCAAGCACGCGTGGGATAAACATAAAGGAATCCTGTTGAGAAGGAATAGATCCTAAGGAGCTTAGCCGAGATTGGGTGGCACAGCCGGTGGCGGGAGGCGGGGATAGTGCTGGGCAGACTTATACGGTCAGTGTCAGAGCCGGTGGTGGGAGGCGGGGCTGGTGGTTGGGAGGCGGGGATAGTGCTGGGCAGACTTACAAGGTCTGTGCCCTGAAAAGGACAGGTACAAATCAAGGTAAGGTATACACAAAAAGTAGCACATATGAGTTTATCTTGTTGGGCAGACTGGATGGACCATGCAGGTCTTTTTCTGCCGCCATCATCTACTATGTTACCAAAGAAATAATCCAAAGCTTCCAAATCATGCACTCCTGGGCGGATGCATTTCAGCTAAAACTCAACACAGGAAAAACACAATGTCTTATACTCACCTCACAACACAAAGCAAATAAATTCACCACCATAGCCACCCCAAACTTCTCCCTCCCTGTCTCAAATAATCAGAAAATTCTGGGAGTCACCATTGACCGACATCTCACACTTGAAAATCACATGAAGAATATAACGAAGAAAGTGTTGCACTCCATGTGGAAACTTAAAAGAGTAAAACCTTTCTTCACAAGGGACATCTTTCGCAACCTGGTACAGTCAATGGTATTAAGTCACCTGGACTATTGTAATGCACTTTTCGCTGGTTGTAAAGAACAGACCATCAAGAAACTCCAAACAGCCCAGAACACCGCAGCCAGACTCATACAGCTCCCATGCTAACAATGAACTAATTGGTTAGTATGCAGTGATGCAGCTGCGCTGATTAGCACTGGGCACACCTACTCTCTGCCCCCAAACATGCCCCCAGCGCTAAAAAATATTTTCCATTTTTAACACGTGCGCCAAACACAAAACTACCGAGGGATGCCTGAGCACGTCCCATGGTAGTAGATTTTAACCTGCAGCAAGCATGTGTTAGTGAAGGACCCCATAGTTAGTATTTTGACAGGTAATCATACATTTGCACGGGAACTTAAAAAAACAAATGTCGCTCCCACTGCAAGAACTCAAGGCTTCAAATCTAGAAATCTCTTGCGCTTCAACTGAGTGGCTCTCACCACATCAGGAAGCATCCTTTACTTCTGACCACAGTATTGAGATTGTATCCCTCTCATTTACAAACACAACCAATAATGTAGTTCAATGTTGAAAATCGTCTGAGATGTCTCCAAAAATTTGGTCAAATCAAGTTCAAAGAATCAGTAACAATCAAATTCATCTCTGTACCTTTGGTGGTATGAGCAATTTTACCCTGAGGTAAATAATACAAATTAGATATTAATACTGTATCTACAAAAGGCATTAAAAATACTTCCTTTAATTACTTGTGGAAACAGGATCTCAGGAGACAACATAGGAGTCATTGGAAAATTTAAATCCCTGAAATTTTTAAGCTTAAAGGTATTTTCTAACTGCTCATACTTAAAATGTAAGCTTAAACTACCTTTAACCCTGGAGGTACTCCAAGCTCCTCAAACATTTCCCCCATTCAGAAAGTCCAAAGTCAAAGTTTTGAGAAGCCTGAGAGATATAATCACAAACTTGAGAGTGGAAATTTCCAGCATAGACTCAACTTTCATCACAGATTTCCAGATGTCCACTAAAGGAATACCAGAAGGAACCTGCTCTCCAGACCCTGATTCCAGATCAGAATGCAGCATTGGAGCTGGAATTCTATATCTGGAAATAGGAATTAGAAAGCTACTGACAAGTCAATTCCAGAATTAACAATTCCAAGGGACGTGGACATTGATATAGGAGAAGAAGTCAAGGAAGTCACAGGTGAGGGTAGGGTAGGGTCCCAGAACTAGACAAAGGTATGGAAGAGACAGTCATTAGACTTATCACAGGAAACTGAACTTTAACATGTTTTCGACTGAACCAGCCAAAGTCTTGGCAGACACCAGTAAAGGGCCTTCTTTACCCTTATGCTTCCTCCCCATCATAAATAGAGGAAAAAAGTAACCACTGAGAGTTCAAAAATTCCATTTACTTAGCCAGACTTCCAGGCTCCGTCAAAACTCTAGAAGGGCATGCCCCCTTGGGCCATGCCCCATGCAGCCACATGCTACAGGCGCTGCTATGCTTTTGAAAATCTTCCTGCTAGGATTTCCCACTGTCAACAAGTAGGTCCCAGCAATGGTGCCCCTGCAATGCCTGTTTTTTTCTGGGTGTGCTCAGCAAAATACCAGTCATGGTTCACCAGGCTCCGACTCAGTTCAGACGCTACTGTGCTTTTGAAGATCTTTCTGCTAGAGTTTCCCACTGATGTCAGCTAGTTTCCGGTAATGGTGTCCCCGCAGTGCCTGTTTCTTCTGGGTCTGCTCAGCAAAATACCAGTCACACTCCATCAAACTCCTGTGATTAAAATTTTTTATTGGAATGCAGCCCTAATATTTATATTACATTCCTCTTTCTATCCCTCCTCCATCACCCTGTGTTTGCAAAGGTTTTTTGTTCTTTTTTTGGTTTTGTAGTTTTGCCTTTCTTCCTGAAAACTGGAAGACTGTTAAGTATTGTGATTCTTTGGTGCTTTGTATTGTGTTTACTATTATCAAAAGCCTAATAAAGAACAGAAAATTTGGAAATTTGGCTAACATCGGTGTTCAATAAACAAGGATGTCATTCAAGATTAAAGAATTTTGTTGTACACTAGAGGTGCCAGAAGAGGGTACTGTTGCATTGCTGTAATATAGTCTGGGTTCTTGCAACTCTGCCACTCGATGACAGAAACACCCAAAAATGCTTGTAGACAATTTATTTTTCAGACTAAATTTAGCATTTTGCTATCAAAGAACATTTTTAAATGTGGGGTCCACTTGAAAAATAACTGAAAATGGACATTTTAAGGCAAGTTGTTAGGGGGGATTATTTCTTCCTGTTTTTCTTTGAGCTTCTAGCACAATTGAAGCCAATCTCTGTTGAACTATGGCATCTCAATACTCAGGGATTTTTGATATTCTGTCCTAGCTCAGGCCCTTATTTACTGACCTGTGTTATTGTGTTAATGTTAATGTGTTAAACCCACATTAAATAACAGGAGCCCCATTATTTTCTATGGGATCTATTACTACCTATGCACTAAACACATACAGTGGTGGAAATAAGTATTTGATCCTTGCTGATTTTGTATAGTTTGCCCACTGACAAAGACATGAGCAGCCATAATTGAAGGGAGGTTATTGGTAACAGTGAGAGATAGCACATCACAAATTAAATCCGGAAATCACATTGTGGAAAAGTATATGAATTTATTGCATTCTGCAGAGGGAAATAAGTATTAATCCCTCTGGCAAACAAGACCTAATACTTGGTGGCAAAACCCTTGTTGGCAAGCACAGCGGTCAGGACGTTCTGTAGTTGATGATGAGGTTTGCACACATGTCAGGAGGAATTTTGGTCCACTCCTCTTTGCAGATCATCTCTAAATCATTAAAAGTTCGGGCTGTCGCTTGGCAACTCGCAGCTTCAGCTCCACTCCATAAGTTTTCAATGGGATTAAGGTCTGGTGACTGGCTAGGCCACTCATGACCTTAATGTGGCTTCTTCCTGAGCCACTCCTTTGTTGCCTTGGCTGTATGTTTTGGGTCATTGTCGTGCTGGAAGACCCAGCCACGACCCCATTTTTAAGGCCCTGGCGGAGGGAAGGAGGTTGTCACTCAGAATTGTAAGGTACATGGCCCCATCCATTCTCCCATTGATGCGGTGAAGTAGTCCTGTGCCCTAGCAGAGAAACACCCCCAAAACATAACATTTCACCTCCATGCTTGACAGTGGGGACGGTGTTCTTTGGGTCATAGGCAAGCATTTCTCTTCCTCCAAACAAGGCGAGTTGAGTTCATGCCAAAGAGCTCAATTTTTGTCTCATCTGAACCCACGCACCACTTCCTCCCAATCACTCTCGGCATCATCCAGGTGTTCACTGGCAAACTTCAGACGGCCGTCACATGTGCCTTCGGAGCAGGGGACCTTGCGGGCACTGCAGGATTGCAATCCGTTATGTCGTAATGTGTTACCAATGGTTTTCGTGGTGACAGTGGTCCCAGCTGCCTTGAGATCATTGACAAGTTCCCCCCTTGTAGCTGGTAGGCTGATTTTCTAACCTTCCTCATGATCAAGGATACCCCACGAGGTGAGATTTGCGTGGAGCCCCAGATCTTTGTCGATGACAGTCATTTTGTACTTCTTCCATTTTTCTTACTATGGCACCACCAGTTGTCTCCTTCTCGCCAGCGTTCTTACTGATGGTTTGTAGCCCTTCCAGCCTGTGCAGGTGTATGATCTTGTCCCGACATCCTTAGACAGCTCCTTGCTCTGGCCATTTTGTAGAGGTTAGGTCTGACTGATTCACTGAGTCCGTGGACAGGTGTCTTCATACAGGTGACCATTGCCGACAGCTGTCTGTCATGCAGGTAACGAGTTGATTTGGAGCATCTACCTGGTCTGTAGGGGCCAGATCTCTTACTGGTGGTGGGGGATCAAATACTTATTTCCCTCTGCAGAATGCAAATAAATCATATACTTTCCACAATGTGATTTTCCGGATTAATTTGTGATGTGCTATCTCTCCACTGTTACCAATAACCTACCCTTCAATTATGGGCTGCTCATGTCTTTGTCAGTGGGCAAACTTACAAAATCAGCAAGGGATCAAATACTATTTCCACCACTGTATATAAGCACATCAATGCATTAATCTGGCTTGTATCAATAATGCAAAGTAGTACACGAGGGCCTTAGTTATCTCACTCATCACCGAGATTGTCCTTAACCAGAAACCATACAGCAGAGCTCCATCCGGCAGCCTCTGATCAATAGGTGGTACTTTACAAGGTAACTGGGAGTCTCTCCCCCACACCAGGGGCTGTAGCACCTCCAACCCCAATCAGCTTAGGGAATGGAAGATCTGACCCAAAAATCAAATCCAGATTCTCCCTGTGGCAGTGCATAGCACCTTCTACTCAGCTGACAAAAAAAGTTTGGTTTTAAATAAATGATATCCTTGTTTCAATTTCTCTCCATTAATGGCCATGCCATTTTTAAAAATTACCATGGAAAAACTTACTGTCACCTATTTTCTAGGTGGTAAGGGCTCCTGCGTTATCTTTGCACTACCAGGTAATGTAGATGGTGCTAATTGGTTAATGCAGGAACGCCCCACTCTCCGCCCCCAACATGCCCCTTTAAAAATACAACAAATTATTTAGCGCAGTTAGCATGCACATTCAAAAATTACCGCGTCATGCCGTAGCACACCTCCCCAAGTAGTCAGTTTTTATTTGCTGCAGTTGGTTTGCATTAGCGGCTAATGAGCTTAATAAAAGGACCCCTTATCTTATTTAACATTTTATACAATTATTATGGAAAAAATCAGAATGATTTACAAGTAAAAAAAAGAATAATAGCAAGAAAAATAGATTAAAACAGAAAAGATAAAAATACAAATATAACAAGTATCAATGCTGAGCCCCATAGACCTGAGCAAACAGTAAGGTCTTCAATCTCTTCCTCCCAAGCTAACTCTAAAACTTTGCAGCCCTTAGGCTGTTCACCTTTTCTGATACAGTATGAGGTAAGTAAATGTGAGAATTTTTACAGATGATTGAATCCTAAGTTTTTCTAATTGATGTATTCCCTGAGCAAGCCTTTCTATTGTAGCTTGCGTTTCAGGGCCTGGAATAGACTTCTTGAGCAGGTATGTCAAGCTCCATCTCTGGCTGCCTTCAAATCTAAGCTAAAGTCCACCTTTTTGATGCTGCTTTTAACTCCTAACCCTTATTCACTTGTTCAGAACCCTTATTTTATCATCCTCACTTGAATATTCCCTTATCTCTTGTTTGTCCTGTTTATCTGTCCTAATTAGATTGTAAGCTCTGTCGAGCAGGGACTGTCTCTTCATGTTCAAGTGTACAGTGCTGTGTATGTCTAGTAGCGCTATAGAAATGATAAGTAGTAGTAGTAATGCACATGACGGTGGTTTTGAATGGAGAATAGCCAGGATAGAAGCCTTGATGACTGGGGCTACTGCTTACAATTTTCAAAACTTGTGCTGTTCAACCCATTTTCTGTTCCTCTTACCATGTGTCTCAATATATGTGTATTCATCTAATATGTATGAAGAAACCTATAACACATCAATTTCTTTCTTTGTCGGCAAGAATCTTATGAAATGGGTTCATTTCTTTGGCACACTCTTTCGACAGTTTTCTGTTTAGGGCTGCCCAGTAGATCAAGTGGCAAGTGTTGTACACCACCATGCAGGTTTCAGTTCGACCTATTCATCAGGCCTTCTGCTTCTCAGGGCAGTTAGGCCTGGAAATGCTTCAATAGTAAGGTTTCCAGTCCCCCCAGGAAGGAAATTGTGGTTATTACTTAAGGGCTTTAAAGAAGGGCTGTGGAGTTGATACCACAAACCTTTGATGACAGCCTCTATTATTCTACTGTCCAACTCCAACTCCTATTATATTAGGCTTTACATTCTTTGTTATGGATCTAAAGTATTGGTAAATATAACTTATTACCACCAGTACTTTAGATCCAGGACAAAGATATGCATATATAAGTATAAAATGATACACTTATCATGTACTATAATAGTTTTGTTTTGGAGGAGTGGCCTAGTGGTTAGGGTGGTGGACTTTGGTCCTGAGGAAACTGAGTTCATTTCCCACTTCAGGAACAGGCAGCTCCTTGTGACTCTGGGCAAGTCACTTAACTCTCCATTGCCCCATGTAAGCCGCATTGAGCCTGCCATGAGTGGGAAAGCGCGGGGTACAAATGTAAATAAAATTTTGAAGCTGGAGTCAGACCAACTCTGACTCCGGCTTCACCCAAAATGGCTTCTGATTCTGACCACACAGCCCTGCTTGAAGTATGTAGTGGCTGGATTTAGAGTCCCGAAGGGAGGTCTGGTGTATGTTCGGTAACCAAGGCCTGTCACTCTAATGACCATATGTGAAGGTTCGTTTTAGATACGTCCTTGAGATCAGAATCGAGACATTCTGGTAGGGATGTGCTCAATTCCACTAGTAATTTACAAAAGGCTCTGCCAAACGTGAAGCATTTTGTAAAATATTAGGGATGGGCATTCATTTGAAACAAATGCCACTCGCCACCATGAGTGTGTACTATGTGCATATAGTGCAAGTTGTCCTTAAACAGTATGTGCTATTTGCACATAGAACAAGCTCTTTCCCATAGCACATGTATGCATGCACATGCACAATAGTTTGCACATGCGTACTTCTGGATCACACAAACATATGCACTGTGAACAGAGCACGCAGTTCACACTATCTCCCTAATTCTATTTGTGTGCGCAATTTAATTGAAAAATGAGCTAATTAGCGCCAAGAATTGGCTTTTTAACAAGCAATTATTGACACTAATTAGATTTAATTGGCATTTACGCATGATCTGCAAAAGGGGCACGGAAATGGGAGGGTCGTGGGCCTAATGGAGGCATTCTTAAAATTAACACGCATTGTTATAGAATAATGGGGATATGCGCCTAATGTAGGAGCGTGCATTTGCACCATGTTTCAGTTGGTACAACTGGCCATGCCTAAAGTTAGGTGTGATTTATGGGCATCAGCACTATTCTATAAACCGTGCCTAACTTTAAGCGTGACTTTTAGAATAGCACTTTTTTCGGTGCCAATTTTTTATAGCGCCATATATAGAGTCTAGCCCTGTATGCAAATAGCATGCACTATTTAAGGAGAATGTGCACTTAAAGTTTGGTTTGCAATTTTGGGAGTGGATCAGAGGTCTGCATCTAAAGTAATTAGCTAAATTAATGATTACAATCAATAATTGGCCTTAACAAGCTATACTGATTACACATGGATTTGTGATCTGCACCTACTCTATAACCTGTGTGCCCAATTCATCTAGAATTGGGCATGGCCCAAAGGGGGCATGGCCATGGGAGGGGCATGGGCGGATCAAGGAGGTTCTCAAGATTTAGGTGAGGAGTTACAGCATACTTCCATTTCCGCGCCTAACCAACTGTAGGTAGGTGCAAGCATTTACACCAGCCTTTGGTAAGCATAAATGCTTGTGCCTAAAGTTAGGTTTCGTCGTCCTTCTTCAGGGAAGAGGTATGCATCTCATTTTCTGCCTTTACTCATGAAAAGAATGCACTATATGCGCATGAGTAAAGGCAGAGAATGAGATGCAAACCTCTTCCCTGAAGAAAGACGACGAAACCTGGCCATGTTGGCAGGGGTTTGACTCTGTTGAAAATCGCTGCCAAAGCTAAGTATTATGCAATACTATGCGGGATTAAATTGCATCTCAAATTGCACCTTAAAGGTTATGAAGATATGTTATTTTAAGGATCGATATATATAAAAAGTTTTTGAAAAAGATAAAATCGGGTTCATCTATGAAAATTTATACAGCACCACAATATATGGGACGCTGTTCCCAGATGGGATTTGCTGTTATTTATTCTGATGATCCCCGTAAACATACATAAAAATATATATATAAAGAAAAAAGAAAAAAATGAAAAAAGATGTTGAAGTTGTCAGCCTGGACTGTGTGAGATATATAATTTGTGAGTGTTTGGGATTATACAGATGATTTGTGCCTAAAGATAGGCATGAAAATGACTTAAGCTAGTATCCTACAAGACAGTTCTGCAGAGAGAATGCGCACTCAGCATGTATCATTTCAGCGCCTATCTTTTGGCGCCATTTACAAAATCTAGCCCTATATGCACGTAGGACCCGTTTCTATACATGGAACCTAAAATCTAGGCTTATTCTATAAGATGCGCCTACATTCAGTCACGATTTATAGAATATGCTTAGGCCAGGTGGATGCGCCTATATTTAGGCGTGGCCATTTACACCAGTGAAGAGTTGGTGTAAATGCCTATGCCTAAATTTAGGCATGTATGTCCCAATTCATTAACCGCATATGTACATCTAATTGACAGCCCTGACACACTCACACTCCTCCCATTACCACGCCCCTTTTTAGCTGCGTGTGTGGGAATTTATGTGCACCTCTTTATTGAATACGCCTAGAAAAAAGCGTGCATAAATTCCAATTAACTCCAATTAGTTTTGATAATTGGTCATTATAGGCCAATTATCATGACTAAATAGCTTGCTAAGCAATTTAGTAGTGCATGTAAATTGGCCGCATGCACAAAATGCGGAAATCTGTGTATTCCCCTAGTAAAATGGGAAAAGACACATACACATTTAGGCGTACCCAAACTGCACCCCTAAAAATCTCTGTGTCCCAGGAAGCTAGAAATGTAAACAGTGGTTGTGTGAAATCGCTTTTTTACAAAATGTGTAATCATCACCACAAACATGTCTAGATGCTTTTAAAATGACCTTGTGTGTGTTGGAAGGAGGATTACTAGACCCCCTTGCTCTGATTTTGATTGATCTAGAAAAGGGAAAGAACAAACTGCTAGGACACAAATGTTGCAGGATTATAAACCATACCAACATGTGTTGTCACCCTATCCTGTGATTTTCAAGCAGTAAGAGTTAGCAGTACAGCTGTGTCACCCTCTTTAGAAATTCTGAAGAGCATTGGGAAATTTTATCTTGTCTATTTGACCTAATAAAATGTTTCTTTTCATTATTTTAAAAGACAAATCTTACACAGATCAAAAATTTCATTTCCAGTCTTTGAAAAATCCACAGTAAGATTTCAACTGGTCAACTTCATGCATTCTGAAGATCTGCTTCGGACTTCCTCGGTGGACCACAGCCAACTCCAAAGTTAAGTGGCACATTCCTGGCACAGCTTGGTTTAAGTAGGGGTGTAACAGGAGAGTGGGGGTAGGGAATGTTGAGGTGAGAACTCTGACTAGTGCATTGTGTGACTGAATGCACCAGTCAGAGTTCTTTATCTAGAAAGAGGTTGGCGGGATTTTGTTAGACGCAGGGACATTTTTTGTGTGGACAGCCCAGGTGAGTCAAGTTTTTGAGGAGAAGCTGTATTTTTTTTAACTGTGAAGGAGGGTGGTGGGTTGACTGGGGTAAGCTTACCGATAGAACCGTTGCTGTCCCAAATTGTGTTCCTTTGAGGGAGGGTGGTTTTGGCTTCTGTATGGCAGCTGAAGTTGGGGGTCCTCTGGGCTCGCTCCCTTTTTTTCATTCTGCTCCTTGTGTTGCTGGTTAGTGAGGGAAGCAGTCCTGTGCAGGCAGCTCATCGGTGGTGCGGCAGTTTGCAGGAAAAAGGGAGGGGAGGATATTCAGAATTCTGGGAGTGATGGCACCGGCGAAAGAAGATCAGGGAGATAAGGCTGGATGGGGTGGTAAAGGTTGCAGAGTGGCTGGGGAAAGGGAGGTTTGGCAGCCAGTGTGTTTTATTGAAGCTGCTGAACATGGGTCTCCCATGGTACATGGTCACAGAACTGTGTGGACAAGGACAGCGGTTGGTGCTCATGGGACAGCTGCTAGTCAAGTGGGGAAGGTGTCTGGTCAGAGCAGAGCACAACGGGGAACAGAGACTGGTTCCAGTGAACACAGTGGTGGAGGAGCATAGGAGCCTGGGACCTCTATGGCAGTTGCTGGAGCAATGGAGGATACTGGAGGAAGTGACCTGCTGACTGGTGAGTCTAGAATGGAGTGTTAGTGTGGGAGAGGGGGAGGAGAGCACAAATGCCGATACTAGGTTGGCAGGATTACAAGGGTAAGCACACATCATTGTGTAAGAAGCTTCGTGACAAAAAAATTCCTTAAGAATTTGAACGGGTGGGGAAGAGGCTGGATTAGGAGAAACGGTGGCGTAGTTCCAAGGGTTTAGTTCTTTTACAAGTGTGGGAGTCTGATTCCTTCTTCTGAGTCTGATATTTTGCAGGGACAGGGAGGGAGTCTCAGGTCCCTGTTGATGTTAGTGGGTCAGTTCCTGCTCAAATTTCTAGGCAGGGCCACACTCTCTGTGCCATCGCACCCTTAGACAGTCAGTTGTCGCAGAAATGGAAACTCAAGTTTCTAGGGGGGGCCACACTCTCTGCGCCATCACACTCTTGGACAGTCAGTTTCACAGAAATGGAAATGTAGAATTTTGCAGGGTAAGGATGAGGATATAAAGAAAAAGCACTAAGTGCCAAAGCCAATTTTAATTGGCTCCTTGGGTTTCATGTTTATGCCAGTGTACTGGGGGCGGTTAACCTTTCTACTCAGGATTGCTTAAGTATGCTGATTTAATTTTGCAGTTTCTCATGGTACCATAGACTGAGGGACTTGTTTTGAGGGGCGTTTCAAGGGGAGGCCAATCAGTTGTGAAGCGATAAGGCAACATACTTTGATTCAGATAAGTTCACGTTTTGATTTAATTTTGAATAGAGCACTAAGGTGTTAGGCAGTAACACATACAGAAAATTAAGAGAGACCCGATGAAAGAAGTGCTATACCACTTGGCAAAGAAATGTATTGCCCCCAAAAAGTGATTTTTGCTGAGGGCTCTCTTTATCACACATACACACACATATATATATATATAGCAATCAATATTATTGTTTTGTACACAATAGGAGACATCTGGATCTGTATTGCAATTAGCCAGGATTATAAGCAGATAACGAGTCTTGGTTTTTTGTTTTTGATTTAATTTTGCAGGCATACAGGACTTTCGGGGGGGGGGGGGGGTTATGATTAGTATATTAGGAAGAGCTTGGCTTTGGACAAGGCTGATTGGATTTAGGGATGTAGATTATTTTGATTCACTTAGGGGGGAATGATTTATGTTACACCAAAGGTATTTAACTTATTCATCAAATGAAGAGGGCCTTGTTGATTGCTTCCTATGGCAAAGTTGATATGGTCACTGACTGTGCCTAGGAATCTATGGAAAGATGCCGTGAATGTGCGGGCCACTGAAAAGCGGGTTGACACTGAAGTTTCTCATTTTGTTTCCAAATTGGAGGGGTTGATTTTGTCACATCCTTTGTTAACAGTGGACTATCCGGGATAGTTCAGGGTTGATGGGGTTCACTTCTCAGACATTGTTTTGGACATATTTTTGTCTGACATACAAGACATTTTGGAGGCATGTGTGCAACCTAACTTGTCATTCCCTATTCATGGGGGGGGGGGGGGGGGGGGAGCAGTGACAAGCAATGCTGTCACTTCTAGTGGTGGTAATAGGAGAGGCCATTCCCCATAACATAGGATCACAAGAGGAAAAACATCTTTTCTCCCCCATTCCCCAAAGCCTATCTGGGTCCAAAGCACTCCAGGCACCCGAACCAGGACAAGGACCGCCGAGAGGGGAGCAGGGGGGCAAAATTCCCTGGACTCGGCCTCCAAGGGAGGGCCCGGGCCCAGCAAGCTTCTTCCTACCTGCCTGCTTCACAGTAATCGCGTTAATGCAATCATCTGGTCCTGACTCCCGGCATGGACAGGAGCAGGAGAGGATAGACCATGAGAGCAGGCAGGCTGAAAGAGGTCTTGGAGGCAGAGACAGAATGGTAAGAGGCGGGCGGGAGGGAGCAACAGCACAGTGAGGGGGGAGCGGCAGTCTGGTTCTGCCCTGGGCCCGGCCGTGTTTCTCAGCGGCCCTGACCAGGACAACCCTTGGTGTGTCACACTTCATCTCAGATGACCCTTTGTTCCCATGCCATATCTTTACTTCATCCCTCAACTGGAGTAAATATTCAGTTCCACACAGTAAAAAATCTTGTATTAAGGATTTTGCATGCCTGCTGTTCTATCCTTTAGCACACTAGTTTTAATTATGAGTTTCCTATGCTAAAAAATCTTACCACACAGACTTAGATTATCATGGGGAAATCTGAAGTAAACTGTAGAATTAAAGGGGCATGCAGTTCATTATATCACCCCCATATGGGAAAGAGAGGGAAATGAGGGAAGAAGAGCAAGGAGAGCAACAAGGAAAGGAAATCTGAAAGGAAGAAATCAGAATGAAGAGACAATAAAACACTGGAAATGACACAGGAAGGAAAGGGGAACTAAACTGAAGAAAATAATTAAGCAGGGCAAGAACATCAAATTCATTAACAAAAAAATGTTTTAAAAAAAAGAAGTCGAAGGCTTAGTTTTAGTTGGGAATGCGAGTGTTCATTCTACTACTTTCATATTACAAAAAAATATATAAATAAATAAATAAATACAAGATTTATAGTTATTATTATAAATGGATTCCATCAGAGTTCCCAGGAAACCACCCCCTGCCTCCTCCAAAAAGTGTGTGCAAGCTTTTAGGAAAAGGCTTGCCAGATTTCACCCGCATAAAAGCTGTCAAGCCTGAGAGGCATGTTGCTGTAATCTGCATGGCAAGCTGCGGGACTACTGACAGCCTGTACCTGCCTACAGCCTGCCAAGCAGCAGCAGTTGTATTAGGCTGAGTGGCTAATTAAAGTCAGATCATAAGAGAACATCTTTCCTGTCACTTTGTCTTTGTCCAAACTATACCCACCAATGCTTATTAATGTTCAGACATTTGTTTATCTGCCTCTGATATTCTTTCTTTCATGGTTAGCAGCTGGTGGGGGGCAAAATACTAACTCCTGAGTGTCTTTTAAAAGGGATACGGTCAATTGATTCTATTCCAAGTTTTATATTCCGCTTTTATCTTAAAGGATGCAAGGAGGATTACAAAGCAAGAACCCTCAACAAAAGAGGGAAATTACAAACAGTAACACAGCAGATATATCTAAAATACAAACAATTGCTGCCTATTGCCTAGAAAATAGATATGTTTTTAATGCCTTGCGAAAAAGATGATGAGGAATACTATTCCAGACTTTTACACTGTGATATGAGAGATTGCTGTCATATCGATTTTAATAGTATGGTGTTTTTTTAAATAGAAGGATAACCTAAATTCAGCTTCTGAAAATTTATTGAATTAGAAACACAGAAACATGTAGGCAGATAAAAATTATATGGCCTATCCAGTTTGTCCATCCATGATGTCTACTCTCCCTATCACTCCCTTAGAGATCCTATGTATTTGTCCCAAGCTTTCTTGAATTAAGATACTGTTTTCGTCTCTACCACCTCCACCAGGAGGCCATTCCACGAATTCACCACCCTTTCCGTGAAGACATATTTCCTCAGGTTACTTCTGAGTCTATCCCATTTCACCTTCATCCTAAGCCCCCTCATTCCAGACCTTCCTTTCAATTGAAATAGACTTGCCTTCTGTGCATTTATGTGGTGTAGGGTTTAAACGTCTCCATCATTATCTCCCCTCTCCCAGCTTTCTTCCAAAGTATACATATTGAGATCCTTAATTCTCTCCCCATACTCTTATGATGAAGACCACTGACTAATTAGCAACCGCCTTCAGGAACAACTTTATCCTGTTTATATCTTTTTGACAATGTGGTCTCCAGAATTGTACACAATATTCTAAATAAGGTCCCACCAGTCTTATATAGAGGCATCATCACCTCTTTTTTTCTACTGGCCATTCCTCCCCCAAGCAGCCTTCTAGTTTTCGACATTGCCTTTTCTACCTGTTTGGCACCTTAAGATAATCACAAAAGTTCTTCACTCCCATAAATTGTACCGGTTCTCTCAGATTTTAGTAGACCAAGTGCATGACCCTGCATTTTTTAGTATTAAATCTTAGCTGCCAAATTCTGGACCATTCCCCAAGCTTTGCTAAGTTCTTCCTCTTGTTATCCACATCATCAAGGGTGTCTACCCTATTGCAGATTTTGGAATCATCTGCAAAGATGCAAACAGTACCGTATCGCTTACAAAAACGTTTAAAAGAACCAGCCCAAGAACCGAACCTTGTGGCACACTACAGGTAGTATCCTTTTTCCTTAGAGTGAGCTCCATTTACCACTACCCTCTGTCACCTTCCACTCAACAGTTCTTAATCCAATCAGTCACTTTATAGCTCAAACCGAGGGCACTCAGTTTATTTATTAGTTGTGTATGCGGATCAATTAGTAGGAAAATTAAGTAAGTGCACAGGGTCTTCAGAATTTTGAGTATGAAAACACTTACCCCCCCCCCCCCCCCACCCAAAAAAAAAAAAAAAAAAAAATCAGTGCTATTTAACTGGCCAGAAATGGTTCCTGCTTGTTAAATAGCACTTAACTGATTATCTCTGAATATTCAGTGGGGGCTAGCCAGCTATCACCTGCTGTGTGAATATTCAGCACATCACCAGCTAAGTTTGATGGCCTATTCAGGACTACCTTTGGCCAATGTAAACTTAATCAGCCAGTGCTGAATATTGGCTAAGAAATGGTTTCTTAGTCTCCTCAGCTTCCAGAGTGTTCAGAAAACTTTGGTAGATACTATCGATATCTGTAGGTCAAATGTTAGGGGAAGCCCAGGTTTTCATTGTTTCCAGCCCAGACCGAATTTCATCTATTATTCCTTGACGTCCCCTATGAAAGGTATCTGGATCATTATATTGTCTACATAAATGTACGATTTTAGACCATTTGCCTCTAAGAGGATTGACGATAATGGTGACCCCTGTGGCACTCCGCATTTTGGAGCCCATGCAGAGGAGATGTCAGTTGACATTCATACATGTTTGGCTTTTTAGACTGGTGCAAAAGCCATGAATGATTCCATTTTGCAACCATAGTTTATTCTTCTTTACATAAGTATGTTATTAAGAGCATATTATTATTTGGCCTTCCTAACTGCTGTTTATTTTATTTGTAATGTTACTTTGCTATGGTATTTTGATTGTTTTGTTTTTTGATTGTTATGTTTTTACTAATTTATTTTATCATCCTAGAATGTGTTATATATATGTATATATATATATATATATATATATAAAGTTTTTATGTATGGAACATTTATGTATGTACATTTTTATGTATTCATTCTTTTATATTGATATTTGTATTGGTTATTTTTGCTTTTATTGTAGGCTTTTGAGGCAAGCACTTCTGTGCCAAAACACAGTGCTGTGTTGAGTCTTGAGTATTAATTTTGCGTTATTGTGCATTGATTGGGGCTGGATGGGATACATCCCAGGATACTGAAGGAACTCAGTGAGGTCCTGGCGGGACCTCTTAAAGATTTATTTAATAGATCTTTAGAGACGGGAGAGGTTCCGCGAGATTGGAGACGAGCGGATGTGGTCCCTCTTCACAAAAGTGGAGACAGGGAAGAAGTGGGAAACTACAGACTGGTAAGTCTCACGTCGGTGGTAAGAAAAATAATGGAGTCGCTGCTGAAAGAAAGGATAGTTAACTTTCTAGAAACCGACGGGTTACAGGACCTGAGGCAACATGGCTTTACCAAAGGAAAATCCTGCCAAACGAATCTTATTGACTTTTTGACTGGGTGACCAAAGAACTGGATGAGGGACGTGTGCTAGATGTAATCTACTTGGACTTCAGCAAAGCCTTTGATACGGTCCCCCACAGAAGACTTGTGAATAAGCTGAAAGGGTTGAACTTAGGACCGAAAGTGGTGAACTGGATAAGAAACTGGCTGACCGACAGATGGCAGAGGGTGGTGGTAAATGGAATCCGCTCGGAGAAAAGGAAGGTGAGTAGTGGAGTTCCTCAGGGGTCGGTGCTGGGGCCTATTCTGTTTAATATATTTGTGGGAGATATTGCTGAAGGGTTGGAAGGAAAGGTGTGCCTTTTTGCGGATGACACAAAAATAGCCAATAGAGTGGATACCCTGGAGGGAGTAGAAACGATGAGAAGGATCTCCAAACGTTAGAAGAATGGTCGAGGGTCTGGCAGTTAAAATTTAATAATTCGTAAACCCTGGGGATTAATGTTTTCTAACAGAGTACTAGACTATATAAATCTATACAATAAGTGTACCCCGATTATGAATGTACAAACCTTTTAATATTCACTCATACATATACACATGCACTATAAACAACCCCAAGTTTTGCAGAGTTCCCTTATGTCCACAGTCCACACCCTGTTATAGCTTCTCAACAGATTTAGCAAACAATTCCAGCATCATTGTTCGTTACTTAGCTTCAGTTGATCTCCAATCTGTTTCATAATTGACCAATGTCACGGTCCAAACTCTCCAAACAACCATTATGTGTAACTTTGATGTGAATGCACTATCTGAAATTGTCACACACTATATTATCCAAGCTTCCACAATCACTTGCTTATGACTGTTGTGCTGGAATCTATATTGTTCGTGAATTATATCTGCGCCTCCATCATCACATGGCAGCTGTCTTGGCTGAGACTAGGACTCCGCAATACCATCAAGTCATGTTAATCAGCAAAAGAGAATTCACAACCGTTCTTCTATGCGAGACCGCATTTCGGATTTCCTTCTTCAGGAGGAACTGTTTTTCAAACCCTAAAAATGAACAATAGAACTTAACCATACCCAACCTATACTAAATTCAATTTTAATTTAATCGTAATCATGCATCGCTTGTAATACTTATTGTGACTGCTTACCCTCAAGAGTATCATCCAAGTGTGGGCGTCCTTAGGACCGCACTCCACCGTCATTACCACATACCATGGGTATAGCGCAGTGTTTGGTGGAGGAGCCAGATCTGATAAGGTACTCAAATTATGCCTTCTTGGGATGTGGTATTAATCCGCAAACGAACCTTTTCCGGAGACGGGAAGGCGGCAGAACTAGAGGACATGAATTGAAGTTGAAGGGGGGCAGACTCAGGACTAATGTCAGCAAGTATTTTTTCACAGAGAGGGTGGTGGATATGTAGAATGCTCTCCCGCGGGAGGTGGTGGAGATGAAAACGGTAATGGAATTCAAACGTGCGTGGGATAAACACAAAGGAATCCTGTTTAGAAGGAATGGTTCCGTGGAATCTTAGCGGAGTTTGGATGGTGACGCCGGTAATTAGAAACAAAACGGCAGCTGGGCAGACTTCTACAGTCCACGCCCTGATCGTGACTGAATAGATAGGATGGGCTGGAGTGTAAATTTTAGGGGCTTCGATGTTAGCTTCAGAACTTAGTACAAGAACAGTACAGGGCAGACTTCAACGGTCTGTGCCCTGAGAAAGGCAAGGACAAATCAAACTCGGGTATACATATAAAGCATCACATACCATGTAAAATGAGTTTATCTTGTTGGGCAGACTGGATGGGCCATACAAGTCTTTATCTGCCGTCATTTACTATGTTACTATGATTTCTATACATCACAGTAATAAATTTCCTCTGTTGACCCTGTGGTTTTCCAGCCTTCCTTCATTTCCCATTTTCTGGTGTGTGGCCTTTCAAGCTGGCAGAAGATGAAAAAGGCCATCTAGTCTTAATTTAAAGTGGAAGTAGAAGTACAAGTTGGATTAAGAAAAGCATCAACTTCTTTGTAGATCTACAAATACTGGTGCAATGCCCCCTTGTGAGCTTGACTTGGCAGGCTTTGTCGGTACCTAAAGTGTGTGGCACCTGGTGCATCCACCTGGTACAGAAAGGTGCTAGAAGATGACATTTTCCTCCTTCTCCCCAGGAAAATCCAAACAAATATCACTGTGAGTTTAACTTTCTTAGATTTCAATTCACTATCTGTGGCCTGCACCGACAGGTATTCCAGTACAAAGGAATCACTCTATATTAACTCCTTTAGGATCTGAGCTCTCTCTTGGCCAAGACCTGTATTTGCAGCCTTGTTCAGCACTAAGGAAACCCCTTCTCCTCTTAGAACAGAGAGAGAGAGAGGAGAGAGAGAGAGAGAGAATTGTCCTGTATCCTAGCTCCTCTTGAATTCCAGCTCTCTGTAGGCTAAGGACTTTAATTGCAGCCTTTCAGCTAAACCCAGATCTGTTCTACTAATAATCCAATCTAATCTCTTTTTTCCATTTTACAATCCATCACTAGAACACCTAGGGTCACCTCAACTGCCCTCTTTATCTATCAGGATAAGGTATTTGTCTTGCCACCCAAAAAAAAAATGCTTCTATTACTCTTACACAGTATGTTCCTTTCTTTAAATTTACACTGATCCTTTACCTTTTGCAGTTATAATCATTTTACATGTACAAATGATCAAAGATAGTGAGTATCTAAATCTGCACTAACCAAGCTGCAAAGGACTCAAATACAAATCAACTTACGCGTTCAGTTTTTCCTACATAAGCACACAACTGTGGAACGCATTACCAAAAGCCTTGAAAACTACGAACGACCACCTAAACTTCCGGAAAACACTAAAAACTAACCTGTTTAAAAAGGCATACCCTACCCAATCCAACATAAATGCCTGATCTCTGCAACACAACAAAATTTAAAGTACGTAAGGGACATAACACAACTCTTCCGTGTACGATTCCTAATGTGGCTGTGCCACATGAACTTTATCTTACCACAACATCACTTTGTATTGTTTACACTGGAGTCTGGAATGCCTCTCCAGTACTATGGAAGCCACATTGAGCCTACAAATTTGCATATAACTATGATCCTTCCTCCCAGCTCCACACTGAGGTTTCAGAATGTAATGTAACATTTTCCCTGCCTGCCAGTGAGTGAGCTCAACTGTCAGTATGCCTAACAAACAAATCTTGTCTTATCTAAAACCTTTCTCCAGAGAGATTTCACTGAGTAGGATGTTGAGGGAATACTTTGAAGTGACTACTCCTTTCAAATTATTCTAATATTCATCTGTGCTATACATAAAGCAAGCGACACTGAATATATACCTGAAGGATAATTCTATAATCTAGGTTCTAGCATTTAAGCACAGTAACATGCTTCAGATGCCTGGGGGTTCTTACTGATTTTAAATTATTTGAGAATATGGTTACTAAGGGGTCCTTTTATGAAGCTGCAAGCAAAGGAGGCCTGCTCTGGCATCGGCACAAATTTTGACACTGCTGAGGCCCACTTTTACCACAGCGGATAAAAGGCAGTTGTTGTTTTTTTTAAAGAATGGACGTGCGAAAAGTGAAGCACTTGCCGCACGCCCATTTCGGTGGGAGTACTTACCACCACCAATTGAGGTGGTGGGTAAGGGCTCCCGCGCTACCCTTTGCAGTAATGCCTGGTAAAAATATTTTTGTAGAGGCAGAAATGGCGCACGCTGGGGGTGGGAACTACCGCTAGGCTGGCTGCGGTAGTCTGGCGGTTACTTCCCTTTTAGCAAGTGGTAAGCCCGCGTTGGGCTTACCGTCGCTTTGTAAAAGGGTCCCTAAGTTAGTAAAAGAAGGCTTTATGGTACTATGAAAATTACTCTCGTTAAAGCATTTATTTAATAACTCAGCATTACAAATGCTATTATATGGATTACTCATCTTGCAAATTGATTATATTAATGTTATATATGCTGGCCTGCCAGGGTGTAACCTGAAAAGATTACAAACTTTGCAAAATGCAGCAGTTAGACTACTGGCTAACAAACATAAATTTGATCATTAGAGCAGTGTACTAAATAGTAATGAGAGAAAAGACAAACAAGTTAACTATTTATACAATATCATTGGCTACCACAGGATTTACTTCAACATGTTAATATTGGCCCATAGGCTTTTATGAATGCAACCGCTTTATTCACCAGGAAGGGTATGAAGTCATTTCAGGACTTTAGAAGGTGGTTCCTAGTATAGAGTAAGGTGGGAAAGAACGAGCGATAGAGCTTTTTAATGCTTGGCCCCTCATCTATGGAATGAGTTACCAAAAGATTTGAGAGCTGCAGCTAGCTAGAGAAAGTTTAAAATCTCACTCAAAAGTTTCTTTTTCTGTCAACCATTTAATGTATCTGAGAAAGGGGATAGGAGGATTTATTGAAGTTGCTGCAATTTGAGAAATATAACTTTTCTGTGAGTGAATGTTCTTGAGTGCACATGATAGGCTTTCTTTTTGTTGACTTATGGCATTATTTTCTTTTTATCTTAATTTTAATTGTATTTTATATTGTCAACTGCCTAGATCTGGTAAAGCATAGTGGTATATAAAGTTTTTTTAATAACATAATCATCCTCTGCGCACATATACAGGGTCACCGAGAGACTGAACTGGGCCCGGGCAAGCCGCTGCCCTCCACGGATTGCTGCTGCCCCTCCCCACACAATTATCGTCACTGCCCCTCCCCCCCCTGATCGCTGTGAAGTGCCATCAAGGCACCTAAGTGCTATTCTGAAAATACCCACTTAATTTACATAGTGCATATTTGCAAAGGGGGGGGGGGCATTCACAGGGCTGGAACCTGGGTGGGGATCCCAGTTACACCCCTAGTTTACACAGTACTGTAAGCTACATGTACCCCTGCCGTATTTGGCACTTGCGTTTATACCAGATCTATGGCCAGTGTAACTGCAGGCATGTAAATATTAGGTGCACTGATGGCGGATGATTCTAGTACTATGTAACATAACCTGGGCACCCAGTTGCAAAAGGCTCCTAGCGCACAGCCTTAGGTTGCCTAAATGGAGGTGCCTAGTTGTAGATTTGCCCCCAAAAACTATACATAGATGTACTGGATGGCATTTTCCATCAAAAAGGCTGTAAATAAATCCTAATAAATAAATTTTAGAAAGCATGCAAAGTCAGAATTGAGATGTCCAGGTTGGATTGTATCAAGTTCTTTAGGAGTTTAGACCAGGATCTGCCACCAAGCATACATATTTGATACAGGTAGACATACAAGATATGCAGTGCTGTACAGATACAGATAATCCTATTTTGTTTTATAGTTGTTTGCATTTTATTTATCACTTATTGTATTCAATATATATCTGTTTTTAGACTTCTGAAGCAGGCCGCAGACCACAGGCGAAACACAGTACCCGTGTCGAGGTCTATGATCAATTAATCTTCTTAAGCATTGAGTTTGCTTTCCTTGTTTCTGGACTCCATGGTCCATTTCCTACTATTCTTTTGCTTGTGTTGTACAGATACACATAAGAGAGACCCTGTAGTGCTTCGCAACAGGAAAAGTTACCACAGCCCGCTGCTCACGTCCAGATTCACACATTCAACATCTCAAAGCAACAAGAGGACACTAGTGGTGGCTCTCAAACACATAGGGGCTCTTTTGGCCCTCGTGTCTCCTTCCTGGACAATAGTATGATCCCCAGGCTGTAGGACTTAATGGGCAGCATACAGGGCATGGATAGCTGGACCTGCCTTGTACAGCACACTTATTATAAGTGGAGATCATCTTCTTCCCTCTACTGAACCTTCTTCTTTGTGTCCTGCCAGCCTCTGGAAGGGCTTTCAGTGCTTCCTTAGCTTTTCTTTTGACCATATGAGTCCTCTTCCCCCAAATTTCAAGTAGCATTTTCTTTTCCTTTTCCAGTCTATGAGGTATTTAAATAATTATTTTGTAAAGTTTGTGGTTTACTTCATTTATTGATCAGTTTGTTTTACTTTTGATTAATTCTCAAGGACCTATTATAGCAACTTTAACTTCAGGAGGGGACCCAAGACCACAACAAGCTAAGTGGCATTTTACAACGTTATGGCACTTATAAAGAAAAACATATGCTATGATTAGTGGCCTGTGAACAATATAAGACCTGGTTGGTGTGTGATGGTCCTTACAAGAATCTATGAGCACATACAAAAACGTTTTCACTTACTGAATGAGTCAGAAAGTGTTGTTGAAAAAACAGTAATATATGGGAATTGTATTGTGTGGGCCTAAATTTGATTGCTGTTTACTGAATCAGACCCTTTGTGTCCACAATGCCTGATCCATGGTAGCTGGTGTGCCACACAGCATTTTACTTAATATAGGTGTGCCTTGGGCACAAGAAGGTTAGGAAATATTGATCCAGAGAAGACAGGCATACAAGAAAAATAAGAACTGTGTGAGAACTATGGATAAGATAATATCTCTTCACTGGACAGCTTAATATATCTGTGAGTAGCTGATTACTTAATGAAGGATACACAGCTCAATAAAGTTAGTTTAATAAACAGTACCACCATCATCTTGTTTATTGAATGTTTATTTCCTCAGGAATGAAACCAAAACCTTCATTCAGTGGGTTGCTGAAAGAAATAAACCTTACATCTGCCTTCCTGGCTGTGGCACTTTCCAAATAGAGATACATTCATAGCTCTAACTGCCTGTAAACACTTCAGGCATGCTAATAAAAAAAATAGTAATTCAAACAAATAGCAAATGGCGCTCATGGTTTGTGTAAGTTGGCAAAAGCTTGTGATATGCATATACAAAACCTGTTTTCTTATTTTCCATTCACATTTTGTGCTATTTAATTTGTCCACTCCTACAGATCAGATGGAATTAGAGCAGTGTACCAAATAGTAATGAGAGAAAAGACAAACAAGTTAATTTACTGTAGCTGTGCTCCACAGTTTAGCGAGGGCCGGTATCAAATCATTCAGATTAGCTCTGGGTAAAGCAGTACAGATTAAATCCTAACAATCAAATCTAATTTGACTAACAAATATTGGTAAATGAACATAAAGGGCAGAAAAGACTACAAACTCAAGTATGGGTTTACTTGCATATTCAAATTTGCTTGTTTGGTTCTATGGCCTACGGATGTGCCTTTGTTAGTGCATTCGGTTCATTAATGTATCTTCAAAATTTTAGTATGCATAAAATCAATTTAATGCAACTTAACGTGATACGATGACATGAGTCACAGCGGGCCTGGAGCCAGGACAAACTGGAGCCACACAACGGGTGCAGGTAAAAGAAAACACAATTTATTATGAGTATTGGCTAGGGGTCCGATTCGTTCACCAGGGGAGAAAAAGTCAAACACAAAACTTAGTCTGTAAACATAGTAATGTTCTTGGTGGTCTGCTCCTGAAGGGCCACAGTGTAACCTTATTGTCTCCCACTATGGCAGCATACTTTACTACTACTACTACTATTTAGCATTTCTATAGCGCTACAAGGCGTATGCAGCACTGCACAAACATAGAAGAAAGACAGTCCCTGCTCAAAGAGCTTACACCTAATACAACCTAATAGACAAAAAATAAAGTAAGCAAATCAAATCATTAATGTCTAAAGGAAGGAGGAGAGAAGGGTAGGTGGAGGCGAGTGGTTACAAGTGGTTACGAGTCAAAAGCAATATTAAAAGGTGGGCTTTCAGTCTAGATTTAAAGGTGGCCAAGGATGGGGCAGACATAGGGGCTCAGGAAGTTTATTCCAGGCGTAGGGTGCAGCGCGACAGACGGCGCGAAGTCTGGCGCTGGCAGTAGTGGAGACGGGAACAGATAAGAAGGATTTATCCATGGAGCGGAGTGCACGGAAAAGGGGTGTAGGGAAGGACGAGTGTGGAGAGATACTGGGGAGCAGCACAGTGAGTAACTTTATAGGTTAGTAGAAGAAGTTTGAACAGGATGCGAAAACGGATAGGGAGCCAAGTGAAGCGACTTGAGGAGAGGGGTAGTATGAGTAAAGCGACCCTGGCGGAAGACGAGACGGGCAGCAGAGTTTGAACCGATTGGAGAGGGGAAAGGTGACTAAGTGGGAGGCCAGCAAGAAGCAGATTGCAGTAGTCTAACGAGAGGTGACAAGGGTTGTGGATGAGGGTTTGGTAGAGTGCTCGGAACGAAAGGGGGCGGATTTTACGGATATTGTAAAGGAAGAAACGACAGGTCTTGGCGATCTTGCTGGATATGAGCAGAGAAGGAGAGAGAAGAGGTCAAAGATGACCCCAAGGTTTTCGAGCTGAGGAGACAGGGAGAATGAGAGAGCCATCAACAGAAATAGAAAATGGGGGGAGTGGGGAGGTGGGTTTGGGGGGAAAAATGAGAAGCTCGGTTTTGGTCATGTTTAATTTCAGGTGGCGTTGACACATCCAGAGAGCAATGTCAGACAAGCACGCTGAAACTTTGGTTTGGATGCAAGGTGAGATATCGGGGTAGAAGGTAGATTTGGGATGTCATCAGCATAGAGATGGTAGGAAAGCCATGGGATGAGGATTAATGAACCACGGGGAAGAAGTGTAGATAGAAAGAGGAGGGGACCAAGAACAGGACCCTGAGTTACGCCGACAGGCGAGGGATAGAAGTAGAAGAGGATCCACCAGAGTGAACACTGAAGGTGCGGAGGGAGAGGTAGGAAGAGAACCAGGAAAAGACAGAGCCCTGGAATCCAAGTGAGGACAGGGTATCGAGGAGTATGCTGTGTTCGACAGTGTCAAAGCAGCGGAAAGATCAAGACGAATGAGGATGGAATAGAGACCTCTGATTTTAGCCAGTAATAAGTCATTGGAGACTTTAGTAAGCGCAGTTTCGTTGAGTGGATAGGGGTGAAAACCAGATTGTAGTGGGTCAAGAATAGCATGTGAGAAGAGAAAATCAAGGCAGCGGTGTGAACAGCACGCTCAAGTAATTTGGAGAGAAAAGGGAGGAGGGAGATGGGTCGGTAATTAGAGGGACAAGTAGGTCGAGTGAAGGCTTCTTAAGGAGAGGTGTGACCACAGCATGTTTAAAGGCAGTAGGGACAGTTGCAGTGGAAAGTGAGAGGTTGAGAATGTGACAATCTTTTGAACCTTGTCGTTTAAAGATTCAGCAAGGGGTCTGAGGAGATAATGAAGGGGGAGTTGGGGGAGGGGCACCTTGAGGAGAGAGTTCAATATGGTGAAGAGAAGTCGAGGGTAGAGCCAAGAGAGTTGGTCAGTTGGATAATCCTGTTTGGCGCGTAAAAAGAGCAGATTGGAAGGCAGTCAGCATTAAAAATAGTTACTTGGTGACAGTCTTACTACATGCATATGTTGCTTCCTAATTTAAAGCAGCTTTGAAAACATCTCTCATTCAGCAGGCCTAGACCAATAGGTCCTAGTATGGGTGAACACTGCCTACAATTTCCTGGCCTTTCAATACTCTATACTTCTTTGTTCTATCAAATTAATAGCGTTCTTTTTTCCCTCAGATTTGTATTGTGTAAACTGCCCTGTTACGGATACAGGAAGGATGGTAAACCATACACCATTAAATCACCCCCCCCCCCCCAAAAAAAAAAAAAACCCACCTGAAAATCAACGGAAAATGCCAAATGAACTGAAAGTGAACTAAAACGTTTTAACCTGTGCATATCCCTATTTAATGACTTTGCTTTTCATCATCTATAGATATAGCTCTGTGTATACATATATATATAGAATAGTCTGCTTGATATTCAAAGCAATTTAAGTGGGCAGGAGAGGCTTCAGCCCGTTTAAATTGCTCCTGGCCACCCAACTGCCATATTTAGCTTCACTTAATTGGGCAGTGCTGCTGAATATTGGCTCTGACTGGTCATAAAAATAAAGGACAGGTCAGGGGTGGTACAGAACGCAGTACTTGGGGAGGAGCTGGTGGTTAGGTGCTCGCAACACTTAGTGCTGGGACCCATATAGCTAACCCCGACAAGTTAGGACAGCTCAAAAGCTGTCCTAAATAGGCCAGTTAGCTTTACAGGTTCTGGCACTGAATATCAGCTGGGACCCACATAATTATTTAAAGGTTTCCTAGAACCCTCCAAGTCCCATCCTCCCCCAGTCCTAGACAAGTAACTGACCCTATTCTAAGTACTGTGAGGCTGCCACGAGAGGTCATGGCAGCCATTTTGTTCAGGCTTTATAGACAAATTACTAATTACATTAGCGGTGGTAGAAATTGTTAATTACTTACCTGAGACACTCTTTTGACAACATCACTTCCAGCGCTTAAGCCCTGCACAAAGGAGCGCACTGCAATAAATGCTCTTGTTGCCTTCACTTCAGGTCCCTTGGGACCTCCCCAAAAGGCTTAAACTGCTCAGAAATGCTTCACTAAACAGTCCAGGTAGTCATCAGTAATTTGATATTGGGGATTCAGCAGCTTAAAAAGTCGCTCCAGCAGGTGTAATCCAAAATCATGGAGTGCCTCTTCCAAATTGACACTGGACCCACGGTAATACTGGCGTAGCTCAATGTACAAGTTCTTTGAATTGCTTAATGTTCTGACTGTATAGCTCTCCGTACATGCAGGAAATGTTGTCTTGCAGGGTCTTCTCTGACTTGCTCAACAAATTCTGGAAATAGCCTGAAAAAAAATAACAAATAAAAGAATAATCAGATTCTAAGAGTGATTATGTGAGAATGTTTCATATCCTAAATACTGACTCTGGTGGCTCCTCGTGTAGCACTATTTTATCTTCAAATAACTCTTCCACACCTGACTAGCTTTCCTCGCCTTTCCTAACAGTTTGGATCCTTCCAGAGATATACACATATAAACAATTAAGGGGCCCTTTTTACTGAAGTGTTTTAGGCAATTAGGACTAGATTCTATAGCTCACACCTAAAAGTTTTGGCGCTGTAATGAAATTTGCCTAAGTGCATTCTATAAAGTACACCTTAATTTAGGTGTACTTTATAGAATAAGCCTAACTTTCCACATGATTTGTAGAATACACCAAGCGCCTGTCCTTGTGACTATATTTAATTGTGGGCAGTGTAAATGTCGATGCGTAAATTAGGTGTGGACCGGGTGTATTCTATAAACGCGCATAGATTTTAGAAATGCCCACGATCCACGCATTCTGCACCTATGGCCGCACCCCCTTCCCAGCAAGTGACTTAGAATATACACGCAGTACGTTACAGAATATGCCTGAACAGTTCTGTGCATAAATTCTAATTAATGCCAATTAGCATCAATACTTGCTTGTTAATTGGCAATTATCAATGCTGATTGGCTTGTTAGCCAATTAGGCTATGGGCATTGTTAAAGAATATGCTTTGATTTCCGCACGTAAATCTAGGCGTGATATATAGAAACCGGCAGCTAACGTGTGAATAAGTGCGCAGTAACTGCTACCACACAAGAGCAGTTATTGGTGTTATGTTATTTCAATAGTTTAGCGTGTAATAATTCACATATTAAGAGCAATTTGTGATTGGGGGCGGTAACTATGCGGGGCATGTAGAGCAAACTGTAGGTAGCACAAGGCATATACAGCATAGCAGGGGCCCAAAGTGTGTGTGTGGGGGGGGGGGGGGGGGGGGGGATACAGTTTGGCCCGCCTCTCTGCTGCAACCCCCGCCTAGCCGCAACCCCATATACCTTGCTGGCTGGGGATGCTGAAGTCTTTCTCCAGCGCAGTTCTTTGTGCATTGCCTGTTCTGCTTCCTCTCATGTCATGTGCATATGCTTGGCTTTAGTGAAACTCAGAATGCGGGACATTTCTGCACATACTCAGTTTCACTAAAACCGAGCATGCACGTGACCTGAGAGGAAGCAGGACAGGCAATGCGCAGAGAACTGCGCTGGAGAAAGGCTTCAGCTGGTGGGGTTTGGGGAACCCAAACAGCCAAACCAAACCAGGGGACCCGGATCACATTTGGGGGGGGCAGGCCCCCAAGGCCCCCCATAGCTATGCCACTGCAGCACAGTAACCAGCACTTGTGCATTTAATGCAGGTCCACTTATTGCCTTCTAAATAGGAGGTGCTAAGTGTCTCCATGCTAATTGTGCCAGAGTACAGTGTACTAACAGACGTTTTAATGAAGGAACAACAAATGGACATGCTGGGCATTCCCCCATAATTGCCATGTACATTTGCACTTACTACACATAAATACTAGGGACCAGTTTTTATGACGTTTTCTGGAAGTAACTATGTTGAAGTCTTTTGGGCATGCGCCGGACCATTTGTTACTGCGTCCTGGAAAAAGGGCCTTTTTTTAAGGGGCCAGAAAATGAATGTGCGGCAAAATGATAACTATGTGTGTCCATTTTGTGTGCCTGAGACCTTACCACCACACATTGACTTAGCGGTAAGGTCTCACACACGACCCCGGCGGTAAGCACACAGCATGCACTCGATGCTGTTTACTGCCAGGAAAGCATCCCACGGTAGAAAATACAAAATAGGGGGGATTTTAAAGTAGTTGGAGGTGGTGGTGGTGATGGCGACAGCGGTAGGCGGTGCGGGGGGGTGGTGGTGGGTTGTCGTCGTCTGCAGCGGGGGGTTGGTGGGGGGGGGGGGGGGGGGGGGGGGGGGGGGGGGGGCTAAAATGGCCATCTCACCTCGCTCTGGCCCCCCTACCAATGAAGTTCAGATACGCCCCTGATTTAGACAATGGCAAGGCAGTCTGTAGAATTTTCGCAGCACTAGGGGGGCCAAGGTTCTAACATTGTTATATGTGCATTATACATGTAATGTTTAGAATAGTAGCATATATTGACCGCTATTCAGCCACCAGTGGGCAGCGGTTAACTGCCTGATACTGGCATTCAACCCGATATTCAATGCTGGGCCACTTATGGCAACCAGCATTGAATTTCTGGGTTTTTCAATGCCAGCTAGCACGTGACCGTTAACTTAACTGGCCATAGCTTAGCGGGCAAAGATAGGCCTTCTTTTTAGGCGGCCTTATTTGGCCTCTAAACCTGGCCAGTTAAGTTCTGAATATCGGGACTTAACTGGTCACACCCCCGGAACACCCCCAACATCACCGGCTTTATTTTTGGCGTTAACTGCCACTGAAAATGACGGTTCCTAGACACGAGTTAACCAGTCAGCTGCCTTTCCCAACCAGTTAACTCCCGCTGAATATCGGCTGGATTGTGTATATATGTGCACTTACACTCATAAATGCTAGCACATCACCTAGTGGCCTAGTGGTTAGGGTGGTGGACTTTGGTCCTGGGGAACTGAGGAACTGAGTTCAATTCCCACTTCAGGCACAGGCAGCTCCTTGTGACTCTGGGCAAGTCACTTAACCCTCCATTGCCCCATGTAAGCTGCATTGAGCCTGCCATGAGTGGGAAACTGCGGGGTACAAATGTAACAACAACAAAAAAATGCCTGCATAACTTCCATAGTGGGTAGGGTACGTACAGAAGGATGGAATATGGACAGGACATAGGCAGGTCTCCAACTTATACACCTGTCTTAAAGTACTGTAAGTTACACATGTCCTTCTGCATTTAGGTGCTCCCACTTATACCAGCTGTATGGTTGACTTAAGTGCGAGTATTTAAATGTTAGGCGTGTAGTTACTGGGTTACATTAGTATTTTACAACAGAGCCTGGCCACTTAATTCCTTTGTGGATTAGGTTCCTACCATGCACACTCGTGGAGGTCCTAAATTGAGGTGACCAGTTTATAGGTTTGTCCTCTGTCTCCCTAATTCTATAAAGTTGTGTGCCCAACATTATGAATAGCATGCAAACTTATGCGCACAGTTTATAGTATAGGGTCAGTTACGTACATAACTTTTACAAAGGCACGTAAGGGCCTAAGTGCATCCAGCACGCGGCAAATCAGCATTACCGCCTGGCTACCGCAAGCCCTGGGCAGTATTTCAGTTTCTGTGAGCCTGACGTCCTGCACATTGTACGTGCGTGCAGGACTTCAGAAACCAAACCCAAACGAAGGAAGGAAGGAAGGAGACTTCGGCTGGCGGGGGTTGGGGTCCCCCACCAGCAAAGGGAAGTGAGGTGCGACGGCGGAGTGACGGTGGGAGGAGGGGGGTTGAGAGGGTCGTCAGTAGGGGGTCCAGGGGCAAATCTACGGGGGACACGCCCCTGTGGCCCCATAGCAGTGGTGCTAGGATGGGGCAAGAGCAGAATGTGGACATTTCAGCTAACTGTACAGATAGTCAGCAATATTCAGCCACTATCTATGTGGTTTAATTTAGGACAGCAAAAAGACTGTCCTACATAAAACTGCTTAGCTATATGGATAGTGGTTGAATATCAACCGCGATACATAGAGGGATAAATTCTATATAGGTCACTAAAAGTTAGGCACCCAAAAACTGGGTGCTAAGCTAGTATTCTATAAGGACACAACTGCACACCAAGGGCCCTGTTTACTAAGCCACGCTAAAGGCGCATTAGCGTTTTTAGCATGCTAATCATATAGATGCCATAACATTCCTATGGGCATCTACACGGTTAGCGTGTGCTAATTTTAGCATGCACGAAAAACGCTAGTGCACCTTAGTAAACAGGGCCCCAAATCTGTTACAGAATACTAGCGTAAATCCACAGTTATGTGTCACCCTTTAGGCGTAACCACTTATGCCATGTCAATGGCTGGTGCAAATGTTGGCATCTAAATCTGGCTGTTGGGTGTGTTACTGTTCTATAAAGTGGGCACATGAATAGTCAGAACGTCCCCTGACATGCCTATTCCCCTCCCATGTTAACACCTCCTTTGCACTGGCATGCAAGAGAAATTAGGCGTACTGTTTATAGAAAAGAGGGAAAGTGAAAGGGAATGGGACTTGATATACCATCTTTCAATGGTTACATATTATATACAGGTATGTATTTTTTGAACTTGGGGCAATGGAGGGTTAACTCATTTGCCCAGAGTCACAACGAGCTACAGTGGAAATTGAACCCAGTTCACCAGGATCAAAGCCTTCTGCCCTAACCACTAGGTTACTCGGCATAAGTCTGTTATGCATGTAATTGCAATTCAGTGCAATATGATATGATTGAGGTCTACAAAATTCTGAGTGGTGTAGAATGAGTAGAAGTAAACCAACTTATTACTTGTTCCAAAAGTACAACGACTAGGAGACACTCAAGGAAGTTATATGGAAATACTTTTAAAACAAATAGGAGAAAATATTTTTTCAGTCAACGAATAGTTAAGCTCTGGAACTCTTTGCCGAAGGAGGTGGTAACAGTGGTTAGTGTATCTGGGTTTAAAAAAGGTTTGGGCAAATTCCTGGAGGAAAAGTCCATAGTCTGCTATTGAGACAGACATGGGGAAGCAACTGCTTGCCCTGGATTTGTAGTATGGAGTGTTGCCACAATTTGAGTTTCGGCCAGGTACTTGTGACCTGGCTTGGCCACTGTTTGGAAAACAGGATACTGGGCTAGATGAACTATTGATCTGACCCAGTATGGCTACTCTTATGTTCTTAATTAGTGCTTGTTAACACCAATTAATGGTATTTATCACCAATTATGTGCCAATTAACTATGTCATGCCCAATGGGTGCCACTGACACAGGGATGGGGATAATTCTCTATGTCACCAAATTAGGCACTGGGACGCTGCAAACTAAGAGTGAGTAATTACATGTGTAATTGCTGCTATAGAATACTACTGTAAGTCTACAGTTACGTGCCAACACTTAAACATGGCCGCTTACACCTTGTCAAGGGCTGGTATAAATGTCCTCGCCTGAATGTTACAATGGCTTGTTTAACTGTTGGAATTTTATAACCTTAGCATGTAAGTTCTGGGCACACTCCTGACCTGCCCACGCCCCATGCCCCTCCCACATCCACATCCCCCTTGCAGTTACGCACTGCAGAATATGCATACTTGTCACACGGCCATTTCCTGCAGGAAAGAGAGACTTTCATTGAAAGGGGGCCTTGATGCTTGTGAAAAACACGTGCCTATGCTGGCACAGGCCCCTTTTTGCTGCAGCTTGGTAAAAGGGGCCCACAGGTAGGTGTAAAGATTTTGATTTGTCGTTTTATTTTTAAACCTTGTCTCCCACTAAAGCTGTTCTAAAAAATTTAATTTAATATAGCAAAATGGAGTGGAATCGAGTGTAATATACACAAGTTGTTTAACTCACACAGTAGGCCTTTTACAAAGGCGCACAAGCATTTTAGCACATGCTAAAAATAAGTGTGCGCTAAACGCTACAGACGTCCATATATGTCCATGAGCATCTCTAGCGTTTAGCATGCGCTAAAAATGCCCATCAAACATATAAACGGCGAGTGACCAAACTCACTCGCAAATGCGCAGTAAAGATCCTCTCTGTCCCGCCCCCGCGTCAATACGTGATGACGGGGGCGGGACAGAGAGGGTCTCTACTGCGCAAGGGGAGGGACGAAACCGCCGTCGCTACGGCTTCCCCCCCCCCCCAAGGTTGCCACCACCACTCACCCCACCCGGAGTCGCTGCCGCCACCCACCCTCCACCCGGGCCGAGCCCTCACTCCGCTATAGAAACAGCGTCAACGCAGCACACAGCTCAGCTGAGCTGCCGTCGGCCTTCCTTACTATTTAGCATTTCTATAGCGCTACAAGGCGTACGCAGCGCTGCACAAACATAGAAGACAGTCCCTGCTCAAAGAGCTTACAATCTAATAGACAAAAAATAAATAAAGTAAGCAAATCAACTCAATTAATGTGAACGGGAAGGAAGAGAGGAGGGTAGGTGGAGGCGAGTGGTTACAAGTGGTTACGAGTCAAAAGCAATGTTAAAGAGGTGGGCTTTCAGTCTAGATTTAAAGGTGGCCAAGGATGGGGCAAGACGTAGGGGCTCAGGAAGTTTATTCCAGGCATAGGGTGCAGCGAGACAGAAGGCGCGAAGTCTGGAGTTGACAGTAGTGAAGAAGGGAACAGATAAGAAGGATTTATCCATGGAGCGGAGTGCACAGGAAGGGGTGTAGGGAAGGACGAGTGTGGAGAGATACTGAGGAGCAGCAGAGTGAGTACATTTATAGGTTAGTAGAAGAAGTTTGATCAGGATGCAAAAACAGATAGGGAGCCAGTGAAGGGTCTTGAGGAGAGGGGTAGTATGAGTAAAGCGACCCTGGCGGAAGACGAGACGGGCAGCAGAGTTTTGAACCGACTGGAGAGGGGAGAGGTGACTAAGAGGGAGGCCAGCAAGAAGCAGATTGCAGTAGTCTAAACAAGAGGTGACAAGGGTGTGGATGAGGGTTTTGGTAGAGTGCTCGGAAAGAAAGGGGCGGATTTTACGGATGTTGTAAAGAAAGAAACGACAGGTCTTGGCAATCTGCTGGATATGAGCAGAGAAGGAGAGAGAAGAGTCAAAGATGACCCCAAGGTTTCGAGCTGAGGAGACAGGGAGAATGAGAGAGCCATCAACAGAAATAGAAAACGGGGGGAGCGGGGAGGTGGGTTTGGGGGGGAAAATGAGAAGCTCGGTTTTGGTCATATTTAATTTCAGGTGGCGTTGAGACATCCAGACAGCAATGTCAGACAAGCACGCTGAAACTTTGGTTTGGATGCAAGGTGAGATATCAGGGGTAGAAAGGTAGATTTGGGAGTCATCCCTTCCTTCCCTGCCTGTGTCCCGCCCTCGCCCACAAGGGCAGGACACAGGCAGAGAAGAAGGATGGCAGCTCTTCTGAGCTGTGTGCTGCGTTCCCATGCTGTTTCAATAGCGAAGCGAGGGCCCGGCCCGGGTGGAGGGGTGGCGGTGACTCCGGGGGGGGGGGGGGGGGGGGGCATAGCGGTGACCTCGGAGGGGCAGCGGCGGGCTCGGCGGTGGGGGGGGCCTTTCAACCCCCCCCCCCCATCCTATACTAGCCCATTTTTACTGGCTCAACGGCTAGTGCCTTTATAAAAGACCCCCTCACTTTCTTGCGGTTCAGTTGTAGTGCAATAACCAATGTGCCTTTAAAAACTCAAAAAAAGAAACCTTCCTCCCTGCTCTAAAATGTTAGAAACTATCTTAGTGTTCTTTGTGCTCTGCAGAAAAGAAAAAAAAACAAAAAAAAGAGGTAGGAGGTAGATCAATTGTGTTCTGGATACCTTGAGACTGAAATACTAACTACTGAGAAAATAAAATATAATGGTTACCTGATTAACACCCTGCCCAATCTCCCAAACTCAAACTTTCTGGCAAAGTGTCTTGGTCTAGTACCAAGATGTCTAGATGTTTATGTTTATTAGATTCTTGATATACTGGTCTTCTGTGGTACAACCAAATCAGTTTGCATATTATATACAGGCACACTCTCTGTCCCTAGTGGGCTCACAATCTAAGGGTTTTTTTTCTTTTTTTGCTCCTGGGGTAATGGAGAGTTACAAAGTCCTTTTACCAAGTGGTGGTAAAGGGACCCCCTGTGGTGGTGTTAGTGTGCCGGGTTGCTGTGTGCCAAGGCCTTCTTTTACCACCACCTGTAAAAGGACTTTTTTAAAAAATGGAAATGGTGGTGTGGTAAGTGTAACACTTGGGGCAAGGCATTTCCAGGGGGAGCCCTTACCATCTTCTGCTTAGGAGGTGGTAAGGGCTCCAGGATAATCTGGTAGTAAAAAAACATTTTGGAGCCAGAAATGTCGCTCAGTGGGTGTTGGCACTACCGCTGGGCTCCCACAGTAATTCCGAATCACCACATGCCAAGCCTGCGGTAGCCCTACCAGGGCTTGGTAAAAGAGTTCCTAAGGAGCCCTTTTACTAAGCCGCGTAGGAGCTTACGCGTGCCGAATGCGTGCCAAATTGGAGTTACTGCCCGGTTATCACATGGCCCTTATGGTAATTTCAATTTTGTTGCGCATCCGCTATGTGCGTCTGAAAAATATATTTTATTTTCTGGCGTACATAATGGGCACACGCCAAGTGGCATTTGACGCACATAGGTCATTACCACCCGGATTCTTTACCGCTAGGTCAATGGCTGGCTGTAAGGTCTCAGACCCAAAATGGACAGGGGCAATTTTGATTTTGCCGCACGTCCATTTTCGTGGGTCTTTTTCTACAGGTGCTCTAAAAAATGGATTGGTGCGCGCCCAAAACCCATGCCTACACTACCACAAGCCATTTTTCAGCGCACCTTTGTAAAAGGTTCCCTAAGTGACTTGCCCAGGGTCAAGAGCAGCTACATTGGGAATGGAACCCCAGTTCTCTCAGGTTCTCAGTCTACTATGCTAGCCATTAGGCTATTCCTCCACTCCAGAATGTGAAAAATAATTCTCTCACACACCATACAACACTTTACAAACCCGTTGATATACATACAACATGAAGCAGAGCAAGTTATACACTGTAAATCATTCAGCAGCAATCTCATTCAATCTAGAAATCTGGTTCTGTTCAATTTGAAACTTTAGCCAAATCAGGACAACCTGCAGCTCAGCCAGAATAAACACTTCAGCTTCTCTCAGTTTTCTTCTTAGAAGCAGCAAGTAATAAAGCCTGTAAAAGTTATTCTTCTTTGGCTTCTGTTCTTTACAAATTGTCCCAATGGCATTTTTCTCGTTTTGGACTACACACACCCTAGTTTCCCACAAACACATCAAACACAGCCTTAATACAATTTTCTTCGGAAATTCAATATCGCCAGTCCACTCCCACAGTCTCTTAGTTCACACACAAATATTTTCCTCAATTTAAAACAAAACTGGTGGGAGAACAGCTCAGAGCCTCTGACCAAATCAGTGTTTCATAACACTGGGATAGCTTTTAAATATAAATGAAAAACACACAAATAAAGTGTACCCAACCCTGCTAGTTCAGGCTGCCTTCCCCCAACTGCCAAACAGTCATTTTGTTGTGCATTTTGGAAGCAACTCCAGAAATTGGAACCTCCATTTAGGCATGCCGATGCTCAGCACTGGGCACTCATTCTGGAACAGCATCTGTATGCCAAGACACCACTACAGAATACTAGTATAAATTGGCATGGGTGCACCTAAGTTTAAGCACGACCATTTACACCATGTGAACGGCAAGTGTAAATGGGCTTGCCTGCATGTGCCAAGTGACACAAATAACTGACAGAATTGCATATCATTTCAAGACATGCTCATGCTCCACCCCACTGCAGATAAACGCTACCTTATAGAATAGTGCTTAATGCACATTTGCACATAACTACCAGTTAGAGAAATATAGAAACATAACGGTAGACAAGGGCCAAATGGCCAATTCAGTCTGCCTTTCCTCGGTAACCACTAACTCCTCCTTTTCTGAAAGGATCCCATGCGTCTGTCCCACATTTTCTTAAATTCTGACACGGTCCTTGTCTTTACGACCTCCGCCGGGAGAGTATTTTTTTGGATTCCTCCTAAGCTTATTTTCTCTTAACTTCTTTGTATGCCTCCTCATTCCAGAGTTTTCCTTCATTTGAAAAAGGCTCACCTCCTGTACATTAATGCCGCCAAGGTATTTAAACGTCTCTATCATATCCCCTCTCTCTCTTGCCTCTCTTCCAGTGTATACATGTTGAGGTTCATAAGTCTGTCCTTATATGTTTTATGACCGAGACCTCTTACTAATTTTGTAGTTACCCTCTGGACCGACTCCATCCAGTTCATATCCTTCTGTAGGTGCGGTCTCCAGAATTGCCCACAGTACTCTAAATGGGCCTAACCAGACACTTATTCAAGGGCACTATCACCTCCTTTTTCCTGCTGGTCATCCCTCTCCTTATGCATCTAAGCATCTTGACCATTGCTTTTTCTACCTATTTGGCCACCTTAAGCTCATCAGACACAATCACCCCCAAGTCCCGCTCTACTTTCGTACACAGAAGCAAATCAATTCAATCCCTATATCATACCGTTCCCTTGGATTCTTAGAACATAAGAGTAGCCATACTGGGTCAGACCAATGGTCCATCTAGCCCAGTATCCTGTTTTCCAAACAGTGGCTAACCAGGTCACAAGTACCTGTAAAAAACCCAATTAGCAGCAACATTCCATGACACTAATCCAGGGGCAAGCAGTTGCTTCCCCATGTCTGTCTCAATGAGGGGAATAATCGAACGTCGCCGGCGAAATAGGTCGCCGGCGATCTATTTTGGCGGCGGCGCAACAGCCGGCCGGAACCATCTTTTTTTTCGATAATACGGTGTGGGCCGGCGAAATGCCTTGGATTTCGCCGGGTTTGAGATCGCCACTCTTGTTTTTTCGCGATAATGGAAAAAACTGCCGGCGATCTCAAACCCGGCGAAATCCAAGGCATTTGGCCGTGGGAGGAGTCAGCATTCGTAGTGCAATGGTCCCCCTCACATGCCAGGACACCAACCGGGCACCCTAGGGGCACTTCAAACATCTTTTATAAACAACCAAATTAGCTTCCAGGTGCATAGCACCCTTCCCTTGTGTGCTGAGTCCCCTAAATCCCCTCCAAAACCCACTGCTCACAAGTGTACACCATTACCCTAGCCCTAAGGGCTGAAGGGGGGCACCTACATATGGGTACAGTGGGTTTTGGGGGGTTTGGGAGGACTCAACATTACCCACCACAAGTGGACCAGGTAGGGGGGGATGGGCCTGGCTCTGTCTTTCTGCAGTCCACTGCAACCAACAACAACTGTTCCAGGGACCTGCATACTGCTGTCAGGGTGCTGGGTATGCCATTTGAGGCTGGCATACAGGCTGGCAAAAAAGGTTTGTATTTTAATAATTTTAGTGTGGGAGGGGGGTTGGCGACCACTGGGGGAGTAAGGGGAGGTCATCCCCCATTCTCTCCGGTGGTCATCTGGTCAGTTGGGGCACCTTTTTGAGGCTTGGTCGTGAAAATAAAAGGACCAAGTAAACCCGGCGACATACTGCTTATCGCCGGGATTTATTTTTCCATTATCCGCGAAAGCCGGCCATCTGGTAGCCACGCCCAAGCCTGCCCATGTCCCGCCTTCGCTTCGCCGCCAACACACCCCTTTGAACTTTCGCCGGTGCGGCGAAGGGAAAGCGGCGAAGCTATCACAAATGTAGCTTTCGATTATACGCTTTTCACCGCTTTTGCGAAATCGCCGGCCATATCCCGATTTGTGTCGGGAAATAGCCGGCGATTACTTTCGATTATAAGCTGGAATAGCAGACAATGGCAAGAGGTCCAGAGCTTAACTATTTGTTGAGTGAAAAAAAAATTTGACCTTACATTGTAAGCTTCTTTGAGCAGGGACTGTCCTTCCTTGTTAAATTGTATAGTGCTGCGTGACCCTGGTAGCGCTTTAGAAATGTTAAGTAGTAGTAGTAGTAGTAGTAGTAACTGCCTTGAGTGTCCCCTAGTCTTTGTACTTTTGGAACGAGTAAAAAATCAATTTACTTCTAGTCGTTCTACACCACTCAGGATTTTGTAGACCTCAATCATATCTCCCCTCATCCGTCTCTTTTCCAATTGCATGACCCTGCATTTCTTAGCATTAAATCTTAGTTGCCAATTATTGGAGCATTCTTCAATCTTCGCTAGATCCTTCCTCATTATCATATGTAAGTGGCATGCATATCTAGGCAGCAATTTATAGAATTATTTCCATTATTTTCCTGCAGCTTGAGCTTTTCCCCATTGCTTAGCATGAGCCCAGCACCCATATACACTTCCATACTCTCTGCCTTTCCACTGGTCCATTCTAATTTAAAAATTGCATTCCTAACCACTTTACAAGACAGACAGTCCATTTTGGTCTTTATCTGCCATCGTCTATTATGTTACCATGTTATTCTGTGTTTAGTAGCTAAGGGGCCTTGCCAAACCCAAATGTCTAAAACTGGCTGTAGTTACCCTGCTCTTCACACACACAATGGTTACCCACCAAAGACAAATTTTACAGTAACTCACTAGACTCTAGGTTTTCATTTTAAAACCACACATCCTTTGTAAACAGTGAACAATTTGCTTCAACCAAGTTGGTGCTATTTTGCTACAAGTAGGAGGTAATGTTAGTTTACATGATATTCAAACCATAAAATTAACTTCTCAATAGATACTGCAAATTGGACATACTGCATGCCTGGAATGGCTGACTTTTTCTGGATAAATATCCACTGTTTACTTAGCTATATCAGGGTAATGTCAGATCATTTAGACATAGGAAAAAGGGAACAGATTAAGTTCAAAAATGTTAATTTCAAGAGGTAAAATACAATGTAAATTTCCAAAGATAGTACACACCTTGGATCTCAAATTTCATTGTCAAATCTTGAAAAACCTGTTTCACTGTCTATAATATACATCTCTCATTTTAGGACCCTCTGTTGTGCATCTGTCAATGCTGATGATGAATATACAGTGTGTGCAGACTCACCCCTCCTCCGACTACTACTTATCATTTCTATAGCGCTACTTGACGTATGCAGCGCTGTACACTCCTTTCACTCATATTTTAAATGCCCCAAGGGAAGGCGGAAGAGGCAGAGAGTGTCAATAAGCCCTCATTTCACACACGCCCTCCCACATTCTCTTTGCAGATGCATCCTGGACACCTCCCCAGGTTCCTGAATTTGATGCTTTTACCAGAGCCATTTATTTATTTATTTAAATTTCAGCGTACCTATGTCTACATATAACAAAAATGAATGTTGTGGACTTTACTTTTAAAATATTTTCTTCTTAAACTTATATTACCTTTTTTTAAATCTTTGATAAGATTTTTTGCTTAATTGCAGTACAAGAGCTTTATCTTGGTTGTATTTTGAGAAATTTCTATTTATAAAAGAAAAAGAAATTGCACAGAAATATTTCTTCTATGCATACACTTTCACCAATTATGGTCTTCTACAGTTCCAGGAAAAAAATCCCCATTACCAGGCAGAATACACCCCTCTGGCCCGATATTCAGAAAGATATATTGCATGCCAACTGACCAATGCATAACTCCCTATCCATACTATTAATAGATTTTCTTTTTTTTAGAAATTATACATATACCTCCCAAAATCTTTAAATGGTGCTTTAAAATTGCACGTACAAATTTGGTGCATGCCTAATTTGCGCACACAATTGAATAATTAGTTAATTAGCACTGATAATTGGGCCCTAGCAATCAATTATTGGTGTTAATTGGCATTAATTAAAATTTATGCATGTAAATTTATGCCCCTGGATCCGTAAGGATCAACAAAGGGGGTATGGCCATTGCAGGGTCAACAGCGGATCAGAGGCTTTCCTGCAATATAGGCATGTGTTATAGAATAAGGTGGATCTGTGCCTAATTTAGGTGAGGGGATCTACACCAAGGTTTCGTTGGTGTAAATGGTTGTGCCTAAATGTAGTCATGGCTCCCGGTGCTTAGTGCTATTTTATACATGGTGCCTAACTTTGGGGCGTGTTTCTAGAATAGCGCTTAAAGCTTTTTGCGGCACTATTTATAGAATTTAGTCCATAATATTGTGCCACATAATTGCAAAACAGAATGATATTTACCCCTATAATTATAGGCCAGGTTAGGGAAAAAGTGAAGGCGGCACTACAAATCATCCATGTGGAGGGCAATTTTGTAACGGCATGTCTATTAGGAACCTATTCTATAAAAATGTATGAATAGTCATGGTAGGCCAGACTGATGGTCCATCTAGTTCAGCATCCTGCTTCCTATAATGGCTGATTTAGAACACAAGTATCTAGCAGAATCCCAAAGAGCAGCAAGATTCCATGTTGTCAATCCCAGGGATAGTAGTGTCCCCCCCCCCCCCCCCCCCACGGTCTATCTTAATAGAAGATTATGGACTTTTCCTCCAGGAACTTGTCCAAACCTTTTTTTTAATCCAAGATATGCTAATTGCTGTTATCAGATCCTCTGGCAATGAGTTCCACAGCTTAACTATTTGTTGAGTGAAAAATATTTTCTCCTATTCGTTTTAAAAGCATTACCATATAACTTCATGATCCACCTGCTCTACTCCACTCAGGAAAATTAAGTAAGTGCAAAGGGTCTTCAGAATTTTGGCCATGAAAACACTTAAAAATTAAGGGGCCCTTTTAGTAAGCCACGTAAGAGTCTACGCGTGCCCAAATGGAGTTACTGCCCAACTATTGCATGGCTCTTGCAGTAATTTCATTTTTGGCACGCGTCCGACATGTGCGCCAAGTGTAATTTGGTGCACTTAGGTCATTACCGCCCGGTTACCGTGTGAGTCTTTACCACTAGGTCAATGGCTGGCGGGTAAGGTCTCAGACCCAAAATGGACACGCAGCAATTTTCATTTTGACGAATGTCCATTTTCGGCAAAACGTTTTAAAAGGCATTTTTTTACAGGCACACTGAAAAGTGGATTGGTTTGCGCCCGAAACCCACACCTACACTACTGCAAGCCAGCGTGCCTTTGTAAAAGGACCCCTAAGCAAGCTAATTTAAAATCAATATTAAACACTAACAGAGGCTTTCCTTAACTGGCATCTCTGCTCTAAACTGATATGCCAAGCTCTAAAATGCAACCTAAGAATGCTAAACTAGATTCTAAAACACTACTTAAATAACACCCTTACAGAGACTTAAAAGGCTACACTATTGTCTAAACTGACTTTGCTAAATAAGTACAGTAGAGTCATTTAACAACAAAAAAATAATAATGAAACTACCTACTAAACCCCAAGTTTACCTTTCCCAAGTTTGATGCAATTTCAGGCAGGTAAGATACACCAGTGAAGTTTTCCTCCCCTCAGCAAACCCTCTCTCAGCCTCTTCAGGTGCACACCCTTTATAGAATAGCGCTCAACACCAATTTCCATGCCCAACTATGAGTGCTAGACTTACATCTGCTGAAACTTGGTGTAAATCCTGGTGCCCAAAAAAGATATAGTAGAATTGGAAAAGGTACAGCGAAGGGCGACGAAAATGATAGTGGGGATGGGACGACTTTCCTATGAAGAGAGGCTGAGAAGGCTAGGGCTTTTCAGCTTGGAGAAGAGACGGCTGAGGGGAGATATGATAGAAGTGTATAAATAATGAGTGGAATGGATCGGGTGGATGTGAAGCGACTGTTCACGCTATCCAAAAATACTAGACTAGAGGGCATGAGTTGAAGCTACAGTGTGGTAAATTTAAAACGAATCGGAGAAAATTTTTCTTCACCCAACGTGTAATTAGACTCTGGAATTCGTTGCCGGAGAACGTGGTACGGGCGGTTAGCTTGACGGAGTTTAAAAAGGGGTTAGATAGATTCCTAAAGGACAAGTCCATAGACCGCTATTAAATGGACTTGGAAAAATTCCACATTTTAGGTATAACGTGTCTGGAATGTTTTACGTTTGGGGAGCGTGCCAGGTGCCCTTGACCTGGATTGGCCACTGTCGGTGACAGGATGCTGGGCTAGATGGACCTTTGGTCTTTCCAGTATGGCACTACTTATGTACTTATTATTCTATAACATTGCAAGCAACACCCATGATCCGCACATGGCCACGCCCCCTTTTGGGTTATGTGATATGGGATTTAGCACCCAGCATTATAGACTAGCACACAGCCAGATCCACATGGAAATCCTAATCAGTGCCAATTAACGTCAATAACTGGTTGTTAGTGTCCAATTATTGATGATTAACAGCTCGTTAGCCAATTTAGTTGTATGCGCATCTTGGCAGCCACATTCATATCTGGGTTAATGTCTATTTAATTTATTCTCTTGAAATTCAACAGACAACCATACTGTTAGTATCTTGGTTTTCTATGGGATTCACTGGAAGCAAACTGACTCCATGGCTCACTTGTGGACATCCTTCCTCTAAAAATGCCTGTATTTACCACAAGGGCTAGATTCTATATATGGCACCTGAACAATCCACACGAACCCCCTCCCCCCCCAATTAGGCATATTCTCTAAAGTACATCTACATTTTATAAAATAGGCTTAAAGTTCCGTGTGGTTTATAAATATGCCAAGCGGTTCTCCATGCGACAAAATTTGGTCACATCCATTTAGGCCACGTTTTACTTGGTGTAAATCATGATGCCTAAATTAGGCGCAGATCAGGTGCATTCTATAATGCGCACAGATTGTAGAAACACCCACGTTCCGCCCATGGCGATGCCTTCTTTCACGTATGCAACTTAGAATTTAGGCGCACCATGTTATAGAATATGCTTACGGAGTTGTGCACGTAAATCTCAATTAATGCCAATTTGTGCTGACAATTGCTTAACATCCAATTAACAGAGTTGATTTGCTAGCTAACCAATTAAATTATGCGCGTTGTTACAGAATACGCTTCAATTTCCGCCCGGAAACTAAGATGCCATATATAGAATCCGGGGGAAATGTAATTCAATCAGGAGAATGCAGATCACCTCTTGTGGCACATATTTTTACTCAGTGCACTGAAATTAAATGACAGATGAGTCATTTTCATTCCTTACTAAGTATTCTCTTGACCTTAATAACATCTGCTCTAAGTTGCACTTGCTGGCAGATGACTCAAAATTAAATAGCAACCTGTCACTCATTAATAAATGACAAATAAAAAAAATGCAGGCCAATCCTTCAACCTTAGGTAAGACTGTCTGTCTTTAGTACAAAAGAACAAGATCCATGTCTTTCTGTCAAAAATCTGGAAATGGCTTTCAAAATAAGTTAGCTTAATTAAGAGATGATGATCTATTACTTTCCTTATACAGAGAGCTCCAATTACAATTGCTCTTTTATGGGCTTCACTTTCCTATAGGTTTTTTTTTCCCTACAATCTAGAAAGGGAAATATATAGCAGCTCCAAGCTCCCAGACTACAGTGAGTTGTCTTCCAGCGTGTAAGCAACTACAGCTAGTACCTCAACAATATCAGGCCTGGTTTACTATGGCCTTTTTCCCCCAGTCTAGGGGTACTTTTCAAACTGTGTGCTTTGGTGCAACCCTACAGTTACACTTTGTTCACTGACTTTGCTCTAAATGTCAAACGTAAGAGCACCTGCAGACATGTAGACCTGTTTTTAGTGCAGGTAGAATTTGTACGGAAAATATGGAGGCAATTACTACTACTACTATTTAGCATTTCTATAGCGCTACAAGGCGTACGCAGCGCTGCACAAACATAGAAGAAAGACAGTCCCTGCTCAAAGCGCTTACAATCTAATAGACAAAAAATAATAAGTAAGCAAATCAAATCAATTAATGTGAACGGGAAGGAAGAGGAGGGTAGGTGGAGGCGAAGTGGTTACAAGTGGTTACGAGGTCAAAAGCAATGTTAACGAGGTGGGCTTTCAGTCTAGATTTAAAGGTGGCCAAGGATGGGGCAAGACGTAGGGGCTCAGGAAGTTTATTCCAGGCGTAGGGTGCAGGCAATTCTATAAATAGACGCCACAGCCTAGGTGCCCCAATTGCTAGGTGCTGAGTGGCAATTGTAAAATAGCATCTTGGCACCAAGAGTCTATTATAGAATACTAGCATAAAGTTGGTACTAGTGTGCCCATGGGTAGGTGCGCCTTCTTATGCTATATTGATGGCAGGCGTAAGTTGGCATGTCTAGATGCATCAAGTGATGTGCATAGTGTATCAAATTCCATCCCCTTCATCCTTGAGTCCTCACAATGCCACCTTTGTACTTCCTCCTATCACAAACATGGCAAACAACTAACTAAAGAAATAATAAAAATCTTGCTCTTCCTCCTTTATACTGTATTGTTTGCATCTTGCTTTACTGATTAGCAGCTTTGCTTAGCATTTTCTGATATTTTTGCTTTTCTTTCTACATAAGTACATAAGTACATAAGTAGTGCCATACTGGGAAAGACCAAAGGGTCCATCTAGCCCAGCATCCTGTCACCGACAGTGGCCAATCCAGGTCAAGGGCACCTGGCACGCTCCCAAACGTAAAAACATTCCAACAAGTTATACCTAAAAAATGCGGAATTTTTCCAAGTCCATTAATAGCGGTCTATGGACTTGTCCTTTAGGAATCTATCTAACCCCTTTTTAAACTCCGTCAAGCTAACCGCCCGTACCACGTTCTCCGGCAACGAATTCCAGAGTCTAATTACACGTTGGGTGAAGAAAAATTTCTTCCGATTCGTTTTAAATTTACCACACTGTAGCTTCAACTCATGCCTCTAGTCCTAGTATTTTGGATAGCGTGAACAGTCGCTTCACATCACCCGATCCATTCCACTCATTATTTTATACACTTCTATCATATCTCCCCTCAGCCGTCTCTTCTCCAAGCTGAAAAGCCCTAGCCTTCTCAGCCTCTCTTCATAGGAAAGTCGTCCCATCCCCACTATCATTTTCGTCGCCCTTCGCTGTACCTTTTCCAATTCTACTATATCTTTTTTGAGATACGGAGACCAGTACTGAACACAAATACTCCAGGTGCGGTCGCACCATGGAGCGATACAACGGCAATTATAACATCCGCACACCTGGACTCCATACCCTTCCTAATAACACCCAACATTCTATTCGCTTTCCTAGCCGCAGCAGCACACTGAGCAGAAGGTTTCAGCGTATCATCGACGACGACACCCAGATCCCTTTCTTGATCCGTAACTCCTAACGCGGGACCTTGCGAGACTGGGTATATTCGGGTTCCTCTTACCCACATGCATCACTTGCACTTGTCAACATTGAACTTCATCTGCCCGTGCACGCCCATTCTCCCAGTCTCGCAAGGTCCTCCTGTAATCGTTCACATTCCTCCTGCGACTTGACGACCCTGAATAATTTTGTGTCATCGGCGAATTTAATTACCTCACTAGTTATTCCCATCTCTAGGTCATTTATAAATACATTAAAAAGCAACGGACCCAGCACAGACCCCTGCGGGACCCCACTAACTACCCTCCTCCACTGAGAATACTGGCCACGCAATCCTACTCTCTGCTTCCCTAATCTTTCAACCAGTTCTTAATCCACAATAATACCCTACCTCCGATTCATGGCTCTGGCAATTTCTCAGGAGTCTTTCGTGCGGCACTTTGTCAACGCCTTCTAAATCCAGATATACAATATCAACCGGCTCCCCATTGTCCACATGTTTGCTTACCCCCTCAAAAAAAATGCATTAGATTGGGAGGCAAGACTTCCCTTCACTAATCCGTGCTGGACTTTGTCTCCATCAGTCCATGTTTTTGTATATGCTCTGCATTTTATTCTTAATATAGCCTCCTCCCATTATAACTTTGGAGTTCCTTTCCAATTTTACTTCTGTTTTAGTATTATGGACCACTCTGACCTGTGTGTTCAGATAAGGTGTATGTCAAATTTTATTAAACATAAAACATTAAAACTACATGGGCAACTGGAAGACATGCCCATGACCTGCCCATGTGTACACCTCCTTGCAGTTAGGTGTTATGGCATTCAGGAGCTACTTTATTGAATAGTACCTGGTGGCAGATGGGCACCTAATTGCTGCTTTGTAGTGTCTTTGACATGCATAAGTGGCAACTACCTCTAAGCACCACTTAGATAGATCACCTAAGTTCGGCATTGGGGATGATAGCACTAAGCGTAAATTGTATATCAACAATTGTACATGCAAATTGCATTATAGAATACTAACATATGTTAGAGTTATCCCCTGGATGCTATATATGGCACCTGAATTCCTCACGGAAATTGAGCATATTTTATAACAAGTGCATAACTTACTCCCCTGTTTCCTAAGCTGTGCTAGTAGCTACCATGTGCTAATGCCGACAGAGCCCATTCACTTTGAACGGGCTGTGTTGGCATTGCCGGACAGCTTAGTAAACAGGGGGTTAATTGGTTGACTAGGGTAATCAGCGTTGATAACTGGATTTAACAAGCAATTATCAGCACTAATTGGCATTGAGACTTATGCGCACAACCTGTTAAGTATATTCTGTAACATGGTGTGCCTAAAATTCTGTGTCGATAATTGAAAAAGGGTGTGGGGTGTGGGTGTCTCTACAATCTATGCACATTATTATAGAATACACCCGCTTTATGCCTAATTTAGGCATCAGGATTTACGCCAAGAAAACCATGGCCTAAATGGACATGACTTAATTTGCATGGCGAGCCTCTTGGCATATTCTATTTACCACGTGGAAATTTAGCCTATTCTATAAAATTTGGGTGTACTTTAGAGAATAAGCCTAGGCGTAGCATTTTTCCACACAGATTTTTCAGGCACCATATACTGAATCTCTCTCTATCCCCTGTTATGTTTGATCGTGAGCACTCGGACCTAGGCTGAGTCCTAGGGCAGATCGAGCTCATGCTATACAGAGACAAAGGGCTACGAAGCCCGGAAAAACACAGAGAGACCAGTGAGCACCACCGGAAGGAAAATAGAGCATTCGTACAGGCCGCAAAGCTGAACTGTAACCCAAATGCAGAGTCCAAATGTACGGGGCCGCAAGGCCAAACACAAAGGGAAGGGAAAAAGAACAGAAGTCCAGGAAGGCCTCGCATACTGCGCCACACACAGACACCAACGAAAGGTCAAAAGACCAAACACACAGATACTAACTACAAACCAGTATAAGGGAACCCATGCAGAGAGGCAGCTCAAGCTGTGCCACACAGCTTAAACGAGAAGATCCAAACAACAGATACAGCTGGTAAAGGGTTAAGGCAGACTACACAGAGAGACTGCTCATGCTACAAGCTAGACAAGGAGCAGTACTCATGAGAACAGATACAGCCAGGTAAAGGGTTAAGGCAGACTACATAGAGAACTGCTTAACCTACAGAGCCCAATCCCTGACATGGCCAATCAGGAGCGAGGACCTACCAGCTTATAATCAGAAAGTAATCGCCGGCTATTTCCCGACACAAATCGGGATATGGCCGGCGATTTCGCAAAAAGCGGCGAAAAGCATATATTTGAAAGCTACATTTGTGATAGCTTCGCCGCTTTCCCTTCGCCTCGCCGGCGAAAGTTCAAAGGGGCGTGTTGGCAGCGCAACGAAGGCGGGACATGGGCAGGCTTGGGCGTGGCTACCAGATGGCCGGCTTTCGCGGATTAATGGAAAAATAAAACCCGGCGATAAGCAGTATTTCGCCGGGGTTTACTTGGTCCTTTATTTTCACGACCAAGCCTCAAAAGGTGCCCCAACTGAACAGATGACCACCGGAGGGAATGGGGGATGACCTCCCCTTACTCCCCCAGTGGTCGCCAACCCCCTCCCACACTAAAATTATTAAAATACAAACCTTTTTTGCCAGCCTGTATGCCAGCCTCAAATGGCATACCCAGCACCCTGACAGCAGTATGCAGGTCCCTGGAACAGTTGTTGTTGGTTGCAGTGGACTGCAGAAAGGCAGAGCCAGGCCCATTCCCCCCCCCCCCCCCCACCTGTTCCACTTGTGGTGGGTAATGTTGAGCCCTCCCAAACCCCCCAAAACCCACTGTACCCACATGTAGGTGCCCCCCTTCAGCCCTTAGGGCTAGGGTAATGGTGCACACTTGTGGGCAGTGGGTTTTGGGGGGGATTTGGGGGACTCAGCACACAAGGGAAGGGTGCTATGCACCTGGAAGCTAATTTGGTTGTTTATAAAAGATGTTTGAAGTGCCCCTAGGGTGCCCGGTTGGTGTCCTGGCATGTGAGGGGGACCAAATGCTGGCTCCTCCCACGGCCAAATGCCTTGGATTTCGCCGGGTTTGAGATCGCCGGCAGTTTTTTCCATTATTGCGGAAAAACAAAAGTGGCGATCTCAAACCCGGCGAAATCCAAGGCATTTCGCCGGCCCACACCGTATTATCGAAAAAAAAGATGGCCGGCCATCTTTTTTGAAAATACGGTTCCGGCCAGCTGTTGCGCCGCCGCCAAAATAGATCGCCGGCGACCTATTTCGCCGGCAACGTTCGATTATTCCCCTCCTAGTCGCTACCCTGCCTGTCCCAGTAGAATCATAACATCCCCCGGATTTTATATAGCGTGACTAAAGATCGATGCTGAAATCAGCACGGATTTCGTAACAATGCATGTAATTTAAGAAGCTCAACAAGCTAATGAGCACTGGTAACAGTACTTATTATGCAATAATGAGCACTAATTGGCACTGATTAGAATTTATGCGCACAACTCGCTAAGCCAAATTTTTTTTTATTATTATTATTTATTTTTCAAACTTTACACATGAAATATTTCAGTAACGCCAAATTGAAACCAGATATAGTCAAAAGGAAACAAGAAAAAAAAATATCATATAAGATATAGTTACTTCTTCCTTAGAGTGCAGAAAATCATTTAGTTGCTTAGGGTCAAAAAAATTGAAACTGCTGACCCTGAAATACAATCAAACATACGCAAGGAAAACATAATACAAAGTTGGCTCCCAAGGCTTGAACCCTAGTCTTATATACCAGGAATGCTTTGCGCCTCATCTGTGTTACTGCTTGGGTGTATAATCACTGCCTGGCTGTGGGGGTGCCACACGTTCTACAGGGTTCAGCGTTGCCCAGGTTCGAACTGCCACAGGAAGCTTCCACTACCAGCACGGGGGAAGACAAAGCCAGAATTGGACCTGAAGACAAACGATATTGATCCAATGTCATCTGTCTCACAACAGGTACTATCGAGGGGGCTGGGGGATTTAGCCCATGGAACTTAGCTCTCCATTTCCCCATCTTGCTCTCACGAGCCTGGTGAGACCAAAACTTCAAATGAAAATCCGCAGTTCAAACAGGTGCGTCCTCTTGCCTCGACACCATATTAGAATTGAGCTGAACTTCTAATGCGCACAGGTGAAAAAAGGAGTGATTATGGGCATTTTGTAGGCATTCCAAAATTTGCACACCTAGTTATAGAATATGACCTAGTGCACCTAAATCTACGCACAGGGATTCACATCAAGTTTTTGTTGGTATAAACGGATGCATGTAGATTTAGGTGCTGAAATATGAACTAAGTATATTCTATAATTGGCGCCTAAATCTAGGCACCGATTATAAAATACACTTTATCGGCACTGATTTCAGCACCAATTTTTTAGGCGCCATATATAGAATCTGGTACTATACGCCTAACTAGTGACAGCATTTATGCTAGTTCAATGGCTGATGTAAATGCTCGTGCCCAAATGTAGGCAGTTAGGCGCAAAACTGTCAGTATTCTATAATCCGTGTGCGTAAGTGCTAGACATGCTCCTGACCTGCCCATGTTCCTCCCATGTCCACGTCCCCCTTGTCATTCTGTGCTATAGATTTTGCATGCACATTTTGTAGAATGCCGACTAATGGAAATTATGCTCGTAACTGCTTAATTAGTGCCAATTAGCACCAAATATTGCTTATTAACACCAATTAACAGTTCATTAATAAAGTTATGCAAATAACTGCCTCTATTCTATAACTTACACTTGCAACTTTGCTAAGTGTAAAATTGAGCATGCAAGTTTATAGAATTAGGGGGAACGTGTACAGATCTGAACCTTCCATCTACACACTTTATTTATTTATTTATTTAATACATTTATACCCCACATTTTCCCACTAGTTGTAGGCTCAATGTGGCTTACACATAACCATAGGGTAGGCTGCAGTTCAGAAAGTATAAATAAACAATGTAATAGTAGGTTATTAAGCGTATAGGTATCATATAAAACAACAGATATAACAAAAAGATATTACAGGGTAATACAAGATAATAAGGTCCATGGATTTTGCTGAGAACAGGAAGAATTAAGGTTAGGTTGAGTCTGGAAGGTATGCCTTTTTGAACATGGTGGTTTTCAATAATTTTCTGAAATTTAAATAATTCTGAGTTGATTTTAAGGTTCTGGGTAGTGCATTCCATAGTTGTGTGCCTATGAAGGAGAAGTTGGATGCGTAGGTAGATTTGTATTTAAGACAGGGGCCAAAGGTGGGCCTGGGTGGGCCTGGGCCCACCCACTTTGGGCTCGGGCTCACCCAGCAACGGTGCACCTAGATGCCCAAACCGTTGGCACACCGCAAGTTTTGTTCCCTCCCTGCTCCCTCCTTCCTCCCCTGTCATCCCCTTCTGGACTCTGGCAGCGATGCTAGATAGCTCGAGCTGCGCGGCGCCGTCCACTACAAGTGCTTCCTCTGCGCTGGCCCCACCTGTTCAGAAAGAGTATCGGAGGTGAGGCCAGCTGGAAGGAAGCAGTCGTCGTGTAGCAGCGGGAAGGAAGCAGTCGTCGTGTAGCAGCGTGCTGCTGCTGATGGACGCGACGCTGTTGCAGAGAAGAGCTGGACTGGCTGGCTGGCTGGCGAGAGAGGGGAAAAAGGTGCATGCAGCATGGCGGGGGCAGGGGAAAAGGTGCAGCATGGCGGGGGGGAGGAGGACAGCAGAACTCTCAATATATTTTTTAAATTAGTTTCATACTATTTAAAACTAGCAAAAAATTCTTGTGGTGGTGGTGGTGGGGTGGGGGGGAATCTAGCATTTTTAATGTGTGGAGCTTGGTGATTTTGGAGCTCTCTCTCCTTGATCATTATCCGTGAGACTTTTCTGCATATGCCCGTGCAAAGGGAGAGTAAAGGAACCCCCTGCCAAGGCAAACCATCCCAAAAAAGGCAGCAAATACCATTCCTGCAGCCCTTACTGATGGGTGAGTCTGCTAAGAGATGAGACCACCACCTGACCTGGAAGACATGTTACATTGAGCTCCTTAGGCCTAGTTGCTCTTTAGTAGCCCCAGAAATCAGCTGGAGAATTTGCATAGTGGAGAAGAGTGTAAGCTGGCAAGCTAGTGGGGATCCCCAAGCCCTGCCAGCTGGGGATCTCTTCCGGGGCTGCTTTCCGCTGAGCTTGGCAGATGGGGGCAGCATCCTGGAGCCACTGACAACTAAGCATGTATGGGGTGCTGGCATCAGTGGCTCGAGGAGTTGCTACTGCCTGCTAGGCTTGGCGGGGAGGAGTTCTGGAGGTCCCCAGCTGAAGGAGATTGGGGATCCTCATCAGCTAAAGTATTTATATTTTGAGTTGGGGAGAGAGAAAATTTTGTGCCCACCCACTTTGTGCTCAGGCCACCCAAAATTGGTTGTCTGGCTACGCCACTGATTTAAGGCCACTGCAATCTGAATAATGTAAATTTAGGTAGGATTGGGAGAAACTGGAACTGTTTCTGGGTGGTAGATCCACCAGAGCTAACATGTATTCGGGAACTTCTCCATAGATGATCCTATGAATCAAGGTACAGACTTTAAATGCGATGCGTTCTTTAATGGGAAGCCAGTGTAATTTTCACGAAGGGGCTTGGCAGATTCAAATTTTGATTTTCCAAAGATCAGTCTCGCCGCTGTGTTCTGGGCGGTCTGAAGTTTCTTGATTAAATGTTCTTTGCATCCTGCATAGATTCCATTGCAGTAATCTAAGTGGCTTAATACCATTGATTGTATTAGATTGCGGAAAACATCTCGTGGAAAGAAAGGTTTTATACGTTTAAGTATCCACATCGAATAAAACATTTTCTTTGTGGTGCAGTTTACTTGGGTTTCCAGGTTAGGTGCCGATCGATTGTGACTCCGAGTAGTTTTAGGCTATCCAAAATGGGGAGAGAGTAGTTGGGGATATTTAAAGTGGTAGGTTTATATTTATTATGCTGAGAAGTTAAGATGAGGCAGTGAGTCTTCTCAGTATTCAATTTCAAATGAAATGAGTTAGCCCTTGCGTCCATTGTACTCAGGCCTAACCTGATTAAATTGGTAATTTCAGCCAGGTCCCATCTGAAAGGTATATAAATTGTGACATCATCAGCATAAATAAATGGATTTAGACCTAGGTTGGATAGGGCGTTAGCCAATGGTATCATAATTATGTTGAAGAGTGTTGGAGAGAGTGGCGAACCCTGAGGGACTCCACAATCTGCTTTCCATGAAGATGATAAAATTGAGTTCGATTTCACCCAATATAATCTATATGAAAGGAAACCTTTAATCCAGGTAAATATATTTCAGCCAATCCCAAAATAATCAAGAAGATGTAGTAAGACGTCATGGTTAACCATATCAAATGCGCTGGACATGTCAAATTGAAGAAGAAGTATGCTTTTACCCAGTGCATTTTTTCTAGCAAAAAAGGTGCCGGTACTCAAATTCTACACCACTCTTCAGGGGTGGGGTGATCACTGAGGGACACACCCCACAATATCCAGGCCTCCTGCAACCAGTCAAAGAATCTATGACAAGGCAGAATTGGTGTGTAGAGCCTGATTTCTTTCATTAAAACTTGGGAACCATCGGTCAATTTTAGCAGACAATGGAAAAGGTGCCGGAACTCAGTACCCCCAAGTAACCCCTCAAAAAAAAAGCCCTGCTTTTACCACCAGCAATTAGTGGTTTAAATTTGGACATAAGGGTAACCAATACAGTTTCAATACTGTAGAGGGAGCGAAAACCGGATTGTGAGTCATGTAAAATGGAAAACTTGTCCAAATATTCCGTCAGTTGTTTAGTCACTATGCTTTCCATCAATTTAATTACCAATGGTATAGAAGCGACTGGACGGTAATTTGTGATATCATTGGATTTTTTTCTTAGTGTCCTTAGGTATAGGAGTAAGAAGGATGTTCCCATAGTCTTTTGGGAAAAAAATATGTTTAAGCATGAAATTTAAATGTGATGTGAGGTCTTGAATGTACCTGGAAGGGGCAAATTTGAGTAAATAATTAGGGCAGATGTCTAATTTGCAATAAGAGCTGGAAAATTTGGAAATCGCTTGAGCTACTGAGTCAATAGAGAGAGGGGCAAAATGCAGCCAGAAATGATCCACTGGGTGGTCTCCAGAGGTAGACTCGAGTAAATTGAAGAAATGTTCGGAGTCTGAATTCTTATGAGGAAGTGAATTACGTAATTTTAGGATTTTTTCGTTAAAGTATTTGGCCAGTGTATCAGCAGATGGGATGTCTGTGCTTGTTGTGGTGACTGAGTTCGTGTCAATAAGTTTATTGACAACATGGAATAGTGTCTTTAAGTCTGCATAATCATGTCCGATTTTAGATTTATAGTAGGACTTTCTTGCCTGTCTAATTGCGCATTTATATTTTCTGAGAGCTAGTTTCCATTCTTTAAGTGTATGTTCGTTTTTCTTTTTTTCCACTTGTGTTCCAGTTTTCTGGTTTGCATCTTTATATCTTTTAGTTCATCACGTGTGTGCTTTTAACCTTTGTTTTATGCTTTATTTAAAAGCTTGATATACCACTCACCCTTACCTGATCAGAGCGATTTACAATAAACAATCAGATATAAAATCAGAAAAGAACACATAAAATCAATAGGACAGTTCTAATCATGTCATTTTCTTCTTTGGCTAATTAGCTTTCACAATTAGCTAAATAAAAAAAATCAAATGATAATTAATGTATCCCTATATAAAAAGCATATTTATCCCTCCCTTATTGGGAAGCTTGCCAGGTGCCCTTGGCCTGGATTGGCCGCTGTCGTGGACAGGATGCTGGGCTCGATGGACCCTTGGTCTTTTCCCAGTGTGGCATTACTTATTATTATTAGCATTTACACTTATGTACTTATATTCAAGAGATGTTCTTTGATTTATCACTCAAATGTTCTTTCATCAAACATATAAACTGCCAGGCACTAACTATATATTTCTGATTCATTCATTATTTCATTCATTCATTTTTTATTTACTTTATTTTTATTACTTGACTAATGACTAAAGTGGAGCCCAACATAAAAAACTATACAATAAAAACAATTTATGTTAACAGTTTTCTACACATCACACCATCCATCTCAAATCAATCCTAAATAACCCTAACATCCTCAACACATTCACTTAGAATGACACCCATTATATAACCAGAAAGGAAAACAATCAAAATAGCCAGGTTTTCATAGACTACCTAAACACCATTAGAGTACCAGTGTTCTCATTATTGTGGTCATAAAGGTCAGAATTTCTAAAACTCCTTCAGAATTTATTCACCAAGGATGAAATGCACTCGTCCTCCTCTCCCTTCAAATTATTTTTGTAGGTAAGGGTGGTGGGTTTAAATATATTCCTGTGTATCTGTATAGTGCTACCCACACCTTGTAGTGTAATATTAATGGTAGTAGTGTAGTTTGTCCCTGGTGAATGCATACCTTTCCACATCATCTTAGTGCAGACCTCTCACTCCCTTTCTTCCCCATTTTATCACATCCAGGTGCAGTATTCTCTGTTCTTCAAGTGTCCCTCTGAAGTTCTCTTACAATCCTGCCCCTACTCCCACTCTTCTGTCAGGACTGGAGTAGGCCACAGATGCCTCCTACACCTTGTAGGTGCAGTACTCTCTCTCCCCCTCTCACTCCTCCTCCCTTTATAAAGTTGTCTCATTATACTTCCAGACTCAGAAATGATTATTCGGATGCCTCCTAAACTTACCAAGTGTGATCCTCTCTTTCCTCCTCATCCTCTAGTTACCCCCACAACCCTGTCATCCTCCTCTTTGTCCACCAAAACCATGCCATCAACTCTGTTTTCTCATTCTCCTTCTAGGCACAGATGGGGGCCAAAGATATCTTCTATCCCTCGTCGTACTACCAAAGACTCTGCCTCCTGCCCCTAATGCTGTCCTTGCCTCTTCCTAGAGGATGATCAGGATCAAAGACCCTTCTTGCTCTTTTCCCAGGCACAGATGAGAACAAAGATGCTACCACTGCTTTATCCTCCCAAGCGCTGAACAGGGTTAAGATACTCCTGCAGCTTTCTCTTTGTGGGACAGAGAATCTGCTACAGTACAAAAAGAAAAAATCCACAGACAGAATCCCGCTTGTAGTGACATACAATCCAGAGCTGGAAAAACTGAGGAAAATCATAAGAGATCTACAACCTATACTCCAGGAGGATGAATTACTGAAAGAGATATTCCCATCCCCACCAGTACTGGCCTTCCGACAGCCACCCAATTTAAAACACAAGCTAATCAGAAGTAAACTTCCTTCACAGACTGAAAAGGAACAGAAGGGCACACTTCCCTGTAATTTATCCAGTTGCAAACTATGCCAAAATATTTCACAGGACCCCAAAGTCATCCACAAAGGAAAGAAATTCAACATAAAGGGATCTTTCACTTGCTCATCTTCCAATGTGGTATATATCATTCAGTGTAAAAAATGTAATGAAGGATGCTATATTGGAGAAACAGGCCAGATGCTTAAGACAAGATTCAATTTACATAGACATCATATAAACAATGCTGGTGCCAGCAGGGTTCCCACGCCTGTTGGGCAACATTTCACAGGACCAGGACACTGCACCAGTGACTTCACAGTGAGAATCCTCAAAGGTAACTTTAAAACCATACAAGAACGTAAGACCTTTGAGGTCAGAATGATTGAATATTTTAACACCCAACAGAAAGGACTTAACAAGGACCTGGGGTTCCTAGCCCATTATAAACCATAAAGCTGTATGTCTCTGTTGATCACCCTCCCCTCACCTGTCCACACCCACCCTGTTAGAATACCAATGATATACTTTGATGTCCCCATGCATACTTCCTACCCACCCCCATCCTCCCACCCTGTCAGACTGTCATAGCAATGCTTGAATGTTTTTCACTTATATACACTGTCAGCTAGCACATTTGCTTATTTCCGATCTGACGAAGAAGGGCAACCTTCGAAAGCTAATCAAGAAATGTATTAAGTTATGTCCAATAAAAAAGGTATCATCTTATTTTCTTTTCCATGTTTTATTTTGTTTGATTTCTATTGATAACCTTAAGTGGACTAACACGGCTACCACACTCCTCTTTGTGGGACCAAATAGGTTGAATACATCTCTGCTTATTCCTCTGGGCCAACCAGTTGAGAAAATCACATGCTCACAGGTGAGTAAGGGGGTGCAGATATGCAATACCCCTATCATAATACATGAGTGACATCATCAGATAGCATCAGAATAGATTTTCCAGAATTCAAAACTACGAAACATATGCAATCCTTCCTGTACTCAACAGTTACCTCAGTCCCTTCAGTTAGTGCCATAGCTAAGTAATAGTTCAGTAGTCAAGAGGGGGAAGAGCTGTGTGCCATTTAAGATGAACTCTAACACAGGAGGCCCGTAGACCAAGTGATAAATATGGTAGAGGTAACGCAGTATAATATCTGGAGGTCACCAAAAGGGATCTTGACTATTAGTAAAACACCAGATCCAGAACCCTTTTCATTTAGGAGCATACACACATTTTACAGGTTTCCTTGTTGCCACCAGATGTCTTGAACTGGAGAAGGCAGTTTGAAGGATGCAACTATGCACTACTGAACTTCCATACTTGTTAGGACCAAGGACTTGAGACTGGAATGTAAAAAGGTCTCTCATTCTGCGTTATTATAGTTGGAAAGAATTAGAGTCTGCATACAGGGAGAAATGAAAGTAGTTTGAGAAGTGGAAACCAGTTCTGACAAGGCTCGTATGGTGCTACAAGAACCATCGTGCTGATCGCCTTTGGACTTTGTGCAGTGCTTTTGCTATCACTGGTATATGCATAAAAGAGAGGCCAAATCCAGTTCATGGGCAGCACATTCTGTGCTTATAGAAAAGGAGCTGGAAGAACTGAATAATAAAGGGGCAGCTTTGTGCATTCACCGGTGGCAAAAACAAAATATCTGTTTGAGGAGTGCACATGAAAACAGCGAAGATGACTCAAAATGAATAGATGCTCCAAAGAGTCTCTAAATTTATTGTATGACAATCAAGACTCGACACAGCTGTGTTTCAGCCAATAAGACAAGCTTGTTCCAAGCAAGAACACGCTATTGCTGCTCAGAGCTTTGTAAAGTTACCTCGAGATAAGGAAGATATTGTTCGGCACGCAGTGCACTTTTTTTTTATTTGTTTTTCTTTTCACAGAAGACATTGCTTTAATTGGATGATATACTCCAATCTCCTTGAAAATTTCATTGTCAACCATCCAGAAGACTCCTGAGGCAGGCCTTATTGGCTGAAACACAGCTGTGTCAAGTCTTGGTTGTCATACAATAAATTTAGAGACTTTTGGAGCATCAGCTATACATATTTGAGTCATCTTCGCAGTTTTCCTGTGTGCTGTTTAGAATGTGAGGACTTGTTTCTTCTTTGTGTACATTTGTTTGAGGAATGCCCCATTTCTAAAAAATACTCGAAAGCATTTGAGGGTCTAGGGACCACTTGTAAGGTTGAAGAAGAATGTTGAGTTTGTTTGAATGGTTTTAATTCCTTGGTATGCAAGTGGATTGGTTTGCTATGTGATTGAGAATCACAAAGTCCCAAATTCTTCCTGCCTCTCAGCATGGCTGCACCCCCTTTTTGGAACCATGTATAAAATTTATGCGCAAAGCTGCACAACTAAATATGCAAGCATAAATTTCAATTACGGACAATTAGTGTTGATAATTGATTATTAGAACCCAATTATCGGCACTAGTTGGCTCATTAATCAATTAACTTGCACACACAATTTTAACTGCCATTTATATAATTTTGGAGGGTGTATTATCATTTAATTTTCAATTCAAGTAAACACTTATATGGAAAGGTATACTTTTTCACATAAATTTCAATTTCTAATAATTATAAAATTATTAAAGAAGCAACAAAATAGTAAATTATATACTCTCAAGTCCTCCATTTTGAAATCCAAGATTTACGAAAAGTGGACATATAATAAGGAAAATACTGTAACAATTAAAAATTAACAAAAGAACCCGTGTTTAACAAAGTGTCAATATAATATAACAGCTCTAATGATAACTCCTATGACTTAGTCATTAACATTATCTACTCCATTAATCTTTTGGCTGCAAGAAATTTTGTTAAATGCGATGGATCAAAAAAAGCATATTTTACTGATTGGTAATGTTTTACACATTTACACGGACAGCGCAAATAGAAAGTTTCTCCAATCTGAAGTACTCCAATTTTAACAAAAGAAATTGACGCCGTCTTTTTTGTGTATCTTTAGCTATATCTGGGAAAATGCGTATTTTATGTCCCATAAATTCTTTGTCCTTATTCTTGAAGAACATCTTTATTATCCAAGTTTTATCTATGGTCAATGCCACTGTAGCCAGTAAAGTAGATGTGGACACTAACAGGCTTATTTTCGAAAGAGAAGGACGCCCATCTTTCAACACAAATCGGAAGATGGGCGTCCTTCTCACAGGGTTGCCCAAATTGGCATAATTGAAAGCCGATTTTGGGTGTCCTCAACTGCTTTCCGTCACAGGGACGACCAAAGTTCACGGGGCGTGTCAGAGGCGTAGTGAAGGCGGGACTGGGGTGTGCCTAACACATGGGCGTCCTCGATCGATAATGGGAAAAAGAAGGGCGTCCCTGATGAACACTTGGATGACTTTCCCTGGTCCTTTTTTCTTACGACCAAGGCACAAAAAAAATGTGCCCTAAATGACCAGATGACCACTGGAGGGAATCGGGGATGACCTCCCCTTACTCCCCCAGTGATCACTAACCCCCTCCAGCCTCTATGCCAGCCTCAAATATCATACCCAGCTCTATGACAGCAGTATGCAGGTCCCTGGAGCAGTTTTAGTGGGTACTGCAGTGCACTTCAGGCAGGCGGACCCAGGCCCATCCCCCCCCACATGTTACACTTGTGGTGGTAAATGTGAGCCCTTCAAAACCCACCAGACACCCACTGTACCCACATGTAGGTGCCCCCCTTCACCCCTTAGGTCTATGGTAGTTGTGTACAGTTGTGGGGAGTGTTTTTTTTTTGGGGGGGGGGGGGGCTCAGCACACAAGATAAGGGAGCTATGCACCTGGGAGCAATTTCTGAAGTTCACTGCAGTGCCCCCTAGGGTGCCCGGTTGGTATCTTGACATGTCAGGGGGACCAGTCCACTATGAATGCTGGCTCCTCCCATGACCAAATGGCTTGGATTTGGTCGTTTCTGAGATGGGCGTCCTCAGTTTCCATTATCGCCAAAAATCGGGGACGACCATCTCTAAGGGTGACCATCTCTAAGGTCGACCTAAATTTCGCAATTCGGGTGTCCCCGACCGTATTATCGAAAGATGGAAGCCCATCTTCTTTCGATAATACGGGTTTCCTCGCCCCTTCGCCAGGACGTCCTGCGAGGACGTTCTCAGGAAAACTTGGGCGCCCCTTTGATTATGCCCCTCTATGTTTATATCTGTTGATTCCAAAATTGCTGACACATCCAAAGGTTGGTCAGCTTGATCACCATTCAATTGTGCTGATAGTGGCTTGCCTGGTAAATAGTATACCTGGGAGAATGGGGGAATAGCTTCATCCAAAGCCCCAAACACTTCTTTTAAATATCTTCGTAACATTTCCCTAGGCGTCACTGATAGTGCCCTAGGGAAATTCAAAAATCTCAAAATGTTGACTCAAAGAATTCTCCATGGATTCAATTTTCCTTCTCAAATATGTTATATCCTTAATAATCGTTATTTGAGTATCTTGAGTCTTAACCAATTCTTTCTCCTGCTGTTTCATACCAGTATCTACTATTTCCATTTTCTCTTCCATTTTAGATATATGTGTCTCTAAAACTTGGATTTGTGGACATATAGCCTTCCCCAGGTTTGCAATTAAAGCCCATAAATTTTCGAGTGTAACCTTAGCTGGTTTCTCTTCCAAAAAACTAGAAAAAACTAAAGTTTGTACCTGATCAGTTGATAATATTTCACCTATAGCCAACTGATTACCTGCAGTTACAGAAGATTTCTCCACTGCCTACAGGGAATCAGAAACTTTTTCGACTCCCTTTCTCTCCAATTGTTGTTCTTGAGGCCCCAAACCTTCCTTCTCTGCTTGAATTCCAGGCTGCAGAGGGAGTGCCACCAAAATTGGAGAGCTAGTGCTGCGGGGCTGCAGGGGAGGAGCTCTTTGGTTGGGGCTCAAGGTCACATCCAGCACAGGCGTCGCCCCTGGATCTCCACTCATCCTGGGTGTTACTTGCGTGCTGCCTTCCGACCGCATTGACACTCCAGACCTCCGCAGAAAGGACTCGATAGGACCCGCCGTCAGAATGGGAAGCTGGCTGCCTGCCTCCCCCTTTGTTTCGGCATGGCCAAATTCTCGAGACACAGGAAAGAGGAAAAAGGACTACCACCCCTTCACTGGTTCAATCCGCCATCTTGGATCCTGGATCGCTAGTATTTTTTTTATTTGCATTTCAAAATTAAATACAAGACCACTCTTGCATAGGAAATACAAGAGGCATACCATGTAATAGTATAAACAAATTATCTAGAAGACACATAAAATATACACTTCTGTTCATAAGTAGTCCACTAAAAGGACAAGGGGGGAAAAGAAGAAAGAAAGCAGCAGGGAGCTGAAAAAAAAACAAGAAAAAGAATCTAATACAGGCTGACTGGTATCAGGCTATCACTTTAACCAAGCTTATCTATCCAAGAATCACATCAGAGACCAAAAAGGTCAAACCACGGATCCTCCAGAGGCAAACTTCTTCACATTCAGAAAGCATCTCAGTTGTTGAGGAATAAAGGGAAAGGGAAATGGGACTTGATATACTGCCTTTCTGAGGTTTTTGCAACTACACTCAAAGCAGGTTACATATATTCAGGTACTTATTTTGTACCAGGGATAATGGAGGGTTAAGTGACTTGCCCAGAGTCACAAGGAACTGCAGTGGAAATCAAACTCAGTTCCCCAGGATCAAAGTCCACTGCACCTATTATAGAGAGAGTTTCTTGACACATTGTAAGAAATAATTTATGTCTCTCCTGGGAAGCCCAGGAGGATCAGAAAAAAATCCAAACCTAGTATTTTAAATATTTATGCGTGCATCTATTTTAGTGCTGCTTTATAAAGATGCCTATTTGCCTTTCCACAATACTGTCCCAAATCTAGCATCAATAGTATGTATATTCAAGGCATGCACAATATGCCTGCTCGAGAGCAGGTGTAAATGTTAATGTGCATATTACAAAAGAGGTGTAAATCCCAACTCTGCCTACAGTCTGCCTTAAGTCTGCACCTATACAAGCCTACTATAAAAATATGTGCTGGCTTGTACCGTGTGCACTTTTAGGTGTGACCTTATTTAATAAATGTGGTTTATAAAATTACCCCCAAATTGTACCATGTATACAATTAACAAGAAGCAGATACCATGGCTCCTTGGAAGACTTTCTGCCCAAAGTGGTCTAGGAGTCTCTGATCTTTTCCCAGTGGCATGCTTTTGCCTCTCTCTCTCTTTTTTTTTTTTACAGCTGGTTCAATTACAGATGTATGAGAAAGCTATGTCTTATTGAAACCAGGATATGATTGTAATCTGCTGTCCTTGTATAATTCCATAGGTAGGAAAGGAACTGTGGCCTTTGGAGCTTCTATGAATTTTAATAAGCCAAATATACCTGCTTTAGGTTCTGTTTCTTACTGTAGAAGAAAGATAACCTCTCTTCTCATGTGTTGCATAATCCTAGGAAAGAGATGTCTTTATAAGGTGATGAATATTTTTAGCAAAGAAGGAGAAGGACTGGAAAGGATATCTGTCTGGAAGCCTACCTAACCCCTTCTTTTACAAAGCCATTTTAGCGGCGGCTGGTGTAGTAATTCCGATACAGCCCATTCAAAGTGAATGGGCTGTGTTGGCATTGCCGCAGGGCTTTGTAAAGGGGGGGGGGGGGGGGGTAAAATTTTTAGCCAGCATTGTTGATGCATAAAGAAGTTTAAACTTTTTTCACCTGGAGGTGGCTGCATGACTATGGAGCTCATTTTCGAAAGAAAAAAGCATCTAAACAGTGGCATAAAGCAGTATTTGGGCGTTTTTCTTACAAAAATGTCCAAATCAGTATTTTTGAAACATATTTTTCAGACGTTTTTCTATGCTGTTTGTCTGCAATGCATCCAAATTTCAAGGGGGCGTCTCGAGGGCGTGTTAAGGGCGGAATATGGGCATTCCTAAGACTTAGCCTTTTTCAGTCATAATGGAACAAAACAAAACTAAAAGCTAGACCTGTTTTTACAACGAATAAGGCTCAACAAGGTGCCCTAAATGACCAGATGATCACTGGAGGGAATCAGGGATGACCCCCCCAATACCCTCCTTGGTGGTCACTGACTCCCTCCCACCCCCTAAAAATGTGAATAAAAATATGACTTACCAGCCTCTATGACAGCCTCAGATGTTATAGCCAGGTCTATTAGAGCAGCACGCAGGTCGTGTAGTGGTCAGTACAGTACACTATGGAGTGGGAGACTCTGGTCCCTATCTCCCTCTACCTGTGACACATGGTAGAAACTGTTACCCCATCCCAAAGTCACCACAACCCTACTGTACCCATATATAAGTGCGTCCTTCTCCAATAAGGGCTATTGTAGTGCTGTACAGTGGGGAGCAAAGGTGAGATGTGTACCTGGGAGCATTTTTATGTAGTGCACAGAAGTGCCCTCTAGTGTGCCCCACTGCTTTCCTGGGATGTCTGGGGGACTAGTCTGCTAAAAATGCTGGTGCCTCCTCCATCCCAATGGCATCAGTCTCTATGTTTTGCACTTGTTTGTTTGTTTTTTGAAAATGGACCAAAAAACAAAATGTCCAAAGCATAAAACCTTGTTCAAAAGCAGTATTTTGGGGGGAAAAAAAGATATTTTTCTTTTTCGAAAATGACCTTTTTTTCCTGTTCATATTTTGAACGTTTTTTGCAACATATCCAAAGTCGGACTTAGACGTCTTATTGAAAATGTTTCCCCCCACGTCTTCTGTGCTAAAATAATGACATTTGTCCAATGCTTTGGAGCCATGGGGATTAGGAGTTGCCTTGTACTCAGACCGGTGGACTGCATCAAGGTCTTTTGCACTTCAAGTCAAGAAGCCTCAGCTGAGACTTCACCAAAGTACAGGATATGTGGCACCATCCCTTCACATCTGGATTATTAAAGCCACTGTGTTAAGGAACAGAGGCAAGATGAAGAGAGTCAAGCCTTCTAAAATGTACTTGGTCAGCCAATCTCTGCATTGAAGAGGATATCTAGTATAACTGTAGTTGCATGGTAATACTTTTAAAACTAATAAGAGAAAATATTGTTTTTCACTCAAAGAATACTTAAGCTCTGGAACTCTTTGCCAGAGGATGTGGTAACAGCAGTTACCGTATCTGACTTTAAAGAGGTTTGGACAAGTACCTGGAGGAAAAGTTTATAACCTGCTATTAAGATAAAAATGGGGAAACCCATTACTTAACCCTGGAGTCAGTAGAATGGAATCTTGCTACTCTTTGGGATTCTGTCAGGTACTTGTGACCTGGATTGGCCACTGTCGGAAGCAAGATATTGGGTTTGATGGACCATCGGTCTGACCAGGTATGTCTATTTATCTGCTGTATTTTCTGTTCAAGTATCCGAAAAACAACAAAGAGAGTCCAAATCTCCCGCAAAAACACACAGGGAACCAACAAGTCAAGCGGTGTTGGGTCCCAATAAATTATTTTGGCTTTTAACATCTGTGACTTCAGTCTGGTCCTTCTGGATATCTTCCACTTGACTTGTTGGTTCCCTTTTCTGTACAAGTAAAAGCCTCTTTTCTGTCTTCTAATAAGTCTGGAATCAATTCTGCCTTTACGTTCAGGCTCACAGGAACATACATCCACAGGGTTTGTACTCTTCCTGCTTATGTTCTGTACCCAAATATATGAGACTTCTTGCAGGGGTGTTGAAGATCACAATCTTTCTGTGTCTGGTGCACCATCAGAAGGTTTTGCTGTTGATTACAGCTTTATGATAAGCCATTATGACAATATCTGTTTTATGTGCTTAAATGTCTTTTATGAATATAAATAGGTAATTACATAATTGTCTGTGGTTATCCGTGCATAAAAATATATGCTACCCACATATAGCATACATTTTTTTTGTGGTATACGGAGCAGATTGCAGCTTGTCTGCAAGAAATGATTGCTGAAAACCGTAGATTTGAAACATGGTTCCCCCAGGCAGACACTTTCACCAAGCTGAGCAATGTCTGATTAACGTGGAGATTGGTACCTAGTATTTCCCTTTATGTAATGCTGTATTTTACAAAAGACGCTAGGAACTGAAATATAAAGAGAGACAGGGAATTCCATTGTATTGTTCACAATGAAATGTAGGTCAGGAGATAAAAAAAAAGTGGTGAACAAAGAAATGTCATGTTCCCCTGAAATGGAAGAAAAACCTGTTTGCACATGATGCTAAATTCAACCTGAAAATACACCCTTAATGTGTGGTCACATATCCACTATCACTTTACTCCAAAGTATATTCTAGAGTTGCATTTCATTTAAAAAAGAAAAAAAAAACCCAACAACGATCACAGTGTGATATTTTACTCCCTGTGTTTAAAAATATTTTAATGTCAACTTTGTAAGGAACTGTATTTTGCTGCCAGAGCAGTGTTAGCTTAAATGAAAGAAACACATTTGACCATAAATTCTAGGGCATTATTGTTCCATGACAAGAGAAGTTCCATTAAGTTTTAAAAACTACCCCCCCCCCCCCACACACACACAATTACTAAGTCACGCTAGCAGCTGGCGGCGCACTAATGCCAACACAGCCCAAAAAAGAGAGCTAACTTGCATGAACTTGCCCCTACAATCCCATCTTAATGGAGTGGAGGAGTGGCCTAATGGTTAGGGTGGTGGACTCTGGTCCTGGGGAACTGAGTTCAATTCCCACTTCAGGCACGGGCAGCTCCTTGTGACTCTGGGCAAGTCACTTAACCCTCCATTGCCCCAGGTACAAATAAGTACCTCTATATGTAAGCCACTTTGAGCCTGCCATGAGTGGGAAAGCACGGGGTACAAATGTAACAAAAAAAAAATCTTCTCATTCCCTTATAAACAGAATGGGCCTGCAGGACCAGCTCAACCATTAAGCAAGGCTAGATGGTAACTTTACAGCAGCATTTTCTTTGGGGCATCTCACCCCACTGTCTTCCTGTGAGACTGTCATTAGAATGCTTTTGTGCTTCACTTATATATTCTGATATTTGTCAACATTTGCTCATTTCTGATCTGAAGAAGAATAATCTTTGAAAGCTAATCCAAAAATGTATTGTTAGTCCAATATAAAAGGCATCATCTTATTTTCTTTTCTTCTTTCTGTTTTGTTTGTTTCTATTTATTACCTTCGGGACTCAAAAATCAGCTGCAGTTTAAAGAAAGCAAAAGGACCTGACCGCCACAGAAACTCAAAGAACCATCAGCACTTATTTTAACCTGCATTTACGCAGGTACTAGTCTCTATGTGACAATCATGATTGTAGAGCTTAGTTATTTAGGGTCCTTTTACTGAGGCTTACCGCTCACTTTTCCGGGACTACCACCGGCCCTTGGCAGCAGGCGGTAGTCCCGTCCTGAACGCGCGCCATTTCCAGGGAAAAAGAAACATCCCGGAAACAGCTTACATGGCGGTAACCCAGCGGTAACTGGGCATTGCCACACACTGCCTGGTTACTGCTGGGTTACCGTGGGAGCCCTTATCGCCACCTCTCTTACTGCACAGCCATGTGTGTCTGGAGACTTTTTATCTGCTACGATAATAAGGGTCCTGGCGCGCAGGAAAAAGGCCCTCTGCCACGGCACAGGGCCCTTTTTCTGCAGCTTGGTTAAAAGACCCCCTTAATCTTTGTGTGTGTGTGTGTGTGTGTGTGCATATTGGGGGGAGGGGGTTTGCAGGCAATAAGGCTGAAAGTTAATAGGGGGGGTGTAAGGCTGAAGATTCACCTAGGGCATCCACTGACAGTACTTAGGAATGGCTGAAAACGAAATATGCCACTGATAAACATTAATTTTTATGCAAAAAAAAAAAAACTTTGCGGGATGTGTTTAAGAAATGAAATGTATTGCACTGGTTACTCATATTCTCCTGTCTCCTGCTCACTTGTGGTTACATGAAATTTGATAACAGAAATCGCTCCTGAATAGATTTACTAAGGCTATTTGCAGTTTAGATCCCTGCCCAGCATATTTTATGAACGATATGCCAGAGAGTTTTTTGTTTATGTTGACTGGTTCAATAAGTGTCTTTGTGATGGCCATTTTTGGCTAGATATGGAGAAATTGTCTTGATGCCTATCCCCTGAAAATCCAACGGTGACTTGTCATCTCCTAATAATTACCGCTCTGTGGCCTCAATCCCATTATTTACTAAAATTCTGGAAGGTTATGTCTCAAAATTGTTGGATAATTATTTAACTGATAAGAACATCCTGCATTGAAGAACTACAGTACTGAGACTGTGATTGCATCCAGTGTTGCTCAAGGGAAGCTCTTATTGTGTCTGCAATTGGTAAATATTTTCAGGTGAGCACTTTTAGATTACTAGTGGGCTCATTTTCGAAAGAGAAGGACACCCATCTTTTGACATAAATCGTAAGATGGACGTCCTTCTCACAGGGTCGTCTAAATCGGTATAATCGAAAGTCGATTTTGGACTTTCCCAACTGCTTTCTGTTGCAGGCACGGCCAAAGTTCAAGGGGGCATATCGGAGGCGTAGCAAAGGCGGGACTTGGGTGTAACTAACACTAGGACGTCCTTGACCCATAATCGAAAAACAAGGACGTCCCTGACGAACACTTGGACGACTTTACCTGGTCATGTTTTTCTTACGACCAAGGCACAAAAAGGTGCCCGAAATGACCAGATGACCACTGGAGAGAATCGGGGATGACCTCCCCTTACTCCCCCTGTGGTCACTAACCCCCTCCCACCCTCAAAAATTATCTTTCATAATATTGATTGCCAGCCTCTACTCCAGCCTCAGATGTCATACTCAGCTCCATCACAGCATTATGCAGGTCCCTGGAGCAGTTTTAGTGGGTGCCATGCACCAGGCATGCGGACCCAGGCCCATCCCTCCCTACCTGTTACGTTTGTGGAGGAAACAGCGAGCCCTCCAAAACCCACCACAAACCCACTGTACCCACATCTAGGTGCCCCCTTCACCTGTAAGGGCTATGGTAGTGGTGTACAGTTGTGGGTAGTGGGTTTTAGGGGAGGTTTGGGGGGGCTCAGCACACAAGGTAAGGGAGCTATGTACATGGGAGCAATTTATGAAGTCCACTGCTGTGCCCCCTAGGGTGCCCGGTTGGTGTCATGGCATGTCAGGGGGACCAGTGCACTACAAATGCTGGCTCCTCCCACAACCCAATGGCTTGCATTTGGTTGTTTCTGACATGGACGTCCTTGGTTTCGATTATCACTGAAAATCAGAAACGACCAAGTCTAAGGATGACCATCTCTAAGGATGACCAAATTTAAGTATTTGGGTGACCCTGACCGTATTATCGAAACGAAAGATGGACATCCATCTTGTTTCAAAAATACGGGTTTTCCCGCCCCTGGATTGGGATGTTTTGCGAGGACATCCTCACCAAAACTTGGACGTTCCTTTCAATTATGCCCCTCCACGGGTCCTTTTACTAAGGTGCGCCGAAAAGTGGCCTGCGCAGGTGTAGATGCGTGTATTGGACCGTGCAGGTTCATTTTTCAGCGCACTTGCAAAAAAGGCTTTTTTTTTTTTAACGAAAATGGACGTGCGGCAAAATGAAAAATTGTCCTTACCACCAGCCAACGACTTAGCAGTAAGGTCTCACTGTGGTAATCATCAGAGCGTGTACATTGCCAATTAACCACTCGGTTAGCACCGTGTGGCTGGAAAACTTTCAACGTACATAGTGGGTGCAAGTAAAAAATGAAATTACTGCTTGGCTAGCAGTAGCCAGAAGTACTTCCCGAATGATGTGCGTTGTGGCACGCGTAGGCGACTACACGGCTTAGTAAAAGGGCCCCCTAGTTCAGGCATTAGTCTATCTAGACTGGACTATTGTAATGTGTGTACGTCTGCTGTCCTCGACTGATATTTTCATCTGGCAAATTTGATTCTGCTTCATTGTGGCTGCAGAAGCTTCATTAGCTCCCTATATCTGCCAGATCAAAATTTAGCTTTGTACTCGGATATTTAAAATAATGTATGGTGATGCTCCATACTATCTAACAGATTGGGTTACTTTTTCTTATATGCTAAGCTAGAGTCTAGAACCCAGAATCTAATGTCGTTGTGTTTTCTTTCTGTTAAAGGGGGTTCTCAAATGAAAGGGTGTTTGACTCTTCTCTCTAGTTAAGCAGCTTCTGTTTGGATTATGCTACCTCTACAGCTCTGGATTTTTTTTTATCTTCCGAAAGGCTCTCAAGACATTTCTATTTTACAGAATCAATCTGATGTGATGCTAAATCTGTACTTTTGGTTGTTATGTATCACTGTCTTTGATTTACTGAGCTTTACCTTTATAATCTGCAATGAACCATTTGTGGCTTTTACAGAAACAAACAAAAAAAGATATGCAGTGTTCTATATGTGAAAACAGTGGGTGTAGGAAAGTGGGTTATTGGTTTTATATGACGCATGTCATACTACTGCTGATCTATACCAGTGAAATTTTCAGCAGTGAGAGGGAATATATTATTAAACACCGGATGCTGCATTCAAAAAATATGTATATTCAGCGCCACCACACAGATTGGTGGCTGCGATGAATATACTATATAGGGCTGGATTTAGTAATTGGTGAACAAAATCAGAGCCAAAAAAAAGTGGCGCTCAATGCTATTTACTAAGCCACTGTAAAAATTCGCCCTGAGGTAGTCGTGAGCACATCTTTTGCTGTGCGCGCTGGGTCAGTTTTTACCAATCTGGGAAAAAAGGGCTTTTTTCAATGGGACGGGGGAAAAGGGCTCGCAGTAAAATTGAAACTAGTGCGTGCCTATTTACGGCCTGAGCCCTCTAATGCCATCCATGGTGGCATGGTGACCGATCCGGTGCACACCAACTGCAGATTAACGCCGTGTGCAGTAGGAAATAAAATAATAATTTGTCCAGGTTATGGATATGCGCAAATCCAAAATTGCCGCCAGGGGTGCATGCTAGCCTGGCCGGTAGTCACATTTTGGTGCACATTGCACGCACATAGAGCTTACCGCACCTTTGTAAAAGGGCGCTCATCGATAAGCGCCCATTGTAGAATATCATTAAGAGGCCCTTTTACAAAGGTGTGGTAGGCTCTATGCATGTGCAGGATGCACCAAATGAGACTACCACAAGGCTAGCACACACTCCTGCTGGTTAATTTCAGATTTGGCGCATGCCCCATAATGCCTGGACAAATTATTTTTTATTTACTAGCGCACGCAGCATTTCTGGCGTTAATCGGCAGCTGGTGTGCAACGATCAGTCACCGTTGCATGTAGCATGTGAGCCCTTACTGCTAGATCAATGGGTGGCGTTAAGGGCTCAGGCAGTAAATAGGCGCGTGCTGCTTTCATTTTTACCGTGGCCCATTGATGAAAAAGCCCCTTTTCCCAGACACAGTAAAAACTGGCCCAGCGTGTGCCCAAAAGTTGCGCCCACACTACCACAGGCCACTTTTTACCATGGCTTAGTAAAATGATCCCGAAGTGCTGATTTTGTGCCAAATTTGAGCACAAACACTTATCCCTGCTGAAATTAGGTGTACATCCCCAGTATTCTATAATACCATGCAAACTTTAGAATACCACAAACCCACCCATGCACCTCCAATGGCCATGCCCCTTTTGGGTTGCACACTATCCCCCAAATTCTATATATCGCGCCTTAATTTCTGCGCAGACATCGAAGCATATTCCACAACAATGTGTGTAGCTTGGTTAACTAGCTAATCAGCATGTTAAATGGATGTAACAAGCAATTATCAGTACTAATGGCATTACTTGAGATTTACACGCACAACTCGCCTAAATTCTAAGTTGCATAGTTGAAAAGGAGGCATGGTCATGGATGAGGTGTGGGCATTTCTAAAATCTATGCGCATTATTATAGAATTCACCCACTCTGGGGGAGATTCTATATATGGTGCCTAAAAATCCACATGGAAAACATTTCCGCCTAAGCATATTCTATAAGCAGGGCCTAGATTTAGACGCAGTATATAGAATACACTTAGTTGATATCCCAGTGCCTAAAACAAAATTCAGAAGCATAATATGCCAAGGACAAAATGTATTACTACTATAATTTGATATGTCAAGTGCGTTCAATTTAGGAGACCACACTACACTAATGACACTGCTTGACAACATGTGGACTAGCGGTGCAGTTGCAACGTGCTTCAATGGCTTCCTAAGGACCAGATCCTATATTGTAAAGATGTCTAACCAGATAATGGCCCCATGGATCTCGGAGTGTGGGGTACCACAGGGATCGCCACATCACCAATACTGTTCAATATAATGATGGAACCACTAGGAAAAAAACTGGAACAAATGGGTTTCAACCCCTTTCATATATGCAGATGACATCACCATCTTCATACCTTTTCACAACGGTATAACAACTGTACTGGACCAAATTTAAAAAGGTCTGGACCTCATGGGAGAGTGTGCAACAACTTTCAAACTCAAACTGAGCAGAGACAAAACCAAATTCCTGGTCCTAACAGCCCCACACAACCCCACATCTAACCAAAACTTCACAACCAGCCAAACCAACAAACCAGATTGAAACACAAACTAAAATACTAGGAATCATCCTCGATAAACAACTAATACTAGACAATCAAATAGCAACAGCTACATCAAAATGCTTCAAATACTCTGGAAACTGAGAAGGATAAGAGACTACATAAGTACATAAGTACATAAGTAGTGCCATACTGGGAAAGACCAAAGGTCCATCTAGCCCAGCATCCTGTCACCGACAGTGGCCAATCCAGGTCAAGGCACCTGGCACGCTCCCCAAACGTAAAAACATTCCAGACAAGTTCCCCAGAAACTGATTCAGGATACTAGTCCAATCAACAATACTATATCAACTAGGACTATTGCAATGCAGCATACATAGAGTGCAAGGAAAGCACACTAATATCCCTGCAACAGTTCAAAACACGGCATCAAGACTGATCTTCAAGAAGTTAAAATACGAGAAAGCAACCCCGCTGCTGGTAAAACTCCATTGGCTACCGATCAAGGCAAGACTACTTTTCAAGTGATAACACTAATCTACAAAATACTATTTGGAATGGCACCCATATACATGAAGGACATGATCGAGTTATCGCCAAGAAATGCAAGCCCAGAAACCAGAAGCTACCTACTACTTCTTTATCTACCCAAACTGCATAAACACTACCTACAAAACCATCTACACAGCAGTATTTAGCTACCTGGGCTCCAAATGGTGGAAACTCTATACGATAGCCATAAGAACGCACCACAAATATCCTACACTTCAGGAAAGAAATTAAAACCTACCTCTTCAAAAAATTCTATAGTTAAGCACAAAAGCAGCACCACCTTTCCTCTCACACTGAATCGTTCAATCTAACGAATTAAAGAACTCCAAAAAGCTACAATTGTCTTTCTCACCAAAATTTATCTTTCACAAACCCTATGAATAATGAACTGAAATAGAGATGTCCACTCCACACCACAAAGCAAGATTGTAACTCCACAAAAATGTAAATTGTAAGCCACTTTGAACCGAAACTCGTTTTTGGATAATAGTGGGATACAAGAATGTATAAATAAAATAAATACAAAAAATATGCATGTCCATTTACACCAAGGAAAACATGGAATAAATCTTGGCACGTAGATTTAAGTGCAGTGGGCTATATTCCATAACCACGAGTGTAAATTTTGGAATGCCCACAAACGTCCAATTCCCTGCCTATAGCTATGCCCCATTTTGCCTGTGTGCATAAAAATGTAGGTGCTCTGCATTATAGAATACGCTTAGCGATTTGTGTGAGTAAATTCTAATTATTGTCAATTAGTGCTCATTATTGCTTCTTAAGTGCTGTTAATAACATTGATTGGTTTGTTAAGCCAATTAAGTTATGTGTGTTGTTATAGAATTGATTGGATTTTGGCATGGAACACTAGGCACACTATATAGAATCCAGGGGTCTGCACCTAAGTTAGGCACCAGGATTTAGGCCAAGTAAAACGTCGCATGGAGAGGCACTCAGCATATTCTATATATTGTGCCGAAATTTAAGCCTATTCTATAAATTGAAGCATACTTTAGATAATACGCCTAGGCGTCTTTTTTACCACACAGATTTTTCTGGCACCATAGATAGTATCTAGCCTTATGGGATTTGGGTGCACATTGTCATAGAATAGCACATTGCAAGATCTACGTGCAAATTCAATTGGCACCAAATTATTGAATCGGCACCCAATTTTGGGTACCATATATAGAATCCGGGGGATAAGGCAGTCACTACAGCTGGCTACAGTGGCAATATTCAGTCACTATAAGCTCCATTTTACATAGAACATAGAGACTGAATTGAGAGACCGGATCAGGATGTGCTCAATCACAGTTGTATTTTAGAAAAGGCTCTGCTGACGTAGAGCCTTTTCTAAAATAGTTACAGGAGTGCACAGATGTATTTTGCCAGAATGTGCTACAGGAGCATTCATTTTACAAACATATACATGGAAAAAATCAATGAAGCAAACTCACCAACTTGAACACGTAAACTGGTATCTCACAACACAAAGAAAAACCACATTGGTTTACCACTTCTTCTTTTTGGTTTTGTTTTTGTGAGCTATTTTTAGGGGGACACTTCTGCTTTTTTTTCTCTTTTGTTTGATATCTCGCAACATACACATGTTACGTGCCTTGCACTTTACTTTTTATTTAAAAAAACTTGATATACCACTCACCCTTTTCAGTTCAGAGTGGTTAACAAAACTTATTCCAAATAAAATTAAAAGAAAGAAAAGAACTCCATCATTGAATGAAAAGACCTTACCACATTCTAAGAGAATCACTCAATCTGACACTACATAATATTAAATACTATCTAACATTAAGGGGTCCTTTTACTAAGGTGCACCAAAAAGTGGCCTGTGCTGGTGTAGACATGTGTACTGGACGCGCGCAGGTCCATTTTTCAGCGCACCTGCAAAAAAGGCCTTAAGCCCAAAATGGACGTGCGGCAAAATAAAAATTGGCGTGCGTCCATTTTGGCCTGAGACCTTACCGCCACCCATTGACCTAGCAATAAAGTCTCATGCGTTAACCGGCGGTAATCATCAGTGCACATACAATGCTGATTACTGCCCGGTCAGTGCCACACACCAGAAATTTTTCGGGGTGCATAGGGAGCATTGCATAGAAAATGAAATTACCGCCCAGGCCACGTGGTAGCGGGCAGTAGTTCAAAATTGATGTGAGTAGGACGTGTGTACGCGCCTACAAGGCTTAGTAAAATATCCCTTGACTGATATGTAACTTTGTAAGTCTTAAATGCTTTGAAAATATGCCTCTATATTACCATAATCCAATCTAGTAATAACTAGGACATGGATTAATGTCTGCAAGACTGTGCTATCAAAATATCCTTGACTGATTGTAACCATCTTAAAATATAAAAAAATCATCTTTGCAATAAAGGAGATTTGATCACCAAAGGATAGAACACATACATGTGTACTGTAGGGGAATAAAATAGTGTTGATATTGGATGCTAACAAGCAATTATCGGCACTAATTTGAATTATGTACACCGATCTCAAAATGGGGTGTGGCCTGGGTGGGGCATTGGCAGATCATGGGAATTCCTAAAAATTACACACAGTGTACTGAATAACCCATTCCATGACTAAGGTTAAGCGTTAGCATTACACCAGGTTTTCATTAGTGAAAATGACTGTGCCTAAATTTTAGTCACATGGATGGCACTACACGTGTTCTGTAAATTGCGCCTAAATTCAGGCGCAGTTTATAGAATACACATAATCGCGTTTTCCATCGGCACCAAATATAGAATCTAACTCTAAATGTATAAATCATTTTGGATCCAACTTTCTACAGAGAGAGTGTTAGTATTAGAAATATATATTTTATAGGTAGGATAAAGGAAAGCAAACAAAAAATGAAGGGGCCAATTATCCAGGTAGGAACAGATCTTACTTGGATAAGTGCCAGTAAGAGGGATATGTAGGCAGCACTGACCAAATAGCTCCGGTGAATATTTCCACTGACCCACCTTAGAACTATCCATATAATATGCTGGGACAATTTTGTGGTTGCAGCTTGGGTGGAGTCGTGGTTATATGGTTAGTGGTGATCTACAGATGCTAACTAAAGTTAGAACAGTAAAAAAGCTGTTTTAACTTTATCCAGTCAGTTCTCCAGTTAGTGGTCTGGTATCACCGCTACTGGATAGCCTAACCAGTCAGTGCTAACTTCAGATATCTGCTCTCCAGTTACTGCTGCTGAATATCCATATTTATTTACCCACGGCAGACTGTATTTAAAATAATGCTGACTGCCTCGGGCCCAATATCAGAGGGTTGGTTACTACTGGAAAGAAAATCAATGCTCACGTATTTTTTTAAAAACTCTTTAATGAAAAAATCTCAATGCAAATAAACCCTTAACCTGTTTGCATCGGCTCTTTCATTTTAATATCATCGATGCATTTGAGGATAACTGTAGCATTACTTTTTGACACGTTTAAAGCAGTTGCAAATATATTATAAAGATCTTTTATCACAAAGTGACATCTTACTTAGATCCCAATGTACTAAGTGGCAAGTTCCCTCAAAGAAATAAGCTTGTACAGCAGGAAGTTTTTCTTTCTCTGCTAGCTCATTTAAATAATAGTTAATGTAATTTGTGGCATTTATCATACAAAAAAGCCTGCAGGAAGTCCCAGACTTCAGTTTTGCACAATTTTACATGTGTAATTTTGCTATGCATGAATCCCTAATAAATCCATTTGCATGATATTTGAGCTTATTAGACAATTTGCATACATTTTGCAAATGGGATTGCCTATGGAAAACATTGTGCTCTACTTGGTGTTTCAGCATGTGTTTGTCAGTGTTGTCACATCTGCAATTCCACTCACAGCTTAATACATCAACCATAGTTTACACAAAGACAGAAATAGAATATAACCAAGAAGAAATATACAGTACTAAATTACACATTTGTATTAAGGAACTCAAAGCTGTGACACAAAGGGAAAACAAGTTTGTAAAAGTATAATATGAACATCAACCGGTTAAGTGTTGCTATCATAATCCAATTAATTACAGTATCACTGTACAATAATTTGTCCATATATTTGATTAGGTTGAAGAATTATCCAACTTCCATCAATTGCAGTCTTTATCTAATACTATTAGAACGAATTGTACACAGCATAGATAGTAATACTGGACAGTCTTTACTTGGAGATTACAATCTAGCCAAGACTGATACGACACAATGAAAACAAATAAGCAGCTCTGTGTTACGAGAGCAAGGCCATAGCAAAGCAGAATTAAGATAGACAGGAATAAATTGAGAGGATGGCAACTTTTCATTGAATATCATCAAATATGATGTGTAGGATCTGTGAATGTTTCAAGGAGAACTCTGGCTTTGCAAGTTGATGCTGAGTACCTCATAGTTCTTGGTATATGACAAACCCAATAATAGCCAAACTCAAAACAGAAAACAAATGCAAGATTGCATAAGTTATGGATGGCAAAAAGTAGAAAGATGACATGATGTGAGAAAGGCAAGAGTCTGGAAGGTGGACAGGAATTAGCGCGCTGATGGAAGAAACAAAGAAGGATATTAATCAGGAAAGGAAAGGACAAGAAGATGAACATGGAAATAGGTCTTATGAGGATAATAGATGACCATGGGAAACAGCAAGAGGACCAGAGCTGGCTTAACCGTTGGGCAATCTGGGCAGTTGCCTCTGAGAGATGGCAAACAGCAGTTGCAGTCAAGGCAAATAATAGGTCCTGACTGCCCTACTAACACCAAGAAGGTTTTCTAGAGGGAACATAATAACCATGGTATCAGCCTTAGAGAGATGCCAGTTCTAGAGATGAGAACCTAAGAGAATGAATAGAAGTAAGATTCAACATAGATTGTTGAGGAGACAGTAAAAGATCATAGGGAGTAAAACTGAAATATAAAAAATAATACATTGAGTTATATGAGGAAAATAAGTGAGACGAAATGTAGCATACCTTCATAAGAAAAGTGGTGCCAGAAATAGTAAAAATTGAGTGTTGGAGTTTAGCAGAATCTGACAAGGACAGAATTTTTTTTAATGTTTATTTTTATTTTAAATTTTCTTTGTCGTATACCAACAAATACACCATCAGGCTTATTTTCAAAAGAGAAGGATGCCCATCTTTCGATACAAATCAGAAGATGGGCGTCCTTCTCACAGAGTCGCCCAAATCGGTATCATCGACAAGCCGATTTTGGACATCCCCAACTGCTTTCTGTCGTAGGGGACAGCCAAAGATCAAGGGGCTTGTTGGAAGCATAGCGAAGGCGGGACTTGGGTGTGCCTAATACATGAATGTCCGCAACGAAAATGAAAAAAAAAAGGCGTCCCTGACGAACACTTGGACGGCTTTACCTGGTCTGTTTTTCTTACGACCAAGGCACAAAAAGGTGCCCGAACTGACCATATGACCACCGTAGAGAATCGGGGATGACCTCCCTTTACTCCCCCAGTGATCAATAACCCCTCCACCCCTCAAACATTCTTTAAAATATTTTATGCCAGCCTCCATGCCACCCTCAAATGTCATACTCAGGTCCCTGGAGCAGTTTTAGTGGGTACTGTAGTGCACTTCAGGCAGGCAGACCCAGGCCCATCCTCCCCTACCGGTTGCACTTGTGGTGGTAAATGTGAGCCCTCCAAAACCCACCACAAACCCACTATACCCACATCTAGGTGCCCCCCCCCCTTCACGCATAAAGGGCTATGATAGTAGTGTACAGTTGTGAGTAGTGGGTTTTTGAAGGGTTTGGGGGGTTCAGCACACAAGGTAAGGGAGCTATGCAACTGGAAGCAATTTCTGAAGTCCACTGAGGTGCCCCCTAGGGTGCCCGGTTGGTGTCCTGGCATGTCAGGGGGACCAGTGCACTACGAATGCTGGCTCCTCCCATGACCAAAGGGCTTGCATTTGGTCGTTTCTGAGATGGGTGTCCTTGGTTTCCATTATCGCCGAAAATCAGAAACAACCAAGTCTGGGGACGACCATCTCTAAGGACGACCTAAATTTCAAGATTGGGCGTCCCCGACCGTATTATCGAAACAAAAGATGGACATCCATTTTGTTTCGATAATACGGGTTTCCCCGCCCCTCCATCAGGACGTTTTGCGAGGACATACTACTACTACTACTATTTAACATTTCTAAAGCGCTACTAGGGTTACGCAGCGCTGTACAATTTAACACAGAAAGACAGTCCCTGCTCAAAGAGCTTATAATCTAAAGGACAAATGTACAGTCAGTCAAGTAGGGGCAGTCAAATTGGGGCAGTCTAGATTTCCAAAAGGTATAAGGTTAGGTGCCGAAAGCAACATTGAAGAAGTGGGCTTTGAGCAAGGATTTGAAGATGGGTAGGGAGGGGGCTTGGCGTAAGGGCTCAGGAAGTTTATTCCAAGCATAGGGTGAGGCGAGGTAGAACGGCGGAGCCTGGAGTTGGCAGTGGTGGAGAAGGGTACTGAGAGGAGGGATTTGTCCTGTGAGCAGAGGTTTTCGGGTGGGAACGTAAGGGGAGATGAAGGTAGAGAGGTAGTGAGGGGCTGCAGACTGAGTGCATTTGTAGGTAAGAAGGAGAAGCTTGAACTGTATGCAGTATTTGATCGCAAGCCAGTGAAGTGACCTGAGGAGAGGGGTGATATGAGTATATCGGTTCAGGCGGAATATAAGATGTGCAGCAGAGTTCTGAATGGATTGAAGGGGGGATAGATGGTTAAGTGGGAGGCCAGTGACGAGTAGGTTGCAGTAGTCAAGGCGAGAGGTAATGAGAGCATGGATCAGAGTCGGGTGGTGTGCTCAGAGAGAAGGGGCGAATTTTGCTGATGTTAAGAGGAAGAAGCGACAGGTCTTGGCTGTCTGCTGGATATGCGCAGAGAAGGAGAGGGAGGAGTCGAAGATGACTCCGAGGTTGCGGGCGGATGAGGCGGGGAGGATGAGGGTGTAATCCATGAGATTGAGAGCGGTGGAAGAGGAGAAGTGGGTTTTGGTGGAAAGATGATAAGCTTGGTCTTGGCCATGTTCAGTTTCAGGTGGCGGTTGGACATCCATGCAGCAATGTCGGATAAGCAGGCTGATACCTTGGCCTGGGTCTCCGCATGTGATGTCTGGTGTGGAGAGATACAGCTGGGTGTCATCAGCATAAAGATGATACTGGAAACCATGAGATGAGATCAGTGAGCCCAGGGAAGAGGTGTAGATTGAAAAAAGAAGGGGTCCAAGGACAGATCCCTGGGGAACTCCAACAGAGAGCGGGATGGGGGTGGAGGAAGATCCATGAGAGTGTACTCTAAAGGTGCGGTGGGAGAGATAGGAGGAGAACCTCAGAAAAACTTGGGCGTCTCTTTCGATTATGCCCCTCCATGTATATACTGAAACACAAGGTACATTCAAGTTCTTTAAGCTCAAAATATTATACCTCTACTCCCCACAACCCTTCAAGTGTACCTTCTCCTTCTTTATACAAGAGCTTTAATATATGGGCATTGTATCAGAATTATAACACAAACACTAAAGCAAATTTCTAGCTCTACAGCCCTTTCTCTCAACCTTACATATAAACAACCTAATAAACAATATAAAACCCTTTCAGGTAAGTGTACGCTTTCTCCCCCATGTTCTTTTGAAGCCCAAACCACAAAATTCACTCCTTCTCTGTTAGCTGTAAGGGTATTTCAACATTTCTGCCTCTGAAGTTCCAATAGAAGTTTCCAATGTAATTGAAAATCATTTAGACTATCTTGGAATTTAGCAGCTGCCCATTTTCATTTTTTTAACATGCCAAACCTTTATCCACCAGCTTTCTATGGCAAGAGCTGCTGCTGTTTCCACTGAGCAGCTATAACTAAATGGGCAGCCAATAATAAATGACATGTTAAATCTTTTCTGGTAAAAAAAAAACACGATCTGAAGCTATTGAAAAACCTACCAGCGTTAGTGACCTCTCCAGTGGCAGAACAATATCTGTAATTTTTTTTAATTTCATCTCTAATTTTTTTTCCAAAAGATTGAATCTTGGGGCCTATCCACCACATGTGTTCAAATTCGAGCTTGAGCATATGTGCTGCCATCTTGAGCCTGAATGCACTTGGCATCACCTGCTGTCTAGTTGATTGATTGATTGATTTATGGCATTTATATCCCCACCTTTCCCACCCATGGGCAGGCTCAATGTGGCTTACATTAGTTCAAAAAGGCTAACATCAGTATAGAAAGACACCATCAATCCAGTAATAAACAAACACTGGATTTTGGCAAAGACTGCACTGCTCATGTGGATTCACAGATTTCTTCTGCATCTGGGATCCATCTATCGGCTGTAACAAAATATTTTGTAGCCCATGGATATCTATATTATCAACAGATTGAAGCAGATCAGCAGGAGCTCCAGTGAGGCATGCCTGCTCCTTATCTGGCTAGTAAGAAATAACCCAGTAAGAAAGTCTATCGGTGAACCCAGGGGATGAGAGTGACCAGGCGTAGTCACACTGTCTTTTAAGTAAATGGCCACAGAGGAGTTAAGAAGATGGTAGTGACTGGTTATTAAATTTATTTATTTTATTAACCACTTATGAAGAGATTCACCCACAGTGGAGTACAGCAGGTACAGTTTAACCAGTACAGCGGGTAAGCGGCCAACGTTAGAAAATAGAAAATTATTTTCTACCGTGGGATTCAGCACGTGCAAAATTTGGAATTACCCCCCAGCTCACGCACTAGCTAGGCAGTAGTGCCAATTTTGACGCATGCTGTACACGAATTGGCTCTTACGCAGCTTAGTAAAAGGGCCCCTAATAAGCATACATAAGAACATTCAAACTAACATGGATATGATGCTAAAGATTTTCTACAACACAGCCTACCAATTACTGAGGGATCAAGAGCAGATATATGATGGGAACAAGATACGTGGTACAAAGTCAGTTGGGATCATTTGATGGTTAGCTAAACTCAAGACAGTTTGTTGTATAGTTAAGCAAGAGATAAGGAACTGATCTAAGTTACAGTGTTTAACAAGTTAGTCCAGGTGCAGAATGAGTGCATAGTCACCCTATGTATTAAAGGCTTGGGAGAATAGCCAGGCTTTCACCTGCTTCCTGAAGTAGAGTTAGTCTCGTGTTATGCGTAGCCCCTCTGGGAGTAAATTCCAGGCATGGGGGGGCTCCTCCTGAGAAGGCTCTCTGGTGGGTATCACATTGTACAATTTATTTTGACAAAGGTACAGATAGTGATGATCCTTGAGAGGACCTTAGAGGTCTTAAAGGTGTGGCCCATTTTGTCTGAGGACCTTGAAAATCTTACATAGAAACACAGAAACATGATGGCAAAATTTAGACGTGTAAGGTTCTGGTAGACAGTGTAGCTTTTGCAGGAAGGGTATGATGTGGTCACGCCACTTGCAGCCTTCTACCAGTCGTGCTTCATCATTCTAAATTAATTGGATCTGATACAAATTCTTTTTGGTTTGGCTAGTGTACATGGCATTACAGTAGTCTAGTCATGTTATCATGGCATGGACCACTATGGTCAGACTTGTCTTTTCAATATACAGAAGAGATTTTGTAGCTGCCATAAGTGATAGAGACAATTTTTGAAGGTTGTTTGAATTTGTGGGATCAGTGAATGATGAGTCTAGCAGTATCCCAAGATTCCTGACCTGTGATTTTAGGGGGAGTTCATACTTCCCAAAAGGTATTTTGAAGTCGGGTTTTTGTCCACTTGTGTTTGGACAGTTGAGGAATGAGAATAGAAACCCAGAGTGGAATCTCAGACGATTATAATTTCTGAAGAAGTGACCTCAATTTCCCTGAAAACATGTAAATTAAAACATTCTCTAGCAGAGCAACCTAGTAGCTCAGTGGCAGTGCTGAATAAAAACTTCTATTCATTGCATAGAATATGACCAATACTGACTGCTACAAAGGCGCAGACCTCTACAGCTATCTGTGCACAAACAACAGGCAGCTCCATGTAAAGTTTTTAATGCTCATCAATATATCATCTCCCCCCCCTCCCAATATTTTTCCTTTTATTTTTCATTAAACTACTAAGCAAGCTCTGTCGTAGTTTGATTGATTGCTGAGCTTTTAAGCCATTCCCTGGCATAAATATGTATAATACTAACAATTTTAACGCAACACCCTCTTGTGAAGCACGGAAGCAAGACATTTGCCAAGTCTGGAAACATTTTCAGTAAAGAGAGTGCTGCTAGAGGATTCATTTTGTTTTACAAGAATGTTTTCATAGATGTGGTTTACAGAAGACCAGTGGGTGTGGTGATCCAATGCTTCAGTTCCACAGAATAAAGATATCCCTTTTGTACCACCAGATTCATCAGTAAATACTTTAGCTAAGTCACGTATTATCTTCCCACCCTGACAAAAGACAAAGCAGGGAGGAATTACTGCTGGGGAAGGATTTTGTATCTATTTATCGTTGAGTGAGTGGCATAAAAAAGAATCTCTTATTTTCATAAGTCATGTCAAAAAGCTGTGACCAACAGACTGAAAATAGTTGATGTCATCATCTAGGTGATAAGCTGGAGCACGAGTTCAATCTAATGGAGCAACACTGAACTAATCTGCTGTTCATTGTTTGATGCCATCCAATTAAATAAATGCCAAATCATAAAACTATAGACTTTCAGTCAAAAACAGACAACCTTGTTATCAAATCATAATATCAGATACAAAGCCATATTAAAGACATGTGTTATGATTGTATTTATGATTTATACTAACATGTTTTTTTTATATTTTTATGTATATATTAACAGTTTTTATTAGCCCCTGATGAAGCGCTTCAGATGGCAAAACATGGCTGTGTTGGACTTTTATGTGTTTTATGCTTTTATGTGGTTAAGGGGCCCTTTTACTAAGCCACGGTAGGCTCTATGCGCATGCAGCACACGCCAAAATGAGACTACCGCCAGGCCAGCGCACCCTCCTGGCAGTAATTTCAGATTTGACATGCGCCCATAACACCTGGATGAATTATTTGTTTCTTCTTACGTGTGCCAGTTGTGGCTGAAATTGGCACTTGGTGCGCACCAACCGGTCACTGTGCGTTTAGCACATGAGCCTTTACCACTAGATCAATGGGTGGCATTAAGGGCTCAGGCCAGTTTTGGGCGCGCGCTGGTTTCGTTTTTACTGCAGGCCCTTCTCCCGTCCCATTAAAAAACCCATTTTTTGTAGATGTGGTAAAAACTGGCCAGGCGCATGCCCAATACACGCGCCTACACTACCAGAGGCCACTTTTTACCACAGCTTAGTAAAAGGACCCCTAACAAACTTGGATCTTTTATCTTCGGTTTGCTAGTTTGCTGCCTATCTTTGAGTTTGCAGATCGCCCATTTGTTTTCTTTGACCATTACAATATTTACTATGTAAGTTAAGCGGGTATTTGCAGAATAGCACGTAAACATACTGTAATTTTTGCATTTACGTGTGTATATGTGCATGTATATGCTTATAAAAAATATTCTAAACATTTATGCATATGTTATGCATGTAAATGTGGGCGCCTAGGTTATAGAATTGCCCTTAATGCCCTAAATTCTATATATGGCAACTAAGGTTACGCACGCAAATCAGCACACATTGCAGATTTGTGTGCACAACTTGATTAATGCTGCTAACAACAAATTATTGGCATTACTTGGCCTTAATTGGGATTTACACGCAGATCATATTCTATAACGATCCATGTGTAAATCCTAGGATGTGTATTCTTGGGGGAGGGGGGGTTTAGAGGGTATTTTGGTGGCATTCCTATGAATTACATGCCTGATCCATGCCTAATTTTGTCGCCGACATTTACACCTGCTTTCAGCAGGCTTAAAATGCAAGTGACTTAATTTAGATGTGGATTAAGTGCTTTAGGTGCTATTCTATAAAGTACATATGCCCTTTATAGAATACCGCCTCAACACATAATTTTGTTCTGACCCAATTTTTTGGTGCAGCTCACTGAATTTAGTCCAATATGTGTAAGTGTTGCACTTCTATATCAAAACTGTGAAATAATCACTTACAGTAGATGTAAATCACTGGAACTTAGACGTGGAAGTTGCCAAATGATGCCTTTCATTTTTTTCAACATATATTTTTGTAACACTGCTGCTTCCCCTGTATGTGCTGGCAAATGCACATTTATTTACCAGCATCCTTGAATGTCCACATTCAGCAGAGCCTTTTGCAAAATGCCAGAGAAATGTTAATATCTCAACCTGAACATTTCCCACATAGAGCTCCTCTGGGAGGTCTGGATTGGCAAGACTGGCAAGAGTGATGATGTAAGACTCTGGGGTCAGTTTCTTTGTCACACAGCTGACAAAACAGTGTGTGGTGGAGGAGGTGTACCATGGAAGGAAGCCAACCACAGTTGTCGTTAATAGTTGATTTAGGTTATTTTTTTTATTTTTGCCTTCCCAAACAAGGAAATGACTATACCCTAACAATTCTTTGATTATTCAATTACCGGCATTTCAAATGAAAAACTTCCAGGAATATTATACATATAAACTATAAAGTTTTCAACCCAAAAGACACAAACAATTAAATGTACTTTAGACAAACAGCATGGACATAGAACAGTATTTAAAAATAAATACACTCTAAGTCTATTATGAATGAGTAGAGCAGTAGCCTAATGGTTAGCGCATCAACCTGAGAACCCAAGGAACCAGGTTTGGTTCCTAGTGCAGTTCCTTGTGACTCTGGGCAAGTCACCTAACCCTTAATTGCCCCAGGTGCAAAATAAGTACTTGTATATAATATGTAAACCACTTTGTAACCACAGAAAAATGGTATATCAAATCCCATCTCCTTTCCCTAAAATAAGAACAGTATAGCTCTCCTAGAATATTTTAGTTAGGTCTGATTTTCAGTACAACCACAATAAACATTGTGGTGTATTTACTAAAACACACTTAAAAACATGCACTAGTGAGGTAGGCACTAATTCCTAAGAGATTGCTATTCAAAGGGATAGATGCCTACATAAATAAACTCCCCTGCTGATAAGCAGAGGATGCATATGCACCTGTGTCCAAGGGACCACTTCCATCGCCGCAGTCATGGACCCTAAAACCTGAACATAGTCCCATGTCCTCAACTGGGGATGCTGGAGGAGGAGCTGGATCTGCTGTTACAGTTTTTCCTGCCTGTGTTCCGTGAGGAAAATCTGCCCCCTCTTTGTGTTGAAGAGTACTCCCAAATACTCCAGGGACTGAGAAGGGTGTCAGACAGCTCTTTTCGAACTAATGACTGAAGGCAACGCATGACTGTGAAAGTCATGGCCTTGCTCTCCTCAAAAGAGGAGGTCCAAATCAGCCAGTGATTGATGTAAGGATGGAGTCTGATACCCCGGTGATGCAGATGAGCTGCAACCACCACCATGTCATTGAAAAGGTGCATGGTACCGTTGCAAAGCCAGAGGGCATTGCCTTGAACTGAAAGTGAGGACCCAACACAGTGAATCACAGGAATCGCTGATGCAGAGGCCAAATGGGAATCAGGTAGGCCTCCTTTAAATCCAGAGACATCAGGTACTCCCCCACCTGGACCGAAGCTATGACTGAATGCAAGGTCTCCATGTGAAAGGGAGAGATAGAGAAGACATAGACTTGTGCTGCTCCTGCTTGAACAAATAAGCTTGGTGAAGCAGTAACACAAACTCGGGAGAAAACATAACCCTTGCATCAGGAGCCATGCCTGCCTGCTAGGCACCACACCCAAAGTGTCCTTTAGCAGCAGAGCACTTGAAGATCTCTCTCCACTGACTACTTGTAACACCAATAAAGCCGCTGTTCCCGCAATCGGCAGGGGGAGAAGCGTGGCCCAAAGCCTCTGAGGCTCTCCTGGCCCGGGCCTCCCCAGTAGCTGCATGATCTCTCCAGACTGCCTTTCCTAGCTGAGTCCCCCACGTCCCGGCATGGCTGGCTGATTTACAGGCTGCGCAGTGCCCCAACATTATGACGACGTGCTCTGCACCGGGAACAACACTTTCTACTTCTGCTGGCACGACCCATGCTCTGCATCCCCCTCCTGGACCCATGTCAACCAACTGTGGTACTGTGGTCCAATAGAAAGAAGGGGCCACTTACCCCTACTGACAGGCAAGGGCCCTCAGTGCACCTTCTAACCGGCAATGATGAAAAAGCTCAAGGAAAAAATCAGCTCTCTGCCTCCTCACCAAGTTTTAAGCCTGCAAACCTTACTTTCTGTTTTTTTTTTCCAAGGTGTGTTGTGGTCCAGCCAGGGTATGGGCAATGGCAGGAGGGGTGCTGCCAAGGTACCAGAGGCAGAACCTTAGGAGACCTCAGGGCGTAAAACAAAAGATGTTGCCATCAATTATCTTAATACTATGGACAATTTAGCCTTTTTTAAAATTTTGCTTATATGGTATGTACTTGTTAAATATTAAATATGGATGCCCATTAAAAGGGTTTTTCAATCTTAAAGCCCACTCTGGTCTCCAATACTTTCTGATATTTTTCTGTGCCTACGTCTTTACTAGTACCTTAGCATGCTCATTAACTAGCAGGAAACTTTTTGTCATCTGTGTACCCCAAATGAACAGTAAGAGGGAAGGTGAATATTGTAGACCAGAGATATTACTAATTGATTGTGTACCCGCTTCAGGGGTAACCATCAGCCCACAACTACCGAGAAGGCTGCTACATTTGCAGTTCCAAAAAGTTCAGAGTTTGAGAACCCTCTGATAATAATGGGAAATGATACCAGTCCCTCAAGTTGCAATTTGGGATGAAACTATTAACGATAATGTAAAGGAGAAAAAAATACAAAATGTGTTTAAGAGAAGAAGCTACCACGGGAGCCACAGAATTGAATAGTGGCATGTGGTACACTTATAAGGCAGCTGCCTTATAAATATGTTTGGTAAATCTGACATTGTTTATCATTAATCCAGTTTATAATTATCACCCCTTTTTTTTTAAGCTGGGCGGGGCAGGAAAGAAGAGTGAGAAGATTAAGAAAATCACCCTGCCAAATTAAAGTACAGCCGTTCTTTTCCTCTTATCCACCCTGTGAGAAAGACACAAAAGGCATTAGAAGGAGCCATGAAAAGCTATTTGCTTGCAGTGAGCCAGCTAGGCAAGTATGTTAGCCACAGCTGTTGCCACAACTGGTCTCTCTTGGTGTTGACTATCTCTAAACCTACTCAGTTGTGGAGGGAGCAGCCCTCTGCTGCATACCATCATCAAACATCACCACACACTGTCTGCAGCCCTGACCCAGCCCATGTGAAATGAAAGGCAAGCGTTTTGTAATTAATTTCTTCCAACTGTGACAACTTAGAAAAAACATGGATAGCTTTTAAATCATCACTACCACCAGGGAAGTTTAATTTTTCTTAACAGAATTATGATGGTTCCTAGGAATCCAACCATAATACAAACAATGTCACTAAAATAGAGTTACATAAAGAAAGAACATGGCCTTTCTCATGTGCTGTAAAATCTCTATACTTTTTTGAGGTATAGGGTGGGACCCCTGTGGGCAGCATGGGAATACAGAGTTACATAGTAACTTAGTAAATAATAACAGACAGAAAACAAAATGACCCATCCGGTCTGTTCAGCAGTGATTTGTCCACTTTCAGTAGATATGCATACAAATTCCCATGGGACCCAATACTCAATCCTCTTCAAAAGCAGCCGTGTGCATTTGGTTTGTGGGGGGGGAAGAGGTAATGGAATTCTCAAAGCTCTTTGCCTTGATGATATTTTTTCCTTTTTGATTCTATGTTTCCTCTTTTAGGGGGTCTTTTACTTAAGTGCGCTGGCGTTTTTAGCTCACGCTAAACACTAAAGACGCCGATGTATTCCTATGGGTGTCTATAGCATTTAGCGCGTGCCTATTTTTAGCCGTGCTAAAAACGCCAGCGCACCTAAGTAAACGATCCCCTGAGATGGTTAAAGGTAAGGGCTTATGTTCTTAAGTGGCACTTACCTCCTGCTCAACAAGATTTATTTTTAAATCTTTATTTTTTGACAGCCATTCATAAGAAAATCAGCTATGATAAATATACTAGTGAACAAATAGAAAAACAAGGATGCCATCTCACACATAGTGCCAAAAAACAGAATATACAGAAACAAACAACATTAACTCTGAGGGGAAGTTGTAAATTGACCCAAGAAAAACCTTCATCAATTCATGATTTGATGAATGAATGAGGGATACTGTTTCAGTTTCACCTTGATGACCTGAAATTATGGTGCTTCATGTTGACCGAAATTATTGTGTATTCAATGTAAATACAAAAATCTTGAGTATCAGGACAGTTGGGCAGAGGACTACAATATAAGGTGGTCCCCAGAGTAACGGAAGTATATCTTGCCTTTTTTTCCTCGGTATTGCAGTGTTTGTTCCATGTAGATACACAATATGTACAGAATGTATATTACATCTGTCAAGCTGCATACATGTGATATAGTTAATCCGGACTTGTGCTGGAGGAGCTGTATGGAAAAGGGAGATTTTATACATATGTGGTAGAAATGTGTAAAGATTCAGCCCTTCTGGTGGAGTGTATGGGAGAAAATTACCCAAATTACCCAAACTTCGCTACCTTTTTGTGAGAAAAACGTGCAGATGCAGATTTATGCCACTTTTTGGACATTTTTCTCTTTTGCAAATGAGCAACGTAGCTTGTCTTCATAAAATTACCCCACCAAACCCAATGATATCAAGGCTAGAAAGAAGACGTGGTCATTTCCATCTGCTCAGAAGCTGGTATAAATCCTCTCATGTAAAGTGAGCACATATACACATGTTTTATAAACAATAAGTTGAATCGGAGGCAACGTCCTCAAGTGGTTCAAGGGATTCCTAACCACAAGGTCATACCAAGTAACATCTGACTCGACTATTTCAGCTGCATGGGTACCTGAATGCGGAGTACCACAACGATCCCCCCTCTCGCCGACTCTATTCAACGTAATGATGATACCCTTGGCAAAATTACTATCAAATCAAAACCTCAACCCATACATTTATGCGGATGACGTAACGATCTACATCCCATTCAAACAAGACCTAAAAGAGATTTCCAATGACATCAACCAAAGTCTCAAAATCATGCATTCATGGGTGGACACATTTCGGCTGAAGCTCAATGCAGAAAAGACCCAATGCCTAATACTAACCTCCCAACACAACAAGAAAGAATACACCGCCATCAACACACCAACTCTAAACCTTCCTATTTCAGAAACCCTAAAAATTCTTGGAGTCACCATTGATCAACACCTAACACTAGAGAACCACGCGAAAAGCACAACCAAGAAGATGTTCCACTCAATGTGGAAATTAAAAAGAATAAGACCTTTCTTCCCCAGGAGTGTTTTCCGTAACCTGGTTCAATCAATGGTGCTCAGTCATCTAGACTATTGCAACACACTATATGCTGGCTGCAAAGAACAAATAATCAAGAAACTCCAGGCAGCCCAGAACACTGCAGCTAGACTCATATTTGGCAAACCAAAATTTGAAAGTGCCAAGCCCTTACGAGAAAAATTACACTGGCTCCCACTTAAGCAACGCATCACGTTCACAATATGTTCACTAGTTCACGAAATTATCCATGGAGACGCACCAGCTTACATGTCTGACCTAATAGACCTACCACCTAGGAATGCCAAAAGATCATCCCACACATTCCTTGATCTGCACTTCCCCAGTTGCAAAGGAATGAAATACAAACTAATGCACGCGTCAAACTTCACCTACCTGAGCACACAGTTATGGAACGCACTGCCGCGCAGCTTGAAATCGATCTACGAAAGAACGAACTTCCGCATATTACTGAAGACCCATTTCTTTGATAGAGCATACCAAAAAGATCAACCCATGTGAATATGCACAACTCGCCTATCTAATTTCAGAACTGTTTCTTAATATATGCTTGTATACTATTACTTTGTTTTATTATCATCATGCTGATCAAGATCCTGCAATACTAAATGTTTATTTACTAACATTCTTCCACTACTCATGATGTATTGTAAGCCACTTTGAGCCTGCAAAGAGGTGGGATAAGGTGGGATACAAATGCAACAAATAAATAAACTCCACCTGTGTCCAGATTCTGCCCCCAAACATGCCTACACCCAAGTTGCATAAAATACATGTGTTCTTGCCACTGGATGTATTTTTATGTACATTACCCATGGAGAAATTTTATAAGGCCATTTATGCATAAATTCTTTTATAAAATTAACTCCATAATCAAGGAGAAGATGGAAGGCAGAGCAGAACATTGCCAATAAATTATCTATTTAAGGGTCGATCTTCAGTTTGCATTGTTAAGCGGTTTGTAAGCCGTTCACAGCTGCGGGCTGAGTTAACCCTGGATATTCAATGCTGGGACAGGTCTGGCCTCCAGAATTGAATATCCAAGTTAGTGCAACAACCTGAAAGTTAATCACATACCATTCAATATTCAGACTGGTGTGTGGTTAGCTTGGCAGAGAAAATTAGGACACACTTTAAGCTATCTTAACTTTATTGGTTTATTTAACCAGTAAGCAGACTAAGGGCCCTTTTATAGAGCGGCAGTAAGCCCAATGCAGGCTTACCGTTTGCTCTTTCAGGACTGCCGCCAGCCCAACACAGCCACCGGTGGTAGTCCTGCCCTGAGCGCGTGACATTTCCAGGGGAAAAAGAAAAACCCTGGAAATGGCTTGTGCAGCAGTAACTCGGTGGTAATCGGGCATCACCGTGCGCTGCCCAGTTAGCGCGGGAGCCCTTATCGCCACCTCAATGTGTGGCGGTAAGAGCTCCCCATTGCATGGCCATGCGGTAAGAGTTCTCTTACCGCATGGCCATGTGTGCTGGGGCTTTTTACCTGGCATGCAGGAAAAATGGCCCCCGTCGCCAGCGCAGGAACCTTTTTCCCGCAGCTTGGTAAAAGGGCACCCAAATATTGCAGCTAGCTAGTTAAGTGCTGACTCTACCCATGCACCACACTTGGACCCCCCTAACCTAGCTGGCTACCCTCTAATTCAATAAAGTTGCACACACAAGGTTATAGAATACCTGCAATTATGCACCTAATGGCCTACAGTTAAGTGTTTCTAAAACTTGGATGTTTTTCGCCATAATGGAACAAAGCAAAAACGTCCAATATAATAGTATGAAACAGGTCTAGACCAAAACGTCTATCACGACTAAGTCACAAAACGTTGCCCTAAATGACCACTGGAGGTTATTAAAGCATGACCCCTTACTCCCCCAGTGGTCACTAATGCCCTCCCATCCCCCAAAGATGTGAAAGAAACAGTACATACCAGCCTATATGAGAGCATCAGATGTTATATCCTGTCCTATTAGAGCAGCAAGTAGGTCTCTGGAGTAGCCTAGTGGTCAATGCAGTGACTGTAAAGAAGGGGACCCAGGCCCATATTCCACTCTAACTTATACTTGTGGTGGAAAATGTGACCAGTCCACAAGTCACCAAAAACATACTGAGTGGAGGAGTGGCCTAGTGGTTAGGGTGGTGGACTTTGGTCCTGGGGAGCTGAGGAACTGAGTTCAATTCCCACTTGAGGCACAGGCAGCTCCTTGTGACTCTGGGAAAGTCACTTAACCCTCCATTGCCCCAGGTACAAATAAGTACCTGTATACAATATGTAAGTCACATTGAGCCTGCCATGAGTGGGAAAGCATGAGGTACAAATGTAACTAAAATAAATACTGTACCCATATATACGTGACACCTGCAGGAAGGGCTACTGTAGTGGTGAACAGTTGGGTACAGTAGGTTTGTGAGGGATAAGCATACAATATAAGGGGGTAATGGTGAGATGTGTACCTGGAAGCTTTTATGTAAAGTGCCTCCGATTGCCCCACTACTCTGCTGGGATGTGTGTGTGGCTAGTCTACTAAGAATGCTGGCCCAAATACACCCAATGACTTGTTTTTGTGTGCAATCGGATTTTGAAAAAGCCCCTCTATATTATCTATCTATAAATTATTCATTGTAAAAGGGCATAAAATCAAAGCCCCTGGCATGGGAATGATCAAGTAAGAGGATTTATTTGGCTAAAACTTTGGAAGAAATTTAGATGAAGTCTACCGGCCTTCGGACAACAGTTTTTGATTTGGAAAAATATGGTTCAAGGTGCATATCTGATGCAGCCAGAAGACTGATTCAGAATATGCTTACAGTGGGTGGGAAATCCAGATGTTATGGAGTAATGACAACATTAATAATGATAGGGTTAAACAAAAAATCTTCCCGTGCTTCTCGGCTTTCTCTGCTGTTTGAAAAAAATCCCTAGGCTCATGCTGTCACAACATATAGATAAGCAATGCGTGCCCTTCAGTTAATATTAAAACAAGGTGTTGCAAATGTTGTGTAATAAAAATGTTATTTTTTTCTATTCATCTAAACCTACTGATGCTGTAAGCGATGAAGAACATTTGAGTTTAGTCATGAGTTTCAACTGTGCCATCAGTGCTTGACGTATTACTGAGTTATAGAGGAGTCTTTGTACTTGGATTCTGGTTCGGATTACAGATTCACATTTTCCAAAGCAGCTGACATTACCTAATGAATGTTTACTTACTAGCTTATTCAGAATATTCAACTATGCACAGATCTTTTTTCAGAGGTATAGCCAATAGGCCTCAGACCAGTTGCTAGCGGACAAGTGGTGTTTTTCTGTCCAGCCATTGCAGTATGCATTCTTAGCATGTACATTAAACAAAGGAAGACAATAAGAATTAAATGACTATAGATATTAATATAAAGCCTGCCATTGGAGGAGACTTGGGCAACATTAATAAGAAAGCAAGGAGCAGTTCAAGGACTCAGTAAATGTCCAAGGGATGGCATGAACTGGTCAGTAGAGTGCTCAAAATTTGCAGGCTCCTGATACATAGACATGAAAATTCATGTCAGATATTTAAAAACCGAAAATACGGAATGCCCAGACTATTAATAGAACATTATAATTAGGGCTACTATGCTTTGGTGTTTATCTGCTGCCTCATTTTTGGTAGAATGTAGAAATCAGAATTGATGCATTCAGGTTGAGGAGTGTACATTTCCGGAAGTATTTTAGAACAAGATCTGCTGATGTAGAGCCTTTTCTAAAATACATGCAGAAGTGCACATATATTTGCCCAAGTGTGCAGTGGGAGCAGCCATTTTGCAAAGATACAAACTGAAAAACTGAATGGAGGAACCCAGCAACTTACAGGTGTAAGTTATACATGTATGTCTGCCATTTTGCAAATCTACACTTATACATGTCGCTAATTAATAAAAGAGGCTGCAATCATTATTTATTTTTATTTTGGAGGGGAAAATAAGTAACAAGGGATTAATGGGGAGAACTCCCTTAAACTTTCACGTAAAGGGCTAGCCCAAAAGAATACTTTTCTACACATGGAGCAGCTATAAATCTAAACACTGATATATTAGGATCTACACATGCATTCCCTTTGTCAAATCGGGAATGTACATGGTGTCCAGAAAAAACAGAACCCCAAACGTTTTCCCAAACAACCCAAAAAATGTCCTACTGAAGCAGAAACTTCTGCCTGAAATTCGAGACACTTCTGAGTACTTTATTTTTCAACTTGATGATGCTCCAGTGCATTGAGCTTGCAAAACAATTGAGCTCAATTAATAAAACCCCAGAATTCATTGAGCCAACAGCTCAGTGGTGTCAAAGACTTCATGAATGTGTCAAGGTTGAAGGAGGACACTTTGAACACAAAATGTGAATTAACTAGGAAAAAATCCCATTATACTAATGTGTTTTCAAAGGTCATACTAAAGGTCCTGTTTACTAAGCCGCGATGTAGGCACGTTAACGTTTTAGCACGTGATGATAGAGACAACCATTATATTTCTATGGGTGTCTCAAATATTAGCGCGCACTAAAATGTTTGTACACCTACAGCACGGCTTAGTAAACAGGGCCCTAAATGTTTAAACAACTGCAAAGCAATTTGAAACTATATAAGGAGTCTCATTTTTTCCAGACACCATATACATGAGACTTTTGGTTCTGTCCAAACTATGTCCCTCTACAATTTACACACATATATATGTGAAAATCATGAATAGGGCTTCTAAATAGATAAATAAAAGAAGACACATTATATAAAAATAGCAGTGGCATAGCTACTTGTGCCACAGGGAGCCTGGGCCTCCCAAATTTGCTCTGGGCCCCTAGTTTGGCTGGCAGGGGTTCCCAACCCCTACCAGCTGAAGCCTTAATCTAGTGCTGATCTCCAGCACCACTGCAGCATTGCCTGCCCTGCTCTCTCTTCCCCTCACGTCCGGCATGCTGCTTTTAGTGAAACTGAGCACTCAGTTTCTCTAAAAGGAACGTGCTAGATGTGAGCTGAAGAGAGAGCGGGGCAAGCAATGCGGCGGCGCTGGAGACCAGCGTTGGACGAAGGTTTCAGCTGGCGGAGGTTGAGGACCCCCGCCAGCCAAGGTATTTCGGAGGCAGTGCTTCAGGTGGTGGGGGTTGGGGACCCCCACCAGCCAAGATATGTTACAGCGGCAACAGTGGGAGGGGAGCAGCAGAGCAGTGAGGTGGCAGAGGGGAGCAGCGAGGCGGTGGACCAAAATGTGCCCCCCCCCCCACCTTGGGCTCTGGCCCCCTCCCACCTCAAGGTCTGGCTATGCCCCTGAAAAATAGGCATTTATTTTCCAGCTAATTAGTGCTCCTTTCAGGGTATGAAACATCTGCATAACTTTTCTAGTGAAATCAAATACATGTATTTGTGCAGTTAAGGAGTTGAAATGGCAGAAAAACAGAAGGCAGGATCCAAAGCAGACAATGCAGAGGTGAGAGAGTACTAGTGGTTTTTGGTGTTTCGCCAGTAACCTCACTTCAGTTTAGTAAATAAGCCTCAGACTGTGAGGCAGGCTCTCCCCATGCTGTCTTGTCAATATGCCTGCAGGTTCCATCTTCTTAGAAGAAGTTGTTTTTGGAAGAAAATACTACCAACATTATCATCAAACACTACCTGCAGTCTACCAAGGCAATTATAGTCCCCTGCTATGACTTGAAGTAATAACTGTTGGATTGGGTGCTTGTGCTTTTGAAAGAAAGAATGTAGAAAAAGTAAGTTTCTTAATCTGCAAATAATATTGCCATAGGGGTCCTTTTACCAAGGTGCGCTAAAAAATGGCCTGCGCTAATGTAGGCGCGTTTTGGATGCGCGCAGATCCATTTTTCAGCGTGCCTGTAAAAAAATGCATTTTGGGGGCCGAAAATGGACATGCAGCAAAATAAAAATTGGCGCGCATCCATTTTGGGTCTGAGACCTTACTGCCATCCATTCACTTAGGTCTCGCGCGTTAACCAGGCGGTAATCATCTATGCGCGTACACTGCCGCTTACCACCCGGTTAGCACCACGTAGCGGATGTGTGTAAAAAATTAAATTACCGCTCAGGCCACGCGGTAGTCGGGTAGTAGTTCCAAACTGACGTGTGTTGTGTACACGTAGGTGGCTACACAGCTTAGTAAAAGGGCCCCATAGTTTGGCACTGTTCATTTTCTTGAAAACTTACATAAGTACATAAGTAATGCCACACTGGGAAAAGACCAAGGGTCCACCGAGCCCAGCATCCTGTCCACGACAGCGGCCAATCCAGGCCAAGGGCACCTGGTGAGCTTCCCAAACGTACAAACATTCTATACATGTTATTCCTGGAATTGTGGATTTTTCCCAAGTCCATTTAGTAGTGGTTTATGGACTTGTCCTTTAGGAAACCGTCAAACCCCTTTTTAAACTCTGCCAAGCTAACCACCTTCACCACGTTCTCCAGCAACGAATTCCAGAGTTTAATTATGCGTTGGGTGAAGAAACATTTTCTCCCGATTTGTTTTAATTACTACACTGTAGTTTCCATCGCATGCCCCTAGTCTAGTATTTGGAAAGCGTGAACAGACACTTCACATCCACCTGTTCCACTCCACTCATTATTTTATATACCTCTATCGTGTCTCCCCTCAGTCGTCTCTTCTCCAAGCTGAAAAGCCCTAGCCGCCTTAGTCTTTCTTCATAGGGAATTGTCCCATCCCCGCTATCATTTTAGTCGCCCTTCGCTGCACCTTTTCCAATTTACTATATCTTTCTTGAGATGCGGCGACAGAACTGAACGCAATACTCAAGGTGCGGTCGCACCAGGAGCGATACAACAGCATTATAACATTCTCACACCTGTTTTCCATACCTTTCCTAATAATACCCAACATTCTATTCGCTTTCCTAGCTGCAGCAGCACACTGAGCAGAAGGTTTCAGTGTATGCCATGAGATTTAATGCACAGTCTTTCATATGAACTGTCAAAATATGGTCAAAGTTTTCATAACCAGGCAAAAACTAATTAGTGGAATGAGAAAGGAAAAAAAGAATAATAGCACTTTATGATAAAAATTAATGCTAACTCATTAGGGTATCAGATTTTAGGTTTCATGAAAACGAACTGTCAGTTCAGTTGTCATGGAGACAGGCATTTGTTGCGACACTCACACTAGGAATACCAGACTTTTCTTTAAAAGGTGGAAACTACAATTCCCAGAAACCAATGAGGAATGAAGTCAACACAAATAGGACTGGGGGCAGCTCAGCTGTAGTTATTAAGAGCCTTGGGTCTAGCTCACAGGAAATTAGGCGCTCCCTGACTGACAGAGAGAGACATTAAAAAGAAGGCTTTGATCTTTCAGAAGAGAAGAGATGGAAAAACAGACTACCAAAAGAGGAGGGCAAGAATGTACGGGCTATAGAATCCCTGGGCTGAGGACCCAAAAGGTCCTGCCAAGCTAAATATTATCTGTCTTATGTTAAAGGTTGGTTGCTTGTTTGAAAGGCAGGGGAGAGGAACCATCTTGTGAGGCAACGCCAATTTATGTAACTTGCTGGGAAAGGTTTAAAACCCAGCAGTGCTCAATGATTGCTGTGAGTGGGAAAGTTTAAAACACAGCTGTATGGAAGGTTGAATACAGTATCATTCCATGGTGTAACCTTACCTTGAGTATTGCACAATCAATTCTCGTCTCTGTATCTCAAAAAAGATATAGTGGAATTAGAAAAAATTCAAAGAAGAGTGATCATAATGATAAAGGGGATGAAACTCCTCTCATATGAGGAAAGCTGAAGAGGTTAGGGCTCTTCAGCTTGGAAAAGAGATAGATGAGGGGAGATATGACTGAGGTCTACAAAATCCTGAGTGATGTAGAACGAGTAGAAGTGAATCGATATTTTACTATTTCAAAAAGTACAAAGACTAGGGGACACTCTATGAAGTTACATGAAAATACTTTTAAAAACAAATAGGAGGAAATATTTTTTTCACTCAACAAATAGTTAAGCTCTGGAACTCGTTGCCAGAGGATGTGGCTACAGCATTTAGCATATCTGGGTTTAAAAAGGTTTGGATAAGTTCCTTGAGGAAACGTGCATAGTCTGCTATTGAGACAGACTTGAGGAAGCCACTGCTTGCCCTGGGATTGGTAAAATGGAATGTTGCTACTATTTGGGTTTCTGCCAGGTACTTGTGACCTGGATTGACCACTGTTGGAAACAGGATACTGAGCTAGATGGACCATTGGTCTGACCAAGTATGGCTATTCTTATATTCTTAACCTTTTCTAGTCCAACCAGTGCCCACTATGCTAGCCATACACTTCTGGAAAGTTAAACATGAGATCAGTATAGCTATGTGGGTGGAAGTAGAGAACTGTCATGTGTCTACTAGCCAGCCCAATGCAGAGAACAATCAGGATAATCTGCTGGATTCTATGTATGGTGCCCATGCTTACATTTAGGTGCAGCTATTTACACCACTGAAAACCTGGTGTACATACACATGCCTAAATGTAGGCGTGTTTCCCAACTTCTATAACCACGTGCATGAATTTGAGGAATGCACCTGACATGCCCACACTCCTCCATGGCCATGCCCCTTTCCAGCTATGCACATTAGAATTTACACATGCTTCTTTTTAGAATACACCTAAAAAGATGTACTCATAAATTCCAATTATTGCTGATAATTGGTTATCAGCCAGTAATCATCACTGATTGGCTCGTTAATTAAAGTGCACACTTAAATTGGGCATTCAACCAATTTAATACACACATCTTACTACGCTTTATATAGAGTCTGGGGGGTTACTGTATAAATGTTGAGATATACTTATGTTAATATGAATATTTATATTTTTAAAGTTCCCATGTTCCATTAAAGTTTTATATAAATGAAATGTATAAATGAAAGATGATATATTTATGTAAATGTTTAGATTCTTTAAAGATATTTGTATTTGTATGTTTGTATACATATATGTATATATGTATTTTTTGCAGATGGTGGTAATGCCAAAATATGATCCTATGTCACATGGTCCCGTGTCCAGTCTTAGTGATTATATCACCATAAATATGTTTGAAGAACCCCCTTCATGTGTGTTTGGAAGGTCTATCAACAAACTGCACTTCTCCTCTTCCATCCTTTCTAAGGCATCTATAGTGGCTTTTCCGTTCCTCCATTTTGGTGGCATTTTTTTTGCAAGTCCTGTTTTTGTCAGAGATAAGGGGGCCCTTTTACAAAGATGCGGGAGGGCTAACGCGCAGGTAGCGAGCGCCCAGTCGGCACTACCGCCGGGGTAGCACATGTGCCTGGCGGTAATTCCGAGTTTGACGAGCGCTGAATCCCGTGATAGAAAATAATACGGTAACCGGCAGCGCTCCCACGTTGGTGATAAGGGCTCAGGCCAAAAATAGGTGCGCCCACACTACCACAGGCCACTTTTTACTGTGGCTTTGAAAAGGACCCCAAGATGCGTTACAGCTCTCATAATTCAGGACTTCTCTCAGATTATAAACTATGCTCATAACTCGTTGGATAAAAGCTTCATCATACTTATATATATATATATATATGCAAAGTACTGACTACAGAATAAAAGCTAGGCAAAAATAAAATAAGTTAATTCTGCATTTCTTCCCTCTGTTCTTCCCTTCTAGCCTAATTACACACAAAAATCCAGAAATTGCATTGCAAAGGCAATGAACACATTGTGTACCCTATTATCTTATACCATTTTGTAATCAAAACCCCTCCTTGACTAAGCTGTTCCACGATCATCCCTCTTCACATCAATTGCAGTCTGTTGAGTATCTTCCAAGTACCATTTATTTTTTAAATGAAAGTAAAACAACAATAATCAAATCAAGTCAATTCTTGTATACCGCTAATATTCCCTTTCCAGGGTTCAGTGTGGTTTACATTCTAGGTGAGACAAAAGCCGATAATGTTAGTGTGAGGTATGAGAACAATTAGAGACCATTGGTGTAATGCATAAGACCAAAAACATTATAGGAAAGGATAATGGATGATACTAGGAGGTAGAAGTCAATGGATTGTTATGAAGCAGTTTTTGGGAAGAGACAGGTTTTTCGGCTCTTCATGAAGCTAAAGTAGCTGTTTTCTGTTCTGATGGCAATAAGTAGAGAGTTCCATATTTTAACTCCAAGTACAGGGAATAGAGAGCTGAAAATCTTCTGATTTCAAACTGTCTTTTGAAACGGTGACACTAGCATCAGTTGTTCTTTCAGTCTGTTAGACTGGACCACACTTAGCAAAGTGGTCTTAGATAGCAGATCAGAGGTGAAACCCTGTAAGATTTGAAAAACTAAACAAGCAGCTTTGAACCTGAGTGTTTCTGCTATGGGAAGCCAGTGCAGTTTGACAACAACTGCAACAATGAAATAACACCATAAGAAGCTATGCAGTTAACAAATAAGTCAAATAATGTAAGGATTATTCCTATATTGCTTGGATACCCTGGGGACAATTCTGTAGGGCGCCACCTATTTGTAGGTGGCAGGAAAGCAAGTACATGGCAGTCTCAGTCATTTACATGCATAATTGAACACTTATATGCGTAAATTACCTCCTATATACCAACTAGGGGAACGTGGAATGTGTATGGGTGCAATGTGGGCAGAGTGTGACTGAAGCACACAGAAGTGTGTATAAATTATAGAGTTCTATCACATATGTGCATGCTAACACCTAGGTGCAGTCATTTATAAGTAATTGTGCTTTAATATACAAATATTTTCAGACATTTGCATTAGTATTCTACAAAGGAAATTAGGTGCCTACTTATCCTTATGGAATTGACTTAAAACAAGTGCCATAACCATTGCCTATAGGGCTATATTCTATACATAGTACCTAAAATATTGGCACTGAAAACAACCTGCATAAGTAGTATTCTATAAGCTGCATCTAAAATTTCTTGTGGTTTATAGAATTAACATTTAAGCAGAGAGGTTACACATAAATTTAGGTGCCGTCTTTTGCACCAACGAAAACATGGTGCAAATGCCCGTCTAAATTTACACGTGGTGCACCATTATTTTACAATTACCTGGGTAACTCAAAACCATGCCCACGAGCCACCCTGAAACACCTATGACCCTCCCAATTCCCTATTTTTCAGGTTGTGCATAAATTTTAGGCGTGGATCTCGCACCTAACTTATGGGTAAGTCCCAATTAAATCTAATTAGTATTGCTTGTTAATTGGCACTAATTGTCTCGTTATTTTATTAACTTGCATATGCAAATTGGGAATATGCCTAAATTTGCATGCACAATTTTTGATGACTTTTATAGAATCAGGGGAATAGTAGACACCCTATTATAATTAACCTCCCTGTGCCAATGAGAAGAGTAAGGTAAAACTCGATTCCATGGTTCAATGACGAATTAAAAAAACTCAAAACACAATCCAGGAAACTTGAATGAGCATGGAAAAAAAAAGATGAACATACACTCAATGCATGGAAACAAGTACAGAGAAAATACAAATATGCAATAAGACAGACCAAAAGGTCCTACTACAATACTAAAATAGGACCGGATTACAAAGACCTGAAGAAACTATTTCAACTCGTAAATTAACTACTAGACACCACCCCAATCACCACAACCAACACAGACATCCCCTCCACAGACAAACTTGCTAATTACTTTAATGATAAAATACTAAAATTACGCAACGCACTTCCTCAGCACAACACCGACATAGAAAACTTCATCAATGACCTGGATCTAACCCCTGGTGGATATCCAGCTGATCGTATCTGGTCAACAATTAATCTCCTCACCACTGAATCAGTTACTCAAGCGACTCATAGGTTCGCCAACACCCAATGCAAACTGGATACCTGCTCCAGCCACCTACTTAAATCCGCCCCCGACCGCTTCATAGCAGCCCTCACATCCCACCTAAACTTCATGCTACAACAAGGTCTCTTCCCCGAGGAGCATGGTAACATCCTACTCACCCCAATACCAAAAGACACCAAGAAAAACACAAGCGACATCACCAACTACCGCCCAGTTGCATCTATCCCACTAGTAGTCAAACTGATGCAGAGCTTGGTGACCAAACAGCTTACTGACTACATGGACAAGTTCTCAATTCTACACGACTCACAATCAGGATTCCGCCGCCACCATAGAACTGAAACTGTCCTAGTCACCCTCCTGGCCAAATTCAAGAAGGAAATAGCTACAGGTAAAAGCATACTTCTCCTCCAATTCGACATGTCGAGCGCATTCGACATGGTAAACCACAATATACTACTAAGAGGCTCATTTTCAAAGCACTTAGCCTCCCAAAGTTCCATAGAAACCTATGGAACTTAGCCTCCCAAAGTGCTTTGAAAATATGCCTCTAAGACTCCTTGGCTACTTCGGGATTGATGGAAATATACTTAATTGGATCAAGGGTTTCCTAACCACCAGAACATACCAAGTAAAATCAAACTCAAACATATCACCACCGTGGAAAGCAGCCTGCGGAGTACCTCAAGGATCACCATTATCACCAATACTCTTCAACATAATGATGATCCCACTGGCAAAATCCTTATCCAAGCAAGGCCTCAACCCGTTCATCTAAGCAGACGATGTTACAATCTACATTCCCTTCAGACATGATTTGACAGAAATATTCAATGAAATTAAGGAAGGCCTGAACATCATGAACTCATGGGCAAACTCATTCCAACTGAAGCTGAACGCTGAAAAAACACACTGCCTCATCCTCTCATCTCAACACAACAAGTACAAACCCACAACCTTAAACACCCCAGAACACACCCTCCCTATCTCAGACAACCTAAAAATACTCAGCGTCACAATCGACCGCAACCTTACTCTCGAGAGCCAAGTAAACTCCGTAATAAAGAAAATGTTCTACTCAATGTGGAAACTTAAACACATAAAACCTTTCTTCACGAGGGAAATTTTTCGAAACCTAATACAATCAATGGTTCTAAGCCATGCAGATTACTGCAACGGAATCTATGCGGACGTAAAGAACAACTCACAAAAAAACTCCAGACCGCCCCAAAACACGGCAGCCAGGCTGAATTTGGTAAAACACGATTCGATAATGTTAAACCCCTCCGAGAAAAGCTGCATTGGTTCCCAATCAAAGAACGGATCATCTTCAAAATTTGCATCCTGGTCCACAAAATTATCTACGGCACAGTCCCAGGATACATGACAGACCTTATAGACCTACCAACCAGGAACAGAACCGGATCATCACGAACATACCTGAACCTCCACTACCCAAAATTGCAAAGGACTCAAATACAAAACAACCCATGCATCTAGCTTCTCCTACATAAGCGCACAACTATGGAACGCACTCCCAAAGCTGTGAAAACAATCCATGGCCACCTAAACTTCAGGAAATCACTAAAAACCAACCTCTTCAAAAAGGCAACTCCATCAATCCAACGTAAACCCTCACACCCAGCAACACAGCAAAACCAATGATCGTACTGGACAATATACAACCTTCCCTCCCTTCGACCTTCATGGTGCCTGAAACGCACCTACCTTATTCGACTACAACATAACCTTGTATTTGTTCTCAACCGGACTTGGCGAACGCCTTTTTGGTACTGTGTAAGCCACATTGAGCCTGCAAATAGGTGGGAAAATGTGGGGTACAAATGTAACAAATAAATAAATAAAACTGAAAGAGCTGTATTGAAGAGCTACACTAACCTAAGGACATTTGATAATGATTTACTCCTTTATTTTAATTAGCTGAATTCATGGTTTTATTTTTGGGGTTTTTTTTGTGTTTTTTTCTTTTTGTATTGCAAGGCAGCAATGAAATACTAACTATCTCAGAGCTGTTTAATATTTACAGAATCCTTTACTGATTACAGTGCAGCAGATTTTAGGGCAGTTAAAGTAGAGCAATTGCTGCTCTTCCTCTTGAATGCACAGAAATAAAGGTTAAAAAACAATAAACTCTACAGTCACAATGGATATGTACGATATATTTGCATACAATGGAGATAGTGCATGCAATTTATCTCATGCATATTTATTGTGGGTATCCTGAAAAACCTGACTGGCTAAGTATGTCCCAAGGACTGGGTTGAGAACCCCTGCTCTACAGTGAAATTACAATGGGCACAATTCATTCCTTTCACACATTGCTGGTATACTTATATGTATTTTACAAAAGGCTTCATGTTCAGCTGCACCTTTTGTTAAATATTCAGGGAATTGTAAACATCCTGACCTGGACATCCAAATTCTCACATGGAAGCCCTTTTACTAAGCTGCGTTAAGACATAAATGTGTGCCTAATGCAGCAAAAAAATGGGCGTGCTCAGCCATCTTGCAATAACTTTGAAATCTACACGTGTTAACTACATACAAAGGGGCCCTTTTACTACAGGGTTGCCATGTGGCAACCCAGAACTACCGTTGGCTCAATATGGCTGCCAGCAGTAGTACCGCCTCAAGCATTTGCAATTTCCTACAGAAAATTATTCCATAATTCCCAGCACGGTGCTAACCCAGCGGTAATCGGTGCTGCCTAGTTACCACCAGACTACTGTGGGAGCCCTTACCGTCACCTCAATGGATGGAGGTGTGCTCCTCTCGCATGGCCATGTCTTTTTTTACGTTTTTTTTTACCCACAGTGGTAAAAAGGGCCCTGGTACGTGACAAAAATGGTCCCCGCAGCTTGGTAAAAGGACACCTAAAAATGTTTCTTCATTTTTTTTGAAGGGGTGTGTCAGGGATGGAAAGTGGGCTTTCCTACACTAACCTGTTGGCCTATCTACATTACCACATGCTAACTGTTAGCACAGAGAAAACGCCCAAAATGAGTGGCAGTAAGTGCCATGCGCTAATGGCAACATTAGTGAATGGCCATTAATGCAAAAAAAAAAAAAACATTTTTACGGCCGTGCGCACTACCACAGCTTATTTAAAGGTCTCCTAGATGCATTGTGCAAAATGGGGAGTCTTATCGTTTCTTTCACACATTCCTTGGTTAGGAGTCCTTTGCATTCTTTTCTCCTTGGACAGTTTGAAGACAGGGTACTTCCTTATTTTATTTTCTGCTTGCTTTCTGACTGAAACAATTGTGGTTTATATTTATTAAATTGTCTCTTAAATGGATTTGAAGAGCAATCCACTTGAGCTTTGCACACATTACTCTACCTGTGGTAGAAACTCCAGTGAAATGATTTCCAAATACACTTGTTAGAAAGCCTAATGAGGATGGCAAATATTACACCACAGAAAGAATAACCTTGGCCACCAGCGTGCATAGAAAACTGATTTCACTACACATTGCCTGGTATGCATTAGAACTAAAGGGCCTCATTTACTAAGCCGCACTATAAGCACGCTAGCGTTTTTAGCGTGCACTAAAAATTAGTGCGTACTAATATATAAATAGAAATAATATAATGTTTAAATATATATAATATATAAATAGAAATGTATAAGTGTCTCTAGCATTTAGTGCAGTCTAAAAATGCTAGCGCACCTTAATAAACAGGACCCTGAATGTGAAGAAAACCTTTTTGCACTTTTAAAAATTGCACTTTGAGATGGGAGGAGGGGAAGAGTGAATGCCTCAACCAATTTACATGAGATTGTGCAGAGAGATCTCGGATGACCGCACAGTGGGGCCCTTTCACTAAGGCACGTAAAAGTGGCCTTTGCTGGTGTGGACGCATGCAGGTCAATTTTTCAGCGTTTTGTGGCAGAAAATGGATGTGCGGCAAAATTAAAACCAGCGAACGTCAATTTTCGGCCTGAGACCTTACTGCCACCCACTAACTTAGCGGTAAGGTCTCATGCGCTAACCAGGCGGTAAGCGGTCTGCGTAGGTAAGGGAAAATTAGGTTCTTACCTTGGTAATTTTCTTTCCTTTAGTCATAGCAGATGAAGCCATTACGTATGGGTTATGTCCATCAACCAGCAGGGGAGATAGAGAGCACTCAAACTTTCACAGTGCCCTCTTGGCCAGCTAGCTCCACTGCCTCTTCAGTATTTGAAGCTTCCAAAGCAGTATGGCAATCCGCAATGGTAATCACAAGAGCTTTCCTCACAGCGAACGATGGCCCATCACAAGGGCATGAACTCATAAAGGAGGGAATGCACATCCTCCTGGAGGGAATAAACTCATCCTCCTTATTGTATAAGTGGAGGGGAACACACGCGCCTCCTGGAGGGAATCACACATCCTCCCAACACACTGGAGGGAATGAACTCATCCTCCTATTTATAGAACTGGAGGGGAACACCGCGCCTCCTGGAGAGAATCAACACATCCTCCAAAAAAAAAACATGCTGGAGGGAATGAACACATCCTCCTAAATTTAAACTGAACATGAATCCTGAAGATTGTTTTCCAACTTTCTCCCAAGGAAGGAACTTCAGGAAATTAGAACAGAACCTGAAAAACAGATTCACAGCATACAGACAATCATACAGGGAGGGCTCATGGCTTCATCTGCTATGACTAAGGAAAGAAAATTACCAAGGTAAGAACCTAATTTTCCCTTCCTTGTCATCAAGCAGATGAAGCCATTACGTATGGGATGTAACAAAGCAATCCCTAGATAGGGTGGGAACAAGCCACACCAACGCGCTAGCACTTGTGCACCAAAACGCGCATCCCTCCTGGCAGCCACATCCAGCCTGTAATGTCGGGCAAAGGAGAGCTTAGAAGCCCATGTTGCTGCACTGCGTATCTCTTGAAGAGAGAGTGCTCCAGTTTCAGCCCAAGAGGAAGAAATCGCTCTAGTAGAATGTGCCTTAAAGGCTACAGGCGGAACCCTGCCGGCCAGCAGATAAGCTGAAAAGATAGTTTCTTTGAGCCAGTGGGCAATAGTGGCTTTAGACGCTGGAGACCCTCTGCGAGAACCGGATAGCAAAACAAACAGATGATCAGAAGTCCTGAAATAGTTAGTAACTCGCAGATACTGCAGCAGAGTCCTTCAAAAATCCAAAAGGTGCAGCTGCCCAAAAGATTCTGGAAACTCTTCCTCTGAAAAAGAGGGCAAGAAAATAGGCTGGTTTAAGTGAAAGGCTGAAACCACCTTTGGCATAAAGGCATAAAGGAAGGCACGGTCCGAACCGTGACTCCGGACTCTGAAAATTGCAGAAATGGGTCTCTACAGGACAGCGCCTGGAGCTCTGACACCCGTCTCGCCGAAGTAATGGCCACCAGAAAAACGGCCTTCAGTGTCAAGTCTTTCTCCGATGCTCGCCGAAGCGGCTCAAAAGGAGATGCCTGCAGGGTTTTCAAAACTAGCCCCAGGTTCCAAGCTGGACAGGGTGCTCGCACTGGAGGTCGGAGCCGAAGCACCCCTCTAAGAAACCGTGCCACATCTGGGTGAGCAGCCAAAGACACGCTTTCCACCTTACCACGAAGGGAGGCCAACGCTGCCACCTGCACCCGCAGGGAATTATAGGCCAAGCCTTTTTGTACACCTTCCTGCAAAAATCGGCGAGACAGGAGCCCGCATTGGAACAATGGCTCTGGAAGCACACCAAGACTCAAACAGGCACCAAATCCTGGCATAAGCCACGGAAGTGGACCGCTTGCGGGCTTGCAGGAGAGTGGAAATAACTTTATTGGAATAACCTTTATCCCTCAATTGCGCCCTCTCAATAGCCATGCCGTAAGACCAAAGCGGCCGGCGTCCTCCATGGCTACCGGTCCCTGAGTCAAGAGGTTCGGTACCAGAGGTAACAGCAGAGGAGCCTCCAGGAGCATCTGTCGGAGGTCTGCATACCAAGGTCTCCTTGGCCAATCCGGGGCGATGAGGACCACTTCTCCTGGGTGCAGCCGAATCCGCAAGAGCAGGCGCCCTATCAAGGGCCATGGGGTAAACACATAAAGTAGACCCGGAAGCCAGGGTTGAGCCAAGGCATCCAACCCCGCCGAGCGAGGATCTCTCCGTCTGCTGAAGAAGCACGGGACTTTGGTATTGGCACTTGTCGCCATTAGATCCATCACGGGCTTGCCCCATTTGGCACAGATCTGCAGGAATACTTCGTTTGCCAGATTCCATTCTGCTGGATCGATCTGATGCCTGCTCAGATAATCGGCCTTCACATTGCTCTGACCTGCAATATGAGCTGCCGACAGACACTGAAGATGCAGCTCGGCCCAGGGGCAAATCAGTTCGGCCTGCGCGGCTAGTGCTCTGCACCTTGTTCCGCCTTGTCGATTTATATAGGCCACCGTTGTCGTGTTGTCCGACATCACTCTGACAGCCAATCCTTCCAGGGTCACTTGAAAGGCCAGAAGCGCCTGAAACACCGCTTTCAACTCTAGGCGGTTGATGGACCACTCCGACTCCTCGGGTGTCCATAGACCCTGGGCATGCTTCCCCTTGCAGTGTGCGCCCCAGCCCTTCAGGCTGGCATCTGTTACCACTAGGCACCAAACGGGGAGCGTCAGCGGCATTCCTCGCCGCAGCATGCTGTCCGAGAGCCACCATTCCATGCTGAGACGGGCCGCAGGGAGCCAAGTAAGTCTGCATTGGTAATCCTGAGAAATAGGAGACCATCTCCGGAGTAGGGAATACTGTAGAGGTCTCAGGTGCGCTCTCGCCCAGGGTACCACTTCCATCGTGGCTGTCATCGATCCCAGCAGCTGGACAATGTCCCAAGCTCGCGGGCGGGGCATCCTCAGGAGCAGACGGACCTGATTCTGAAGCTTGCACCGCCTTAGCTCTGGTAGGAACACATAGCCCGAGACTGTGTCGAACCTGGCCCCCAAAAACTCTAGAGATTGTGAAGGGGACAGGTGACTTTTGGCTATATTGACGACCCAGCCTAGAGATTGCAGTACTGAGACCACTCTGGCTGTAGCTTGTAAGCTCTCTGTTGCAGAGTCTGCTCTGATGAGCCAGTCGTCTAGGTACGGGTGAACCCTGATACCTTCTCGCCTGAGAAAAGCAGCTACTACCACCATTACCTTCGAAAAGGTTCGGGGAGCTGTGGCCGAGGCCAAAGGCAAGGCAGGGCATCCTCAGGAGCAGACGGACCTGATTCTGAAGCTTGCACCGCCTTAGCTCGGGTAGGAACACATAGCCCGAGACTGTGTCGAACCTGGCCCCCAAAACTCTAGAGATTGTGAAGGGGACAGGTGACTTTTGGCCATATTGACCGACCCAGCCTAGAGATTGCAGTACTGAGACCACTCTGGCTGTAGCTTGTAAGCTCTCTGTTGCAGAGTCTGCTCTGATGAGCCAGTCGTCTAGGTACGGGTGAACCCTGATACCTTCTCGCCTGAGAAAAGCAGCTACTACCACCATTACCTTCGAAAAGGTTCGGGGAGGCTGTGGCAGGCCAAAAGGCAAGGCCCTGAACTGGAAATGTTTTTCCACACCGCAAACCTCAGAAACGTCTGGTGCGGGGGCCAAATCGGAATGTGCAAGTAAGCTTCTTTCAGGTCTAGAGACGTGAGAAACTCTCCTGGCTGAACCCGCCGCATGACGGAGCGCAGGGATTCCATGTGGAAATGCCGCACTCTCAAGGACTTGTTAACTTCTTTTAAAGTCCAGAATAGGGCGAAAGGACCACCTTTCGCAGCACCACAAAGTAGATGGAGTATCGGCCGCAGCCTTGTTCGGCGGGAGGCACCAGGGTCACTACCCCTAACTGAATCAGACCTTGTAAAGTCTCCTCCACCGCCGCCCGTTTGACGGCAGAACCGCATCGGGACTCCACAAACACGTTTCTTACTGGGGCGTTGAATTCTATTCTGTATCCATCTCTGATCAGGTCCAGAACCCATTGATCTGAGGAAATCTTGGCCCACTCCTCGACAAAGAGGGAAAGCCGTCCTCCGATGACAGGCATCGAGGAGAGGGCCGGCGCACCATCATTGAGAGGGTCGCCCCTGAACTCCTGGTCTTGAGCCACCAGCTGCGGAACGCTTGTCCGAGCGAAAGGAGTTCCTCTGCTGACCACGGGCACGAGAAGTGAACCTAGCAGAACGCCCCGGGCGGTACCTTCTAGCTTCACGGAAGCGAGGTCTGTACGAGGAGTGGACCGCCTGGCCCTTAGAGGAAGGCCTCTGCCTATCTTCGGGCAAGCGCTGGGGTTTTGGATCACCCAGGCCTTTCACAATTTTCTCTAACTCCTCACTAAATAGGAGAAGTCCTTGAAAAGGCAACTTCACCAACCTTTGCTTAGAGGCCATGTCCGCTGCCCAGTGTCGTAGCCACAGACGATGGCGAGCCGCCACTGCTACTGCCATTTGTTTAGCCGAAGCTCTGACAAGGTCATAAAGGGCATCAGCCAGAAAGGACAAGGCCACCTCCATCCGCGGAGCCACATCCAAGAAGGGCTCCGCTCCATCTCCGGGCTGAGCCACTGCCTGTTGCAGCCAAGCTAGGCAGGCTCTCACAGCATAACAGCTGCATGCAGACGCCCGAACAGTGAGACCTGCAATTTCAAAGGACCGTTTCAACGCTGTTTCCAGCCTACGGTCTTGAACATCCTTCAGGGCAACACCTCCTTCAACAGGGAGGGTAGTTCTCTTTGTCACCGCAGTGACTAGGGCATCCACTGTAGGCATTTGAAAATGAGCCATATGTCCCTCACGCAGAGGGTATAACTGCTCCATAGCCCTGGAAACTCTCAAAGGTCCCTCGGGGTCAGCCCACTGAGCCGAAACAAGCTCTAGGATGGAGTCATGCAAAGGGAAGGCCCGAGCAGCTTTCTTGGTACTAGCCATCCTGGGATTACCCGAGGAGGCCATGCCACTGTCAGGATCTTCAATCGAGAGGGCCTGCAGGGTATCTGAAATAAGCGCTGGCAGCTCATCACGGTGGAAAATCCTCACCGCGGAGGGATCATCCAGATCCTGTGGTAAATCTGCACCTGACTCTGGTTCCTCAGACCAAGAACGTCTGTCAGAGTTCTCCGAATCCTCACACCCCGACCACGGGGGGGAAAAAGGTGCACCACAATCTGAAGGGGAATTAACCCTTCTGCGCTTATCTTTAGGCCAAGCATCCGGGAAAAAAACCTCACTGGGCAGTCCCAGGCCAGAATCCATCGGGGGGGGGGGGGGCAATCAGAGGAGCCTCAGGCGACCCTTGAGGAAGGGCTCTTTTCATCATGTATGCTTTATGCAGCAAAAGCACAAAATCCGGGGAGAAAATCTCACCCTGGGCACCCAAATCCTGTCCGGTGCTAGCCACTCCTGAAATAACCTCATCTCGAGGTGCCCCACCCGGCTCAGGTCTCTCCGTGTCCACGGAGGCCGCGCCATGCGGTGTAAGCAAAATGGCGCCCGCTGCCAGCTCAGAGCGGGAGGAAACATCGCTTGCCATGCTCAGGCTGGCTCCTACGCCAATACAGCACGATTTACAGAGCCCTGCTGCTGATTTGCGCTTGCCACAAGTGGAACAGCGCTTTACATTGTCCGCAGCCATCACCGAAAAATGGCGGTAAAATCCAAAGTGGCGGTTTCGCGCCAAAATCGCCCCGATCGCGGGCCCACCCCGGAGGAGTTGGAAAACACTCTTACCTCAAAGGATCTAGTGTACAACTACGATCCTGCTGAAAATCAGGTCAAAAACCTCTTTTACAGCGTCTCTGCGTTTAAAAACGCGACGTAACTTTTTTTTTTTTTAAGCTGTGAGGAAAGCAGAGGTATTGAAGACTCCGGAGGCTCAGATGAGTGGGAAAGGCAGGGAAAGGGCGAACCTATATGCCTGCATCCACTGTTGGTGGGTAAGGACAGGGAAAACAAGGCAATATGTCCACATCCACAGAGGTATGGGTAAGGCAGGGAAAGGGCTAACCTATGTGCCTTTAAAGTGAAGCTGCTATAGCCTCCAACACCCCGGTTAACAACTGGCAAGCCAGGAACCACCTCCCGGCAGATTTTTCTGGAGCTCGAACAAGCTGCAGCCACCCTGCTAAGGGAGATAGAGAATACTGAAGAGGCAGTGGAGCTAGCTGGCCAAGAGGGCACTGTGAAAGTTTGAGTGCTCTCTATCTCCCCTGCTGGTTGATGGACATAACCCATACGTAATGGCTTCATCTGCTTGATGACAAGGAAACTGCCAATTACTGCCGGGGAAGCGCCACACAGTAGAAAATAGAAAATATTTTCTACCACGTGTTTTGGGCACGTCAAAAATGGAATTACCGCCCGGGGAATGCGGTATCCGGGCGGTAGGTCCAATTTGGTGCACTTTGGATGGGTGTAGGCGCCTACACGCCTTAGTAAAAGGGCCCCAGTGTGTAAAGTCTCACCACATTGTTGTGATCTCTTCTGTGCAATTATGCCCTGAATGTCATTTCATGCAGTCCAAATTAATTTAAATTGTTTTGTACAGAATGAAATGTGTTATATTGTAGAACACACCCTGCTTCCACTGAGAAACAATTTAAAATGTATAAAAGACTTGCATTCATCTGAATGGAATATGTTTGCTAGTAGCTTTTAAAAATTAACAAGCAATTGTCAACACATAAGCAACAAGTACAACAGGGATTTTTTTTCTATAGCTATTTATTGCTTTTAAAGCAAGATGCATACATAAGCAAAGAAATTTAATGGAAGGAACTAGCTTATCTGGGAAAAGGCTCTTTAGAGCTTCTGGGAATATCTTTAACAGTAGACAGTGATGTCACAAAGTTCCCTACATCCTACAGTGGGAGTGGATTGCCCCCTTCTGAAATCACTGTTCTGGAGCTGGTAGAAGGCTTCCAGATACAGCTGAAATAGTTTTTAATCAAGGCGCAGTGCCCTCGGGTGCACGGAGCCGCCACTAACATGGCGCCGTGCCCCGACGGGCATGCGCGAAGGTGCCAGTGGGATGCGAGCTGGGTGTGGTGGGAATTTTCCCGCCAGACAGCAACACCCCGCTGAGGTGAGTGGGGAGCCAAAAAGGAGTTTATAACCCCAGGGCGGAGCCCAGACGTCCTCTTCTGGCATCTGGGAATCTGCCTGCACCCAGCCCCCCCTCCTGAAATAATGTGGACCTGAGCATATCTGTATTATGTCGCAGCTTTGGCGGGGTACCCAAGCTTGAGGGAGTAAGCTAGGCAGATGGGACAGCTGCGCTTACAGTTGAGCTCCCTTGCTGTGTGGCGGGGAGCTCTGTATATGATTGGTCAGTCTTGCTAATGGCGGCAGACTGGGTTGGCTAGTAAGCTGGAAGGTTTGATTGGCTTGGGTATACCCAGTATAATGGTGTTTGTATTTAAAATAAAGCTGTGGCCAAGTTGTGCCATATAAAAAAAATACTGTGAGTCCTGCTATTGTTTCATTATCACTAATCCCCGGTAGACCCGAGGGGTCTCGGCTGCCTATGTTAAAAGGTAAGTCAGCTCAGGAATGCTAAAGTGTATATCCTGCTGTTCACTCTACATCTACAGGTTGTCTTATCTGACTAAAGTCAATCAACTGCCTTTCACTGAGGATACAGGGTTTCTCTTTAAAGTAAAAATCCCTCAGAAACATACCTATAAAAGATGTTAAAATACATTTTATCTCTTTCAGAAATTTCTTTTTTATAATTTCATGTTTCATTTTAGTTTCTGAGTTTTCTTTGTCAGTTCCACTAGGGTGTGGGTCTGGTATGCTTCCTCAGATCCTTCTTCTCCCCTGACAGTTAAGAACTCAAATTCCCATAATACAATAGGTGACACATGACCCCGATTTTATTAAAACAATTTTTTTTTACTAATTTTAAGAAAAATCGAAGTGAAAAAAACTGCTCAGAAATGGAATGGAGACTATTCAGATTTTACTAAGGGGTCCTTTTACGATGCTGCAGCAACAGCGGGTCTGCGCTGGCGTCAGCGTGTGTTTTTGATGCGCGCTGAGGCCCCCTTTTATCACAGCGGGTAAAAGGCTTTTTTTTTTTTTAAAAGAAATGGCCATGTGGCAAGAGAAGCACTTTCCACACGGCCATTTCAGGAAGAAGCACTTACTACCACCCACTGAGGTGGCAGTAAGGGCTTCCGACACTGCCCAATTACTGCTGAGTAAACACCAGCATGCCCTGGGGGGTGGGAACTAGCCAGGTGGTATTTCCAGTGGTCTTACCGCTACTTAGTAAAAGACCCCCTTAGTGCTTTGCTCCAGCTCAGTCACTTGCCCCTGTTGCAGTGAAAACGGCTTCTTATTGTTCCTGAAGCTGACCCTCTGCCTCTTCCATTCACTGCCCCCCCCCCCCCCCCCCCCCCCTGCTTGCTGAATATCCTCTGGCAGCTCAGAAGTTAAAGAGGAGTGATCACCTTTAAAAGTATCAATTTCATGCTGGAGTCCAGCAAACCAAGATTTTAACTCTTTGCATGTGACAAGGGTTTCCACTGGTGACTCCTCACTGGACTCCATTCCAGCCCTTGTGTGCAGCCTTCCACTCATGCACAATATACTTTTATGGATGTATATTCCCTGCAGTTTTCTAAAAGGACATTTTGCAAGTATAACCCTGTTATAAAAATGGATTACCTCCTAAATGTTTAAATTCTTCAGAAAAATAAGTTATAAGAAGAAGAAAAGAGTAGTGTTTGTTTTGCGCTTTAACTTGCTCAAGCAAGTTGGTGATGAGAAAGGAAAGTGATTTTAATTGTATAAACCACCTAAAGATATAGAACAAGAATAAAGGACCTGTGAATAGCATCACACAAAACCAGCATGTTCCTTTCAAAAGTTTTATAGGAGTGCAAACAGTATAAAAGAACCTCGGAACACAAAAAAAATAAGCAGCTTAAGCCTAAGAAAGCAATGTCAAAGCCCTCTAGTTCCTAAGTAAAGTTTAAGGAAAAACTTTCACATGCACACAATTTAAGTTTTCATGTGATACTACTTTAGGTAACACTCCACTAACATCATTTTCTTTTTCTTTAAAAAAAAATCAAACCCTATTATATGAAATTACCTCCCTGTTCCTCCCAGATGGGCACTGACCTTAAATGATTCCTATCTGGAGGAAGAGGGAGGTGAAGAGTGACTGTATTCTGAAGAAAGATGATGAGATTGCAAAGCATTAACTGTGCCTATAAACAACCTGTTCAAATCCAGAAAAGTCAGGTGGTAAGTTCAACCTTGAAAGTCTTGGTAAGGATCACTTTCCCTCAGGCACAAGTCAAATGAAAAAGCAGGAGGAGAAAGAGAGAAAATATCACAGGGTGGCAGGAGATGAAAAATATCCAGAGATGAAAAAATAATCAGTTCTTTGATAAGCATTACACAGGGAGGGTAAAAGTGAAATTGCACCTTGGTCTTCATATATCATTAAGCCCCTGGGTTATCACACTTTGTTAAGGGACCAAAAAACTATGTGGTCCATTTACAAAGCTGCGGTAAAAAATGGCCTGCGCTACTGTGGGTGCGTCTTTTGGGCATGCGCTGGGCCACTTTTTACAGCGGCTGGGGAAAAGGCCATTTTTTTAATGGGCCGGGAAATAGGCCTACACTAATATTAAAAATGGTGCACGTCTATTTAAGGCCTGAGCCCTTACCGGCACCCACTGACCGAGCAGTAAAGGCTCACGCGCTACTCATGCGGTCACCATGCAGCGCACACCAATGTGAGTGAACTGCTGTTACCAACGCGCCCTGTGGTAGAAAATAGAAAATTATTTTCTACCACGGGATTTGGTGCGTGCCAAAATCGGAATTACTGCCAGGCACACATGCTACCTGGCAGTAGTGCCAATTGAGTGTTCGCTACCCGTGCGTTAGCCCTCCTGCGCCTTTGTAAAAGGGCCCCTATAAGTTTAAACTAAGAGAAAAGAATAGTCCATCTTGAAATCTAACCTTGTACTCTCATTGCTTCCCAAATTTAATGGCAAAACATAAGTGCTCATCTTAATAGATAAATTAACAAATAAATAAAGACTGGGTCCAGATAACAGTGAACATTTTTTTTTTATTTGGGTTAGTGCAGTGGGCTTTGATCCTGGCAAACTGGGTTCAATTTCCACTGCAACTCTTTGTGACCTCGGGCAAGTCACTTGCCCCTCCGTTGCCCCAGGTACAAAACTTTGTGGTCCCTTTGCCAAACTGCGGTAAAAAGTGGCCTTAGCAGGTGCTTACGTGGGTCATTCCTGCTTGCTAAGTCCATTTTCCTGCATGGGTAAAACAGGGGTGTATCTGCGTGGGGCCACAGGGGCCTGGGCCCCCGCAGATTTCGCCCTGGACCCCCCTACCATCGACCCTCTTCACCTCCCCCTCCCTCCCGCATGCCCGCCACCAACCCGTCACCGATCTTTGCTGGCGGGGGACCCCAAGCCCCCGCCAGCCGAAGTCCTCTCTTCCGTGCAGGATGCAAGTTGCAACGCTTCCTGTTCTTCTGAGTCTGACGTCCTGCACGTACAACGTGCAGGACAACAGACTCAGAATTTGGAACTCAGTCTGACGTCCTGCGCGTTGTACGTGCAGGACGTCAGACTCAGAAGAACAGGAAGCATTGCAACTTGCAGCCTGCATGGAAGAGAGGACCTCGGCTGGCTGGGGGTTGGGGTCCCCCGCCAGCAAAGGTAAGTGACAGCAGCGGGGGAGGGTTGGCAGCGGCGGGAGGGGGTGGAGAGTGTCATTGGTGGCGAGGGGGGGGTCTGGCAGTGGCGGGGGGGTCCGGAAATGGCGGGGGGGGGGGGGGGTCGGTGGCGCCGGGGGGGGGGGGGGGGCTAAATGTGCCCCCTCACTCTGGCTCTGGCCCCCCCTACCGCCAGAGTCCAAATACGCCCTTGGGGTAAAATGGCCAAATTTCTGAGTTTTTCTATTTATGGCCATGGCCATAAGTGCATTAGCCCCTGCTGCCAATTATTTTGTAGGCAGTAAGAATCACGCTGTAATCGGTTCACACATGGCAATGCAGCTGCACTAACTGATTAGCACAAAACACACCTACTCTCCACCCCCAACCTGCCAGGATTTCTGTCAGGTACTTGTGACATGGATTGGCCACTGTTGAAAACAGGATAATGGGCAAAATGGACCAGTACATCTATTCTTATGTTCTTACGCCCCCAGCATGGGACATGCATGCTGATGCCAAAATTACAGTGTGATACCTGAGCGCACCCTGTGGTAAGGCATTTTAAGCTGCAGGAAGCATGCAACAGTGCTTACCGCAGCTTAGTAGAAGGATCATTAGATTGTGAGCCCACTTGGGACAAAGTACCTGCATATAATGTGTACAGCGCCGCATACATCTAGTAGCGCTATAGAAATGATTAGCAGTAGTACTATATAGTGAGCTTCTGGGTCAGATACCCAATTTGAAGCAAGACAAGTTTTTATACACTCCTACTGTTACTGTTTCAGGAAGCAAAACAAACAGACAAACAAACAAACAAACAAACACACAAATCCTCCTTTCCCTCCCTCTCCCCCCAAAATTCTGATTGATGCAGTCTAGGAAAATAGTCTACCAGGCTTGAAAGCTTAGATCGTGGGTGCCAGTACTGCGGTTGATGTAGGTACCTGAGAACCTCAAGTATTGAGCAAATACTTTCACTGTGTCCAGAGAGGGGTAATCTGTATTGACTTTAGCGGTTCCAATAACTTTGTAAAGTTGGCTGCTATAACTGACTGAAGCGAGAAGTAGACATGTAACACCTTTCAGTCTGTCCATTGATTGAGGATGGCACCTGGATGGTACATGATCTTGCGGAGGCTAATTCACAAGCACTGAAATGTGCTAGTCGGTGGTGTATGGATATGAAAAGAAGAATTTGAGATGTGCACATGTAGATAAATGAGTTTCCTGTAACAATGCTGTTTAGGAACAGGACTATGCTCTTTTAGAGAGGGAAAATTAGTCCCTCTATTCAGAGAAAACTTTATTCTGAACCATCTAGTGATATCTTATCATACATCTTGTGCTCATATAAGAAAGTAAAAATAAAAAGGTTGTAAATATGTTCAACTGTACAGGTGTTTTTTAAGTCCCACATCAAGGGCTAGATTCTATACATGGTGCCTGAAAAATCCACGTGGAAAAAAATATGCCTAGGCGTATTCTCTAAAGTACGGCTAAATTTAGGTGTACTTTATAGAACAGGCCTAAATGTCCGCATGGTTTACAGAATACACAGAGTGCCTTTCCGAATGACGAAATGTAGTCATAGGCAGTTACGCCAAGTAAACTTTGGTGTAAATCCCGCCACCTAAATTAGGCATGGACTGGGTGCATTCTATAACAACACATATAGATTTGAGAAACTCTCATAATCCGCCCATTCCATGCCCATAGCCACACCCTCTTTCCAACTACGTGACTTAGAATTTACAAGCATCACATTGCAGAATATGCTTACACAGTTCTGCACATAAATTCTAATTAATGCCAACTACCATCAATGCTTGTTAAGTGCCAATTATCAGTGCTGACTGGCTTGTTTCAACCAGATTTGCAAGCGCAATCTTAAGTCACGCTATATAGAATCTGGAAGAAAGAGCCTGACAACATAACACTGAGACTGACTAATAACTTTAAAAGTCTCCTGACCTAAATATGGCATTAGTTTAGTAGATGGGCTTAAAAATACAACTTAAAGTTTCCAGGACAGTCCTTTGGATTTGAGTTTGCAGGCTAAAACTGGAATTCTCTGTAACACTGAAATGGTGTGCTCAGGATTTCAGTTCATTAGTTGAACTATTAATCATAGGAAATGCATTCCAAGTTGGGATTAGGGTGTGCGCTGTCCACAAGACCTCCGTTTTCTTTCCATTAAACTTAATTATATTAGCCCAACATCAATTGCAAGACTGCAGGAAGGCGGTAAAACTAGAGGACATGAATTGAGGTTGAATGGGGGCAGACTCAGCAGTAATGTCAGGAAGTATTTTTTCACAGAGAGGGTGGTGGATATGTGGAATGCCCTCCCACGGGAGGTGGTGGAGATGAAAACAGTAATGGAATTCAAACATTCGTGGGATAAACACAAAGAAATTCTGTTTAGAAGGAATGGATCCACGGAATCTCAGCGGAGGTTAGGTGGCGACGCTGGTAATTAGGAAGCGAAACCGGTGCTGGGCAGACTTCTACAGTCTACATCCCAATCGTGACTGAATAGATATGGATGGGCTGGAGTGTAAATTTTAAGGGGTTTCAACGTTAGCTTCAGAACTTAGTATAAGAACAGTGCTGGGCAGACTTCTACGGCCTGAGAATGGCAAGGACAAATCAAACACGGGTATAAAGTAACACATACCATGTAAAATGAGTTTATCTTGTTGGGCAGACTGGATGGACCGTACAGGTCTTTATCTGCCATCATTTACTATCAGGCTTATTTTCAACAGTGATCGCCTGGCATCTGTCGATATAAATTGGGAGATGGCCGGCGATCTCTCAAAAGCGGCGAAATCCGTATAATCAAAAGCTGCTTTTTTGACACCATCGCCGCTTTCCCGTTGCCGAGCTGGCGAAGGTTCAAGGGGGTGTGTCGGCAGCATAGCGAAGGCGGGACATGGGCGGGCATGGGCGTGGCTACCAGATGGCCGGCTTTCGCGGATAATGGGAAATAAAAAGCGGTGTTAATCAGTATTTCGCCGGGTTTACTTGGTCCTTTTATTTTCATGACCAAACCTCAAAAAGGTGCCCCAACTGACCAGATGACCACCGGAGGGAATGGGGGATGACCTCCTCGTACTCCCCCAGTGGTCACCAACCCCCTCCCACACTAAAAACTTAAAAATAAAAACCTTTTTTGCCAGCCTGTATGCCAGCCTCAAATGTCATACCCAGCTCCATGACGTCAGTATGCAGGTTCTTGGAACAGTTTTTGTTGGTCGCAGTGGACTTCAGGCAGGCAGACCCAGGCCCATCCCCCCCACCTGCTACACTTGTGGTGGTAAGTGTTGAGCCCTCCAACCCCCCCAAAACCCTCTGTACCCACATGTAGGTGCCCCCTTCACCCATAAGGACTATGGTAGTGGTGTAGAGTTGTGGGGAGTGGGTTTTGGGGGGGATTTGGGGGGGCTCAGCACCCAAGGTAAGGGAGCTATGCACCTGGGAGGTATTTGTATATTTTTTTTAATTTTTAGAAGTGCCCCCTAGGGTGGCCGGTTGGTGTCCTGGCACGTCAGGGGGACCAGTGCACTACAAATGTTGGCTCCTCCCATGACCAAATGCCTTGGATTTGGCCGGGTTTGAGATGGCCGGCATTTTTTTCCATTATTGCTGAAAAACAAAACCGGTGATCTGTAACCCGGCGAACTCTGGCATTTGGCCGGGCCAAACTGTATTATCAAAAGGAAAGATGGCCGGCCATCTTTTTCGATAATACGGTTACGGCCAGCTGTTGCATCGCCACCAAAATAGATCGCGGCGACCTATTTTGCAGGCGCCGTTCGATTATTCCCCTCTATGTTCACTATGCTATAAAACACACATTCACTGTGGGGTCCTTTTACAAAGGCACGCTAGCGTTTTTAGCTTGTGCGTTAAATGTGAATGCACTAAACGCTACAGATGCCCATATATTCCTAAAAACACTAGCGCGCCTTTGTAAAAGACCCCCTGTATGAGTAGACCACTACACTCTCGCTCCAATGTAACTGACAGCTGCTGTATGTTGTCTATATATACAAGTAATGTTTCAGACCAAACCTACTAATTAAAGAGCACAACAGTTATAAATAAGCATTAAAAAGAATAAAGGGAGAACCCTTACAGAATCCCACAAGATAATACATTTAAATTAATTAAAATTGGTTTTCTATTGTATTTTTACCAGAAAATTTACCAAATGAGGTGATAAAGGTCCTCTCCCATGCTGATCCTCTGTGATCTGTCCAAGAGAAAGGACAAACTTATTCATGGCACCATAAAATCCCAATTCAACTGACTTAAGCAGCCCTGCAGGGTATACAGTATCAAAGGCATCTGATGAGCCTAATAGGACAAAAATAACATCTTCTCTGTTCTACCTGCCAACAGACCATCAGATAAAGTCACTTACACAGTCTCTGAGAGAACTTCAATTGATGGGGCTTCAATCTCCCTGTCAACCTCCAAGAAGGACTGAATTCTCAAGGTGACTGCTCTTTCAGTCACCCTTGCCAAAAACAGAAGATTGGAAACCCTCTGAAAGCTATTGCATAAACTGTGAAAGCTTTATCACTATAGAACTGTAGTATAGACTGTTTACAGCAAATCAGGGACATAATCATCTTGCAGATGCATTAATAATTCTTTTTGACAAATCCATATTGATGGTTCTAAATGATCAGGCAAGGCATGGATCCAGTGTACACTTAACTAGTCAAAATTTCCCCCCAAAAGCTTCATCTTCTGTTTCCAATGTGACAAACAAGTCCATCCAATTCACTGACACTAATTCACCAACCATATGATGTCTCCAGAGACATATAACCAAGCAAAAATGTCAAGCAATGTTCAGGATAGAAACATTACGGCACAACAATCGTTAAAATAAACTTAAGGAAAAAATGTAAGAAGGAAAAAAGACACAAGAAGCAAAAACAGGAAACCAAACCTTCTGCAAACAAAAAGGTGGAAGACACCATGAAAAAGTTCCAGGCCAGCCAAAGGCTCAGGGAGTCTTTTACTAAAGATTAGTCTGAGTTATCTGCAGCAGGGCCCATAGGAATAAAATGAAACCTGCTGCAGATAACTTGAGCTAATCTTCTTTGGCTGAAAATGGACGTGCAGCAAAATGAAAACTGGCGCGTGTCCATTTTGGGCCTGAGATTTTACCGCCACCCATTGACTTAGCAGTAAGGGAACAGAATAGGCGTGCAATCCTTATCCAGTTAGATATATACCACTTTCAAAAGGATATATGCCAGATGCAGATGGTTCTGAGGGAACTACAAAAATGGTTAGTGGTTGCTGCCATAAAGCATATAGAAATAGATTAAGGTGTCCTTTCACTAAGCCGCGTAGGTGCCTACGCACATCCAATGTGTGTCAGTTTTGAACTACTGTTCATGGGGGCGTGTCGGAGGCGTAGTGAAGGCTGGACTTGGCCGTGCCTAACACATGGGCGTCCTCAACCCATAATGGAAAAAAAAGGGTGTCCCTGACGAGCACTTGGACGACTTTACCTGGTCCTGTTTTTCTTACGACCAAGGCACAAAAAGGTGCCTGAACTGACCAGATGACCACCGGAGAGAATCGGAGATCACTTCCCCTTACTCCCACAGTGGTCAATAACCCCCTCCCACCTTAAAAAAAAAAAATCTTTAAAAATATTTTGTGCCAGCCTCTATTCCAGCCTCAAATGTCATACTCAGGTCCATCACAGCAGTATGCAGGTCCCTGGAGCAGTTTTAGTGGGTGCAGTGCACTTCAGGCAGGCGGACCCAGGCCCATCCCCCCCCCCTACCTGTTACACTTGTGGTGGTAAATGTGAGCCCTCCAAAACCCACCACAAACCCACTGTACCCACATCTAGGTGCTCCCCTTCACCCGTAAGGACTATGGTAGTGGTGTACAGTTGTAGGTAGTGGGTTTTGGGGAAGGGGGTTGGGGGGCTCAGCACACAAAGTAAGGGAGCTATATACCTGGGAAGCAATTTCTGAAGTCCACTGCAGTGCCCCATAGGGTGCCCGGCTGGTGTCCTGGCATGTCAAGGGGACCAGTGCACTACGAATGCTAGGTCCTCCCATGACCAAAGGGCTTGCATTTGGTAGTTTCTGAGATGGGCGTCTTTGGTTTCCATTATCGCCGAAAATCAGAAACGACCAAGTCTAGGGACGACCATCTCTAAGGACGACCTAAATGTCAAGATTTGGGCGTCCCTGATCATATTATCGAAACGAAAGATAGACGTCCATCTTGTTTCGATAATACGGGTTTCCCCGCCCCTTCACCGGGACGATTTGTGAGGACATCCTCAGCAAAACTTGGGTGTCCCTTTCGATTATGCCCCTCTAAGTCACCCTAGTTAATCAAACCTTCATTTTGTTTTCCCCCTATTGTCAAGCCACCCACAAAGTGAAATCTCTTTGGCACCAGATTTTAGCAGTTTTACAGAGCTTAGAGGCTGGGTCAACCCAATGACCAGTATGAAAGATTTGTTCAAATTCTTTTTTTCACCATCCTTATGTGAAATTTACCAACAAAACAAAAGTCTACAACAAGGAGGAGTTTAGGAGCTCATACTGAAAATGCTGTATTTTCTTTCACGAGGCCACAGACGAACATTTTTGTAACCAGTTATTTTCTTTATATCAAAGGAACTCTGCACCCTTCTGAACCTTTCTGAAGAGTGTGGTCTTCTATTACAGCTGATAAACTCAGCAGGAATATGAGCAGAAAGTTCAATTTTTGCATAGGTTGTCCATATAGAAAAAGGGATGTCCAAGACTGGACATTCATTATTTGTAAAGCCTTTTGTACTATGTATAGCAGAAGGGAAGAGGACAATTCAACGCAGCAGACATTTGAATCCATCAAACTGAGAAGTGTCATTAATACATTACCAGGTAAAACTTGCAGGATAAGGATGTGTCTGCTATAATTACAGAAGCCTCTGACTACAACTGATGACTGAGAAATAGCATCTTTTGCGGGCATCAGCAGATGTGATCAGAGAAAAAAAACAAGAGGAGTAAAATACTGTCGGGAAAGAAAATAAATCCCGTTCTGGCGTCAGAAAAAGTATTAGCTAGGCCTGCAAAATCAATGCCTATCATCTAATTGTTACTCTCAGCGTTTTTTATTATAATTGCACATTCTTCCTCCTTTCAGGACTTCTTTTTTTGAAGATGTTTAGTTCAAAAGGTATGTGATGAATGAAAGCTTCTGTGTTGAAAAAAATATATATTTTTACAGTATGGTAAGGTGAGGCAGTACTACAGTAAAAAAAAAGGGACAATGGGTTTGAAATCTGCTGCAATTAATACCACTGGTATTCCAACCAGATGGCAAGTCATATAGGAGTAGCTTCAGCAGAAAGAAAAACTGGGGACAATATATTGACAGATACCGTAGCGGTCATATGGAACAGCCTTTCAAGGAAGTGGTAGAACCAAAAACAGTAACAGAGTTAAGAAAAGACTCCTAAACACAGAAAAGTAAAATGAACATCTACTTTCAACTGGGGTCTGTGGTACTGTAACAGAATGTAATTTGTGCAGACTGGTTGAGCCCTATGGTCCATTTCATTTTTGTTTATTAAAATTTATATTCTATGGGCCTGATGTTCAGCAATATTTAACCGGCCAGGAACGGCTGCAGGCCAGTTAAATAGTGCTAAACTGGCTAACTGCTAATATTCAGTACGAGATAGCCGGTTATCTCTGCTGAATATTAGCACATAGTGGCTAGCCGCTAACCTCCGGATTCTATATACTGCGCCTAGAGATCCGTGCTGAAATCAAACAATGGGCATAACTTAACAAGCTAATGAGCGCTGATACCAGCACTTAAGAAGCAATAATGAGCATTAATTGGCACTGATTAGAATTTAGGCGCACATCTCACTAAGCGTATTCTGAAACGATAGGCATCAAAATTCTAACGCAAGCAGGCAAAAAGGGGCATAGTTATGGGTGGGGAAATGGGCATTTCATGGATGTTCTGAAATTTATGTGCCTATAGAATATGGCCCAGTGCACCTATATCTATGTGCTGGAATTTACGACATGTTTTCATTGGTGTAAATAGATGAGTGTAGATTTAGGTGCTGAAATACCAACAAAGCGTATTCTATAATTGGTGCCTAAATCTAGACACCGATTATAGATTACGCTTAATTGGCACTGATTTCAGAGCCCATTTTTTAGGCACCATATATAGAATCTTCTCCTAACTGACTACGTAACATGACTTAGCCGGTTAAGTGTGAATATTCATTGCTAAGTTTAGCGGTTAAGGGGTCCTTTTACAAAGGTGTGCTAGCATTTTTAGCACACTAAAAATAAGCACGCGCTAAATGTTAGTCGCCCATATATTTCTATGGGTGTTGCTAGCGTTTAATGTGCTCTAATGATTAGCCCGCCCTAAACCACTAGCACACCTTTGTAAAAGGACCACTAAAATAGGCCACATAAATAACAGGCCTATCTTTAACCACTAAGAGTCTTGTTCTATAAAGGTAATGCTCCTAAATTTCTGCTCCTAAAATTTAAGCTATAAACTTATGCTCTTAAATTAGGAGCATAATCTATTTTGGAGCTCTTAAATTCAGGAGCATAAATTTTAGAAGCGTAAACTTAGGAGCAAAACCTTTATAGAATAAGGCCCTAAGCACTTAACCACTTAGCAATGGATACTGGCTTAACTGGTTAAATTGCCACAGACAAAACTGAAACTGGATATCCAACGCTAGCATTGAACTGTGCTACCTGCTGCTGGCTCAATATTGGGTGGGAGGGGGGTATGTTTACAGTATATGGAGCAGAATTTTAGAAAGGACACCAACTCAGAATATTGTTGTCCAAGTCTGTATGTCAGATATGGACATCTATTTCTTATGCATTTTAAAACAGGATTTGCTGGTATTTGGCCTGTTCTACAATACACAAAAATTGGATGTTCAAGTGCTGGCTACATCCAGCATGAACATCCATTTTACAAACTGAAACATCCAAACTATGAATGGGGCAAAACAAAGGACGTGAAGATCTTTGTAGCATGAGAGGCACAGTCATATTACTAAACTGCCACACAGCTGTCCATGTGAAGAGTAGCCTATTGGTTAGAACAGCAAGATGAAAACCAGAGCAAAGGTCCATAAGTTATAGGTTCAAATCCAACTGTAGCTGTTTGTAATTTTATTTTATTTTTCTCCCTCCAGGAATAGAAAAATACCTACTTTGAATTTGCTTACTCCCTCCAGTGGAGAACTGCTCAATCGGAGCAGCTTTCTATAATCTGGACATGCCAAGTACCAAGTCTAAATATGGATGCCCATCATTTTGAACCTGGAGGTCCTGTCCCCTTCTGCAACTGTAATAAGACATCCATATTATGGCCCCTTCCAAGTCTTGCCCAAATCACACCCCTTACCATATAGACGTACTGCAGCTTTAGGCATCTATATCCTGGCTTTACAAAATTGGGATTTAGACATCCATGCAATATGGACATCTAAATGCTGGTTTTGAGATATCCAAAACAGGAATAGAGCTTTTAAAACAACTACTATATTGTACTTGGCTGAAAATACATTTTGTGAAAGTAACTTAATTTCACTTTTGAGAGAAAGCAATGCTCACTAACAAGACAGAGATTTAAATGGGTTTAGAAGAACCTAATCCATTGAGAACAGACAAATCATAAAAATGTTTATGGTAAAATAACAGGTTCAGTAAATGGATGTTACAACAAAGCAGCCTTTTAAAGAACTGTTTCTGCAAGATTAAGCCCATTTGTGTATTGATTTACATTTTCTATCTCCCTGATATTCAGCCATGGGCAGGCAGCATGGTTAGCTGCCAGCGCTGACCCCAGGTATTCAATGCTGGGCCTCATGGGGGCGGGGCAAGTACTGGGCAGACTTCTACGGTCTGTGCCCCGAAAATGGCAAGGATAAATCAAGTCACAAAAAATCAGGAAGAACAAATCCACAAACCAAGTTAAACCTTAAACTCACTATATTAAACTTGGGTTCAAAATAATTTATCTTTTTTATTTTTATGTATGCACTTTAAAAAAATACTATAAAGTGTTTTAAATTATTTTAAATGTGCTCAGACCATACCGTTTACACCCATTATATCCCCAAGAGGAATATGTGGTGGTGTCACAATGGAACCATCATTGCACATATGATGTTCCTCACTCCGTGGAGTGAGGAAGGGTTCCAGAGGCGATCCTACCCGGGGGATTTATGATGCCTGTAAATTGGTTTAAAAGATTAGTATTTTTCCCTTTCTGATGAAGACTTTTGAAACTCGGCCAGAGTTAAAGGGAGCAGTTATTTTGATGGCAAGATTGGAATGGATGAATGATATGTGATTTTAATGAAGCACAAGCACGAGCACAATATACTCCAAGGGAAGTGAAATAATTATGTGAATATGGGTGTATATCGCATTGTGGGTTGGTTTTTGTAAGATATGTGGGGGAAGTGAGATCAGGGTGTCATGAATTAACATTTACCTCCTTTAGGTTCAAACAAATGTTGAATGGTATGTTTTATTATCCATGTATTAGATGGTAATAAGGAAAGCACCATAATTTATGGGTGGAGGTTTGAGCTCAAGTCTAGCAATATTTAATGTGAATAGTTTATGACCTATACATATATATTATAAATATACGCATACACCGGTGATTAAGATCTACTTGGGCTCAGCTGTATGTACATACACAAATATTAGGAGGTGGAACATCATATGTGCAATGATGGTTCCATTGTGACACCACCACATATTCCTCTTGGGGATATAATGGATGTAAACGGTATGGTCTGAGCACATTTAAAATAATTTAAAACACTTTATAGTATTTTTTTAAAGTGCATACATAAAAATAAAAAAAGATAAATTATTTTGAACCCAAGTTTAATATAAGGATAAATCAAGGTCAGGTATACATATAAAGTAGCATATATGAGTTTATCTTGTTGGACAGACTGGATGGACCGTATGGGTCTTTATCTGCCGTCATCTACTATTTATTTTTTTATTTTTGTTACATTTGTACCCCGCACTTTCCCACTCATAGCAGGTTCAATGCGGCTTACATATTATATACAGGTACTTATTTGTACCTGGTGTTACATCCAGCAACTGGCACTGAATATCCGGTTTGCTTTGTCCAAGGCAACTTAACCGGTTAAGCTAATATTCAGTGCTAACCGGTTAACTGCTTAGGGGTGAATTCTATACATCTCACCTAAAATATTGGCACAAAAAACGCTTAAGTGATATCCTATAAGCTGCACCTAAAGTGCGGTTTATAGAATAGCACTTTAGCGCAGGGGGTGAAGCATAAATTTAGGCACATCCATTTGCACCAATGAAAAGATGGTGCAAATGCCCCCCTTATTCTATAATTGCATGCAAAACTCAAATCCATGCCTACCCTCAGCCCCAAAATGCCCATGATCCTCCTATTTTTGCAACCCCTTTTCTAGGATGTGCGTAAAATGTAGGTGCTAATTATCTGCCTAAATTTACATGTGTACATATTAATTTATTTCAATCGGTGCCAATAATTGCTTGTTAAAAAGCCAATTATTGGCACAAATTGGCTCGTTATTCAATTAAATTGAATGCGCAAATTGGGCATGCGCCCAAATTTACACAGGCAATTTTTGGTGACTTTTATAGAATTAAGGGGGTTAGTGGTTAAAGATAGGCCTGCTATTTAAGTGGCCTATCTTAACCTCTAAACTTAGTCGGTTAGCACTGAAAATTTGCACTTAGGGGCCCTTTTACTAAGCTGCATAAGCGTCTACGTGCACCCGTGTGCCAAAATGGAGTTACCGCCCAACTACCACGTGGCTCTTGCAGTAATTTCATTTTTGGCGCGGGTCCGATATGCGCGTCTGAAAAATATTTTTTATTTTCGGATATGCATAATGGACATGCGCCAAGTGGCATTTGATGCATGTAGGTCATTACCGCCCTGATTCTATACCGCTAGGTCAATGGCTGGCGGTAAGGTCTCAGATCCAAAATGGATGTGCGGCAATTTTGATTTTGCCGCACGTCCAATTTCAGCAAAAAAAGAGGTCTTTTCCATAGGAACGCTGAAAAATGGATTGGCGCGTGCCCAAAACCCACGCCTACACTACTTCAAGCCATTTTTAAGTGCACCTTAGTAAAAGGACACCTTAATCAGCTAAGTCATGCAACATAGTCGAATAGGATTAGATTCTATATATGGCGCCTGAAAAATTGGCACCAAAAATATTTCCACTTAGGCGTATTCTGTAAACCACGCCTACATTTAGTCATGGTTTATAGAATTACACCTAGCTGGTTTCTAGAATGTGCCTAACACTAGGCGTGTCCATTTACACCATTCCACGCCCATGGCCATGCCCTCTTTTTGGCAGCGCGCATTAGAATTTGTGCACACCACTTTGCAGACTATGCCTAGCAAGTTGTGTGCATAAATTCGAATTAATGCCAATTAGTGTCAATAATTGCTTAACTGGCAATTATTGGCGCCGATTAGCTTGTTGTTAAATTGTGCTTGCAAATCCAGAATATGACTGGATTTGCATGCACAATTTCAGTTGCGCTATATAGAATCCAGGGGTTAGCAGCTAGTGCTAAGGAATAGATTCTATATATGGCACCTCAAAAATCAGCACCGAAAATATTTCCACCTAGGCGAATCCTGTAAACCGTGCCTAGATTTATGCACAGTTTATAAAATATGCTGTCATGTCCCCTACCTCAATGCAAGTGGCGTCCTCGGGCTGCGCAGGGTCCTGTCGACACGCACACGACTGGCACAGCCCTGAGCCATGGGTGTGTAGTTCTTCTCTGGCTGCAGGCTCCTTGATTGCTTTGCTTCCATGCACCTGGCTTCCAGGCTCCTTGATTGCTTGGCTTCCACGCACCTGAGTCTGTTCTCTCTCTGCCTGGCTTCCCTTGCTTCTCTCCTATTGGTCTTCCGGTTCCTCCTTCCCCTGCTCTTGTCCTATAGCTGAGCTTCCTCTCCCTGCCTGCCTGGCCAATACGTTCACCACCCCGCTTCCAGCTCCGTCTCGTAAATCCTGCAGGCCGCCCACACTTAGGGGCTCAACTCTGAGAACGGCGGTCAGCGCAGTTGAAACCTGGGGTTGTCCAGCTGCCAAGCAGAACCTGGTCCGAGTACCAGGCTCAGCAGCGCTCTACTTGGTACAAGAACTCACAAGTCTGACATATGCCTAGCCGGTTTACAGAATGCCTAGCTGGTTTATAGAAAATGACTAGTGGCCATGCCTGCGCCTAACTGTAGGTGCATCCATTTACGTCAAGTAAGACTTGGTATAAATACTGGCGCCTAATTCAGGTGCAGAGCAGGTGTATTCTATGACCGTGTGCATAGATTTTCGGAATGCCCATGGTCCGTCCACTCATGCCCATGCCCCCCTTTTTGGCGGCGCACACCACTTTACAGAATATGCCTAGCTAGTTGTGCATGTAAATTCTAATTAATGCCAATTAGTATCAATGATTGCTTGATAAGTAGCAATTATTAGCATTAATTGGCTTGTTAAGTAATTAAATTGCACACACAAATCCAGACTACAATTGGATTTGCTCGCACAATTTCAGTCACATTATATAGAATCCGGGGGTCAGCTCTAATAATCAGCGGAGATAATCTGTTATTTTATGCTGAATATTAGTGGTTAGCCGACTAAGTGCTATTTAACTGGCCAGAAGCTGTTCCTGGCCAGGTAAATAGTGCTTAATATCAAGCCCCAAGTCATTTTCTGTACTGGTGTTCCTTTTTTTTTTTTTCATTTTCTTACTGAGGTTACTGCCATATTTTGTGTCTTAATCTTATTGGAGATAAAAGCTTCTGTGTCTCACACATGTGACATACAAAGATATCTGTCAACAGGTTGAAAATAAATCAGTGTTTACAATATATCTTACAAAATGAAATTTTGGGTTCCCACATCCAACTAGCATGTTACACAATCCTTATTCACAGGTGCATTATCAAAGACATGACCCCATCTCGAGCTGACAGGAATAATATCCAGGATGCTGGTTTTTCATCCTGATGACAGAAGCTTAAGGTAGAATTATATTCCGCCTGAACCGATATACTCATATCACCCCTCTTCTCAGGTCACTTCACTGGCTTCCAATCAGATACCGCATACAGTTCAAGCTTCTCCTTCTTACCTACAAATGCACTCAGTCTGCAGCCCCTCATTACCTCTCTACCCTCATTTCCCCTTATGTTCCCGCCCATAACCTCCGCTCACAGGACAAATCCCTCCTCTCAGTACCCTTCTCCACCACCGCCAATTCCAGGCTCCGCTCATTCTGCCTCGCCTCACCCAATGCTTGGAATAAACTTCCTGAGCCCTTACGCCAAGCCCCCTCCCTACCCATCTTCAAATCCTTGCTCAAAGACCACCTCTTCAATGTTGCTTTCGGCACCTAACCTTTATACCTTTCAGGAAATCTAGACTGCCCCTATTTGACTGACTGTACATTTGTCCTTTAGATTGTAAGCTCCTTTGAGCAGGGACTGTCCTTCTATGTTAAATTGTACAGCGCTGCGTAACCCTAGTAGCGCTTTAGAAATGTCAAGTAGTAGTAGTAGCAGAATTCCAATGTTTTGACAGGATTACAGCAAAGAAGCAATTTAACTATACCTGCATAGCCCAGGGCAGAATAAGAAAAGTCAGCACATAGTAAACACACAGATCAGATCTAAGAAGTTTAATGCTTTTACTGAAATGCCGATGCATTTTACATCCCTTTCCTAGTACTGTACTCATGAGTGTGTGAGTGGTGGGCAACAACAGATGAGGGCTTTTTATCTCGTGTTGTACGTGGAGGCCCTTTTACTAAAGTGTGTTAACCAGTTAATGTGTGAATTAGTGCATGTTAACTGATAGCACACCAACACGATAACTGATACTGTGTTATCGTGCCTGTTAGTGCATGCTAAGCTGTGTGCTAACTGGATGCCCTGTTAGGAGGTGGGAACAAGGCAGACTGTGGGCATGTACCTCACAGAGCAGATAGTGAACGGGACTTTAGCAAGTGCTGCCACTTGTCCAGTTAGTGTGGCTGCACTTACTGCCACCTTATAAGATGACTTAATGCATGGTAGGCGCATCAACATTTATTTGCACACATTTGATATACCACAAGGGGGCCAAACATGGAAGCCATATGGTTAACAACTTAAAATAAAAAGACAATGTCTCTGCGGTTATTATCAACTCCCGATTCTCCTGAAACCTTCCATAACACTCAGCAGTAACCCCTGCTCCTAATCCCCCAACTCACCACTTAATAGTGGCATCCCATCCTTGATCCCCAAACCCAATACACCATAATAACCTTCCACTCCAATCCCTCACCCTAGTGATGGTACAAGACTACTTCTAGAAATGAGTCACTATTTTGGACCTGAGATTCAGATGAGGCAGAAGCAACTAGGAATTGTTCTTCTTCCCCACTAAAACCTGGCAGTAGGGAGAGTTCAGAAGTTGGAGAGGTTCAAGGGTGGCAGCTACTATTGTGTATCAGGTTGGAAGATTGGGGGACACTTTTGTGTGTCAGGGATGATGTTAGGGTCTGCAATTAAATGCATCCATGCACTCGCCATGTTAGGAGCCTACTTACCTGTGGATTGAGATAGCACGGCTGCAACTGCACTATCAGCAATGCATTTTTAATGTATGTAATTGTTCTACCTTGCCTAGGAGCTCTTAGGGCAAATGATGGCCAAGCCCTCAATTTTCCACATGGACTTTATAAAAACTTAGATTGTGAGCCCTCTAGGGACAGAGAAAGTACCTGCATGTAATGTGTACAGCACTGCATATGTTTAGTAGCACTATAGAAATATATAGTAGTAGTAGTAGTATTGTACGTTGAGTTTTGCATGTAATGTGCAGGAAGTGCAACAATATGTCGCGAAGGCCAATAAGTCTTTTTAGGTGTTTTTTGCCTCCATTGTTGCAATTGTGACAGACTACCCAGTCAATATTTGAAATTATTCAACTGGTCAGGAGAGGCTCCTGTCTGCTGAAATTGCTTGTGGCCTGCTATCTGCTGATATTCAGGAGCACTTAACTGGACAGTGCTGGGGAGAGCTGGCTATATTCAGTGCTGGTGCCTACATAGCTAACTGAGCAAGTAGGACTGCGTAAACAGCAGGTCTAATTTTGCCTGATTAGCTATGTGGGTGCCGGCACCGAGTAATGGCCAGCACACGTATAACTACCAGGTTGCAGCATGAAGCTGCTCCACTCTCCCTCATGCCTGTCCCCCCAGCCCCCCTCCAAGTCCTCTTTCAAGCAAAGTTCAATCTCCCAGCACCCACAAACATCATCCAGTCCCCCTCCCTTCCACCCCCTGTGCAAAGTTTAAACCCCATATCTTCCTGGCCCCACAAACATATTCCAATCCCCTATCCCAGTCCTCCCCCTCCAAGCAAAGCAGGACTCCCCTCCCTCTCAGCCCCCCTGAATATAGCACAATCCCCCTCCCTCCTGGCACACCCTTGGAGCAAAGTTCGATCCCCTTCCCTCCCAGCCCTCCAAACATGGTCCAATTCCCCTTCCTTCTACCCCCCCCCCCCCCTTCAAGCAAAGTCCAATGCCTCCTTCTTCCTGGCTCCACTGAACATAGTCTGAACTCCTCTCCGCCCCTTCACCCCAAGCAAAGACAAATTTCCCCTAAATGCCCCTTTCCCCCAGGCCTACCTTAATAGGTTAGTAGTTGGGGCAGGAGTGAACCCCACTCACTCCTGCCCCTCATGGTTCATGTTGAAAATGGCTGCCACACTTCTAGCAGCAGTCTTGTTGTACTACCGCTAGAGGCTGATGCCCACTGGTAGTACCACATGACTACTGCTAGTGGCAGCCATTTTTATCAGGAGCTACGAAGGGCAGGGGGGGGAAGGAGGGAGGAATTGTGGACTCCACTTATATGTATCTTATGCGGGTCCAGACTGAATATCAGTTGGGACATGCATAAGCTCTGATGGCCAGAAGAAGACTGGTGAGACCTAGATATTCAATACCAGCATTGAATATCCAGGGCTAATTGTACCAAGCAATAAAGCTAAGTGCATTGCATTATATTTAAGTATGTTATAGAAATTAACATGCTTTTTCTCTAAAAAATTCTTATCTTCAAAAAAATAAAAAACTTAGAAAATTGACTGAGGTCCCTGAAAAAATCTTTCTAGGGCTGCTTAAAAGGGGTTTTTGCCTATGATGAAGAGAAGACCAGTTGGTCTGTTTTAGCTCCGACAGATTGATATTTGATCTGGGAGCTCTTTGAGGCTTTTCCCCACACACTATTGTAATTTTGTATTGAGTGGAAGTTTTCACATTTAGAATTAGTTCTTATCTCCACACCACCAAATATATTTGTTTACTTAACCACAGTCCACCAGGCTACTAATAAAGGAGAGAGGCTACTGAGCAGTCTAAAGGAAGATAAAAGCACCATTCAGGATAGTAACGTTTATTACAACTACCCAATCTACAAGGTAAAAAAGATGCATGAGTTTGAAGCAGAGAGAACTGTACAGAGGAGACCAAGTGTTAGCAATCCATTGAGACTTTTTGATTCTAAGCCATTTCTAAGAACGTTTTGGGACCTTAAGAAAATTGAGAAGGATTAGTTGTTATTTTGAACTGGACCATTTTAGGTTGATGGTGTAAAGTCTTATATTATCGCACTTGTATTATTGCAACATAATTTACATTGGTTGTAAAGAAAATATTCATTGGTCTTCTTAATACTGCATGGCCAGGTGCTGGAATGTATGGCTAATCGACAGATTGTACACCCTTTTATCCTTTGTGAATTGTTGCCAATAAAAGAACTTCTTGTGTGAAGAGATTTTTGGCTGCACTCTGGTCTTTTTGGCCATCTCCACTGTTTTTTTTTTGTTTTGTTTTTTTTGGCTGTATCTCGAAATGTGGAGATATGTCCTTCTTTTTTTGTTTTACTTAATCTTATTATGTAGCATATAAGAGAATGCGATCAGACCTCTAGAAGGCAGTTAGACTTGCAATTTCCAAATGTGAAAAAGGTGATTTATAAAACTGCTTTTTCACTTTCATTAACATATCAAGGCAGCAAAGTGATGGAATGCTTTGCCTATTAAGATCAGGACAATAGACAGGGATGAATCAGAAGTCTGTGGGCCCTGGGCCAACTATCACATAGGGCCCCTCTCCCCTTTCCTGGCCACCACTGCCAAGTACAAAGTTTTACTATCCATCACACAATATACAAGCAACTGTACGAGTGTTTTAAATTTATACAAATATGCGTATTTGTGTTTTAAAGTTAAACAAATATGTGTATAACATCAAGGATCTAGTTAACTGGCTGTTCATTTGCTGTGTAACAGATTAATAGCAGGCCTATTGCTCATGTAGATATAGGGCCTACCGTACAGTATCTTCACAGAGGCTTTGCCTTGCTTTTCTCCATGAAAACTCATTCGCCATGTCATTAAAGTCTAACTCTTTAGCAAGTTTGCTTTCAGTTGACATGAGTGAAAGTGAATTCAGTCATTCCTGTTTCATCCTTGTATGCAGCTCATTTTTTATCTGTCCCATATGTGAGAATGACTGCTCTCTCTCTCGCAATTTGTCACCAGTAAGGTTAAAATCAGTTTCAGAGCTATTGTGTATAGATGTATTTCAGAAAAGTATTCATTAGTTTCTGTGGCAGCATTCTGCCATCCAACTCCTGTCCGTGACACTTGGCAACAAATGCTCTCAACTGAACTTTGTGGATGATCGAAGGAATACGCTCTGCCTCTGTAGCAAAACGCATACACAGACGCTAGTAAGCATCAAGATGGCAGCCATGACTGTTGACCAAGCTGTCAATAGCCACATTAACCCCTGGATTTTATATAAGTTGCCCACAATTGGGCACCGATCAAAGATGTGTACCCAACTAAATTGGCTAATTAGCAAATTAGTGCCAATAATTGAGAGCTAATTGACACTAACTGGTAGCAATTTGGATTTGTGCGTATATCTTCCTATGTGCTATCCTATATCAATGTGTGCCCAAATCCCATAGCATACAACTCAAAAGTGGGCATGGCCATTGGAGGTACATGGGCGAATCAAGGGCGTTCCTAAAATTTGTGCAGTGTTACAGAATACCGGAGATGTGAACCCAAATTGGTGCTAATTGATTTCAGCAGGTGTAAGATCTGGCACCCGAATTTGTGTGCCAGTGCTATTCTAAAATGAGCGCTCATCTTTCAGTGTCAATTTTTTTTACACTGATTTTTGAGCACTATAAACTGAATCTGGGCCCCTGCCTTCGACAATAAAGTCTGAATTTTCATCATCAGATTCATCAGCAAAATGCTTGTGTTTCCATCTCTGCTGAATGTCCTAATGTAGGATCGACTAACACCAGACACATCTAGAGCTTTGCATTCATAGCTGTCAAACAAATTTCTTCACTCATTTAGGACAGTCAGCAGCAACTTGAGGGCTCCAACACCCATGGCAAGATCAATGTCCCTTTTCTGCAGAACAGTGGAAGTTGCACTGAATTGAGCTAGAATGGTGTTTCACAAATATGTCATGAAAGCCATTTCTAGGGTGGCTATCTGTCCAGAGAGTTCAACAGTTTCTCTATGCATGTCACACTTTTCAGCTACATTTATTTTATGAACAAGACTCAAAAAGGTGCCCGAACTGACCAGATGACCACCAGAGGGAATCGGGGATGACCTCCCCCTACTCCCCCAGTGGTCACCAACCCCCTCCCACCCTAAAAAAAACCATTAAAAATATTTTTTGACAGCCTCTATGCCAGCCTCAAATGTCATACCCAGCTCCATCACAGTAGTATGCAGGTCCCTGGAGCAGTTTTAGTGGGTGCAGTGCACTTCAGGCAGGCGGACCCAGGCCCATCCCCCCCTACTTGTTACACTTGTGGTGGTAAATGTGAGCCCTTCAAAACCCACCAGAAACCCATTATACCCACATCTAGGTGCCCCCCTTCACTCCTTAGGGCTATGGTAGTGTTGTACAATTGTAGGTAGTGGGTTTTTTTTTTTTGGGGGGGGGGTTGGGGGCTCAGCACCCAAGTTAAGGGAGCCATGCACCTGGAAGCAATTTCTGAAGTCCACTGCAGTGCCCCCTAGGGTGCCCGTTTCTAAGATGGGTGTCCTCGGTTTCCATTATCATCGAAAATCGGGGTGACCATCTCTAAGGTTGACCTAAATTTCGTGATTTGGGCATCCCCGACCGTATTATCGAAACGAAAGATGGACGCCCATCTTGTTTCGATAATACAGGTTGCCCCGCCCCTTTCCTGGGACATCCTGCGAGGACATCTTCAGGAAAACTTGGGTGTCCCTTTCGATTATGCCCCTCTCTGTCAACCAAAGTTTTCACTTTGAATTTATTTTGCCTATTTAGGGGACCATTTCATAGTGTGTGTGCATTAAGAGAGAACGTTTGGGAGATTGCAGAACATTTTGGCCACAGACATTAACTACATTTTTTTTGTACCAGCCTCAGAGGTATCCCCCAGCCCCACCAAACTGAGACGTCTACTACCTCTATATGTTTGTTAACTTTATACACTGATAGATTGTTGAGAAGATATTAAATGCAATTTAATTAACGCATTAACGAATGTTTGTTAAATCCCAGGTTTCTATTATAACAGACAAGGAAGACACATGCTTCAATACATTCCTTTAAAATCTAGAAATTCTGCAAACAGGCCTACAAATTTCAGCTCTGCTAGAACCTGAACTGGTACTCTGTAGGATACTGGGAGCAGTTGGAGACTGTATCCAAATGGTACAGTGCACACTATTAGAAAGCTGCATGCTCCCATGGGAATTATTTGGCTGCTTGCAGACTAGGGTTGCCAACTGGCTCCCGATTCACCTGATAAGCTAGCATTTGAAACACTGCATGCAGGGATTTGTAGTCTTGCTTTTCTTAGGGAATCCAGTTTGGAAATCAGAACTACAAAATCGTGCATACAATGGGGTAAATACTGTACTGGATCAACCCTGTCGGGCAAATCTGGAGCCAGTTGGCAAGTGCAGATGCCACCTCTTAACTCCATTACCTGAGATGGAACCATACTGAGATTCTCACTGATACCTGTTGTCTGCACTATTTAATGCAGAATTTCTAAAGAAAATACTGATCATATTAAAAAGTTCAGGTAAAGATCTATATGTGCAGTACATCTCATGCTTTTTAAAATTCTCTTGCTGGCATACAAATTTGCCAATTATTTTTCCTAGTATTATAGAATTGCTACTTGAAATATTCTAGCAAAACTGAATTATGGTTCACTGTCATGAAAAAGAAGGGAAATATATTATTACTGGTGTGCAAACTAGGATTAGGCAAACTAGCCAAACTCATATTTTCATGTTCACATTTACAGTCTACCTCTTCACTATTTGAGTATTTGTCTTCAATCAGTAAGAACATGGCTTACAGGGCCGCCGAGAGACACAGCTGGGCCCGCGACAGGACTAGACCACCGCATGCGTGCCCCACCTGGGCCGCCACCACTGTGCCGCACCCTCACACTCAGGTCGCTGCCCCCACACCTTTCTGTGTACTCCCTCACTCTGTCCTCTCCTGCACTGCTCTTGTCCATGTCAGGAGTCAGGATCCGGATGACTGCATTAACGCAATATCGCACTAATTCAATCATCCGAGTAAGGGGGCACCACGCAGGAGCAGGAGAGGGAAGTCCCGGAAGCAGGCAGGAAGAAGCTTGCAGGCACTGGGCCTGGGGAGTTCCCCCCCACCCCCCGCCCAGCGGCCCTGATGGCTTACAGCCAATAGATTTAAATTGAACCTGTCAAAATCTGAAATCATGTCTCTCTCTGGCAAAGTTTCTCCTTCATCAGGTACTTAAGACTTTTTCTGTTAGATGATTTGGAGATTCACTGGTTTGAAATACTTAGGTGTCTGGGTTGATTCTACTCTGTTTGACTGAACAATTAAAATGTACGATTCAAAAAGTTTTTTCAAACTTAGACTGGTCCGAAGAATGAAAGAGTTTTTTTTATCTCCCTCAAACTTCAGTACTGTGATAAAAGCCTTTGTTACACCTTTATGGGATTATTGCAACACTCTTTACTTAGGTTTCCAGCTTATAAGCTTTGAGCCTTACAAATTTGTCAAAATGCTGAAGCTGCAGAAAAGATAGACCACAAGTCCTGAAAGGCTTAAAGCAGCTCCCTATAGGCCCAGACGAACCAGCCAGCCTGGCTACATTGGGATTGTTGAGAGACAGCAGCCACGCACTCTGAGTGCCCTACCGACTCTCGGTCCCCCGGCAGAAAGATTGCCGGGCCTGAGACTGAGCCCTCTGGTCAAAGGTCTGACGACCAGACCTACACATGGAGCCGTAACGAATCAGGGCAACTGCCAAGTCCGCAAGGTGAGCAAAGGGACAAGGAGCGTCTTCTGGAAGATGTTGGGGCTCGTTCACCCAGCTCCAGGCCATTCCCAAAGAGAAATGTGCCTCAAAGGAGTAACCCGACCACGCAGGCCTTGGAAATGGCAACTGCCACTCACACCCACAGCCAGAACTGGTGCCTCGCGGACAGCGTCAATGACATGCCTGTGGCTGAACCACTAAGAATGACATACACAGTAGTCATCAGACAGGCTAAGCCCGCCTCCATCCAGGCAGCCCGGGGACTGCCCTGGGAAAAGGGACTGCTGATGCCACTCTAAACAGGCCTGTGCCACCAAAGGGCCAAAAATAGAAGCCTGCAGCTCCAAAATAGTCACCCTCAAGGCTTCCTATCTAGCAGACCCCTCAAGGCAAGGCCGCCAACCACCGGGAGGAAAGTACTGTAGGTGACTGCAGACACAGCGCCCAACTTAGGTAAGGGAACATCTCCTCCTTCTGGCACCAGAGAAAAAAGAACGAGCCACGGTCCTCCCAAACTGTAGGCCTGTGTCAGACGCACTCCACACTGCAGCAAACAGAACTCGAAAACCCAGGTGAATGGGGGAACACCCTGAATGGGCCCCTGAGGTCCTTCATAAGGCTAGCCACCTGACTACCTTCCAGAAATTCCCCAAGGGAGGGCGTCAATTGCCTCTGAAATCAGGGGGGCCACCTCCTAGCAGCCCAACTGCAGCAAAATCCGAGACTGTCTCCACGGGGCAGCAGTCGCAATCCCCTGGGAACAGGCAGGGAGACCACCATCTCCTCTCTCTCTCGCCGGAGCTGCCAAGCCCGCTCGAGAAGCGGCTCCTAGCCCCTGTCCAAGGCTTGGTGGAGCAGACAAAGGGATGGCCCTGACCCATGCCCCCCCCCCCCCCTGAAGGGACCCCCACCGACACAGCCGGCTGCGCGGGGCTTCACTGCTGCCGAAAAACAAAATGGCCGCCATTCCCACCTCCCTCTGAGGCGAAGCGCCAAGGCCCTGCATCAGGGAACCGGAGTCGAAAGAAAAGCATTGCTGTGACCGAGCGCGCCCTGTATGTGCAAGCCCTGAATCAGCTCCTCCACTCGGAAACTGGATTGCACACCGTACAGTGATCCGAGGATGAACACCGCCCACTGCTCCTAGCAGCCCAATGACGGGCAGCAGGTCGCACTCTCAATCACATTTAGCTGTCTGTGAGTGGCTGAGAGAAACCCCTGTCTGTGATTGGCTGAGAGAGACCTGAAGGGGTATAATCAAAAGGGAGGGACACCCAAGTAAGAGGAGCTGTGGCCAAGTGGTTCGAGCACCGGTCTTGTAATCCAGAGGTGGCTGGTTCAAATCCCACTGGTACTACTGAAAAAGCTGAGCAAAAATAGTTTTGATTTTGGACATCTCTGACGAGCACTTCAATTTTTTTTTTGGGTGGGAGGGGATTGGTGACCACTGGGGGAGTAAGGGGAGGTCATCCCCGATTCCCTCCGGTGGTCATTTGGTCAGTTGGGGCTCCTTTTTGAAGCTTGGTTGTGAAAAAAAAGGGACCAAGTAAAGCCGGCGAAATGCTCGTCAAGCCTGGCTTTTTTTTCCATTATCGGGCAAAGCCGGCCATCTTGTGAGCACGCCCCCGTCCCGTCCCCATCCCGCCTTCACTACCCTACGGACACACACCCTTGAAATTTTGCTGGCTCTGCGACGGAAAGTAGTTGAAGCCAGCAAAAATCGGCTTTCGATTATACCGATTTGGCCGGTTTCAGGAGATCAACGGCGATCTCCCGATTTGTGTAGGAAGATCACCGGTGATCTCTTTTGAAAATAAGCCTGAGAGCGACCTACAAATGTTTATATTAAATAAATAAACTCATCTTGCACTGATATTTGAAGCTTTATGGTCAGCGCCGCTGAATCTTAGCCTATAAAACAAAAAGGGAACACCTAAATGCATCTTCCTCTAGCTCACCTCACCAGGGGCGTATCTGCGTGGGGCCACAGGGGCCTAGGCCCCCGCAGATTTCGCCCTGGACCCCCTACCATCGACCCTCTCCACCTCCCCCTCCCTCCCGCACGCCCGCCACCAACCCGTCGCCGATCTTTGCTGGCGGGGGACCCCAAGCCCCCGCCAGCCGAAGTCCTCTCTTCCATGCAGGATGCAAGTTGCAACGCTTCCTGTTCTTCTGAGTCTGACGTCCTGCGCGTTGTACATGCAGGACGTCAGACTCAGAAGAACAGGAAGCATTGCAACTTGCAGCCTGCATGGAAGAGAGGACCTCGGCTGGCGGGGGGTTGGGGTTCCCAGCCAGCAAAGGTAAGTGACAGCAGCGGGGGAGGGTTGGCGGCGGCGGGAGGGGGTGGAGAGTGTCATTGGTGGCGAGGGGGGGGTCTGGCAGTGGCGAGGGGGGGTCCGGAAATGGCGGGGGGAGGGGATCGGTGGCGCCGGGGGGGGGCTAAAATGTGCCCCCTCCCTCTGGCCCCCCCTACCGCCAGAGTCCAGATACGCCCCTGCACCTCACTGAAGACTTCAGCAGCTATTAACCACAAACCATCCTCATCCCAACAAAACAAAAAAATACAAACAAAAAATTTTTTTTTCTGAATCAAGTCTTCTTTGACTTGATGTTTTCCAAATGGATAAAAAACCTACATCAGGCCAGGGAGGTTAGGCTATGCTGGAATCTCTGCCCTTCTTTTCTTCTTCTTCCACACTCCTAAATCCAAACTGTTTTTAACTTGAACTAGTTATTTATTCCCTCTTTAACAGCTCCAGGAATTAAAGGACCCTTTACAAAAGTGTGCTGAAATCTTGGCTTAATGCATCGTAACGCAGGATTTAACACGTCATAATTTAAGGCTTTTTAAATAATTGTTTTTCAGGATGTGCATTAATTTTAAAACATTAATGTGGGGGACCTTACCACCTCCTTTTTAGGAGGTGTTAAGTGTCCCTGTGTTTACTTCATACTAGCCAGTTAGGACTAGATTCTATATATGGCCTGAAAAATTGGCGCCGTAAAATATTTCCACCTAGATGTATTCTGTAAACCCCACCTAGATTTAGGAGAGGTTTATATAATTACATCTAGTGGGTTTATAGAAAAAGCCTAGCGGCAATGCCTGCACCTAATTCTAAGCACATCCATTTGCACCGTGAAACTTGGTGTAAATACCGGTGCCTAAGTTATGCGTGCAGCAGGTGTATTCTATAACTCTGCAAGTAGATTTTCCATTCTCATGGCCATGCCCCCTTTTTAGCAGCATGCATTGGAATTTACATGCACCACTTTACAGACTATGCCTCTCAAGTTGTGAGCATAAATTCTACTTAATCCTAATTAGTGTCAATAATTGCTTGTTAAGTGGAAATTATCGGAGGTGACTGGCTTGTTAAGCAATTGCGTGCGCAAATCCAGATTACGACCAGATTTATGCACGTAATTTTGGTTGCACTATATAGAATCCAGGTGCTTAGTGTGCGCTAATGTGACTGCGCTATATGGTTAACACATCTATGGCCATTCTCCACCCATGGCACATCCCCCTCCCAAAAATATTTTTAAAAAATAGCTAGTGAGCAAATTAGCGCACACTAACAGGCAAAATACCACAAAACACCTTACCACGTTTTGTGGTAGCCTGTTTTTTTGCCACGCTAAGCATGTTTAGTAAAAGGGACCCTAAGTGAGACAGATAGAAAGCAGCTTCTGAAGGGCTATGTTAAACAAATGTTAAATTAAAAAAAGAACAGACATGCATCTGCCTTTTATAAGCAGAAATAAGTCATCACTTTTGAAACCCTAGTATTAGCTAAGATACAACAGCTACAGACAAGCCCTGTATGTGGCAAAGTTAAAATTGGAAGCTATGCAGTGATAGTCAGCACTTGTGGCTTACTTTGCTTCTGTCATTTGGACTCTTTTCCTGTAAATATTGAAACAGTTGCTAAGGAATTTTTGCGGACAATATGATATCATCATGTTATTTTATTGGTAAGGTGGAATTCGTCCTGGCAAAATGAAAAAAAAAGGGAGGGGGGTTGCTCGAATCACAGCATAAATTCTTGTCAATATAGCTGTGGTGAGAATGTTGCAAGAATCTATTTCCTCATTCAGCTGTGACCTCAGCTACTGGCTCTCAAGTTAGTGCTCTGACCATGAAACGAATGTGTATATCTATATATATATATATTGTTCTCACACAGTCTGGAATCTAAGTGGTAAGTCTATGCCCTCTGAATGTTAGAAGGATGTGGTGGCTTTTCCTGCTGCCCGTTTGCGTCTCCTTCAAAGGTAATCTTCAGTTCTTAGAAATCAAAGGTGTCTTTATCAGTGTAAATCCCATTTCTTATTTATTCCACCGAGTTCTTAAATTCTGCTACACCTCTTTTAATTAATTCCCATATGTACGTGTAACACAATGGCAAGTACTGCAGAAGGGATACTCTGTTAATATGTGTATGGCCACATTAACCCCTTGATTCTGTAAAGGTCACCATAAACTGTGAATACAAATTTAGGTGCGTTTCCAGTTTGCACATAACAAGCCAATTAGTGCTAATAATTGTCCTTTTAATAAGCAATTATTGGCACTAATTAGATTTAATTGGGACCAACATACGAAAAGTTAGATGTGGGATCTGCGCCTAAACTTTATAGGCCCTGTTTACTAAGGTGTGCTAGCATTTTTCGCACATACACAAAATTAGCGTAAGCTGTGTAGGCGCCCACAGGAATATTGTGGGCAGCGCGCAGTCATGGTTAGTGCACATTAAAAACACTAACGCACATCTAGCATGGCTTAGTAAACAGGGACCTATGTGCGTTCCATAAATGGAGGTGAAAATGGGCATTTCAGGGCAGAATGAGGGCATAGCTTCAAGTTATATGTTGAAAAATGTTATTGCTTGTGCATATAATGAAAATCACTTGTTATATGTATACAATCGCTTTCCCTTTTTTGATGATTCATGTTTTTGGAGTGGCTTGTGAAAAGCGTGCCTTGCTCTTTTCTTTGGATGAAGCTAAGTATCTTTTTTTGTGGTGAATTTTTCCTAAACATCAAAGTATATCTTTTTAGATATAATTGTTTCTGTTAGGATAGTTCTGACCATATATAATTACTCTTCCGCTAGCACAATTAAGTTGCTTACTAGCACATTATAGATATTGCTTGGGCATTTGAATTAAGGATTTGTCACGAGTATATTCTCCAGTTTTTACTGCAGATTGCTTTTTTCTCTATATATATTGAGTTTTTGCTCTCTGCAGGTTTTTCGGAGATGGTGGTAGGCCTATGATGATAGCCTTTATAGGTGTGTCCACAGAGTTGGTACCCTAGGCTTATGAGGCTTAATTTGATACATATAACAAGTAACTTTCATTATATGCACAAGCAATAACATTTTTTGGAGCAAACATATACAACAGTTTCTAATTTTATTGCTCTAAGCAGATTTTGGAATTTTTGATAATTCAAGTTATATGTGCAATTACAGAATAATGGTGCTCCGAACATAAATTTAGGTGCGGGCATTTGCACTACGTTTTTGTAGGTGCAAATAGCCATGCTTAAATTTACACGTGACTTTCTGCTTAAGCATATATTCTAGAAACCATGCAAACTTTCGCTGTGGCTTACAGAATACTGTTTAAGCGGGGTTTTCAGCCCTGATGGTTTTAAGTGTCATTTATAGAATTTACCCCTAAGAGTCAAAGTCACAACATACATTCTGAACTGCTGAAAACATCTTCGTTTATAACAGTTCTCCTAAGGGGCATTATCCTCTAGATTCTATTAAGGGCACCTATATTTGAACACCCAAATTTTCAAGCAACTGAGAGTTGTGAATTCAACTAAATTTGGTGCCAAGCCATTAACAACTAATAGCATCAATTGGCACTAAATTAAAGTTGCACATGCTACTGCCTATGTGCGATTCTATAAATAACCATGCCTACATTTTCTTGCGTGCAGCTGGCAATGGGGTGTGGTCATGGGAAGGGCATAGGTGAGTCAGGGATGTTCCTAGCAGTTGAGCGCACTGTTACAGAACACTGCAATTTCTGTGCCTAGGTTGGGCACCAGAATTACATCAGATTTCAGCTGGCATAAGTCTGGCACCCAAAGTTTGGCACAGGAATCAGCGCTAAGGAGGGCATTCCATATATGGCGCCTAAAAAATCCATTTTTGCCTAAGTGTAAGTGGCACCTAGATTTAAGCATGGTATATAGAAAACACTTAGGTGATATCCCAGTGCCTAAAGCTACATGCAACCATTTACATCAATGAAAACAGCATAGATTTAGGTGCAGAGGGCCATATTCTATAACAACATCAGTAAATTTTAGGAATTCCCATGAAA